>NC_090922.1:906347754-906972754 GCF_040938575.1 Ambystoma mexicanum
AAGCATTTTGGAGGTGTTTGCTTAAATTCTCCACATACTCATGAGTTGTGGAGGCATTTATCAACATTTGCTCTTGGGTTCTGTAGAGCAAATTCTGGGGAAGCACCATCTTGCGTCCAGTCATCAGCTCAAATGGTGACATTTTAGTTGCAGATGAAGGGGTAGATCTGATGACCATGAGGACCAGAGGTAATCTGATATCCCAACTTGGCCCAGAATCTGCCACAAACTTTTTTAATATGCTCACAATGGTCCGATTGTAGCGTTCTACTGCCCCAGAAGAAGCTGGCCGGTAAGCAATATGTAGCTTCCTTTTGACCCCCAGTATCTCCCACATCTTTGTCATTACCTCGCTGGTGAAATGGCTACCTCTGTCTGACTCAATCCTTTGAGGTAACCCAAAACGCGAAAAGATGTGGTTAATCATCAGGGCAGCTGCTGTTTCTGCCTTGCAGTTTGGGGCCGGGAGACATTCCACCCACTTGGTAAACAAGCATGTGACCGTCAACATGTACTTGTTTCCCCTAGAGGATCGAATCACGGGGCCTATGAAGTCGATTTGCAAATCTGACCATGGCAGTGTCATCCCCCTCTTTTGGAGAGGCGCCCGGTGTGTGAGGGATGTTGGCTGAAATTGTGCACACTCAAGACACCCCTTCAAGTATTGGTCGAGGTCCTGCCCCATGTGTGGCCAGTATGCAACCTCTCTTAAGATCTCAAGTGTTGTAGGAAACCTCCTATGACCGGCGGTGGCCGCATCATGGGCGTGACTCAACATCAGGCTTCGGAATGAGGTAGGGACCACCCACTGATCATGGCCAGCTCGGGATTTCCTTACCAACAAACTGTCTTGGATTTGGAACATTTTTGGACATTTCATCAGCACTCTAAGGTCCTCTTTCCCAATGTAATCGGTATCCGTCAGGGGAAAGTTCTCAGGGTCCTCAATGTGTTGGTAAAACTTACCAATTATTGGATCCCCTTTTTGAGCCGTAATCAAATCAGCATCAGGGGTCTCCTTACTCCATTGTGCAGTTGAAAGATCATTGTGAGCATTTGTCTGGGACCTAGTGATAGCAGTGACCTGGATTTCCCCCAACAGGGACTCAATCTCTATTAGATCCCCTTGGATGGCCCCAGTTTTGTCTGGTCCCTCTACTTTGGAATGACCCTTAATCTTTTTCCAGTAGATGGTCATCCCATTCGATGTGACCAGATCATCAATATTTTGGATTAACTTCCCATGTTTCAGGGGTTTGTTATTGGCACATAACATGCCTCTGGTTCTCCAATTAACCAGGTACTCCACGAACCCATTCCGTACATAATCTGAATCTGTGATTATGACTAGTTCGTGGAGTTGATGTTGGACAGCAGTGAGGATGGCTTGATACACAGCCATCAATTATGTCACCTGACTACTTCGGGGACCAATTTTGTACCCAGCGGAGGGTTCTGGGTACTCCTTCACCCATGCATTCCCTACGCCGGCCATCAATTCTTTTTCCCCGTTGTTGTCAACATGGTAAGAGCATCCATCCACATAGACAGTGGGCATTCCTTCACGCTTGTCTTCTTCAAAGACTTTGTGTGGGGAATTAAGTATGCCTCCATGTTGTCCTTGATTTTTAGACTTTCGTCCTCGAGACAGTTTTCTCTGGCACAATCATGCAAGTCAGCCAGACCTTGCGCGAGGGGACTCTTCTTGTTTTGGCCATATCTGATCTCCACAGGAAAGCCTTGCATTGACAGAATCCAGGAAGTAATTCGGGAATTACTCACATTTCCGGCCCGGATTCGGTCACTTTGAAGATATTGCAGAGGATGCTGTGGAGTCTCCACTATGATGTGTTCCCCCTGGATAAACGGGCGGTAATTCTTCAATGCCCACACCGTTGCCAGGAGTGCCTTCTCACAATCGTTGAATTTTTCCTCCACAGAGGAGATTACTTTATTGACCTTGTCATGCTTTTGGTATAATACTGTCGTCAAGCACGTATTAGAGAACCCTGTCTCCAGGAAGAACTCCTTGTTTCTGACAGGGTAAGCTAGGCAAGGCACTTGTCAGAGGCTTCTTTTGAGTTGTCTTACTGCCTCGGATTGTTCTGGACCCCATTCCCACTTGACCCCCCCTTCAAAAGATGAATCAGGGGTCTAGTGATCTCTGCGTAGCTCTCAATGAACATTCTGCTGTAATTAGTCAGTCCAAGGAGGCTCCTTAGTTCCCGCAGAGTTGTGGGACCCTTCAATTTTTGGAGTGCTTCCACTTTCTTTTCCTGGGGACAGAGACCGTGAGGAGTAATCTCATGCCCCAATAAATTAACACAGGTTCTAAACCACTGTGCTTTCTGAAAGGAAAGTTTTGCTCCGGCGGCCCTCAACTGGGTCAGAACATAACGGATCTCCGCTATATGTTCCTCCACAGTTGAACTTTTGATGAGGACATCATCTACATAAGCCAGGTTACCCCTCGCACCCAGGTCGGGCATGGCCTTGTGTAGAAAAATGTTGTATTCATTGCCGGAGTTGAGGTATCCGAAGGGAGTCCGGGTCCATGTGTACTGCTGGCCCCCAAAGGTAAAAGCCAGTTTGTATTGGTCCTCCTTACTGACAGGCACGGTCCAGTATCCATTGGTCAGGTCTATTGCAGTGAATACCTATGACCCCTGAATCTGGGCCAGCCCTTGGTCAAAGTAGGGCAGAAGCCATCGGGAAGTATGGACCCGTTTGTTGAGCTCCCTAAGGTCGGCGCAGAGTCTCCACTGGCCGTTTGGCTTCAATATTCCCAGCACCGGATTATTGAAGGTGCTGTGGACTGGACGGATTATTCCCTGGGACTCAAGGTTCTTACTTATTTCAGTAAGGGACTCCATGGATGCGAGTGGCAAGCGATATTGCTTCACAAAACCTGGAGTCATGCCAGGGTGCGAGGAAATTGTTGTTGTGTGGATGTTGATGCGACCACAGTCATAGAAGTCTACCGTAAGAGATCTTGGAAATCCAAGAAAACTTGTTTCAACTTTTGCTTCTGTTCCAGAGTCATGCAGGCATCAGCTAGGTTGACTCTCTCTTCCACCATCTGCCTGAAGCCTGGAAAGACCTCTGGTTTTGCTATCTCAGCGGCCTCCTCCAGCTGGGTGGAGAAATCCCTGGTCAGAGTGCTGATTTGGACTGGAGGCTTCAGGTGGGAAAGGCAGCCCTCATGGACCTGGAAAATCACCTCATCCCTCCTGAAGTCACAGGTCACATCTTCCTTACCATAAGGGCAGGAAGTGTACACCAGGAAGTTCCTCCCATGCCGGGTAAAGATCCTGTCTGGTGTTGTATTGTCATCACTGCCACTGTCAAAACAGTCCTTGGGGATTGGTCCTAAGAGTTCATTTCCTAAATCAATGGAGAAATGTCAGTCATCAACCGCCATTCCAATAATGGTGCCTGCGGTTAGAGCAATAATCTTTAAGTCTCTGTTATCCACCTCTATTGGAATGGTGTCATGTTCTATATTGACTAATGGTGTTGGGTTTACCCCCAACTCTTGCTGTTGGAGAGAAGCATTTAGATGAATATAAGCATCAGGGTTTTTCAATTTTTGTCCTCTTTTAACTTTCACTTCCAGGGAGAATTGTCGGGTCCTTTCTGGGATAGTGACTTCCTCTTTAACCTGAATTTCAACTGCATAAGGTAGCAATTGAGCTGACCTAAATGCTTTTTCTGGATCATCAAAGCCCATGGGATTATCCGCTAATCGGGACCAAGCTTTGAAGTTTATTAGGTCCAAACTAATGGCAAAGCGATTGAGAATGTCACTGCCTAAGTAAAAGGCGGCAGTGACGTCTCGCACGACCCAACAATTATGGACTATGCTCTTGTTGCCAATGGAGATTTTGAGCATACACCTGCTTGGCAGGAGATGTTTCGAATTGGGTGTTTCCAGATCCATTTCCCATTTGTCTATCAGTTTGAATGTGGGAATGGCTGGATCTTTTGGGAGTTGGCGGAACATGGCTTCGCTGATGAAGCTCTTACCGTTGTTCACACACACTCGGGCGAGAACAGAGTCCTTCCCATCATTTAACTGAACAGGGATGAACAACTGCTCTCCAATTTGCTGAACATCAGCCAGGCTCTGAGCTGTTTTCACATCTTTCTGGACTATCAGAGTGGGAATGTCTGATTGTGGATTAGTAAAGAACTTCAGAGTGTTTCCTTCAAGTGTGGAATACCACCTTAAACTGGAGGTAAGGTTGATTTTCAGAAATAGAGAGGAGCCCCCATCACCAGTCTGTTGTCCTACTGCTATTACTGTCACATCTGGAATTTGGTTATTCTGGAAGTGAAATTCTACTTGGTCAGATTTTTGTTCAACCATGTGGCAGGTGCCGTTTAAACTAACATGGTTGACACTCTGCTTTAATTTTATTGGTCGGCTAGTCTGGGTCCAGAGGACCTTGTTTACACAATCTATTAGGGGTGACAACCTTCTCAGGAGGTCATTCCCTAGTAAACAAGGGGTGCCCTCTGGAGTCACTACTATGACCGGGTGTTTCACCGTGTGTCGCCCAATTTTGATGTCCAAATCTGCAGTCCCCTCGACGGGAATTTCCTTCCCCTCAAAGTTCTGGAGTTGTCCAGGAAGAGAGGTGAGAGTAATACGGTAATTCTCCCCCCTTCCTGCATTTAGTCATCAAAGGCCCTTTTGGACAGAAGAGTAGCTTGGGATCCAGTGTCCACCAGTGCCAAAATTGTACCCTGCCCCTGTACTTGTACCGGGGCACAGTATCTTCCCTCCTTCTCCTCAAGGGGGCACAGATAATGCACATTGGACAAATGGTGGGCTAATTTTCTGGTTTTGGACATTGAGAGAGAAGAGATTTGGGCAAAATTCTGTGGAGAGTCTCGGGAATCTGAAAGAAAAAGTTGGCAACTGGATATGGTTTTGGGTTCCCCTGGTTCCGGTTCTGGGCCACCCCCTCCTTTTTGGAGGCAGTCACCAGGATGGGTTTGAACCAGGGGTTTTCGGTATTGTTAGTTCTGGGATAGAATGTTGGGCGGCGACAGCTCAATACCCACATCTACCCAGTCTATTGATTCGGGTTTTAGGTTCCCCTGGTTCCGGTTCTGGGCTGCCCCCCCACTTTTTGGAGGCAGTCACCAGGATGGGTTTGAACCTGGGGTTTTCGGTATTGTTGGTTCTGGGATAGAATGATGGACGGCGACAGCTCAATCCCCACATCTACCCAGTCTATTGATTCGGTTTTAGGTTCCCCTGGTTCCGGTTCTGGGCCGCCCCCCCCTTTTTGGAGGCAGTCACCAGGATGATTTGAACCAGGGGTTTTCGGTATTGTTGGTTCTGGGAAGGAATGATGGGCGGCGACAGCTCAATCCCCACATCTACCCAGTCTATTGATTCGGTTTTAGGTTCCCCTGGTTCCGGTTCTGGGCCGCCCCCCCTTTTTGGAGGCAGTTACCAGGATGGGTTTGAACCAGGGGTTTTCGGTCTTGTTGGTTCTGGGATAGAATGATGGGCGGCGACAGCTCAATCCCCACATCTACCCAGTCTGGGTTGGAATCCCTTGGGACCCATTTTTCCTTGGGAGGAGTTCCCCCATCTCTGAAGGAGAAGATACTTTTCCCAGGATCCTCTGAGGATCCCTCTCCCTCAAATTGGAAGACCTGTACCTCCTCCACAAAATGGGTCTGTTTGGGTCCTTTGTTTCTCCTACCTCCTCTCTGCTCCTTGGGTGGCAGACTTCCAGGGGTAGGAGATTTTGTTTCCGGTTCCTGGGTTTCCAGGGGCTGTCTACAAGTGGGGAAGGAAGCTTCCTCCAAGGCTTTACACCCCCCTTCCCCTTGTGCCTCCTCTCTGGGAACCGGTGGGTTATCGGGTGCTGCCCCGTCATTGTTCTGGAGCACCAGGCCCGGAGTTTGGTGCATTCTGTGCCGGCATGCCCATCTGAGGGTTCTGCTGAGCCCTCAGCACACGACCCAGCTCCTGTGCCAGATTTTGGACCTGGCGCTCAAGTTGGGAAACCCGCTCAGGCTGATACGCGGTTCTGTTTTCTCCCCATGGCTGATCCCGGGAAGGGTAGCTATCCCTTCTCTGGTAATACCCTGGGTTGGGAAGATTTGGGTACCCCTCCTCCCTTGGCCTCCCCTCTCCCGGATGAGGTTGTCTGGGCTCAGGAAAGTGGGGAAAGAAGGATGGATGATTTTGGGGCTGGAAATTGGGTGGATGCCTGGGAAAAATGTTCTGCCCAGGGTTTGGTGAAATTCTGCCCTCCTGTGGGAAGTTAGGAGGGAGGTTCCCTGGGTTGGGTGCCTGGTTGGACCCCCCCCTCTTGGGCTGGAGGAGTCCACACATAACCCAGGATTGGACTGTTTCCCTTATAGCGGGGACTTACATAGTCAGGGGAGCGAGGGACCCCATTTGTGGGACTATCTCCTTGACTCCCTGTCTGTGACTGGCCCGAGGGCGTTCTGGGCTTAGAATTATTTGGTGCCGGCAGGTTTTTAGGTCCCCCCATCTCCAAATCTAAAACGGGGGCAACCTTTACCTCTGCCACCTTGCCAGCAGCAGGGGTGCTGTTGGTTTTGGGGTTTGGGGGCTGATTCTTATTTTCCACCAGTTTCTGCACCTCATAGATGCGGGTGACTTTCTCAATGACCCAGTTTAAAGATCTTTTCTCGTGAAAATCTCTCACGAGCTGGGTCATAATGTATTTGGGTAAGGCATGGAAAAACGTATTAACAAATTCTTTAATGTTTTGTAGTCTGCGCAAAAGCACGCTTTAACTCCTGCACAAATTCTTGTGGGGCCTGATCCTTCCCACATTGCAAATTGTAGGCTGCCTTGCGAGCCTCTCGGGGATTTCTGTGAACAGAAAAATGTTTCAAGATGGCCGCCCTGTAGGTGGACCATCTTGAATGATTTTGGTCCTCCAGCCCCGCAAAGAAACTGGAGTATTCTGGGGAGAATGTCCATTTGACATACTGAGTGCAGCTACTGCTGTCCTTCAAATGGAAAGTCTCCATCATTTGCTCATAAAGCTCCAAGAGTTCCCAAACAGAATACTTGGCGTTCTTGTGATAAGGCGTGATGACACTCCTTATTGCCTTAATCTGTTTTAAGGGGTCCTTAAGCAAGGCCCTTTTTGCCTTATTGGCCTTTTTGGTTTGGGTAACCCTGGTCCATTCATCCTCTGACTCAGAAGCACTGCTCCCAGAGGTGCCCGTCTGATCTTCCAGGTTTTCCCGGATTCTGTGAGCCTGGGAATGGCTGGCAGAATGTGGGGACCTGGTCTCCTTTGTCCTGTGACATTCAGAGGAGTCTTCAGATTCCTCCTTGCTGCCAGGATTTGATGGGTACCCCCCCCCCACTGACCTAACTGGGCAGAGGTTTTCAGGATGCCCTTAGTGGGCCTACTCTCCTGGGGTTCCCCACTAAATTGCACTGTACTTAGGTGCCCATACCCGGATGCCCGGCCAATCCATTCCTAGGTGGTACTGGCCTATGAGCCCCATGCTTTTGGCTGGATATTAATCTGCCATCCCTGTGGCCCTGTGCTCATGTGCACCAGGGGACATGGAGGTGGCAGAGTCCAAGGACTGGGAGAGATGAAGGCCTCTGGTACTAGGGCTCCTGAGGTTATGCTCAGGTGTTTCCCTTTCCCAGCGAACTTCATCTCTGTCAGCCCCTGCTCCCTGTTGCAATGCAAGAGCCTGCGCTTTCAGTTCCTCAGTTAAGGCCTTACTAGACTCTATCAGTCTCTCCTGCATGGCTACCTGTTGCTGGAGCCTATCATTGTGCTGACAGAGAGCCTAATGTTCTCTCTGCGCTTCTGGTTGGTCCTGGAATACTGGGCCAGTCTTTGCTGCAGGAGGGTTACCTCCTGAGTACCATCCCTACTGGCCTGTTCCTTTCTTGCCAGAGCATCTTCCACCCCCCTAGTGTGCTTTAGAGTTCTGATGCTCTTTTTGGAGGTCACCCAGTCCCTGGGGGGCCAAGTGATTTTCTTCAATTTTTTCTTTTAATTGGCAGACTTCCTGGACTAAGGTGTCCCTTTCCTGACTAAGAGCCTGCATCTGTGCCGCCAGGTCATCCCTCTGCCTTTGAAAGGCACCAGCTTTCTCGCGTTCTTGATCAAACTCTGCCTGGGTATCCAGGTCTTTCAAAATCAGTTTATTGCTCTCTGTCTTCTCCCTATCTAGGTGGCTTTGCAGGGTGACTACCTGCTCTGCGCATGCCCTATTGAAGTCCAGTTGTTGCTCCAGCTTTTTCTGGCTCTGCAGTAGGGCGTCCAAACCTTCTTGGTACTCCTTCTGCAAGGCCAGAAATCTGTTATCTTGGTCAGACTTTTCCTGTTGCAGGATATCCATATCCTCCTTTATTTTAATAATATAGTGCCTACTATCATTTTCTGACTCCTGGCTCCTCTGCAGCCTCTGCTCAGAAGAGACCAGGTCAGATTGGGCCTTCTCTAATGCATCAGTTGCCTATTTGCCAGATCTTGGCCTTCAGCACATTTGTCCTGTATGGCTCCCATATATAAATATAAATATGCCGCTACCCTGGCAATCTTGTTGTGCTCATCCTTGGCCTTAGGGGCCATATATAGTTCACTCAGGGACACATGTAAGGGACCCTGATTTTTCCATATATCTGACCCTGTTTCGTTGATCTGGGGTGCAATTGCCTGCAACCAGACCACCTGGTCCTGATGAGCCCACTCACCTCTCACAAATAGCTTATGTAAGAGGTGTTCTCTGGCTATTTTGATATCTACCAAGGTCGCCATTCTTGAAATTGATTTCCTTCCTGACTTACAGAAGTTTGTATTTTATTTTGCAAAACAGACCGTTTCCTTAGAGCGTTCCTTTGAGGGGTGTTTTTACAGTGTAACAAGGCGTGGTGATCCAACAGAATTTATATATCCTGTCAGTTAGCACACTGTATTAATCTGCACAAGTGATAGATCTAATCCAGAATCCCCGGCTGGAGCCCCCAATCTGTTAAGTGACTCCAATCAAGCACTCCCACTAAGTCAGTGCCTTGTCTGGGATTGCTCAAGGGAAGCCCTTATTGATATATTTTTATAGCAAGTTATACCCTGGATGATAAACCCTTGTATAACACCCCTCTCTATGAATCCCCCTGATCTCTCTGAGCCAAGAAGTAGGTTTGTTTTGCAATTTAAAAGATTTATTGGAAAAATTAAACAATATATATATATCACACTTTTATAATAAATTAATAGTTGATAGCACCCTTATGAATATAATGTTGATCAACAATAGATAATCTGACATTAGCACACTTCTTTACAATCAATGAGGAGTTAGTATAGGAAGGATAAGGTAGCAGAAAATACTTTTATGGTTTCAAGGAAAAGCAATGAGGGAAAAATGCAGCACAGAAATAAACTTGTTATGATTTCAACAAATGATAATATGATCACTTTTACTTTGACAATTCCCTCCCCCCTGTGCAAGATAAGGAGATGGAAGGAGAGCACACAGTTCTCAGGAACACAAAATGAAATACAAATTTCCAGTTCCCTCAGCGAGCTTAGAGGAAAACAGGTATGATTTTAAAGCAGGCAAGATCCTTTTAAATGTGGTGGCAATTAAGTGAAAAATATGCTGAAAATGCTTTTAATTCCCTCTAGAGGTTCAGGGTGAGTGAGAGATACATTAAATCAGTCCAGGTCAGCCCTACCAATGATTCAGGGATGGTTATCAGGTTGAAAACAGGATTCAGTAATGGAAGCAAAAGACAGATATTTTTACACGTGGCTAAAATGAAGCAAACTGTCAATTTGCGGCACTTTTTTCCGAGTGCGTTGATTACGATTACAGAGGAACTATATAGAGTAGTCGGTTTGAGGCTTGTTGGAAAGCTTAGAATCTTAGCTTTAAGATGAAAGTCAAACCACGTTCCTAGCACCTACGATTCCAAAGATACGGATGATTATATGAAGGTCGTTTTTCAGAAATGAAATAATGATTCAAAATGGCAAAATGACACTTTTACATGTTTAAAATTGGAGAAGGGACACACGATTCTATGATGCAGTTCTGGGCAGGTTAAAATGGTTTGGATCAGATTATTTTGGAATAAGAGATTGGTTCTGGCACAGTTCTAGCTGAGTACTCACACTCTAAAGTTGAAATAGGCCGTCAAGGTCTGATCAGGTTTAGACTGGACTCCTGGCGGGTGGTTCTGAAGTCACATCTCTCTGAGTCAGCTCTGCTCTGCACTTCACAGCGGTCTGGTCTGGGTCTCTCTGGTTCTGGTCTCCCTGGATACAGCACTGCTTTCTGGGTCTGCTACCGGTTCTGGCAAAAGTTCTTGGCAAAGAATCCAGCAGCTCGCCTGGCTGTAGAATAGTTTGGTTGGATTGCTGGATTCTGAAGGCCTGCTGAGAAGAGTTCTCAGCTTGTGGGTTAGGCCTTTGATTTAAGTTCTGTAGTCTAAGTTCTGGATGTTCCTTCTAGATGTTTTGTGGTCCGGCAAAATGCTCCACAAGAAAATGGAAAATTAATGTCTTGCCTGCCCAAGCAGTCTCTTTTTATGTGTCTGCAAATGGGTGTGTGCGTGGGCATAACTAAGCCTGCCCCTCACAACTTATCATTGGCCATGCTCTTCTCTCTCCCTTGATTGGGGGAAGGAAATTGAGTGTCATCGTGATGATGTAGTTTATGGGTCAGAGGATCCACCCCTGGTCAATTTGCACACAAATCTATTCTTGATCCAAATACATATTTATCTATGTACCATTTTTCTAATATTATATGTCCAGTTAACATATTTTCTGTAGCACCAAACCATCCGATCGCTGTCTTTGTAAGATGTCGTGTCCACCTATGACAGCATTCTGCCCTTTTCATCAAGAACACAACCTCTAAACTGTTCCAGAATTTACACAAACATGCACAAGGAATATGGGCATCAGATGATAAAGTGTCAGATTTTTAACATACAGACATTCGGAGTAATACCTTATTTTCTGCTACTACCCCCAGAACATACCACAGAGTCCTAACACCTCTTAAAATGTGGGAACAGCAGAAGGCAGCCAGGCCTGGGAAGAGTTGCTGGGCAAGTTTCAACTCCTGTCGGGGGTAGTTGCCAGGCAGAATTCAATCTCTTTAAGCCAGGCTTCAGCTAAATTTCACTTTTGTTCCAGTTTTCTACATCCAAATCAAACTTACAATTTTTACACATGCAGCTAGAATGCTGTTTCTAAGTTCAAAATTATGACATTTAACAGTTGCAAACTATGTGACACTCAACAATAGGTCACTCATTTATTTTAAACATTTAGATTTTAGTGGCTTTCAGTCCAATTTAACTTAAGCTGCTGACATCCACAGCTCAGCCAGTTTCATTATGAACATTATTTTAGGCTCTTTCTTTTCCCAGATTTTGTATGCACACAAGACTTCATTCTGCCAAATGTCTGCTGGTGTTCAGTGAGATTTTTGAATATCTTGCAATGTTTGAAATAGGCATTTTGAGCTTGCATTCAGAGAAACAAAGGTGATTTCAAAGTGTTTTTGAGCTAACAGGCACTGCTGTTTTTCCTTTGGCACACATTCCACTCATGGCACTCCTGGCCCATCACGCTCGCACTGGTGGGTGGCAGGTTAGGTGACCATTTTGGTGTGTGCAAAAACTGTGCGGTTTTCCTGGATTCTGGCGCAATGTGGGCTTTTCGGCCATCTTGGATTATCTAAGCCCGCAGCACCAAATGCTGCAGCATAATAGCTTGAACGTGGGTCAATACACCCGACACTGCTGTCCTTTGGAGTCGACATAGATGCACTCTCATTAGGTGTGTTAGTTATATTAATCGAGATGGAAGGTTTCTCCAAAGCCAAGCTAGGGGGTATTCCCTCTCTTATGCTTGTCATATCATGTGAAGTGACTAAGACCATTTCGTCTTTAAATCTTTGGGCATTAGCAAGAGAGTATCCAGCCTGATCAAGAGTATCAAACCGTGTGCTGGCAATGCCCGACTGATGAGGTAAAGTTGTTTTCTAGTATCCTGGTGCAACCACCGTGGAGCACTTTGAAACAGGAGTGGCTACAACTTGCAGCTCATTAGCCACGTTGTTTGTGCTGCAAGGTACACAGAACCCACGTATTTCCGCTGCCGCCAGACTTTTTCCGGTTACCGGCGTAAGCGTTAAGCTTTTCTTTGAAATGCGCCTAGCATGCACTGGGCTGGATACATAGCTAGCTTTCCCAGCTGTCATCGTTGTTGGCATATCAGATTTAAGAGTGTAAGTGTGGGCTGGCATAGACTAGCCACACACAGTGTACATTTATTAGTTCTTCATTGATACTGCCAACAAGCTAAACGTCTGTTTAACCCAGGATATACATTGCTGATTTTTTATTATTTTTATTTGTATGTTTATAAAGCACTAAAAGCCTGCAGGCATCGGAGCACTATAACGAAACACAACTTACAACATTGGAAAACACAAATACATAAAACGAAACGAATTAAACTAGCCCAGAAAAAGTTTAAAATCAGACACATCCTTAGGCAAGTACTTGCATTTGCTAAGAAAAGCGGGTAGATTATTGGCCCCACATCCTACCAGAACACAGACCTTATGTTCCTGGATACACCATTCGTCAATATCCAGTCAATTTTCAAATCTGAGCATCTGACCCTGTTCTTTAGCAAAGTCAAGCCAAAACTTTATTCCTTACGGCCTCTCTCGTTTTAAACCCCCCTGGTTTTTCTACATTAGTAATGATGAAATTGCTATCATCCATGTTAAAGTCTCATAGGGACTTATCTCTGATTACCGGCATTGATGCTTTCCACCCTCGGAACCTCTTGGAAATGGAGAAAGTGAAGCGGCCCCCTCAAATTGGCCTGGTTTGGTTTTTCTTATATTTACCAATGATGGAGGATCAGGACGTTCCGAGACTTTGCCTGAGTCACAGGTGATGTCACAGGGCCCGAGACCCTTGGGGAAGGGTCAGCAATGGGAACCTCAGCATCAAATGCTGACTGGATAGTTAGTATGCCCAGGTCAATTTTCCCCGGTATAAGAACTAACTGGTCATTGATGTTCATTTGTTCAAGGTATAGGGACATTGTAGAGGGGGTTAAGAGGTCAGTTTGGATAGATGTGTCCATCTTGATTGGATGGTAGGTCTCTGCACACAATGTAGAAGGTGTTGGGGATCAGTTTGGCAAGATGTATCCGTATTAATTAGGTGGTAATTCCCTACACAGTTGTCTAGGGAGTCCATCCAAGTGCAGAAGTCTGCAAAGTTATTACACCAGTTGAGGTATTTGATTATATTGACCTTTACCAATGCCAATTTTTAGGGGGGTCTGCTTTTGAGGGTCGTCATCCACGACAGAAGATGCCAATCCTATTGGGGAAATGTCCGGCTCACAGCTCTGCTTGTCACCCTCTTTATCCGAATGAGATGGCATGGGAGAAGAGGGTACATATGTACTTATTACTAGGCGTTCACAGTTGACGGTCTCCAAAGTTGTCATATCCGCCAAGTTACGAGCCAATTCTTTGCTCTCACTAATCAAGACAGTGCCATCACTAATATCTGGGAACATATCCGCCCTTTCCGACCTTTGTCTACGTGAGTTTAGCACCTGTAGCTGAGACAGGCGTTCTCCCTTGAGGATCAGAGGGGTAGCCCCCGGGAGAGGGCGCTGTGTATTCCTGCATCCGGGGTTTGATAGCAGCCGGTGAAATGACTGAGAAGGCATTAATTAAGGCTGAAGAACCCATCATTTAATTTAGGGAGTTCGTACTGCATTTATCGTTCGATGGGCTTATGACAGGCATTATTGGTGCACTTTTATTAACCTTTACTTTTCCCTTTTAACATTGGTCCTTCCTCCAGGCATATTACACAACAAGGTAAACACACAGTAGGGAAAGGAATCCAGTACATGCACAGGACAAAGAACACCACAAGATGGTGCAATATTACCTTAACTTGTCTCTACGGTTTTCAGAAGCCTCGGCCGACGCCAGCCACTATGCTGCCAATATTTGCCCGAAAGGTGCTGGTCTCTCAGAGCAGCTGCTACGTGAGCAATGGCTCCAGGCTCCAAGGTAGAAAGTTCTGGGGCTGCACGTATTATGGGAGCTTCAGGAGCCTCAACAGCGAGTACATGAACGGGCAGGCAGCTACGATAGATTAGAGGAAATTTCCTAACTCTGTCAGGCCGCACCGCCTTGCAGCAGCCTCTGACAGCATTGGACTCAAAGAGCACATGCTCAAACTTTCTCTCTGCCTCTGCCTGATGGAGGCTGGATGGAATCCCCAGACATTATACATTCTCCATCTGGAGGGCTATGTCCTTATCCAGCCTTCAAAGAAGTACTTTGGGACGAGCACTACAAAGGAATCCCAAATTCAAGGCCTCTGGTTAATGGGTTGCCCCGACACACATGGACTAATCTCGAGAGAAATATTCTTCAGAAATGCATTGAAATAAATTCAAGAAGGTCCTAAAAAAATAGTCCTCTCAACTGATATAATCTAAACTGATCACATAGTGTAGAGGCTATACATTTCATTTTTGAAGCATCAAAGGCCAGAATGCACTCGCCCCATTATATCAACTATTTCCTGTCCTAATGGAAACACACAAAAGGAACTATCAGACCCTCCCATTAAACATCAGTTTCACAAAGGCCCACGGAGAGCTGCTCACATGACTCAAAACACTGCATAAATCACAGGCCTGAATGGGGAGCCACGCCCCCTCCCCAACTGCGGAAGCTGAATGGAGTTCGACCCTTCCACCTTGGTTGGCACAGGACCCTGATTCTGTAATTACAGGTCACCATGAGACAGCGTATGGGGGGAAAGAGGGTTAGAGAGAGGTTGTGGATAGGTAGGGGAAAAGGAACACCGGAAAGAGGATGAGGTAAAAGGTATCAGATAGGCAGGGGGGGTTGGGTTTAAGGAAGGAACCTTGCAATGTTTCATACAATCCAATACCTCGTGTGTTGAGATTCAGACACTCCCTTATTTAGCGTCTGATGGATTCCTTACTTGCATGCACTCTACCCAACCTTCTACCCTCCTACCATGCACTCTAAATGGCCTGGTCTCTATTCAGATCCCATTCCTACATTAACAAACATCACTGGGCACAATGAAATTAAAACATGATGGAACACATAAAAATGGCATGAATACACTTGCGACAATTGAACACACAAGACTAGAATGGTTGATTCACATATAACCCTAAGCAATTGGTACTCTCTGTTACATCAAGAGACAATATGAACACCCAGCTTGCTTATGACCCTGCATTCATGACTGAGCAACCCCTGTGGCCCTCCAAACACACTGTTCTTCCCACAGCATATTCATTGACATGTACACCTTGTCTTTGCATTATGGCCTGGAGCACACTGTTGCCTCACAGTGCCTTCCTGATAATTTGATTGCACAACAAAGCTGCCCTCAATCACCCTGCTATGGCAGCATACTTGCTGCCAGTGACCAGGTTTGAATAACCCAAAACCAAAGGTTAATCCACGCAACTTGCATATGCTCATACAATCAAAAACCACATATTTTAGACAAGCATTTCTGGAGCGTACGTTCGGGTATGGCCGAGTACTTATCTTATGCTCGGGGAGCAGGCCGGCCGGCGACCCCGAGCGCTGCTGTGCAGGTGAAGTCTCCACACTCAAAATATGAACTGCACTGTAAGTGCCGTCTGAACCACCAAGCCGCCCGGTTCACTGATGGAAGGGAACACCGCCATGCAGCTGGGCCTCTTAAATGAAAAAATCACTGCATGCTGCCCAGGTCCTGCCGCATCCTGCCATAGGTTCTTCAACAATCAGCAATGCTGCACGGTCAAGTATGGCTTATCAAGATCTGGCGGCACATGTGCCCTGACCGTGCAGCCAAACATCATGGGAAATTAAGTCCAAACTCAGATTCGCGGGCAAAAATACCTCCAACGCCCTGGCCTATTGCCAAAACTACTGTGTCCACACCCGACAGCCCCATAAAACCTCAAAATAAGGGTGTGTCTCCATGTGCAAAGTTCAGCAGATATTAAAATGGTTACATTTGAATACGTTAGAAATGCAGAATGCCAATTTTCGCTGCAACACTACAAGGCTATGACTTAAGAGCAAAAATGTTTCCAATCTTTTGAGACTCTCCCACTAACAAGGAGGCTCGACACAATGTTTTAATATTTACTGATATTAATCAAATCATATAATTTTTTCAAAATGAATCTCGTTGTAGTCGCATGTCCCTGAATTCAGAAGGAAGGGGCAAATCTAGAAATCCATATTTCACTGATGTTATGTCATGTTAAAAGTACTTAGTATAGCGCGGCTACCACCCAAAGGTATCTTGGCACTGTAAACAAGATAGCCCTGTGGGAACTCTAGGAAAAGAAGAAAAAGCTGCAACCGCAGACAAGACAGGAGGCCAAACAGCTATTGATGATAAATAAATGTTTTTATTTGATCACTTTATTTATTATTTCTGAACAAATCATACAAAAGAAAGATAACATCAACATATCCATTACATCAGGCATTTGCACTCAAATTGTAAAATACATATAATTGCTAAGCAATCAAACATAACAGTTTTAAGATTAATAAAATTAAGATCTTAATAAACTACTAACAAACCTCTATTCCACAGTAAAATTTCAAATATCCAACTACAATAGACAATACAACAACAACAAACACAACCTACAACACTGTATAAAAATCACAATAAATGTATTTAGAGCATTGCAAAATATGGAATAATCATCCATAAGCCTTAGCGCTATGGGAAGAGAGTCAGTAAGGGGGCTACAACAGAAAAGCCCAACCTCCAACAATGGACTTCTTGATATGTGGGACAAGGAGAAGATGGTGATTGGTTGAACAAAGATCTATATTAGGTACACAGGGAACGATCTTCTCACGAAGATAGAGAGCACCTTGACCATGAAGCACACAGCGGACCAAACAAATGGCCTTAAACTTCACCCTACCCTCAACCGGGAGCCAGTAGATTCTGCTTAAGACTGGGGAAACGTGGGCATACATTGGTAGGCCAGCCACCAAACATGCAGCTGAGTTTTGTACAATCTGAAGTCTTTTTAGGTAGTATTTAGGCTGGGCCAACAGGGTAGCATTACCATAATCCAGGATTCCCATAACGGGGGATGAAACCACGGGTCCTCTGAAGTCAGATGGTAGAAAAGGTATCACCTTTTTTAGAGTTCCTAACTTAAAAAACCCTGAGCTGAATCTAGCACTAATCTGCAGGTCAGGGGAGAGAGAGTCTCAGATTTTAATCCCCAGCTTCTTGACAAAGTCAACCGGAATAGGAAGAACGCCTATGTGTGAGGAATTTCTGTCAGGAGATATGGGAGAAAGTATAAATAGGACGCCACATTTTTCATAACACACTTAAGTGACATACTGAAATAATTCTGACCTTTTAAACGCAGGGGTGTCTTCTCTGGCTGTGTCAGCCTGTTAAGCCAAGCAATGGAAAGTCTTGACAAAAAGTGTGATGTCAGGTGTGTTTTACTGTGGGAAAAGTAGGCAACATATAGGCAGAAACCCACAGGAAGTTGAGAAAGAACAATGGAATTTGGAAGTTTGCAGAAAGTTAAATGTCGAGCCAAGTGGATGAGTGTTGAGTTTGGATAAAATCTGCAAGAGAATGGGCCTGTTCCATGAGGAAGCCCGAAGCAGATTTTACCTGAGGCAGACTTGATTTCCTAGGGGCAGGTGGAAGAGACTAGAAGGGGTCTAGCTGACTTTAAGATATCCTGAAAGCTCTGAGGTCCATGTTGGCTGTGTGCCTTAAATAAGATTCTAAAGGTGAGTATAGAAATCCCCTTATACAAGTATATATAAGTGCCCTAGAATCATTCCCTGCTAGGCCTCTGAAGTGGGTAGAACTGGGAGGGAAGTCTGTTAAGGATTTCAATCAGGTACACACCAGGGTCTCACCGAGTATGTAGTGCACAATGAAATGCTGATTTATTTGTGTCTATAAGTTCAATATTCTGAATGATATACCACTCATATCACACCCATCTCAAAATACCCCCCAGGTCCCACTGGATCAGGAATCAGGCTAGTTTGTAAAGGAAAATATTTATTTATTTATTTAATATTCAAATCACACATAAGTTATATATATATGTACATATATATATATATATATATATATATATATATATATATATATATATGGCAGCAATCACCAAGCAGTGACAATACAATTCAAAATAAGTTAAGCAATTGAATTCACTTATAATAAAGCAGAATATAAAACCCAGGAAAAAGAACAGTTTTGGTTTGTAAACAGATAGCGTTTAGGTTAATATTTCCCCCTGCAAAGTTCTGAAGGCACAAATGAGCAATCCTACACAGATGTAATTAATCAGCAGGTATTCAGGAATGAAAGACAATGGGCCTCATTACACGGTAGGTGTTAAGGGTTTACTGGTACCCGTAAACCCTTACCGCCTTACTACGAGGTCCCTTTGCGGGTTGGTACATTAATGCCTGCTTTTAGCAGCCGTTACAAAATGAACCCGCAAAGGGACTGGGGTGCTAATTACGGTAACGCAATTTGCGGTACCGTAATTAGCGCCTTCCCCATTCCCATTATGCCCTATGGGGCAAACATGGTAATGGGGAAGGGCAATGGAGGAAGGAGGAATTACCGCCTTCCCAACCTTGGAATAGGGTGGTAATTCCCCTTTCCTCCAAGGCGGTACGAGTAAATTACCGGCATGAACCATGGCGCTAATAGCGCCATGGTTTACCGCCTACCGTGTAATGAGGCCCAATGTCTAGAGTTTGAATGCAATCTTTCCTCCCCAAACAAGAGAGAAAACCGTTTTTGGAAATGGACACATTTAAAAATGACAGGATGAAAATGGCTTCGTGACACAATGTAAAAGGGTGGAAAAATGCTTAAATTGATAAAAATTATTATGAAAGCAACACAAAACAGGTCCTAACACACATGAGCTACAAGATAAACAACAGTGCACACTTGAGATCGGAATGGGAGTGTAGAAATACTTTGAATGAGAAAATGACACGTGGGAAACTTTTGAAAACTGTCAATTTGCTGCAAAATTTCACTATGCGATTTCTGATAAGACTGGCCAAATACACTGTTCTGCGATGCAGTGTTTGGCTATGGAGGTAGCTGAGGGTCTTATGTATCAGTGAGAGTTGAAATTAAGTTTCTATCTATAAAATCGAAGAAGTTATGGAAGTTTTAGTGAGAGGCGTTTTTGAAAAATAGGCGCGAAAAAGAAAACAGAAATTCGGTTTTAAAAATGACAGATTGGTTTTATTACACTATATTAATGACTATGAAAAAAGAAAGCCACCCATGAATTGCTACAGTTACTCATGGCCGCTCGTAACTCTTCACGTGTGATATTCTTATTTCCGTTTTGTATGGGAATTACTTTATTTAATCCAAATCACTAATGGGTTATGGTTTAATGACACAGATGAGAGAAAAATTAGCGCAAGAATGGTTCTGACAATATTAGGGTTCTGAAGTTAAAGATGGCATAGGTTGAAATTGGGATAAGACAATGGCCCTCATTACGACCCTGGCGGAAATCGAAAAACGATGGCGGAAATGCAATACCGCCATCGAATACCGCTCGGTGCGATTATGACCCGTCACCGTAAAGTACGATGCCATTAGCGACTCCGTAGTGAACGCCAACGCTAACTGCACCAAGTACGCGCACGCGCGCACTGCGAAACCGTAATTACCACCATGGCGCAACGGTACGGGAATTCTGACCCTAGCGGACATGTACCTAACGCCATCATGCATGGCGGAAAGTACCATTCCGCCATGGTGAGAAGTACGGCATCGCAAACCAACCGTAAAAGGCCCTACTGAGTGCCTGTACACCACTCCCTGGCCACATTGCACAACTCCTCGTAGGTGCAATGAAGTCACACAATGCAACCAGTGAAATGTACAAGTCACCCATGCATGCCAACGAACAAATTAATGTAGGGGCTCCAAGTGCCTTGTGAGTGGCCATCCATATTAGCCATGGCACCATTGCCGTACTGATGCAGCACAGGCATGTGAAGCTTCAAGTACAGCAACATGAACTGAAAACTGAGACAAACAAAAACAGGCCCCCCATCGCTTGACACCAGTGTAAGGCAACATACAAAGCAGTATCCTGAGTGAGACTGCACCAGCCCTGTACTCCTGCCAGTAAACAAACCAACCATCAGCATAAGCATGTACCAAACAAGTTGGCAGAGTGACTGAGCAGCCAGGCACATCTCAAGAGGGGCCAATGGGAGCAGCAGGGCACAGATGGCACGAATACAGAAGCTATTCCAATGGACATGACCTCAGTCTCCCTCCAAGAAACGCACGCAAACAGAGGCACCTGTGACCAGCCATATTCTGAAAATCACATCATTCCACCAATCCACCTGGCTGACCGGCATCTGTTACACAAAAGCTAATCCCCCTCCCATGAGCATGACATCATCAAAACAGACATAATTGCAGCCCCTATCCCTGACCTTACTGGGCTTCGTAGGCAAACGCGCCCAGTACAGTACCACGCAACTATACTCAGAAGCCCGAACCCAAAGCAGATCTCCTCACAATACATCGCTCCACAAATAGGAATATGCTACATTACTTGCAAAGAATAACGCTACACGGTCAATATCATAATCAAAATTTAATGCACAACAAAATCACCCAGGCCATACAGCTATTAGGTCATGAACTCCAAATCATATCTCATAATTGTGGGCTGCATCCACAATAAATGACCAGCTTCTTCTTGTGTGACGCCCTGTCCCTCTGTCAAGACCGGTGGGGGGGTCTGTACTTCCGCTCTCTATATGGTAGAGGAGAGGCACAGAGGACCCCAGCCAAGATTCTCGATTGTGGTAGCAATGGACGAGCAATCAAGGCCTAGCTTCTCAGGAGGTGATGCAGGCTGGTTCTTAAGTACAGTGTATCCCCAAGCCCCCACAAAGGAATGTCCACACACTGTATTACTGAAAACAGTCTTTATATAATTAATATTCAAGGGTTATGTACACTTATCACAACAACGCACTTTGTGCTCAGGAAAACCAATAATGATAAATATCTACAATTCTAAAGTGGTACCACTAATATTAGACCTCATAACAGTGCATTCACAATACTGTAGCAATGGCACGCGGATCAATAAGAAGGAAACCAGCAATAGAGAGAGGAGAGATACCAGAGGGTTGAAACAATAGGCAGAAGACTGGCCCTTGCTACTGGACACAGTTCTGTGTGGAGATCCCCCCACCTGGGCAACCTGTAAAATAAAGAGATATAACACAAGCCCAGTCCATATATTGTTCAACAGTCTTATTCTCTCCTACAATGTTTTTACCCCCCCAATGTACCTGGTGGAGTCGAGTTCTTCGAAGAGGCGTCGACAGATCCTTCTTGAATGACCCCCTTTAAAGCAGGAGTCACGGATCGTCGAGAGGCGTCGAGAAACGTCGAAGACCTCGGGGTTCGGCGACGGGGAATCGACGGCCCTTCTTGAATGCCTTCCCTTTCAAGCGGGAGGCACGGGGCGTCGAACGTCCGTCGACAAACGAGGTAGAACGATGTCGAAGAGGCGGCAGCTTCGTCCGAGCGGTGCTCGTCGGCGTCGGGGCGTCGGCGTCCTGCAAGGCGGAGGTGTGCGGGGCACCTCGATGACAATAGTTCTGGACCGCAAAGATTGTAGAGACGGGAGCCCAGCAAGGGCGTCGAGTCGCTCGAGTCTTTGGGGTCGTGAGGTGGCGGGAAACCCACCGGCGGATTCTCCTCGGCGCGTTGGTCGTCCTCGACTTTCTCCGGCAGGACAAAAGCGGTCGACGGTGCGGACGAGGGAGTCCTTCGAGTCAAATGTTCTTAGGCAAGGAGCGGACGCTCCGGTCGTCGGCGGCTCGGCGTCAAGTGGTTCCCACGGCTGGGCAACACAACTTCGACGGGCCTCCAGCGGTTGCACAGACC
This sequence comes from Ambystoma mexicanum, assembly GCF_040938575.1. Taxonomy (NCBI): domain Eukaryota; kingdom Metazoa; phylum Chordata; class Amphibia; order Caudata; family Ambystomatidae; genus Ambystoma; species Ambystoma mexicanum. The sequence goes on from NC_090922.1 coordinate 906,369,827, forward strand.
TGCGAACCCTGGTCGACGGCAATGGACTTCGACAGCGTCGATGTCCGGGTGCTTTACTTCGGTCTCCTCGGCAGTCCCCTTCTCCGGTCGGCAGCCTTTCGATGGTCTGGCGTCCAGGGAGCTTCGGCGAAGATTCAGCGGTGCTCGATGGTCCCTCGGAGCACGGGAAGAGGGCGCCTAGCCAGGTCCTCTCTCGGGTCAGTCCTCGACGATTTCGACAACCTTCAGTTCCGTCGAAGCAAATGCCACAGCAAGTCTTCTTCTTCCAGCTGGACGTCGAGGATCAGCAAATCCAGTTACTCTTGAGTGGAGACTCAGCTTCTGAATGCTTCTGAACAATTTCCAGTGGTGAGAGGTCCCCAGATATACTATTCTGTCTCTCATCCACACTGCTGGCACACACACAGCAGCCAATCACACAGAAGGGCATTCATGCAGTCAGTCAGCCAATCAGGCACACAGTGCATTCAGGCCACACTCCTCCCTTTCAGACACTCACAACAAGGAATGTGGATTGGGACAAGTACCCAGCCATTCAACACTACACACTGCATTCAGGCCAGTTTCGGGCAGGGCTGTCTCAGTCTTTGTCTCTCATGCCAGAAACCAGACAACCACAACAAGGAGTGTATATTGGTCACACACTCCATTCACCCAGGTCCCACCCACAGGAGGTACCCATAACATACAGTCACTGGGAAGGCTCCAGTCAGTCTAGCTGGGCCTTCACAACAACACCATATATGGAACTTCCACCCAACAGCCAGCCAGGGGGAAGGGACAGAGCCAGGGCTTCCCAGGACTTTGGGAAAAACAAGACAACAGGCAATAGAAAGCAAGAGGCCACAGGGGCCATCTTGTTTCTATCAGGAATCAACTGATCCCAATGGCAGGGCCTGGGTATCCCAAAATGGAGGACACCCAGAGCACCTGTCAAGTTTAGCATGGAGCTGCCACCAGCCCATACCCTGCTCTGTGGGCCACCCACAGGTGCCCAAAAACATACACTAGGGGCACAGGGTTGTACCCCTACCCATGGGTGCCATAAGGGTATCCCATGGGTCTGTTCACCAAACCAAAAGAGAGCTGCACTGCCAGGAGTCCCTCATGGACTCCTGGGCAGAAAACATGACAGAACACACGGTAAAAACAGAAAAAGGACAAGGATTCAGAGGCCCTGTCCCTCAGATGCATTTCCGGCATCACAGTCGCCCCCCCCAGACTGAGGTGGAGGGTGCCTAATCTCCCACGGGATAGACACCCTCATCCAGACGGTCAACATACCTTCTGGAAAGGCCATCTGCATTATCGTGACTCTTCCCTGGTCTGTGCTCTATGGTGAAGTCTAGCCCTTGTAGGCTAATCGACCACCTGAGCAATTTCGGATTCTCACCCTTCATCTGCATAAGCCACTTCAGGGGCTTATGATCTGTTTGGACCTTGAAGGTGGACCCCGTAAGGTAGGGCCTAAAACGCCTAAGGCTCCAAACTATACTAAAACATTCCTTTTCAACAGTAGCCCACCTAAGTTCTCTACCCTTGAGTTGTCTACTGATGAATATGATAGGATGTTCTCTCCCTTTGTCATCTAACTGGGACAAGACAGCTCCAATTCCGGTGTCGCAGGCATCCGTCTGGACGATAAAGGGTCGGCTGTAGTCAGGCGCACTCAACACAGGTGCCCTACACAGACTTTCTTTCAAGCCATCAAAGGCCCTCTGACAGTCTTCAGTCCAATTAACCTTCCTAGGCTGTTTGGGTGAAGTTAGAGCTGTCAGGGGTGCAGCTATGGTTCCATAGTCTGCCATGAAATTGCGATAGTACCCAGTGAGGCCCAAAAAGACTCTCACCTGGGTTTGAGTAGTGGGAGTCTCCCAGTTCTGTACGTCCTGTACTTTACTGGAGAGAGGTTGGATTTGACCCCCTCCTACCTCATGACCAAGATAGGTAACTTTCCCCTGAGCTATCTGGCACTTGGTGGCCTTGATAGTGAGGTTAGCCCTTTTCAAGGCCTGCAACACCTTATCCAGATGTGTCAAATGCTCTTCCCAGGTGGAACTGTAGACGGCAATGTCGTCTAAGTAAGCCACACAAAAGGCTTCCAGCCCACTGAGCGCATGGTTGACCAATCTCTGGAAGGTGGCAGGGGCATTCTTCAACCCAAAGGGCATGACCCTAAACTGGTAGAGTCCCTCAGGTGTGGAGAATGCCGTCTTTTCCTTGGCATGGTCCGTCAGAGCTATTTGCCAATAGCCTGAGGTAAGGTCAAAGGTGCTCACAAATTTGGCAGCACCTATAGTGTCCACGAGCTCATCAGCCCTGGGCAATGGGTGCGCGTCAGTTTTGGTGACGGCATTGACTCCTCGGTAGTCCACACAGAACCTCCAATCCTTGGTACCCGCCGGGGAACTGGCCTTGGGGACAAGGACCACTGGACTGGACCAGGGACTGGTGGAGGGTTCAATAACACCCAGATCCAACATCTTGGCGACCTCAGCCTGGATGTGGTTTTTGACGGTATCTGACATACGATAGCTCCTGCTTTTGACAGGCACACTGTCACCAGTGTCAATTTCGTGCTTACATCACGGTGTAAGGCCCGGTGTCAGTGAAAACAGAGGGGCATACTGCTGGAGCAAAGCCCGGCAGGCCCTCTGCTGCTCTGTTGTCAAATCTGGAGAGAGTTGTACTCCCTCCACTGAGCCATCCTGAGGGTTGCTATGCAGCAAATCAGGAAGGGGCTCACTCTCATCCTCTTCTTGCCCTGAAGCTAGCAAGAGACATGAGACCTCTGCTCGCCTGTGGAAAGGCTTGAGCCTGTTGACATGGAATACCTGGGGGGCTACCCCAGAGGCTCCCATGTCCACCAGATAATTGACTTCGCCCATCTTGGAGATGATCCTGAAGGGTCCAGTCCACTTGTCTGCCAAAGCTCTAGGCTTGGTAGGCTCCATCACAAGGATTTCCTGTCCCGGAGTCCAATCCACTTGCGAAGCTTTCAGGTCATGCCAGTACTTATTCAATTCCTGGCTGGCCTTGAGATTTGCTGTTGCCTGACCCATCATTTGTGTCATCCTCCGCCTGAGGCCTAACACATAGTCCCCCACTTGCTTGGCGGGACCTGGAGGGGTGGCTTCCAAGCCTTCTCGGATCAAGGCGAGGGGCCCCCTCACGGGATGTCCAAAGAGTAACTCAAAGGGGCTGAAACCAACACCCTCTTGAGGTACCTCTCTGTAAGCAAACAGCAGGCATGGCAGGAGGAGATCCCATTTCCTCCTTAGGGGCTCTTCCAAAGCACCTAGCATGCCCTTGAGAGTTTTGTTAAATCTCTCAACCAGACCATTGGTCTGGGGGTGGTAAGAGGTGGAGAACTTGTAGGTTACCCCGCACTCTTTCCACATGGTTTTCATGTAACTAGACATGAAGTTGGATCCTCGGTCAGAGACAACCTCCTTGGGGAATCCAACACGGGTGAAAATGCCCAGGAGAGCCCTGGCAACCACCTTGGCAGTAACAGTCCGAAGGGGTATTGCCTCAGGGTACCTGGTGGCATGATCTACCAAGACCAGGATGAACCGATGTCCACCTGAAGTGGGAGGGTCAAGGGGACCGACGATGTCGATGCCCACCCTCTCAAATGGTGTGCCAACCACTGGTAATGGCTGCAGTGGGGCAATGACCCTGCCTCCAGTCTTGCCAGACAACTGACAAGTTGGGCAGGTCCTGCAGTGGGACTCCACCTCTACTCCCATCCGTGGCCAGTAGAAATGGGCAGAGAGCCTCTGCTTAGTCTTCTTGGTCCCAAGATGACCAGCCAAGGGCACCTCATGCGCCAACTGCAGTAGGAAGGGCCTGTAAACCTGGGGTACCACCAACCTCTTGCGGGCACCAGGTTCGGGCTTAGTGGGCTCACTAACAAGGAGCTCACCCTCCCAATAAATCTTGAATGTCCTAGGCACTTCACCTTGTGCCTGGGACAGGGCCTGTTTCCTCAGGCCCTCGAGAGAGTGGCACTCTCTCTGTCCCTTACAGAAGTCTGCCCGGGAGGGTCCCCCTTCAGCTAACAAGCATTGAAGGTCGGGATGATCCTCCGGGTTGAGAACCTCTCCCACAGGAGAGTCTTCTGTCTCTTCTCCCACAGGAGTTGAGTTTGGGTTTTCCACTGGACCCAGCCCGTCCGGAGCATGGATCCCAATGGGTGCTGTCGGAACAGCAGGAAGAGAAGGTGTTCCCTCCACAGAGGTGGCCTTCTTGGTCTTCCTTCTTCTTGCCTTAGGCCTCGCCTTTGGCTCGGGTACCTGACTCACAGCCAGACCCGGTGTCACCTGTGACCTAGTGACTGCAGCAGCAGTCATGGGAAGACCATCCGAGATCAACCCCAACTCTACTAGATCATTTCCTAACAGAATGTTAGCAGGGACATTGTCCTGAACCAGGACAGGAAGCTTTGCTGTCTTGTCTCCAATCATGAGTGTGACTAGGGCTACAGGCGATAATTTGGGAGGCCCACCAGCTAACCTGGTGGTTCTCAGAGGAGCACCTACATAGTCCTCTGGCTTGAGCAGGGTCCTGTCCACCACTGTCATGCTTGCCCCAGTGTCTCTCAAACCAGTAGAAGGCTGGCCATTCAAGAGGACACTTCTCAAAAACCTACGGGTGTTCTGCGGGATAGTTGCCAGTACTTCTGCGTACTGGTCCCAGGCCCCAAGGGACACTAAGGAAATCTCTACCGGAGCACCAAATGTGATTCCTGTAGAGGAGGGGAGGACAGTGGCCTCCACCTCAGCCACGGGGTAAGGGTAGGTCAGGCTGACAGCCTGTACTCCAAGTGCCTTACCTTTACACTTGGGGTCACCCCTTTTGTGATCCAGAGCCCCACAATCCCAACAAGTGCCAGGAGTGCGGGGTACGGTACTGGAACCACTGGGAACCTGCTTTGCAGCAGGTGGACCACTACTCTTATTCCCACCCACAGAGGACTTATCCCCACTAGATTTTTGGGTCTTAGGAGAGGAAGGTTTTGGTTTACCCGACTGTGATTGCTTTTGGGACTCCTCAGCTTTCTGAGAGGTCCCCTTTTCTTTGTCCTTGTCCTTCCCACTGGAGTCCTTAGGGGACACCCGGTGGGAGACCCACTTGTCAGCCAACCTAGCCAGCTTAAAGGGGTCCAAAATGTTCTGGTCAGCCACATACTGACGCAGCTCTGGTGAACAGGCTTCAGAAAAATGCTCAAAAAACAAGAGGTGGGACAACTCAACAAAAGTTTTCACCTTGTAACCGTCAATCCACCCCATCATGTTCATGTGCGCAGTACTCACCCAGTCAACCCAAGACACATTCTCTCTTTTCTTAAAATCCCTGAACCTTTTAAGGTATTGGGTAGGTGTCTTGCCAAACTTGGCAATCAAAGCAGACTTCATACACTCATACTGACCCCTTTCTTCCACACTCAGCTTCAGAATACAGTCATATCCAGTTTGAGGCACTCTGCTTAACAAACACTTAGCCCAATCTCTTTTATCTACATCATGAATTGCACAAGCCATTTCAAACGCTTCAATCCATTGGAGGATATCTGAACCCTCCACAAACACACCAACCAAATCTTTCATAAACTTGGTGGCTGGGGACCTGCCACTCTCAATTGGTCTAGCTGAAGTCTCCACTCTAGCTCTCTCTAGCTGGATTCTCTGACATTCAGTGTCCTTGTCTTTGAGCGCAAGATCCCTATTCTTGAGTTCCACTTGCTGTGCCAGCTCCTCTTTCTTAAGCTCAGCTTCTATTTCCAACTTGCGATATTCAAAGGCCAATTTCATCCTTAATAACTCAAGTTCCATGGAATTGCTGGGGTTTGGAACAGAGGCAGCAGGAATGGTGGCATTCCCAGAAACAGATTCAGCGACAACCCCAGGGGCAGAGTCCTCACTGGTTGCATCCCCCCCTTCATCAAGGGTTTCACCATCAGTCTGGTAGTCCACCAGGGCAGCTATCAGCTCAGCCCTAGACTTATCCACAAAGTCTAACTCCCTGGCTTCACAAGCACTCTGGAGAGCCTCTAAGCTCATCCGAGTCAATTTACCATTTGCAATGGGCTCCATTGCCTGTAATGCAGTTATTTGGTACACACCCAAACCTTAATCTAATAAAGTGCGGATATTTTGTAAGTGGCACGGTTATACACTGAGTCTTAAAACCATAAGCATCCCACCGCTGCCACCAGCTTGTCAAGACCGGTGGGGGGGTCTGTACTTCCGCTCTCTATATAGTAGAGGAGAGGCACAGAGGACCCCAGCCAAGATTCTCGATTGTGGTAGCAATGGACGAGCAATCAAGGCCTAGCTTCTCAGGAGGTGATGCAGGCTGGTTCTTAAGTACAGTGTATCCCCAAGCCCCCACAAAGGAATGTCCACACACTGTATTACTGAAAACACAGTCTTTATATAATTAATATTCAAGGGTTATGTACACTTATCACAACAACGCACTTTGTGCTCAGGAAAACCAATAATGATAAATATCTACAATTCTAAAGTGGTACCACTAATATTAGACCTCATAACAGTGCATTCACAATACTGTAGCAATGGCACGCGGATCAATAAGAAGGAAACCAGCAATAGAGAGAGGAGAGATACCAGAGGGTTGAAACAATAGGCAGAAGACTGGCCCTTGCTACTGGACACAGTTCTGTGTGGAGATCCCCCCACCTGGGCAACCTGTAAAATAAAGAGATATAACACAAGCCCAGTCCATATATTGTTCAACAGTCTTATTCTCTCCTACAATGTTTTTACCCCCCCAATGTACCTGGTGGAGTCGAGTTCTTCGAAGAGGCGTCGACAGATCCTTCTTGAATGACCCCCTTTAAAGCAGGAGTCACGGATCGTCGAGAGGCGTCGAGAAACGTCGAAGACCTCGGGGTTCGGCGACGGGGAATCGACGGCCCTTCTTGAATGCCTTCCTTTCAAGCGGGAGGCACGGGGCGTCGAACGTCCGTCGACAAACGAGGTAGAACGATGTCGAAGAGGCGGCAGCTTCGTCCGAGCGGTGCTCGTCGGCGTCGGGGCGTCGGCGTCCTGCAAGGCGGAGGTGTGCGGGGCACCTCGATGACAATAGTTCTGGACCGCAAAGATTGTAGAGACGGGAGCCCAGCAAGGGCGTCGAGTCGCTCGAGTCTTTGGGGTCGTGAGGTGGCGGGAAACCCACCGGCGGATTCTCCTCGGCGCGTTGGTCGTCCTCGACTTTCTCCGGCAGGACAAAAGCGGTCGACGGTGCGGACGAGGGAGTCCTTCGAGTCAAATGTTCTTAGGCAAGGAGCGGACGGCTCCGGTCGTCGGCGGCTCGGCGTCAAGTGGTTCCCACGGCTGGGCAACACAACTTCGACGGGCCTCCAGCGGTTGCACAGACCTGCGAACCCTGGTCGACGGCAATGGACTTCGACAGCGTCGATGTCCGGGTGCTTTACTTCGGTCTCCTCGGCAGTCCCCTTCTCCGGTCGGCAGCCTTTCGATGGTCTGGCGTCCAGGGAGCTTCGGCGAAGATTCAGCGGTGCTCGATGGTCCCTCGGAGCACGGGAAGAGGGCGCCTAGCCAGGTCCTCTCTCGGGTCAGTCCTCGACGATTTCGACAACCTTCAGTTCCGTCGAAGCAAATGCCACAGCAAGTCTTCTTCTTCCAGCTTGACGTCGAGGATCAGCAAATCCAGTTACTCTTGAGTGGAGACTCAGCTTCTGAATGCTTCTGAACAATTTCCAGTGGTGAGAGGTCCCCAGATATACTATTCTGTCTCTCATCCACACTGCTGGCACACACACAGCAGCCAATCACACAGAAGGGCATTCATGCAGTCAGTCAGCCAATCAGGCACACAGTGCATTCAGGCCACACTCCTCCCTTTCAGACACTCACAACAAGGAATGTGGATTGGGACAAGTACCCAGCCATTCAACACTACACACTGCATTCAGGCCAGTTTCGGGCAGGGCTGTCTCAGTCTTTGTCTCTCATGCCAGAAACCAGACAACCACAACAAGGAGTGTATATTGGTCACACACTCCATTCACCCAGGTCCCACCCACAGGAGGTACCCATAACATACAGTCACTGGGAAGGCTCCAGTCAGTCTAGCTGGGCCTTCACAACAACACCATATATGGAACTTCCACCCAACAGCCAGCCAGGGGGAAGGGACAGAGCCAGGGCTTCCCAGGACTTTGGGAAAAACAAGACAACAGGCAATAGAAAGCAAGAGGCCACAGGGGCCATCTTGTTTCTATCAGGAATCAACTGATCCCAATGGCAGGGCCTGGGTATCCCAAAATGGAGGACACCCAGAGCACCTGTCAAGTTTAGCATGGAGCTGCCACCAGCCCATACCCTGCTCTGTGGGCCACCCACAGGTGCCCAAAAACATACACTAGGGGCACAGGGTTGTACCCCTACCCATGGGTGCCATAAGGGTATCCCATGGGTCTGTTCACCAAACCAAAAGAGAGCTGCACTGCCAGGAGTCCCTCATGGACTCCTGGGCAGAAAACATGACAGAACACACGGTAAAAACAGAAAAAGGACAAGGATTCAGAGGCCCTGTCCCTCAGATGCATTTCCGGCATCACACCCTCCATGGTACACAGGGGCTACATTCACGTTCAAAAAGGCAACATGGAAGCGCCTAGAACCGCAGTCCGTCCCATTAGGTAGGCACTAGTCCAGCTGAAAGCTCGAAATGTTGCTCCTAGCCACTAGTACTGCGTAAGGGCATGTGGGCCATTGGCGATCGTCCCATAAGATCGTAATGGTGCTCCACTGATTAACACGAAGCAGCAGGTGTCGGGAGTAAAAGCCATCTGCAGGAGTGGCATACAGATGGCAGCGGCAAAAGGGGAGGAGATACCTGTCACCCAAATGAAACGAAAAAGAATAGTATGGGCATCTGAACTCCGTTTGAATTACTCACTTCAAAGATCACACTAAATCCACAGCCATATGCATGCTAGCCCACTCAAAAGGATTATTTGCACCCAAAAATCACTTGCGAATCATAACTATATAAATCGAGGTGAAAACACTATTACAAACGAGTGTTTGTGTGCATGCGTCTGTTAAAACAGAATCCATTAGATGGGATTAGTAACGTGCATAGACACAAGTGTTTGAAGGCGCGTCGAGACAGGGAGGGTTCAACAAGGGCAGATAGACGATGGTCCCACTATGGCAGCCCTGCATCACATAGCGCAGAGGAAGTTGATAGATTCCAAAAAGCCATGTACATGGCAGACTCTCTATTAAATCATCTGTCCATGCATCCATACATCATTCCCTCATCCCGGTATAAAAACGCCAGATTATTTACTCACATAACATTCGAAATTTCCATTGAATCTGTGCTTAATGCAGTCTGCAAAATCCACTGTGCTCCAGGCCGGAATTCTAGTGTTGTGAAGTAACATGTATTTGGGAACGTCCTGCCTTATCCTCCACTACGCTATTGCGCATCCCATACTATTCATATCAATCATTGCATTCTCGGCATGGCCCCTGTCCCAAGGACATTAAACAATAGAACTTTCTATCTGCAGTCAGACCTGTGGGCGTCTCCTCGCCGCTAGCTGGAAACCGAAAGCGCTGTCCTTCGAATTCCTCATTTGCAACATCACGTCGAAAAGGCACCTGTGACCGCTTGAAATCACAAATCCATCCATTTAGTGCGGCAGTGTGTGAAAATGGCAACTGGCTTCATTCACAAATGGGACGCCCCGCCCGTCGCTGAACCGCGGTACAGCGCTGCATGAGGGTCCACCGTTAATCGAGTACTACATTCCACTGACCCTTCACAAGTTTGTTCCCGACTGCAAAGATAGTATGTGAAACAATGGGACCATAGCAGAATTAACATATGAAGCAATATCTCACTGCCATCGGGATGAAATACATGATTGTAATAGCAAGATGCCATGCGTTGATTTGCAGCGTTGTGTGCGGGACGTGCTCGCCCAAAGGGGATTGCAGCTTGCACAGGTGGAATGAATCACCACAGGTGGAGGCTATACAGCTTGAAAACACATAAATTGCACACCCAACCCCCTCCCACAACCACACCCACTCCAAAATGCTACCGGCAGGACTTGCGATGTTGGCCCTGGGGGACCTGATAGCACTGCAAGTACTCCAACTTCAAGAAGAAGACGAACACCAACTACTACAACAACCGGCCGCACAGAGGAGACGCAGGAGGAGGAGGAGGGCAAGGCAGGGCCAGCAAGGCCCACCAGCACAGCCACTACCACCACGCAGGCAGCCCGCAATCCCACGCCTCCGAGCACATCCGTTCAACCTCACTGATGAGCAGATCCACACCCTCTACCGTTTGGACCAGGACACCATAACCGCCATTGTGGACATGACACACGCTGACCTTGTCAGCATGATAGATAGCCCAACCGCCATCCCACCCCTACTGAAGGTGGTGTCTGTACTCCACTTCCTGGCCACAGGCACCTACCAGCACACAGTCGGACAGTTGCATGGCATTTCACAGCCACTGTTGTCACGGACACTATTGCAAGTGCTTGATGCCCTCCTGAAGCACGCAGACGACTACATCTCTCTACCACGCTCGGAGCAGGAAATTACGAACACAAAAGTGGGATTCCATGCACTTGCCGGCATACCGGGTTGCATTGGTGCCATCGACTGCACCCATGTGGAATTGGTTGTCCCACATGCCATGGAGGCCCAGTACCGCAACCGAAAACAATATCATTCTCTTAATGTACAAATGGTGTGTGACTCAAACAGGATCATTACACATTGTTGTGCCCGATTTCCTGGATCAACCCATGATTCCATGGTCTTACGGAACTCTACAATACCACGCTACATGGAGCGACATGCAGGGAACAGATCCTGGCTACTCGGTGAGTCTCATTTCATGCATGATAATGTGGGGTATGTGATGCGGCAATGACCTGCCAGGAAGGGGGGGGGTGCTTACGTAGCAATGTCATTCCTCAAACATCCTTTATTGTCCACATACAGGTGATGCCGGGTATCCACTGAAGAGATGGCTCCTTACACCACTCCGGAACCCACAGAACCAGCATGAGGAGGACTACAACCATGCCCACTCACGTACCTGCGTAGTCATAGAACAGGCATTCGGCCTACTGAAGGGTCGTTTCCGCTGCCTCAGCAGGTCTGGCGGGGCACTCCTGTACCGCCATGAGAAGGTTGCAAAGATGGTCATGGCATGTGTCATGCTACACAACATGTGCATACGTAGAAATGTGCCCATGCCCCCTGACGCAGAACTGCAAGCACCAGAATATGGTCATGATGTGGGTGGGGATGTGGCAGAACCTCAAGGAGTCCGCGAGGCACAGGAGGGCCGTGAAATTCGTCACATTATCATAGATTCATGCTTCTAGCACTCACGCCTGGTGGCTGATACATGGACACGGGACTTGTGGCACTGTGTGTGTCTGGAACATGCACAATATGGACTGTACGCCTATGATGGCCTCGTACACAAAGATCAATGTCCACACATCTCATTGGATGATTGTGAAATGTTTATAGCATATGTGAAATTGTGTTACACACCCCATCGACCCGCCACCCAAGTAAGCCCAACACACCCCCTCCACCCTCCTACCTCCCCCCGAACACCAGTGTCCAAAGATGCTCATTGTCAGTGGGCAGACGCTATTGCAAGCCCCCTCTCCGGGTATCAGGGGCACCCCTGCCTGTGGAGCGCAGGTTCCTCCCAGATCTACGTTGGGGGCTGCCCTGGACGGAACTTGCAACGGATGATGTCTCTGCCTGCTCACGTCCATGCATGTCCCTAAGGGTTTGTGAGAGCTCAGTGAGCACACGGCGCACAGCGGCAAGTTCAGCACATACGTCTTTGGACGTCGCATGCAGTTCCCCCCTCAGGCTCTCGGTGCTTCTCTCCATTTGTACTCTCAGGCTCTCGGTGCTTCTCTCCATTTGTACTCTCAGGCTCTCAGTGCTTCTCTCCATTTCTGCCCTTCGTGTCTCTGTACATGTTTCTATGGCTGCCTTGGTACCCCCACATTCATCAGCATGGTCCTTGAGGAGCGTGGCCAGTTGCTGCTGTTGCACGATCACCTGGTCGAGGGACTGTTGCCTCTGCTGGGCCATGGCCATTTGCGGTGGTGTCACAGAGGGGCTGATCACCTCATGTTGCCTTGACACAGGGCTTGTGGGGGATGGCCAGTCGTCGTCTTGTGAGTGCCCCTGCGTGGTATCCTCATGTTGTACGGGATGAAACAAACAGGGGGATTGAGACAGGTCATGGATGGATCGTACATCGACATCACCGTTTTCTGTGTCAGAGCATGCTGCCATTAATGCAGTGTCACCTATGGTGCTGCTGCCACCAGAAGCAGTGCCTTCTGTGGCATCCATTGGGGGGGCCTGTGGTGGTGGTGGTGTTGTGGCCATGCTGGCTGCTGGGGTGCCTGTTGAAGTCCCCTCCTGTGTGCTGCCACTTGATTTGTGCTGCTGCCGTGTATTGATCTGTGCAGCTGAGGTGGAGGGTCTTTGGCCCTTGGTCTTGGCCCTCTTTGCAGGTGTGCTGGTAGGGGTGTCCTGGAGCTCGTCGTTTCAATCGGACCCTGTGTTGGAGTAAAGGAGGGCGAGCGTTATTAATGGGTCTGTGGAAATTGGAATGGCAATGTATCACATGCATTGGGGTGGTACCTGAGGGTGATTTGGGTCAGGGCCTTGGAGGTGGTTTCATTTTTGTGTGGATTGAGGGTGCAGTTGTATTGCAGCCTGCAGTTAGGGGGTGCCTGCTGCACGTGTAGAGGGTGTTTTTAGGAATTTTAATTATTTATTTATTAAATTTGACTTTTAATGTCCGCTATCAGGCCAATGTAAGTGGACGTTCTCCTGGACATGTGTTTCTGTTGCACTATGTGGACACATGGTACTTCACATGATTGGACATTGTGGTTTTAGCATAGTTTTATTTGGCCCACCTACCTGATTCTTCGGATGTCTGCACTCCTTTCTCCATCCCTCCGACTCCCTCTATGGTCTCCATTCCAATGGTGGAGGCACAGATTTCTTCCCAGGGGGTCAACTTGATGGGTGATTCCGATCCTTCCCCGGTAGCTGTGGCAATGTTACGGTTGGCGGATAGTATGCTCCGTACGCGTATCCGCAAGTCGTCCCATCGCTTTCTGCATTGCTGTGGGTTGCGGGGTGCGGTCCCCACCGCACTTACCCGCTGTGCCACCAGGGCCCATATGGCCTTCTTGTTCGCAAGTGCTGTCCTGGTCATTTGCGTCGAGAAGACGACGGCAGCATTCTCCTGGAGGGTCTCTGTGAGCACCGTGAGTTCCTCACGTGAGAAGTGGACCTGCCGCTTGCGGTCGCACGCTTTTTTCGCTACATTTCCCATTGTTTTGGTTTCACTAGGGTGGATGACGGGTTGGGATGTCTCTCAGGGTAGTATTTTTAATGGTTGTGTAAATATTCTGATTTTATAGGTGTACGGCGGGCTGTTTCCCGTTCCGGGACCATGTTTTTGCTTCCGTTTCCGTATATTTACGGTCACCGTATTTTCCGATTGCCGCTCATTACGGTGACCGCTATGTCCGGTGGCGGAATTGCACCTAGGTCCCCGTACGACGGCGGTGAGGGGCGTTTTGGGGACATTTCCGCCATCGCGGACTTTGCACTTCCGCCAAGGCGTAGTGCTCGTGCCCGATGGGTCAGAATTAGCCGCACTTTACTCTGTCGTGCCATGGCGGAAACGCTATTTACGCTATGGCGGTCAGGTCAGTTGCTTTCCGCCAGGGTCGTAATGAGGGCCAATGCAAATATACTATGGGCCACTGTTATTCCTGTTGATACTTACAGTCCATTGTAATTAAAATTGGACCGTCAGGGTTATGGTCATCGGATCGGGTCTACCGGCAGCAGGGCACTTCTGGAGGGATTAGTCAGCTGGGCAGGTTCTGGTAAATTTGGACGGCACCTCAACTGGATTTGGAATGGATGGGCCCTTGTGGTCACTGGACACAGCAGATTAGCAGGATGCGAGTTTCAGCAGACAAGCCTTTATGGTAGAAAGCCAGACTGGATCAGAATTAAATCCCCTCAACTTTAGGATGGTTGAATTTGGGCCTAGCTAAAAGCGTTCAGCAATGCTAAGGTCTGGATTCTGCAAAGAAGTCTGGAATCAGCTGCAAGGTCAAGAGTTCTGGAGCAAAGCGCTGCGCGGAAATCTGGATGTGTTCAGGAAGCAGTGTGTATGTATCTATGTGTGGTGAAGTTCCTATATTTATCCTACCAAATGACATCACAAAGTTTATGGTGTGGGCAGAATTTCAAAACACACCCCCATGGCTGTGAGTGGCCACGAGCACTTGCCTTGTTCTGGTTGGCAGTCAGAACAGAGCTGTCATCTTTATGATGGGATTTAGGAACTCCCATGGTTAACTTTTGCACAAATGTACATTTCTAAAATTATGTCCCCTAATGAAATCGGACACATAGATTGCATATTTGATGGGTGATTTTCACATTCAATCCTCTCTGTGAGACCTTTCTTTGTCATTCTATAGAATTTTTATCAATTTTTATCATACCAGTCTGGACTAATAATTTCTAATTCAGTACAGATCTGGGTGATTACCACTGGAGCATGAATATACAATCTTAGACTTGCAGCATTAATAGTTTTGCTACAAATAGGGTTTTCCTGTAACTTTGGTCCCTTAGGTGGTACAGGGTTCATGAATGTCTTCAAAGAAAGGGCCTAACATTAGGTTAACATCTACCAATAATGTTTACATTTATCCTCCTTCAGGTTGCACAGTTGAAGAGTTTCAAACATAATCACAAATAAAGATTTAAACACCAAAAAGTTCCAGTCGGTTTTCTTTTTCCTTTGTAATTTCCCTTTCACAGGCAACAGCTGTCACATTCCTTTGATCAGGGAGGTGTGTTCTCTTCCTGGAGAGGGAAGCTCCCCTTAGAGATCAGTAGGCAGCTTGCCATTGTCCTTGGCTCAGCCAGAGACGAAAGTCTGCTGTGCTCTTTGTTGTTAATATGCGGGAACCATTAAGGCTTCCTGTTGCAAGGGAGTGTCAATTGAAGTGTCATCTTTCCCATGCTGGTCACTGTTAGGTCAGAATTAAGTATTTACTTAACTCCAATACTGGGTTGCTTTAAAATTCACAATAAGGTCTTTTCTTTAACACATATAAAAATAAGCACGGTTTATGAGGGATTTGGACATTTAGAAGAATTAAGCCCTTCACCAACATGCTTCAAATAGGCGAATTTTGCAATTTATCAGGAAAAAGAAACACGTTTAAACTGTTCTTTTTCTAATTCTCTTATGCAGCACACACATTCAACTCAGCATTATTCTGTCCTTGAATGCTGGAAATTGTCGGCAATCTGGAAGTAAGTATTCAGTTTATGCTTGGAGTTCCTCTGCACAGCTGAAATTGATATGTTGCCATTTTTATTTGCATTTTTCTTGTGTGTTTTTGGAAACAAATTGTTGCTTGACTGGTGTTTCATACAGACATTTCTTAGCTGCTGTCAGTCAGTGAGGCATGGTTTTCTCTGACTGCACTGGATGATCTGTGGTTTCAGCACACTTTTCATTTCATAGTTCACTTGGAAAATGACTGACATTAGCACCAAAATAGCACTTTGAAGGTTGCAATTGATTGGGAAAGCTGCATTTTAAAGGCATTTTCGGATTATAGCCCACTCCTGTGGCCTTGATTCATGTGAAAGGTAACAGCACCCACTGGCATTCTCCTGCAGAGAATCCTGGTTTGATACCAACTTTGACTGTGTGTGGCAGGCTGGTGCAGCCTTTGTGTGATTTATGAACCATGTGCAGTTTTGCGGATTTGGCGCGTGCAGGGGTTAGCGCATCCATTTTTGGCTGATTCTTTCCCCCATTGGCAAAGGGGCGCATTGGCATGGGTAAAAATATCCCACAGGCCCACTAGTGGAAATTGATCCGAAATAGAATCCTTTAACACTTTAGTGTAAAATGAACATTTCTTTCTCACTCAAATTAAAGCCAGGGGGGATTTGATTTATTGTAGAACAAATTGCATTTTCCTGCATGCAGCATGCAGTGGCTGATAAACTATCACCAACAGAATGTGAATAGGATTTTGTAGCTTGTTAGTGTGAAACGCATTCTTCTTCCTGAGTGGATTCAAAGCCGTGTGAAATTACATTTAAATATGAACAAAAAAGTTTCCTGCATTTCTTTCAGTGTAGATCAAATAGCATTTCCCAGAGCAGAGAACACAGCATTTTGTAACTAATAGCTAAATAAATTGAATCCTGCTTGTTTTCACAGATTTAGTTGGCCAGTGGATTTGTGGGATGGGGTACAACTGCTACATTTTCACAATTGATTAATAAATTGTTAGCTGTGAAAGCCATAGTTATTTAAAAAATAGATTTTTGGATGAAACTGAGCTTAGCTTGGTCATTTTAATTTCCATAGAAAAGATGCTACATCAAAGCAACAGTCCAATTTCACCAATGCTATTTTGTTGAAGTAAGAGAAACCTGAATTAGATATACCCAAATCATCTAAGGTAATTGGGGGATAGTTTTAGTCCTGTCAACAAAAAAAAATAATCATGGGTGAATACGTAGTGTGAATAAATTAATATTCTGTGCATTCTAACTTGATAGCATAGCTTCCCTAACCACACGCCTGTTGATTGTGATTCAGCTTGCCTTGACTTGTATTTCCTTTTTATGCATTTTCAACACTGGGCAGTGGATTAATTCATTGAAAATGAAGCATGGTAATTGTGATGTTTATGGAACATTTCTGTGGTACCAATATATGTTATTGATATTGGAGAAAATAAAGTAGTAGTCCAACCCAAAAATGCTTTACTGTCTAATAAAACGTATAGCAGTCCAACCCAAAAATGCTTTACTAATAAAATGTATATCAGTCCTGCTGGGAAGTTCTATATCCTAGTAACAGTAGAGGTTTTAAAATCTATCATTTATGAAAAGAAAGTTAGTTTATGTATACTGTGCAAAGTATTTAAATGCATTAGCAGGCAAGCTGCAGGTAAATTGCATTGTGTAATTTAGAAATAGATGTTTAGAAATACTCATGAAAAATAATAATTTGATTAATGAAATAACTGTGTTGCATCTTAGTGAGATCCTCTCGGGCAGGCAAACATTTTGTTCAGTAAACCAGCTGCGTATGTGCATGTACGTTACTGTCGGATTTCCACACTATAAAGTTAGGGGGCCACATTTGAATTGATTTTTATTTGAATAAAACGAAATATTGATTCCTAATACAGCCTGTTTCTTGTCCCAGAATTGTACACCACAGGTTGTTAAAGCAGAGGTTGCCACTTAGTGAAAAAATATATATAATACACCAAGATATTGTAACAGTCCCTAGGTGCAACAGAAGACTGTATGTCCTTGTCTGGACATGCCCATCCCACTCAAGGTGACTGTAGCAAAACAAAATGAGTGATGGCTTGAAGGTTTAAATTAACCCTAACCTCTGGCACATCTCTGGGTATCCTTCAGTCCATCGTTCTTCAGCGTCCCATGCCATTACAGAAAGGACAACACCAGTGGTTACGATTAATTAATAACCTTCCACCCATCCATTTTTTGACTATAGTTTGTCTCCCTATGTGATAGAGGGTATACCCACATGAGTGTCCTTTGCTCGCTGGAGCCACGCTACACGTCACTAATGAGGCCTGGTGAGGACCAACAATGCCAAAACATGTCTGGGGTTGCCTGTTTATCTGCACAAAGGGGGCGTGACCTTGCAGCTCGGCCTGGACTTTTCCCATTTGTGGCAGTACCAGACTGATTTGCAAACGGCTAGTACCATTCTGCAAAGGTGCAGTTGGATAAAAAAAAGGTTAGTGTGGGAGGATGCTCAGAGCACTGCCAGCGGTTCAGATTAATTCATAAACTTCCACCTAGCACATGTTTGGCCTTAGTAGAACTGTGCATTACAATCATTTGTAAATCAGTCGGAATGTTTACCCAGCATAATGTGAGAAACCATAAATGTTTCCTAATAACAGTCATGTGCCGGCAGGGCAGAAGAAAACAGACCTGTGCTGCAATGTACAGACTATTTCTGGATGAATGTCAGTGAAATTCAGGCATCGGAGGTCATAAACATGTTGTGAATGGTAGCGTGTATCCACAATATGATTGCACCGCCTACCTACTCAGGAGGCTAATAGGTGATGTTAGACTCCATGCTCATTCAATCTATACCTTCTCTGCTGAGACTGAAAATGAGCGCCCTTAATGTACTCCTAAATGTAAAGCAGGATGCGTCACATTTCTTTTAGAGTCACCTCAAACGTATAGCTACCCTGGAAAGAAGTGCAGTTTTGTCAATAATATGTATAGCAACCCTGTTGTGACGTTCTGTAGCACTAACATTGTAGCAGCAGAAACCCTGCAGATCAGATAGAGCCGGTGCTCTCCTATCAATAAAGCACTAGCCCTGCTCAGAAGGCTCGGATCTGTCAACACAACACTATGGCTGTGCTGGTTGCATGCGTTAGTAATATGCTGGTAGCAGTATAGCAGCCCACTAACGGCTGCTAGACAGTCCCAGTCAAAGTGTAGCAGTCCAACCCAAAAATGCTTTAGTGTCTAATAAAACGTATTGCAGTCCAACCCAAAAATGCTTTACTGTCTAATTAAACGTATAGCAGCAGTCCAACCCAAAAATGCTTTACTAATAAAACGTATAGCAGTCCTGCTGGGAAGTTCTATATCCTAGTAACAGTAGAGCAGGCCTCTTCAGAAGTATGTTTTTGCTTTTCTGAGAGCTGCATTAGACCCTTCAAATTGGCCACAACTCATATTTAGATCTACATAAAATACAATTAAACTACTTCATCAATAAAAGTATAGAAGCCATGATATGATCTTATGACATCCAGTTTACACGTGCTTTTGCAGCACGCTCATTATCCTAATAAGCGATATTGCCAATAAATGAAGCAGGGCCTGCAGACTAAACGATGATCTTTGCAGGAGGTCTGTTAGCAATCTGAGGTACATTTCACAGTCGGGACACAGCTCCCGAAGCCACATATAAGCCCTACCTGACTTATGACTGGCTTCGTGCCAGCTCTACTGGCGAGTGGAAGAGCTATCCTATTCGGAAATAGGGCGAATTCAGAGAGTCGGGTGTCTATAACGCTGGTATTGCTGTGGAAGGGCCAGTCACTTGTCAGGTGATGAAGGGGGAGGTCATGCAAGTTGTCAGATTAAGAGCCCTATTGCTACATATCTCCATGCAATGTGACCTTTTCATACTGACTTATAAAAAGCGAATTCAATCCTAGGTCTTTTTTTCTGAGACGGCCAACAAGTGGAGATGCAGTGCCATGTTCTGCTGTAATAGAAAAGCCTGGCAAACCTAGAACAGCTGATAACGTCTGATTACAGGTACAGCAGATCTATAGCAAAAAGCCTGTACTGCTACATTAAGTGTATTACATGTATTGCAGCCATTCTGGCATGTACCTTTGAGCTCTCTGGCGAGGGTGGGAGACGGTGTTGAACATCAATAAAGCATCAAACCAAGTGATGCACAATTTCAATACAAAAGTAAAGCAGCCTGCTCAGAAGAGCTGTGGATACTAAATCGTGTTAAAAAATTGAAGGCTAATTCTGACCCGCTGCATGTTGGGACTCTGATTTGCAGCAGAAAGGACATTAACAGACCCTACTAGCGTCCTGGGAGCATAGCTCAGTGGCAATGTGCTCGCCTTGGAAGCAAGATGACATGAAGCAACACAGGTTCGACCTGAAACCTCTGGGTATTTAAGCGCGTTATAAATATGCAACTAAGAAAACAACAACAACAAAACAAAATTGCCCCCGGGTTGCGTGAGCGCTTTAAAAATGCAAATAAATAAATCTGCCCAGAATTGAAAACAGGATCATATAGGCTAAACATGTATCGCTCCTTTCACTTCGGTGTCTTGGTCCACATGTCCATGAAAGCCCTTCAGACTGCCTTAAAGTGCTTGGAGACCAGGATGATAAGAGGGTAACTCGGACACTACCATCTATCACTCATTTCTGCCAACACGTGCTAGGATCGCACTAATAGCAGTTTTTCTTGTTGCACTGAGAAAGTATGCCAGATCTGCTCGCGCTGTTCATTTTAAGTATGAGCTGTTTGAGAAATATTGGTACTGCCCCCCACTTAAGGCAGTTCTGTTCAAAGAAATGTATTGCATTCTTCTGGGGAAGGCTGGCACTGTGCTATTAAAAAGAAGCAGTGCATCGACGTGCTAGTACTGTCCCAAAATGGGCTGGTACTATGCCATTAAAATCTCAGCAACCCCGGAGAGGAGTCCCTCTGCTGTGTAATTAATGGTTTAGCAGATGCGCCAACCCCTAAAGGGGCCGATAGAGGTGCAGCTGGCATAGGGGGCTAGGAGTCCTTGTGCTGTGCAATCAGAGGCGTTGCCAGGGGTGGCTGGGGGGGCTATAGCCCGGGTCTTTTGGTTGTAGCCCCGGATAGAATCTCAGAGGCTACACCCAAAAGGCTATAGCTAGCCCCGAATACCGCCAGTCCAGACATTAGCACAGCCTTCTTTTCCAGACCTAGCAACACCGCTGTGTGCAAATAAAGGTTTAGCAGATGCACCCGCCCCTAAAGGAGCCGATAGAGGTGCAGCTGGCCTAGTGGGTGAGTGTTAGGGAGAATTCTCTGTTAAGGCTAATTTCCCAAACCTAGTGAGTCCCCCAGCAGCTTTTCTGTATTTTTGGGGTTTATTTTTTTTCTCCTGCTAAGAGTGAGACTCTTTTCCTCCCACTCTTAGACATGATTTGAGGTGTTCCTTTGACTTTGTATGTGTTCTATGGGCTATGGGGTCCTTTACCCCATAGGGCTTCATGTGTTTTTTGATATATGGGTTACACAGCACCCTCCGTTCCGTAACCCAGGGGTGTCGTAGCGACCCCCAAACATAGACTCCATACCCTGGGACTGACTACTGTCTCCCAGGGCATGTAAAGTCACCATTGGCTTTACTAGTCCCAAATTATGAACAGAAACCAGTACAAACCATCATATTGTGAACGTACTGGTCGGGGCAATTCGATTGCCCCGGGGTCTGTTGTTCGAGGGGGTGCGTCTCCGTCCCCCCTGATCGAGTTTTGGCTGGTGGCAGTGGATACTACTTTTTATATTCGACCGCAAATATTTTCCTATGGGATTTTCCCATTGTTCGAGGCTACCACTTTTTAATATAGCCTCGAACATACCGCCGGTTTATTAAATTAATATAAAATCACCGGTTGGTATTTTTTGCCGAAACTTGGTTCCAAAATGGCGTTTGTGTTCACTTCTGTGACTCCAACCCAAGTCGAGCCCTTTGTTCCACTTTTTGGTGGGCTTTTCCACAGAAGCCCCCAAAAGTGGTGCCACTCTGTCTGGGTACCACAGGGGGTGTGGGAGGGGGTTTAGGCACCCTTGACTGAGTTGCCTCGGCAACTCAAGTCGCACTCTTGTGTGATTGGCCCAAGTGGTGAGCCGCCCGGCTCACCACTTAGCATGTTTGATTGACAGCTAGGCTGAATGAATGGGGGTTTTCTGCATAAAAGCGGGGCTTTGGGGATTGGAACTTCTGAAGTCGCCACAGGACCTAAAGAATCCGAGGAGGGAGAAGCCGAGCCGACCTGCAACGACGACACCACCGGTGGAGCCCTGCGGAACCGTCTCACCACTTTTCCCGACGACAGAGGAGATCTCCAGTCCGGAGAGTCTTCTTCCTTTGACTGGTGGGGATAACCAGTTTGCCCGTCTTTTCGCCTTCCTGGACCATCTCGTGGCTGTCTTGCCCGTGCCAAGCACCCCGGCAACCAGAATACCACGGTTTACCTCTACCGCGAAGAAAAGGGTGGTACCTTGTAACCGGGAAACTCCACGGCTGGTTTCTTCCCTGGCAGCGCAACAACCTTCAGCTTTCCTCCACGTCGAGACCTCCTCTTCCTCTGGATGAAACACTGACTTGCACCCGCTGCCAGAAACAACTGCCCCTGCTGGAGAGTTCTTCCCCCTTTCAGGTACTGTGTCCCGCCTGGCTTCCATTGCGACATATCGTTCAGGGTGACAGTAAATCCTTGTCTTTCTAACCTGGGCTAGCCTGGGACCTGTTAACTAACTTTTCCTGACTTGATCTCAATCTTTTGTGAACTTTCTACAAAGACTCTTTGGGCATAACCCCACTGTGTGATCCTGGACACATTTTGCTTGCTCTCTCTAAGAGTGGGCCTGGCATTTGAACTTTCTTGCTCTCCAGTAGACTTTGCCTAACCTGCCTCACTGTGGTTCTTTGAAAAGTATTTAAATTTGTGTGCTTTCATAACTCTGCCTTTTTCCCTCCCTTTTTAATAACTTATTAGAGTGCCATCTTATGTTAAGCGCTCACCTCTGTCTGAAAATAAGTGGTGTTTCTGACTAAGACTTGCCGAATAAGTAATCAGGGTTGTATATATATGATAGTGATCGTGTGTTGAATTTACTTACTTCTTTTTGTGCTAGTGTAATTTACAAGTGTGTCTTTAAATAAATAATTATATACTTTTACACCAAAGCTCTGGTCAGTGTTTGCTTGTGCTACTGTGTCTCTGTACCTATTGTGTATACTCTATATACTGCCTAACTCATCTTGAGAGAAGTCTGACTGCTCAGCCACAGCTACCAGGTAAATCTGGGTGGTACAGACTGCTACCAATTGGGTTTACTGCCAACCACCTGTAGTCCTAAATCTTTTGCAGTGGTCCCTAAGGGAACTGCACAGGTTTCTGCCTAACAGTGATGAGTCCTTGTGCTGTGCAATTAAAGGTTTAGAAGATGCACCAGCTCCTAAAAGGGGCCAATGGTGGTGCAGCTCGCATAGGGGGTGAGGAGTCCTTTTGCTGTGCAATTAAAGGTTTAGCAGATGCACCTGCCCCTAAAGGGCCTGATAGAGGTGCAGCTGGCATATGGGGCTGCCCTGATGCCCCGCAGGTTGCCTCCACTCCTCTGAAGGGGAGGCCTGAAATGAGGATGGAGCCTGTCAGGGACAGCCAGCTGCATGTAACTCCTTCCGGCCCAAAAGAGCCTTATATTCCCAAGCCACACATATTAACGTTGTTTCTTCTTTGTTGTCACAGATGCGATGCTACTGGGCAATCCTAGCTGAGGAGGAAACACGCTGCGGATGACAGCTGTGAGCATTGTGCTACTGGGCAATCCTAGCTGAGGAGGAAACACGCTGCGGTAGCCGTGAGCAATCCTACTGGGCTACTGGGCAATCCTAACTGAGGAGGAGGCTGAGGAGGAAACACGCTGCAGGTGACAGCCATGAGCCTTGTGGTACTGGGCAATCCTAGCTGAGGAGAAAAATCGCTGTGGATGATAGCCGAGAACGTTACCCACAGGCTGCAGGAGCCAGGGCCAGCGCAACATGCACTTCGCCCTTAAGAACAGTTGGACTCCTCAACAACTGCAGAGTGGCATGGGCGGTGCCTCATACAGTTGTACGGGAGTTAGCAGCACTTTTTATGGTAGGAAGGCTACTGGAGGCGGGTTATTAACCTGAAAGATTGATCCAGGAGTGACATGTTCACCCAGAAGCAATTTACAACCAAAGGGTGGGTTCACAGTTTGGAAAGCCCAGGGATGGCGGAAGGCCACCCATGGGTTATGCTTAGTGTTAGGCAGAATCATATGCAGTCCCCTTTGGGAACACCACAGACAATTAAGACTACAAGTGACAGTACAAATTCACCTTTGGTACAAACCTGTACTACACAGTAAAGTGGTAGCGATGGCTGAGCAGCCAGACTTATCTCAAGAGTAAAGTGAGCAGTATCAGAAGTTACACAAAGGACAGCAATTGCTATGGTTCAAACAAACACTGACTCAAGGTTTCTGAGTAAAAGAATATACATTCATTTACACAATAATTTTTAAAACAGTTCACTAATGTAATGCAGCAGGAAATCATAATCGTAATACACTACACACCACCCAATGAATTCTGGACAAGTTAAGCTCAAAATGAAGTGTGAGCAAAATGGCACTCCAGCAATTTAAAAAGGGAGGGAAAGACAAGGTTATTCAAAATCAAGCAGCACCAACAAGTAAGAAGGCAGGGCAATCTAGAAAAGTCTTACTACAACTAGGATTCAAATCAATAGGCCTGGGCCAATGTTAATGGTTCAGAGTCTTTGCAGAGGATCACACAGTTCAGAGTAGTTGGCGGTTAAGTCTTTGCCAAGAGTTTGAAACGAAGTTGGTCGGAAGAAAAGTTATTTAAAAGAGTAGAGAAGGACAAGCCCTTGGATAAGCGACAGATTTCAAACACTTTCACTGCAGTTGGACAGCACGG
This sequence comes from Ambystoma mexicanum, assembly GCF_040938575.1. NCBI lineage: Eukaryota > Metazoa > Chordata > Amphibia > Caudata > Ambystomatidae > Ambystoma > Ambystoma mexicanum. The sequence continues at coordinate 906,394,266 of NC_090922.1, forward strand.
ACGACCGGATTTGAACAGTACCTTAACAGAATGCTGTAGCTGAGGCAGAAGTTCATGGCAGATCCTGCAGGCTCACGGTTCCTGAAGCTACTGTCGGACTGACACGAAGGAGGAAGACTGGAGGGTCCTGCACTGCCCAGGGAAGAAACAAGCAGCAGAGCAAAGCGACAAATAAATGTGTGCTCCTTGAAACCCAAACAAGGTCCGGTCCTCCTGGCTATCTTGTTCACTGCAGCTATGCACAGCAAATTCGACCAGGGGAGGGAGGCCTTGCTTGGTGTTTGGCGAACTAGTTGGTCCCACCAGCTCAGGGGAAGAAGATTCCTTGCAGATCTTCTCTGTCGTCGAAGTTCAGGAGATTCAAACCCGCAGCAGGGCTTCACCGGGAGGTTCAGTAGTTGCAGTAGTCCTCTTCCTTCAGCTTCTCTTCGGTTCTCTCGATCCAGTGGCGACTCTGCCTTCCAAGTCCCAGAAACCTGCTTTTTATAAAGTTTTCCCCCATTCACACAGCCTGGCTGTCAATCACACAGCAGGGTGGTTGTCCTGGCAGGACAGTCACATAGCCAATCAAACAAGAGTGCAACTTGGGTCTCCAAGGAGACCCTGTGCAGGGGGCCTAAAACCCCTCCCTCACATCCTGTCTACCTAGACTCTCAGGTAACTAAGGAGGACTTCTGTGCAGAAGCCCGCCAAAGGACGGCGAACAAAGGAACCAAACATGGTTTGGGGAACGAAATAATGTTCCATGAGAAACAGACGAAAAGGGATAACTATTAACCCTTTCCAGTACTCTATGGAAGATAGTTTGTACTGGGTCTGTGAATTTAAAAAGACTAATAAAGTCAATGGCAACTTTACATGCTCTGGGAGACAGTAGACAGTCCCAGAAAATTGAGTTTAAAGTGGGAAGTCTAAAAAGACAACCCTCTGTCACTGCACTAAAGGTGCTGTGTGACACACAGTAAAAAGATGATGCCTATGGAGTAGGTGAGACTCCACAGTCTACGAACACAAAAAATGTAAAACACACAGCAAAACACATTTAAGAGTGGGAAAAAAGGCTCACACTCTTACCAGGTGAACAAATAAATCCTAGAAATCCAGCAAAGCTGCTGAGGGACTCAGTAGGTAAGGGAAATTAGACATTCTGGAGAATTCTCCCTAACACTCTCCCCCCCCTCCCCCAGACTAAGGTACAGGAGGATTTAATCCACTCCTGGATTAATCTCTTCACTCTAGTCAGTTATAAACATACTAGAGAGACCATTAGCATTTTGGTGGTGACATCCTGAACTGTGCTCAATGGTGAAATCAAACCCTTGCAGGCAGATTGACCATCTTAGTAGTTTTGGGTTCTCCCCTTTCATTTGCATTAACCATCTCAAGGGTTGGTGGACGGTCTGAATCACAACAGTAGATCCATACAAGTATGGTCTAAACTTCTTCAGAGACCACACCATGGCAAAACATTCATGCTCTATGGTTGCCCACCTTGTTTCTGGTTCCTTCAGCTTCCTGCTGATGAAGCACATGGGGTGCTCCCTACCCTTCCCATCCAGTTGACCAAGGACTGCACCTATACCTGTATTGGATGCATCTGTCTGCACAATGAAGGGTTGGTGATAATCAGGAGCTCTTAGGACTGGCGCTTGACAAAGGGCTTTCTTCAGATTTTCAAAGGCTTGAGTGCACTCCTCATTCCAGCTAACCTTTTTAGGGAATTTTGGAGAGGAGATTACATTCAAAGGAGAAGCCATGGTCCCATAGTTCTCAATGAAATTCCTGTAGTACCCAGTGAGACCTAGGAAGGCTCTCACTTGGGTTTGAGTAGTAGTTGTGACCCAGTTTTGTACAGCTTGTACTTTGCTAGGCAATGGCCTTATTTCACCACCTCCTACCTCATGACCAAGGTAGACCTCTTTGCTCTGACCAATTTGACATTTACTTGCCTTTATGGTTAGATGGGCCTGCTTAAGAGCCTGCAATACATATCCTAAGTGATCAACATGTTCCTTCCAAGTAGGGCTGAACACTGCAATGTCATCCAAGTATGCCATGCAGAAGTCCTCCATCCCATTCAGAACTTGATTGACCATCCTTTGGAATGTAGCAGGTGCATTCTTTAATCCAAAAGGCATAACCATAAACTGGTAGAGCCCTGCTGGGGTTGAAAATGCAGTTTTCCCCTTGGCATGGTCTGTCAGGGCTATTTGCCAATAGCCTGAAGTGAGATCAAATGTACTGAGGTACTTGGCTGCACCAAGTTTATCCACCAGTTCATGTGTCCTTGGTAAAGGATGGGCATCATTCTTAGTGACTGCATTTAGAGCTCTATACTCCACACAGAATCTCAACTCCTTGGATCCTGCCTTTGATACTAGAACAACTGGACTAGACCATGGACTTGTAGATGGCTCTATAACCCCGAGATCAAGCATCTTGTTGACCTCTTCCTTTATGTGGGTTCTTACATGTTCTGACATTCGGTAACCTCTGCTTTTCACAGGTAGACAGTCACCAGTGAGAATATCATACTGGCCGCAAGGGGTCAAGCCTGATGAAAGTGAAAACAGGAAGGCAAACTGATTTAACAGAAACTTGCACTCCTCCGATTGTTCAGATGTCAGATTAGAAGAGAGATTAACTCCTTCTATGTTCTCATCCAAAGGTCGGCCTCTGAGTAGGTCAGGTAGAGGTTCACTCTCCTCCTCCCCTTGAGCTGAAGCTAGAAGCAAAGCTCCCACTTCTGGTCACGAGACATATGCCTTCAAACGGTTGGTGGGAAAGACTCTGGGAGCCTCCTTAGGTCTGCCTAAATCCACCAGACAGTCCACCTCACCAAGTTTGCCCACAACCTTGAAGGGTCCTGTCCATTTGTCCTGCAAGGCCCTCCGCCTTGTTGGCACCATAACTAGTACAAGCTGGTCTTGAATAAACTCAACCATGTTGGCCTTCTGGTCATGCCAATGTTTGACCAGAGCCTGACCTGCTTTCAAGTTATCACTAGCTTCTGCCATCATGTGTGACATTCTCCTCCTGAGACCTATCACATAGTCAGTCACTCTGACTGGCTTGGGGGAAGGAGCACTCTCCAACCACTCCTTAATCAGGGCCAAAGGACCTCTGACTGGATGGCCATAAAGAAGTTCAAAGGGACTGTATCTAACTCCCTCCTGAGGGACTTCTCTATAAGCAAAGAGAAGGGATGGCAGTAGAAGGTCCCACTTTTTTTAAGGGGTTCTTCTAAAGCACCTATCGTGCTCTTCATAGTATGATTAAACCTCTCTACCAGTCCATTTGTCTGTGGATGGTAGGCTGTAGAGAACTTGGAAGTGACACCACAGTTTTTCCACATGGTTTGCATGTAGTGGGACATACAATTGGATCCCCTGTCGGATATCACTTCCTTAGGAAACCCTACTCTGGTAAAAATACCAAGTAGCGCCTTAGCCACAGCCTGAGCCGTAACAGTCCTCATAGGTATGGCTTCAGGATACCTAGTAGCATGGTCTACTACAACCAGGATAAACCTGTTTCCTGAAGATGTGGGAGGGTCAAGGGGACAAACAATGTTGATGCCCACCCTCTCAAAAGGAACTCCCACCACTGGGAGAGGCACCAAGGGTACCACATTCTGGGCTCCACTCTTGCCAGAGGTTTGGCAATTGTGACAGCTCCTACAGAATTTGTAAACTTCCGAACCCATTTTCGGCCAGTAGAAGTATAAAGAGAGCCTTTCCTTGGTCTTTTTGAAATTCAAGTGACCAGCCAAAGTTATCTCATGGGCCAACTGTAGGAACTGGAGTCTGTTTTCTAGGGGCACTACAAGTCTTTTGCAGTCCCCAGGGGTAGACTCAGTCAGTTCACTGTAGAAGAGGCCATCTTCCCAGTGCAACCTATGCTTCCCAGGCTCTTGCCCATCGAGCTGAGAAGCTGCCTGTAGGTGAAGACCTCCAAGAGTAGGACACTCTCTTTGTCCTCTGCGGAAGTCTGCCCTGTTGGGTCCACCTTCTGCCAGTAAAGACTGCAGCTCAGGATGGCCAACAGGAACCAGATCTCTAAGTAGAGTAATGTCTTCTTCCAGAGCTGACTCTTCAGAAGCTGGCTCAACCACACAGGGTTGTACCTCACACTCAGCCTCAGCAGGTGGAGGAGTCACATGTATGAATTTGGACAATCTTGGGGATGTCCTTGTTGGTAGCACATGGGTGCTATCTGCTTTCTTCTTGGAGGTCTTAGGTTTCCCCTTTGCCTCCTTCTTTCCTGAAATAGCAGTGAGCAATTCCTGTGGACTGGGGGTGATAGTTTCCTCTATCAATGTCCTCTTCCTTGCAGGCCTTGTGACTCCTGTCTCCTCTTACTGGGAGGCCGGGGGGTACTGGACACAACACCAAGAGTTTTCAGGCCATTACCCAAGAGGACTCTCCCAGGCACTTCACTCTGCACACTAACAGGTATCTTGACAGTCATGTCATTGCACTGAATGAGAGCTCGTAACTGGGGAAGCATTTGCACAAGGCCTCCAGCTAACTGGGTTAGGTGTTTGGGTGCCTTAGCAACATCCTCTACCTTGCAAAAATGATTCATCAACCACAGTTATGCTGGCTCCAGTGTCTCTGGTGGCAGGGGTCTCCTGGCCATTCACAAGAACACTATCTTTATAATACTCTTTAGTATTATCTGGAATGGAATTATAGGCATCTAAATTCTGTTGTTCCCACAAACATAGGGACACTAAAGAAACACTAGCTGAGACTGTCATGGGTTAATCAGCCAGTAGGGGAAAGTTTCCACTTGCCATAGGTACTTCTTCCTCTGGGGAGAAGGCTAAGGAGACAGCGTGGACCCCTGAAGGTTTACCCTTACATCTAGGATCCCCTTTCACATGGTCAGTCGACCCACAAGGATAACATTTTCCAAATGTTTTGATGAATGAGGGCTTGTTCTGACCTCCATCTGGTTTGGGCCAAGATGGTACACTAGCCTGGTTCGGTTTCCTTTGTGGTGTACCCTTATGTTGCTGTTTGGGGCCCTTTTTTGGATTGGAGGTATTAGAATTCTCCTTGTTATCTTTCTTTGGCTGCTTTCCCTCATCCTTCTTCTGAGTTGCCCCAGAATCCCAGAATCCTTGTGAGTAGCCCTGTTGGCAACCCACAAGTCAGCAGCCTTAGCTAACTTCTTCGGAGCTATCTCCTTAGAATCAGCCAAGTGCTGTCTGAGCTCAGGAGAGCAGGCATCATAAATTGACTCCAACATAACAAGATTTCTCATACCTTCATTAGTGTTTATTCTGTAACCCTTAACCCAACCATCTAAGTTTTTCAAACATTCACATACACAGGTAGCCCAAGGGGTACCATCATGCTTTCTGAGGGTCCTAAACCTCTTAAGGTACTGGGAAGGGGTCTTCCCAAATCTAGCAATTAAAGCTAGCTTCACACACTCATAATCCATCCTATCCACCTCCCCCAACTCCATCACAACATCAGATGCAACAGTGGGTAGCCTAGAGAAGAGCCAAGGAAGCAACTGATTCCCTGTAATGTCTTGAATCCCATGGTTATACTCAAAAATTGCCAACCAATCCAAAATATCAAGCTTAGCCTCATACATACTGTCATGCGCCGCCTTCCGTGGACACTGTGGTCCCGATCGCGGCTGGCAGGCCGCCATTGAGGCGCCCCACCACGCTTTCCCGGCGTCGCTTTTAGCGGTCTAGCTTTCTGAATCTGTGAACAGGGAGGCTTATCAGCCACGACCTCCCTGTTCACAGTGCGTTGCAACCCTCTTCGATCAGCTGCTCTCTCGGCTATGCTTCCCGGTTGCCATTAACGCTAGTTTTTCCCTTATTTTTCCTTTGTTTTTCCCTGTTTCTGGTGCTACCCCGGAGTGTTGCCTTCTCTGGGCTTCACTCTCTCCTGTTTACCTTTTACTCGCTGGGGCTCTTCCCCCCGCTTTCCATCCTCTCTCACTCCCTTTGCGTTCTGTTTACTTTCTGTGCTATGGCTTCCTTCCATGAGAGAGACAATTGCTCAGAAAAAAAAGAAAAAAAGAAGAAGAAGAATTACTGCGCCCGAAGACCTCAGATATCTTCAATTCTGGACTATTCGTCAGGTGAGGAGGAGGAGAAAGAGGGAAGGACGGAGTTGGGGGAGGTTCAGTCCCTGAAGGCTGACAGTTTGCAACGCCTAGTTACAAGGATGGCTACTCCTGAACAATTGCAAGAAATGGTGACAACTGTCCAAAACCTCTCAGTGGAGGTACGTAACCTGTCTGTGGAGGTACAGACATTAAGGACTGAAAATAATGTGCTTAAATGACTGGTTACTGCCCGAGAACCCAAACCGTTAGATTTGCTACCTATGGCACTGCCATCAGGAAAATATGACGGAACTTCTAAGAAGTTAAAATAATTTTTGGAGGCTTACAGTATCCATGCCCGGATGGGTTTCATGATCTCTAACATGTCTGGAAATGCCTTGGCCTGGGCCACTCCACTGGTGACCGGGGCTAATCCCATACTTCATGACTATGAGGCATTTATTGCACGATTGAAACAGAATTTCGAGAGGCCTGAAATAACTTTTGCAGCAGGTGAAGATCTGTTAGATGTGCGCCAAGGCCAGACCGATGTTCTCACTTATATCTATACTTTCAAATGTTCGGCCACAGAGGCTGGTTGGCAAGAGCAAGCACAATTTGTTATTTTTAGAAGAGGGCTACGAGAAGACATCAAAGATGAGTTAGCCAGGTCTCCCCGATCGGCATCTTTTCTGAATTGTTGACAGCTGGCTTACAGATGGAACACAGACTTCATGAGCGCAGAACAGAAAGACGGAGAAATCGGAATTCGACTTTCCCTATCAGTTTCCCTCCTTCCTCTGCCTGGGCTCCTACACAAACCGAAGAACCTATGCAAATTGGAACCACTCGTCCTTCCTTAACCCCGGAAGAAAGAAAGAGAAAGAGAGACTTGGAGTTATGTGCGTATTGTGGTTCAGATCAACATCAAATATGAAACTGCTCCGAGATTCCATCCCGAAGACCGGGAAACGAGAACCCTCGGTCCTAGGAGGGACAGGAAGCCGAGGGAATACAGCCAGCCCCTACATGTCATTATCTGTGGGTACAGCGAACCCATTGGAGGATTCACAGCTAATGGTGCTTAAAGTACTACTAATGATTGATCAACGCGGGATTGATGCCTTAGCCCTATTGGATTGTGGGGCAGCCGGTAATTTTGTAGATACCATATGGGCAGACAAGGTGGGCCTACGCCGAATTGACCGGAAAGAAGATCAGAAGGTGGAAGGGGTGGATGGTAGTCCACCTAGTTCTGGGCCCATAACACAGACTACCAAATATTTGAAGATGTCCATACAGCAACATTCGGAATCCATCCAGTTCGACATAATTCGTGCTGTGCACTTTCCTCTCATTTTAGGCATCACATGGCTACGCAAGCACAACCCGCAGATCAACTGGTCCACAAATAGTATCAATTTTGATTCTGGTGTCTGTCAAAAGGCTTGTTTAACCTCATTAGTGCCAAGGACGAGCTATCTCGTCCTTGGGATTCCCTCCCTGTTGCCCTCCCTGAGATACAACCCCCGGGCTATGTATGGGGGAGTTCCCCCCTCACTGCCAGGAGGCTGAATTACCCTCAGTTTCACGCCGGCGTGCGTAAAGCACAACACCGTGAAACTGAAAGTAAAATCACTGCAGCAGCCATTTTCGGCTGCTGCAGTGAAGAAAGAAGGTAAGAGCCGTTCTTTCTCCGTGTCGATCTCCGGCTGTATTTCAAGCCGGAGATCGAGGTGGGTACCATTGGAAAGGGGAGATTCTCCCCTTTCCAACGATACCCATTGTGTGGCATTGCTGCCCGCGGATCGGGCGCAGGGTGCGTGTTCCATGGGCATCAATGTCACCAGATCAATAAAGATCTGTTTGTGATGCGGGGGGAGGGGGGATGCTTACTAGGTAAGCGGCCCCCTTTCCCCCATGGCTCCAAAGCATGGGGCCATAGTGCTGGAGACCTCTGGGGGCAGATGATCATCTGCCTCCAGGGGTGAAAATGAAAAAAAAAAACATTGAAAAAATTCGAGGGATGGGGGAAGGTGGGAGGGGGTTTGGGGCCCTGGGGCCCACTAGGCCACTAGGGATATAGGAAAAAGTGGTGTCCTTGGAAAAGGGAGGTTCTCCCCTTTCCAAGGACACCACGTATATGACACATTGCTGTCACGGATCAGCGCAGAGCGCTCGATCCGTGACCAGCAACCCACTGGACCACCATGGAAATGTTTGTGACGTGGGGGGAGGGGGGCTACTTCAGGTAAGCAGCCCTCTCCCCCCCTGGCCCCAAAGCTTGGGGGCACATATGTGCACAACCATGGGGGCAGATGGCTGATCATCTGCCCTCAGGGAAGGGGGCAAAAAAAAAATGAAAATAAGAAAAGGGAATTTTGGGTGGGATGGGGGGGCACTAGCCACCAGGCATATATTTTACAGAAATGGGGGGGGTGGCCCTCTACCCCTCACCCCAAGGGGAAATGGGGACACCCCTTGTAGCCCTCCCTGGGGGCAGATATCTGCTCCTAGGAAGGAGCATCTGACCCCAGGGGGGGCTGCATGAGATGTCCCCCTCTTATCTGCCCCCAGGGAGGGCTGAATGAGATGCCCCCCCTGCATTTGGTGAGGGGGTTAGAGGGTCACCCCCCAATACATTAGAAAATTACCTGGCAATTTAGGGTGCCCCTCACCCCGCCCTTAAGTGTAGTGTACCTTTTCCATTTTCTTTTTGTTTACGAAACTTGCCTTGGCGCAGAGGGGCACATTGGTGTGCCAATCTGGCGCCGGGGTGCCCAAACCTTACTGCCCCACCCACTGGGGGGCCTGTCCCACCATTTTTGGGGGCCCTTTCCCCCCACCCCAAATGGAGGGGGGGTGTTTGGGAGCCCTTTCACCACCACCCCAAATGGAGGGGGGTGTACCTCACACAGCCGTTTGTAGGAGGCCCAGGAAGGCCTGCATGAGGTGCCCCTGCCACCCATTTGGAGTGCGCGGGGAAAGAGGGTCCCCAGAAATTGTGGGGCAGGCCCCCAGTGGGTGGGGCAGTAGGGTTTGGGCACCCCAGGGTCAGATTGGCACACCAATGTGCCCCTCTGCGCCAAGGCAAGTTTTGTAAACAAAGAAAAAAATGGAAAATGGTGGAACGCATTTTAGGGGGGGCTGTGGGGCACCCCAAAGGGACGGGGAATTTTCTAATGGGACGGGGTGATGACCCCGTCTCCCCCACCCGCAATGGAGTGAGTGCCATGTCATGCAGCCCTCCCTGGGACCAGATATCTGCTCCTAGGAAGGGACGCCTGAGCCCAGGGAGGAGTGCAGGACAGCCCCACCACTTAACTGCCCCCGGAGAGGGCTACATGAGATGCGCCACCCCTCCAATTGGGGTGGGGGTGGAGAGGTGCACCCCCTTTCACAATAGAAAATTACCTGACGGTGTATGGGGCCCATCTGCCCCCGCTAAAGGGCAGCCTGCCATTTTGAATTATTTTCTTTGTTTACTAAACTTGCCTTGGCGCAGAGGGGCACATTGGTGTGCCAATCCGTCCCCGGGGTGCCCAAACCTTACTGCTCCACCCACTGGGGAGCCTGTCCCACAATTTCTGGGGGCCCTTTCCCCCCCACCCCAAATGGAGGGGGGTGTACCTCACACAGCCGTTTATAGGAGGCCCAGGAAGGCCTGCATGAGGTGCCCCTGCCACCCATTTGGAGTGCGGGGGGAAAGAGGGTCCCCAAAAATTGTGGAACAGGCCCCCCAGTGGGTGAGGCAGTAGGGTTTTGGCACCCCGGGGCCAGATTGGCACACCAATGTGCCCCTCTGCGCCAAGGCAAGTTTTGTAAACAAAGAAAATGGTGGCATGCTTTTTATAGGGGGCTGTGGGGCACCCCAAAGGGTCTGGGAATTTTCTAATGGGATGGTGCATTGACCCCCTCCACCTAGCCGCAATGGAGTGGGTTTCATGTCATGCAGCCCTCCCTGGGACAAGATATTTGCTCCTAGGAACGGACTCCTGAGCCCAGGGAGGAGAGCAGGACATACCCCCCCTTATCTGCCCCTGGGGAGGGCTACATGAGATGGGCCGCCCCTGCAATTTGGCCATGTGTGGATTCCTACGGGTGTCCTCTTTTGGGAAATGCATGGGGTTCCCTGTTTCCCTTGCTGGCTTCGACACCCTAGGCCCAAATCTGTATGTTGCCCACATGAACAAAATGGGCAGTGGCGAAAGGCTTGGGGTTCCCAGTGGGTTACCCTTTTCCTTTTGCACCCCCGGTAGGTGCACCCACACATGTCAGGTACCGTTTTCATTGGGGCACGTGTGGGGACGCAGGAAGGTAGGCCATGTGTTGTTGGCGGTGTGTTTCGGTGACTGGCCATAGCGAAATGTCTGGGAATTGTCTTAATTTCCAGCCAATTTCAGAGACATTTCCCACCTGAAATCCGCGGCCCACGATTAGGACACTGACACCCAGGTGAGGAGCGGGGGGGGGACCCGAGCTGCGGCGCTCGTGGCTCCTCTGGGCTGGCCTTCATCACCCTATCACCCTATAATGCTGCCTGTGAGGCCTGGTGCCTCTGGCTCTGCTCTGGAAGGGGGCGCCATACTCAGATCACCTGCGCCTGTGGGGGGCCTCGGAGGAACCTGTTTGCTGGACATTATTGCACCTCCTTTCATTGGAGCTCCTGACTAAACCCGGGTTCCCACCCTTGCACGAGGGATTTGGAACTGGGGGGCCTCTTGACTAGCTGAGTGTCTGGCCCTTATTATCCCCCACGCCACTGGAGGCACCCAAATAACCAGTACCTGCACAGAGCCCTCTGATTGAGGAGTGAATCCTCACACAGCAACCGCTGCATCTCTCCACCAGGAAAATTACTCCTTTATGGACTATCAGCCTTCTCCATCTGGCCCCGAAATAGTTTCATGCTCTCTATCTTGAAGCAGCCTCCTTGCCCTCACGGCTGCCACAATCTGCACATGCCATTGCCTCATGTGCAGCGTCTGCCACCTCCCTTCGCCCTGTGCCCTGCACTCCCGCCCTGCTCTACTAGCTCCAACTGTGAGCTCTGCCTTATTGGAAATTATACCGGCAATGCCTAACAGATCCAGAGGGAACTCGAAAGGGGGAGCCATGGACAAATTCACCAAATCTGTCCCGCGGACGGAATCCGCCCACACATCATCCCTACAGGAGGAACCAGATCCGGACCCTCATCCCTGCGCAACTGCCCCTGACCTAACTACACTCATGGAAACTATGGCTAAAAACTTCGCCTCATTCCATGAGAAAACTGGATGACATTAACGCCAATGTGGCCTCCCTAAAAACACAAGTGGACCAGGCTGCCACCAGGATCACCGACGCTGAGAGCAGAATCTCGACAAACGAGGATGACATTCGAGCCTTGCAGAACACAGTCACCTCCTTATCACGTGACATGAAAAGTGTGAAAGCTAAGTGTGACGACTTAGAATCGTGCTCTCGTAGAAATAACCTGCGAATTATCGGGGTCCCCAAAAACGCCCTTAAAGGGCGCATGGAAGATGCCATTGAAGCATTGCTCAGAGATCTCCTCGGCAATCCGGCCCTCTCGCCCTACTTTGCAGTGGAGCGCGCCCATCGAGCCCTCTCACCGCGCCCCAAACAAGGCGACATTCCAAGGCCCATCATTGCCAGAATTCTAAACTACCGCGACAGAGACCTTATCCTCCGACTAGCACGTGAGAAGGGTGACCTACGACTTGAGGCCAATACCATCAGGATTTTCCCAGACTTTTCGATAGCTGTTCAGCAGGAGAGAAGCCAATTCCTCGGGGTCAAGAAACTGCTCAGGGAGTGTAATGTCCCATACGCCATCCTGTTCCCCGCACGACTTAAAATCACACACAATGGCAAATAATATTTCTTTACTGTGCCTGACGAGGCGGTAAAATTCATTCAAGCACACATCCCTCTCCATGATCCAGCTGGTGGACATGCCAATGGAGACTGACCTAATGTATCGTGTCCTAATGCGGCCTAATCAACCTATCTAGCAAATCCCCTTTTTCTTCATTAACGTAAATGTGTCACTAGCAATAATGTACTGCAAACTCAACATGCTTGGCCCCATCTATAGTCATCTGGCCTCAGGTTCACCGCTGGTACTTTGGACACTGATCCCTGTGCGTTTTCAGAGCATGGACCTGACCATGACCACTTGCTACTCCCTAGTTCCCATCCTGCTTTCAATGGCCTGTTGACCTTGGGACCTGACACAAGATCCGCTTACTGCAGAACCTGCACCGGACGGCTTCTGCTGTCCTACATGATGCTTAAGCGGCTGTCCTCACAGCAACAGCACACCCCACTGCAATGGCAACGTTAATGTTTGGTTGGATGTTATTGATGGCTGGCCCCAGTTGGGCCATGGCAGGGGCACATCCCCGTTGGATGATGTCCATTGACATCTTCTGTTTCACCTGCATTAGGGGGTGGGGGATCTACACTGCAAGTTGGGGTGGGCAGTGAGGGTGGGGGGTGGTACTGTTGGGGATTGGAGAAATGTTATAGTAAAAGGCGGAGGCGGATTGGCAGACCGCGTCATATAGGGGCATCCGCATTGGAGATGGCTCTGTCTCGCATTCTGGATTAGTCATGGCCCACACCAATAGTCATGGGCGCAAATACTACCTATGCAAGAAATGCACCCCATGGGCTCTTTGTTTAAGTGTATGTTATTTAGATCATTAAAATGCCGGTAACGATAATGTCCTGGAATGTGCGGGGCCTAAGTAACTACACCAAGGGTCGCAAGATTATGGCATATGCCAGCAGGCACGGCTGAAAAATTCTGCTCCTGCAGGAGACACACTCCACGGGCCCACTGGCTAAAAGTATAGTGCCAACCTGGGGGCCTCACAGATATTTCACCTCATATTCCACTCGTGCCAGAGGAGTGTTGACATTGATCCATAAGTCACTTAAGTTTGTTCTCCACAAGAGTTACATAGACCCTGAGGGGAGATACATTGTGTTGTATTGCGCCATTGCCAACAGGGACTATTTGCTGGTGAATACCTATGGCCCTAATGTTGATTCTCCCGAATTTGTTGATCAGGTGGTATCCATATTATTAGGGTACGTGGGGGTGCAGATCATCTGGGGAGGGGATATGAACTTCATTCTTGATACCATGATGGATAGGACTAGCACAGCCTCCAGACGCCTGCCAGGCGCAGCGTGTAGATTCCTGACCCACTGCGCATCACTCAACATTCATGATGCATGGAGGGCATTACATCCGCAAGCGCGGGAGTTCACCTACTACTCATCAGTGCATGACAGTTCTTCCAGGATCGATCTATTCCTATTATCCGGCCCTATGCGGGGCAGGGTTGTGGAAACACGTATGCTTGCACTGACACTGTCTGACCACTCACCGATTTCGATATCCCTAGAACTGGGAATTCCGGCTCCCACCATCAATACATGGTGCTTCAAATCGTCCGCTCTGCAGGACATTGTGTTCAGGGCGGACATCCTTGCTGATATTCAGTCCTACTTTGAGCACAATTTGCCACAGTCCACCACCCTGGGGGTCCACTGGGATGCCTTCAAAGACTTCATCAGGGGGGCGTCCATCTCCAGGTAGTCGGGAGTCCTCAAAACCATAAGAGCCGCCCTGTCCCGCACTGAAACTAAACTACGGGACCTGGAGCGAGCCCACCCGGCCTCTGTTGACCCTGGTGTCCTCTCCCAGATCAGTGAGGAGCTCAAGACCTTCAATGAGCAGGCCAATAGGGAAGTCCAGTACTTCAGCCGCCCGCAGGCTGCACGCAAATACGGCGAGTGTGACAGACCCGGCAAAACACTGGCCACCTTGGTGAGGGGGGAGTGGGGACAATCCCAAATTACCTGTGTTAAGGACAGTCAGGGGACGGTCTTCACAGGCTTATACTCTGAACTATACTCTCAGCCCCCCGAACACAGTGACTCTCAGATGCGGGAGCTCCTGGAACAGATTCCCACCACTATCGTCTCCCCCGAAACGAGAGACCAGTTAGACTCCCCTGTTAAATTGGATGAGATAGTGGAGGCTATCTCTAGTGTCCCAAAAGGAAAGACGCCGGCCCCCTGACGGGCTAACGATGGAATTCTATCAGGAGCATGTGGCTATACTGACCCCTGAATTGCTCAGGGTGTGGAATGAGTCACTCCGGTTGGGATCCCTTCCCCCGACATTACGCGAGGTCGTTATTACGGTCCTGCTCAAGCCTGGTAAGCCTAGCGATGACTGTGGATCATACTGGCCCCTTTCACTCATGAACTTGGATACAAAAATCTTTGCCAAGGTGATCGCTAATCGCTTCCTACCCGTTATGCCAGACATGGTGCACGACGACCAGTCAGGTTTTGTGCCCGGGAGATCCACGTCACATAATATCAGGAGTCTTCTCAACGTTCTGGCATGAATCAATCAAGATGTGAGTGCAGTCGCGGCCACCCTAGATGCCCAGAAGGCCTTTGATATGGTGCCCTGGAAGTACATGTGGTTGATCCTGGAGACCATAGGTATTGGGCCTAGGATGATTGCATACATCAGACTGCTGTACACCTCCCCGGTTGCCAGGGTCTGTGTCAATTCTCAAACGTCCGCCTTGTTCCCTCTCTTCAGAGGCAACCGCCAGGGATGCCCGTTCTCCCCGATCCTGTTCGCACTGGCCATTGAGCTATGGCGGACTTCGTCAGGGAGCGCCACTCACGCAAAGGGATACGACTACAGGGTACCCCCAAAGTTATCTCACTCTATGCAGACGACGTACTACTGTCGTCAGAGACCCAGACCTCCACCTTGACCCTATTCTGCGTGACATCACCCATATTGGTACATACTCTGGCTTCACCATCAATTATACAAAGTCTGAACTCATCCCCCTCACGGGCTCCACGGTTCAACCTGCCACGGAGTACCCACTCCGTTGGTCCCCTGATGGGATTAAATATCTGGGAATTCAGGTGTCCCTGACCAAAGAAGCTCTCTTAGCTAACAATTACCTGGCCGCGGCAGAACTGGTGGAGACCAAGAAAGCACGCTGGCGCTCTCTCCCGTTGTCACTGGCGGTGAGATTATCACTGGTTAAAATGATTTTGCTCCCCAAACTGCTGTACACATTCACAAATGTCCCCCTATTGCCCCGCAAGAAGTACTTTGCAGATTTACACAAGCTGTGCGCGCAGTTCCTGGAGCAGTGCGCAAAAAATGGGCTGCCATGACTCTTCCCTACGAGAAAGGCGGGTTCACTGCTCCTGACCTGATGCGGTACTGGATCTCAGCGCAGGCACAGTTTGCCACCTACTGGTACCCTGGGCCCCCCCTCGCCCGTATGTCAAGCTAGAAACCCTTGCTGCCTCTGGCACCAATATAATCACCTTAATTCTACACCGACAATATGAGCCAGACTCACCCATAGACCCAGTTCGAACCACCATATCGGCCTGGAGGCGGATATTTGCTGCAGGCGTTGAAGAACGCCCATACAACAAGTGGCTCCCCGCCTGGCAGTTCCCCGGGTTGGAACCCACAAATGACATAGCCTTGGCACGACACTGGCGGTCCCTGGGATACCTAGCTCTAACTGACTTCTACCCGGATGGGCTATTCATAACACCACAGACTTGGAAACCGGGCCACTCAGGATCACTGATGGAACTGCTACAATACTACAGACTCCGCGCTGCATTCTGCGACGCGTGCCCTGAGTTTCCCAATGAACCCTCCGGCTCCCCTGGATTTTCCTACATCGCCAACTCGGGTGGGGCCCACGGGGTGGTATCATCATTATACAAACTGCTTCTCACGACTGCCCCACCGCAACTCTCTAGGGTGTGGGACGACTGGGCTTCCGAACTGGCGGTAGAACTCACGGACCAACTATGGGGGAAAATGTGCTCCCACACTAATAGGGTCTCCCTGAATTTTCAAAACCGAACTATTCAGTATAAACTACTGAACAGGCTATACTACACCCTCTCCAGGTTCGCCCTCTCGGACCCACGGCTCTGCACTCGCTGTGGTGCGGAGGATGCAGGCCACTTACACATGTTCTGGGACTGCCCGCGGCTAACCGCATTCTGGGAGGAGATCCTGAAAACTTTGTCAGAAATCTGCGATACTGTTATTGAGCCTGATCCGCTGGGTGTACTATTTGTGGCATGGTGGGATGAGGGAGCCAGAGGGGCGGCAAAATTCTTAAATGTGTGCTGTCTAATTGCCAAAAAGTGTGTTTTACAGAACTGGAAGTGCTCCGCTCCTCCTACCTTCCAGAAATGGCTGAATTTAATGACTTGGTCTCGGAACTGCGAGGAGGAATACATTAGTGCCCTCCCGGCCCGATCCCTGCCTAAAACATTTGGACTGCCTTTAACATTTATTGTAATGGCCTTGACACCATCTCCTCAGTGGATAACTCACCGTAATTATTATTGCCATGTGCCTCGACACCAGATGCTCCGTAGTGCTGCAATCTCCATGTAACTACATCTTACTATTCATATGTGCCACTGTATTCTGTTGATTATCCAGATTGTCATTTCATAGCTGCTCTGTTGTGTGTGTATGTCATTTGCCTCTGCCAACTAAAATAAAAGTTCAAAAAAAAAAAAAGAAAAAGGTACTGCATATGTGTGGGTGCACCTACTGGGGGCACAAAAGGAAAAAGATAACCCGCTGGTAACCCCAAGCCTTTCGCCACAGCACAATTTGTTCATGTGGGCAACCTACAGATTTGGGCCTAGGGTGTCGAAGCCAGCAAGGAAAAAAGGGAACCCCATGCATTTCCCAAAAGAGGACACCCGTGGGAATGCACAGAGGTCTGACTTGCGCAAAGCGGCCCAGAATCTACTACCCAGAACCCCTGTCAAATTCCAAATTTGGGGGTAAAAAACACAATTTCCATATATTTCTCTATGCTCAAACACCGAAACACGCTGCCAACAACAGATGTCATACCTTCGCGCGTTCCCACAGGTGTCCCAACAAAAACAGTACCTCACATGTGTGGGTTCACCAATCTAGCCGCAAAGGGAAAAGGCTAACCCTCTGATAACCACAAAAGGGTTTGGGGAGATAACCTACAGATTTGGGCTTTCCCCTTGGCGCCCAAGTAGGTGCACCCACGCATGTGAGGTACCGTTTTCATCGGGACACCTGTGGGAACGTGGGACAGTAGGCCATGTGTTGTTAGCGGCGTGTTTCGATGGGTGCACCGAGTGAAATGTGCGGAACATTTGTTTTTTTCCCCACATTTTGGATTTTGCGGGGGTGTCTGGGTAGTAAATTCTTGGCCGATTTGCGCGAATCGTACCTCTGTGGATTCCCACGAGTGTCCTCTTTCCGGAAATGCATGGGGTTCCCTGTTTTCCTTGGTGGCTTGTACACCCGAGGCCCATATCTGTATGTTGTGCTTGTCTGGAGAAAGTGTCAAATTCAGGTGTCGAAACAGACTTGGGGTTACCTTTGTTTTAGGCTTTCCCCTTGGTGCCCAGGTAGGTGCACCCACACATGTGAGGTACCGTTTTCATCGGGACACCTGTGGGAACGCGGGACGGAAGGCCATGTGTTGTTAGCAGCGTGTTTCGATGGGTGCGCTGAGTGAAATCAAGGCCCATATCTGTATGTTGTTCTTGTCTGAAGAAACTGTCAAATTCAGGTGTCGAAACAGACTTGGGGTTACCTTTGTTTTAGGCTTTCCCCTTGGCGCCCAGGTAGGTGTACCCACACATGTGAGGTACTGTTTTCATCGGGACACCTGTGGGAATGTGGGACGGTAGGCCGTGTGTTGATGGCAGCGTGTTTCGATGGGTACGCCGAGTGAAATGTGCAGAAAATCTGTTTGTTTCCCGCATTCCAGACTTTGCATGGGTGTCTGGGTAATAAATTCTGGGCCGATTTGCACAGATCATACCTCTGTGGATTCCCACGGGTGTCCTCTTTTCGGAAATGCATGGGGTTCCCTGTTTTCCTGGGTGGCTTGGACACCCGAGGCCCATATCTGTATGTTGTGCTTGTCTGGAGAAAGTGTCAAATTCAGGTGTCGAAACAGACTTGGGGTTACCTGTGTTTTAGGCTTTCCCCTTGGCGCCCAAGTAGGTGCACCCACACATGTGAGGTACCGTTTTCATCGGGACACCTGTGGGAACGTGGGACGGTAGGGCATGTGTTGTTGGCAGTGTTTCTCGATGGGTGCACCGAGTGAAATGTGCGGAAAATTTGTTTTTTTCCCCTTCATTTTGGATTTTGCGGGGGTGTCTGGGTAATAAATTCTGGGCCGATTTGTGCAAATCGTACCTCTGCGGATTCCCACGGGTGTCCTCTTTCCGGAAATGCATGGGGTTCCCTGTTTTCCTTGGTGGCTTGGACACCCGAGGCCCATATCTGTATGTTATGCTTGTCTGGAGAAAGAGTCAAATTCATGTATCGAAACAGACTTGGGGTTACTGTTTTCATCTGGACACCTGTGGGAATGCGGGACGGTAGGCCATGTGTTGTTGGCGGCGTGTTTCGATGGGTACGCCGAGTGAAATGGACGGAAAATGCGTTTGTTTCCCACACTTCAGAGTTTGCGGGGTGTCTGGGTGAGAAATGTTGGGACGAT
The DNA here is from genome assembly GCF_040938575.1 of Ambystoma mexicanum. Taxonomy (NCBI): domain Eukaryota; kingdom Metazoa; phylum Chordata; class Amphibia; order Caudata; family Ambystomatidae; genus Ambystoma; species Ambystoma mexicanum. The sequence continues at coordinate 906,412,967 of NC_090922.1, forward strand.
TTGCGCAAATCATACCTCTGCGGATTCCCATGGGTGTCCTCTTTCCGGAAATGCATGGGGTTCCCTGTTTTCCTTGGTGGCTTGGACACCCGAGGCCCATATCTGTATGTTGTGATTGTCTGGAGAAAGTGTCAAATTCAGGTTTCGAAACAGACTTGGGGTTACCTGTGTTTTAGGCTCTCCCCTTGGCGCCCAAGTAGGTGCACCCACACATGTGAGGTACCGTTTTCATCGGGACACCTGTGGGAATGCGGGATGGTAGGCCATGTGTTGTTGGCGGCGTGTTTCGATGGGTGCGCTGAGTGAAATATGCGGAAAAAGCGTTTCTTTTCCCACATTTCGGACTTTGCAGGGGTGTCTGGGTAACACATTATGGGCCGATTTGCGCAACTCATACCTCTGCGGATTCCCACTGCTGTCCTCTTTTCGGAAATGCATGGGTTTCCCTGTTTTCCTTGGTGACTTGGACACCCGAGGCCCATATCTGTATGTTGTGCTTGTATGAAGAAAGTGTCAAATTCAGGTGTTGAAACTGACTTGGGGTTACTGGTGTTTTAGGCTTTCTCCTTGCCGCCCAGGTAGGTGCACCCACACATGTGAGGTACCGTTTTCATCGGGACACCTGTGGGAACGCGGGACGGTATGTCATGTGTTGTTGGCGGCGTGTTCCTCTGTGGATTCCCAGGGGTGTCCTCTTTTGGGAAATGCCTGGGGTTCCCTGTTTTCCTTGCTGGCTTCGACACCCTAGGCCCAAATCTGTAGGTTGCCCACATGAACAAAATGGTCAGTGGCGAAAGGCTTGGGGTTACCAGTGGGTTACCCTTTTCCTTTTGCGCCCCCGGTAGGTGCACCCACACATGTGAGGTACCGCTTTCATTGGGACACGTGTGGGGACGCGGGAAGGTAGGCCATGTGTTGTTGGCGGTGTGTTTCGGTGGGTGGCCAGAGCAAAATGTCTGAGAATTGTCTTCATTTCCAGCCAATTTCAGAGACATTTCCCTGTGTCCAATCACTGAAACACATCGCCAACAACAGATGTCATACCTCTCGCGTTCCCACAGGTGTCCTGACGAAAAAGGTACCTTACATGTGTGGGTGCACCTACTGGGGGCGCAAAAGGAGAAGGGTAACCCGCTGGTAACCCCAAGCCTTTCACCACAGCACAATTGGTTCATGTGGGCAACCTACAGATTTGGGCCTAGGGTGTTGAAGCCAGCAAGGAAAATAGGGAACCCCATGCATTTCCCAAAAGAGGACACCCGTGGGATTGCACAGAGGTCTGACTTGCGCCAAGCATCCCAGAATCTACTACCCAGAACCCCCATCAAATTCCAAATTTGGGGGTAAAAAACACAATTTCCAGACATTTCACTATGCTCAACCACCGAAACACGCTGCCAACAACAGATGTCATACCTTCCCGCATTCCCATAGGTGTCCCAACAAAAACGGTACCTCACATGTGTGGGTTCACCAATCTAGCTGCAAAGGTAAAAGGCTAACCACTGTTAACCACAAAAGGGTTTGGGGAGGGGAGATAACCTACAGATTTGGGCATAGGGTGTCTAAGCCACAGAGGAAAACTGGGAACCCTATGCATTGCTGAAAAGAGGTCACCAGTAGGAATCCGCAGAGGTCCAACTTGCGCGAAGCGGACAATAATGTTTTACTCAGAACCCCCGACAAAGTGAAAAATGTGGATTTTTTCTGCACATTTCAGACTTTGCTGGGGCTTCTTTGCAATACATTCTGGGCCGATTTGCGCAAATCATACCTCTGCGGATTCCCACGGGTGTCCTCTTTTCAGAAATGCATGGGGTTCCCTGTTTTCCTTGGTGGCTTGTACACCCGAGGCCCATATCTGTATGTTGTGCTTGTCTGGAGAAAGTGTCAAATTCAGGAGTCGCAACAGATTTGGGGTTACCTGTGTTTTAGGCTTTCACCTTGGCGCCCAGGTAGGTGCACCCACACATGCGAGGTACCATTTTCATTGGGACACCTGTGGGAACGTGGGACGTTAGGCCATGTGTTGTTGGCGGTGTGTTTCGATGGGTGCACCGAGTGAAATGTGCGGAAAGCTTGTTTTTTTGATTTTGCGGGGGTGTCTGGGTAATAAATTCGGGGCCGATTTGCGCAAATCATACCTCTGCGGATTCCCACGGGTGTCTTCTTTTTGGAAATGCATGGGTTCCCTGTTTTAATCGGTGGCTTGTACACCTGAGGCCCTTATCTGTATATTGTGCTTGTCTGGAGAACGTGTCAAATTCAGGTGTCGAAACAGACTTGGGGTTACCTGTGTTTTAGGCTTTCCCCTTGGTGCCCAGGTAGGTGCACCCACACATGTGAGGTACCATTTTCATCAGGACACCTGTGGGAACGCGGGACAGAAGGCCATGTGTTGTTGGCGGCGTGTTTCGATGGGTGCACTGAGTGAAATGAGCGGAAACTACATTTTTTTCCCACATTTCGGACTTTGCGGGGGTGTCTGGGTAATAAATTCTGGGCCGATTTGCGCAAATCATACCTCTGCGGATTCCCACGGGTGTCTTCTTTTCGGAAATGCATGGGGTTCCCTGTTTTACTTGGTGGCTTGTACACCTGAGGCCCATATCTGTATGTTGTGCAAGTCTGGAGAAAGTGTCAAATTCAGGTGTCGAAACAGACGTGGGGTTACCTGTGTTTTAGGCTTTCCCCTTGGCGCCCAGGTAGGTGCACCCACACATGTGAGGTACTGTTTTCATCGGGACACCTGTGGGAATGTGGGACGGTAGGCCGTGTGTTGTTGGCGGCGTGTTTCGATGAGTACGCCGAGTGAAATGTGCGGAAAATCCATTTGTTTCCCGCGTTTCGGACTTTGCAGGGGTGTCTGGGTAATAAATTCTGGGCCGATTTGCACAAATCATACCTCTGTGGATTCCCACGGGTGTCCTCTTTTCGGAAATGAATGGGGTTCCCTGTTTTCCTTGGTGGCTTGGACACCCGAGGCCCATATCTGTATGTTGTGCTTGTCTGGAGAAAGTGTCAAATTCAGGTGTCGAAACAGACGTGGGGTTACCTGTGTTTTAGGCTTTCCTCTTGGCGCCCAGGTAGGTGCACCCACACATGTGAGGTACTGTTTTCATCGGGACACCTGTGGGAATGTGGGACGGTAGGCCGTGTGTTGTTGGCGGCGTGTTTCGATGGGTACGCCGAGTGAAATGTGCGGAAAATCCATTTGTTTCCCGCGTTTCGGACTTTGCAGGGGTGTCTGGGTAATAAATTCGGGGCCGATTTGCGCAAATCATACCTCTGCGGATTCCCACGGGTGTCTTCTTTTTGGAAATGCATGGGTTCCCTGTTTTACTTGGTGGCTTGTACACCTGAGGCCCTTATCTGTATATTGTGCTTGTCTGGAGAACGTGTCAAATTCAGGTGTCGAAACAGACTTGGGGTTACCTGTGTTTTAGGCTTTCCCCTTGGCGCCCAGGTAGGTGCACCCACACATGTGAGGTACCATTTTCATCGGGACACCTGTGGGAACGCAGGACAGAAGGCCATGTGTTGTTGGCGGCGTGTTTCGATGGGTGCACTGAGTGAAATGAGCGGAAACTGTATTTTTTTCCCACATTTCGGACTTTGCGGGGGTGTCTGGGTAATAAATTCTGGGCCGATTTGCGCAAATCATACCTCTGCGGATTCACACGTGTGTCTTCTTTTCGGAAATGCATGGGGTTCCCTGTTTTATTTGGTGGCTTGTACACCTGAGGCCCATATCTGTATGTTGTGCTTGTCTGGAGAAAGTGTCAAATTCAGGTGTCGAAACAGACGTGGGGTTACCTGTGTTTTAGGCTTTCCCCTTGGCGCCCAGGTAGGTGCACCCACACATGTGAGGTACTGTTTTCATCGGGACACCTGTGGGAATGTGGGACGGTAGGCCGTGTGTTGTTGGCGGCGTGTTTCAATGGTACGCCGAGTGAAATGTGCGGAAAATCCATTTGTTTCCCGCGTTTCGGACTTTGCAGGGGTGTCTGGGTAATAAATTCTGGGCCGATTTGCACAAATCATACCTCTGTGGATTCCCACGGGTGTCCTCTTTTCGGAAATGCATGGGGTTCCCTGTTTTCCTTGGTGGCTTGGACACCCGAGGCCCATATCTGTATGTTGTGCTTGTCTGGAGAAAGTGTCAAATTCAGGTGTCGAAACAGACGTGGGGTTACCTGTGTTTTAGGCTTTCCCCTTGGCGCCCAGGTAGGTGCACCCACACATGTGAGGTACTGTTTTCATCAGGACACCTGTGGGAATGTGGGACGGTAGGCCGTGTATTGTTGGCGGCGTGTTTCGATGGGTACGCCGAGTGAAATGTGCGGAAAATCCATTTGTTTCCCGCGTTTCGGACTTTGCAGGGGTGTCTGGGTAATAAATTCTGGGCCGATTTGCACAAATCATACCTCTGTGGATTCCCACGGGTGTCCTCTTTTCGGAAATGCATGGGGTTCCCCGTTTTCCTTGGTGGCTTGGACACCCGAGGCCCATATCTGTATGTTGTGCTTGTCTGGAGAAAGTGTCAAATTCAGGTGTCGAAACAGACTTGGGGTTACCTGTGTTTTAGGCTTTCCCCCTGGGCGCCCAGGTAGGTGCACCCACACATGTGAGGTACCGTTTTCATCGGGACACCTGTGGGAACGTGGGACGGAAGGCCATGTGTTGTTGCCGGCGTGTTTCGATGGGTGCACCGAGTGAAATGTGCAGAAAATGTGTTTTTTTTCCCCACATTTCAGATTTTGCAGGGATGTCTGGGTAATAAATTCTGGGCCGATGTGCGCAAATCGTACCTCTGTGGATTTCCACGGGTGTCCTCTTTTCGGAAATGCATGGGGTTCCCTGTTTTCCTTGGTGGCTTGTACACCCGAGGCCCATATCTGTATGTTGTGCTTGTCTGAAGAAACTGTCAAATTCAGGTGTCGAAACAGACTTGGGTTTACCTGTGTTTTAGGCTTTCCCCTTGGCGCCCAGGTAGGTGCACCCACACATGTGAGGTACTGTTTTTATCGGGACACCTGTGGGAACGTGGGACGGTAGGCCATGTGTTGTTGGTGGCGTGTTTCGATGGGTGCGCTGGGTGAAATGAGCGGAAAATGCGTTTTTTTCCTCACATTTCGGACTTTGCGAGGGTGTCTGGGTAATAAATTCTGGGCCGATCTGCGCAAATCATACCTCTGCAAACTCCCACGGCTGTCCTATTTTCCGAAATGCATGGGGTTCCCTGTTTTCCTTGGTGGCTTGTACACCTGAGGCCCATATCTGTATGTTGTGCTTGTCTGGAGAAAGTGTCAAATTCAGCTGTCGAAACAGACTTGGGGTTACCTGTGTTTTAGGCTTTCCCCTTTGCGCCCAGGTAGGTGCACCCACACATGTGAGGTACCGTTTTCATCAGGACACCTGTGGGAACGTAGGACGGTAGGCCATGTGTTGTTGGCAGCGTGTTTCGATGGGTGCGCCGAATGAAATGTGCGGAAAATGCGTTTTTTCACACATTTCGGACTTTGCGGGGGTGTCTGGGTAATAAATTCTGGGCCGATTTGCACAAATCATACCTCAGTGGATTCCCATGGGTGTCCTCTTTTGGGAAATGCATGGGGTTCCCTGTTTTCCTTGGTGGCTTGGACACCCGAGGCCCATATCTGTATGTTGTGCTGGTCTGGAGAAAGTGTCAAATTCAGGTGTCGAAACAGACTTGGGGTTACCTGTGTTTTTCTCCTTGGCGCACAGGTAGGTGCACCCACACATGTGAGGTATCGTTTTCATCGGGATACCTGTGGGAATGCGGGACAGTAGGCCATGTGTTGTTGGTGGCGTGTTTCGATGGGTACGCCGAGTGAAATGTGCAGAAAATGTGTTTTTTCTCTCTACATTTCTGACTTTGCGGAGGTGTCTGGGTAATAAATTCTGGGCCGATTTGCGCAAATCATACCTCTGCTGATTCCCACAGCTGTCCTCTTTTCGGAAATGCATGGGGTTTCCTGTTTTACTTGGTGGCTTGGACACCCGAGGCCCATATCTGTATGTTGTGCTTGTCTGGAGAAAGCGGCAAATTCAGGTGTCGAAACAGGCTTGGGGTTACCTGTGTTTTAGGCTTTTCCCTTGGCGCCCAGGTAGGTGCACCCACACATGTGAGGTATCGTTTTCATCGGGACACCTGTGGGAACGCGGGACGGTAGGCTATGTGTTGTTGGCGGCGTGTTTCGATGGTTGCGCCGAGTGAAATGTGCAGAAAATGTGTTTTTTTACCACATTTCGGACTTTGCAGGTGTGTCTGGGTAATAAATTCTGGGCTGATTTGTGCAAATCATACCTCTGCGGATTCCCACGTGTGTTCTCTTTTCGGAAATGCATGGGGTTCCCTGTTTTCCTTAGTGGCTTGGACACCCGAGTCCCATATCTGTATGTTGTGCTTGTCTGGAGAAAGTGTCAAATTCAGGTGTCGAAACAGACTTGGTTACCTGTGTTTTAGGCTTTCCCCTTGGCGCCCAGGTAGGTGCACCCACACAAGTGAGGTACCGTTTTCATGGGGACACCTGTGGAAATGCGGGACAGTAGGCCATGTGTTGTTGGCGGCGTGTTCCGATGGGTTCGCCGAGTGAAATGTGCGGAAAATGCATTTTATTCCCACATTTCAGACTTTGCGGGAGTGTCTGGGTAATACATTCTGGGCCGATTTGCGCAAATCATACCTCTGCGGATTCCCACGGGTGTCCTCTTTTTGGAAATGCATGGGGTTCCCTGTTTTCCTTGGTGGCTTGGACACCCGAGGCCCATATCTGTCTGTTGTGCTTGTCTGGAGAAAGTGTCAAATTCAGGTGTCGAATCAGACTTGGGGTTACCCGTGTTTTAGGCTTTCCCCTTGGTGCCCAGGTAGGTGCACCCACTCATGTGAGGTACCGTTATCATCGGGACACCTGTGGGAACACGGGACGGTAGGCCATGTGTTGTTGGCGGTGTGTTTCGATGGGTGCGCCGAGTGAAATGTGCGGAAATGCATTTTTTTTCCCACTTTTCTGAATTTGCAAGGGTGTCTGGGTAATAAATTCTGGGCCGATATGCGCAAATCATACCTCTGCGGATTCCCACGGGTGTCCTCTTTTCAGAAATGTATGGGGTTCCCTGTTTTCCTTGGTGGCTTGTACACCCGAGGCCCATATCTGTATGTTGTGCTTGTCTGGAGAAAGTGTCAAATTCAGGTGTCGCAACAGATTTGGGGTTACCTGTGTTTTAGGCTTTCCCCTTGGCGCCCAGGTAGGTGCACCCACACATGCGAGGTACCATTTTCATTGGGACACCTGTGGGAACGTGGGACGGTAGGCCATGTGTTGTTGGCGGCGTGTTTCGATGGGTGCACCGAGTGAAATGTGCGGAAAACTTGTTTTTTTGATTTTGCGGGGGTGTCTGGGTAATAAATTTGGGGCCGATTTGCGCAAATCATACCTCTGCGGATTCCCACGGGTGTCTTCTTTTTGGAAATTCATGGGTTCCCTGTTTTACTTGGTGGCTTGTACACCTGAGGCCCTTATCTGTATATTGTGCTTGTCTGGAGAATGTGTCAAATTCAGGTGTCGAAACAGACTTGGGGTTACCTGTGTTTTAGGCTTTCCCCTTGGCGCCCAGGTAGGTGCACCCACACATGTGATGTACCATTTTCATCGGGACACCTGTGGGAACGCAGGACAGAAGGCCATGTGTTGTTGGCGGCGTGTTTCGATGGGTGCACTGAGTGAAATGAGCGGAAACTGCATTTTTTTCCCACATTTCGGACTTTGCGGGGGTGTCTGGGTAATAAATTCTGGGCCGATTTGCGCAAATCATTCCTCTGCGGATTCCCACGGGTGTCTTCTTTTCGGAAATGCATGGGGTTCCCTGTTTTACTTGGTGGCTTGTACACCTGAGGCCCATATCTGTATGTTGTGCTTGTCTGGAGAAAGTGTCAAATTCAGGTGTCGAAACAGACGTGGGGTTACCTGTGTTTTAGGCTTTCCCCTTGGCGCCCAGGTAGGTGCACCCACACATGTGAGGTACTGTTTTCATCGGGACACCTGTGGGAATGTGGGACGGTAGGCCGTGTGTTGTTGGCGGCGTGTTTCGATGGGTACGCCGAGTGAAATGTGCGGAAAATCCATTTGTTTCACGCGTTTCGGACTTTGCAGGGGTGTCTGGGTAATAAATTCTGGGCCGATTTGCACAAATCATACCTCTGTGGATTCCCACGGGTGTCCTCTTTTCGGAAATGCATGGGGTTCCCTGTTTTCCTTGGTGGCTGGACACCCGAGGCCCATATCTGTATGTTGTGCTTGTCTGGAGAAAGTGTCAAATTCAGGTGTCGAAACAGACGTGGGGTTACCTGTGTTTTAGGCTTTCCCCTTGGCGCCCAGGTAGGTGCACCCACACATGTGAGGTACTGTTTTCATCGGGACACCTGTGGGAACGTGGGACGGTAGGCCATGTGTTGTTGGTGGCGTGTTTCGATGGGTGCGCTGAGTGAAATGAGCGGAAAATGCGTTTTTTTCCTCACATTTCGGACTTTGCGAGGGTGTCTGGGTAATATATTCTGGGCCGATCTGCGCAAATCATACCTCTGCAAACTCCCACGGGTGTCCTCTTTTCGGAAATGCATGGGGTTCCCTGTTTTCCTTGGTGGCTTGTACACCTGAGGCCCATATCTGTATGTTGTGCTTGTCTGGAGAAAGTGTCAAATTCAGCGGTCGAAACAGACGTGGGGTTACCTGTGTTTTAGGCTTTCCCCTTGGTGTCCAGGTAGGTGCACCCACACATGTGAGGTACTGTTTTCATTGGGACACCTGTGGGAATGTAGGACGGTAGGCCATGTGTTGTTGGCAGCGTGTTTCGATGGGTACGGCGAGTGAAATGTGCGGAAAATGCATTTGTTTCCCACATTTCGGACTTTGCAGGGGTGTCTGGGTAATAAATTATGGGCCGATTTGCGCAAATCATACCTCGGTGAATTCCCACGGGTGTCCTCTTTTCGGAAATGCATGGGGTTCCCTGATTTCCTTGGTGGCGCGGACACCCGAGGCCCATATCTCTATGTTGTGCTTGTCTGGCGAAAGTGTCAAATTCAGCTGTCGAAACAGACTTGGGGTTACCTGTGTTTTAGGCTTTCCCCTTTGCGCCCAGGTAGGTGCACCCACACATGTGAGGTACCGTTTTCATCAGGACACCTGTGGGAACGTAGGACGGTAGGCCATGTGTTGTTGGCAGCGTGTTTCGATGGGTGCGCCGAATGAAATGTGCGGAAAATGCGTTTTTTCACACATTTCGGACTTTGCGGGGGTGTCTGGGTAATACATTCTGGGCCGATTTGCACAAATCATACCTCAGTGGATTCCCATGGGTGTCCTCTTTTGGGAAATGCATGGGGTTCCCTGTTTTCCTTGGTGGCTTGGACACCCGAGGCCCATATCTGTATGTTGTGCTGGTCTGGAGAAAGTGTCAAATTCAGGTGTCGAAACAGACTTGGGGTTACCTGTGTTTTTCTCCTTGGCGCACAGGTAGGTGCACCCACACATGTGAGGTATCGTTTTCATCGGGACACCTGTGGGAATGCGGGACAGTAGGCCATGTGTTGTTGGTGGCGTGTTTCGATGGGTGCGCCGAGTGAAATGTGCAGAAAATGTGTTTTTTCTCTCTACATTTCTGACTTTGCGGAGGTGTCTGGGTAATAAATTCTGGGCCGATTTGCGCAAATCATACCTCTGCTGATTCCCACAGCTGTCCTCTTTTCGGAAATGCATGGGGTTTCCTGTTTTACTTGGTGGCTTGGACACCCGAGGCCCATATCTGTATGTTGTGCTTGTCTGGAGAAAGCGGCAAATTCAGGTGTCGAAACAGGCTTGGGGTTACCTGTGTTTTAGGCTTTTCCCTTGGCGCCCAGGTAGGTGCACCCACACATGTGAGGTATCGTTTTCATCGGGACACCTGTGGGAACGCGGGACGGTAGGCTATGTGTTGTTGGCGGCGTGTTTCGATGGTTGCGCCGAGTGAAATGTGCAGAAAATGTGTTTTTTTTACCACATTTCGGACTTTGCAGGGGTGTCTGGGTAATAAATTCTGGGCGGATTTGTGCAAATCATACCTCTGCGGATTCCCACGTGTGTTCTCTTTTCGGAAATGCATGGGGTTCCCTGTTTTCCTTAGTGGCTTGGACACCCGAGGCCCATATCTGTATGTTGTGCTTGTCTGGAGAAAGTGTCAAATTCAGGTGTCGAAACAGACTTGGTTACCTGTGTTTTAGGCTTTCCCCTTGGCGCCCAGGTAGGTGCACCCACACAAGTGAGGTACCGTTTTCATGGGGACACCTGTGGAAATGCGGGACAGTAGGCCATGTGTTGTTGGCGGCGTGTTCCGATGGGTTCGCCGAGTGAAATGTGCGGAAAATGCATTTTATTCCCACATTTCAGACTTTGCGGGAGTGTCTGGGTAATACATTCTGGGCCGATTTGCGCAAATCATACCTCTGCGGATTCCCACGGGTGTCCTCTTTTTGGAAATGCATGGGGTTCCCTGTTTTCCTTGGTGGCTTGGACACCCGAGGCCCATATCTGTCTGTTGTGCTTGTCTGGAGAAAGTGTCAAATTCAGGTGTCGAATCAGACTTGGGGTTACCCGTGTTTTAGGCTTTCCCCTTGGTGCCCAGGTAGGTGCACCCACTCATGTGAGGTACCGTTATCATCGGGACACCTGTGGGAACACGGGACGGTAGGCCATGTGTTGTTGGCGGTGTGTTTCGATGGGTGCGCCGAGTGAAATGTGCGGAAATGCATTTTTTTTCCCACTTTTCTGAATTTGCAAGGGTGTCTGGGTAATAAATTCTGGGCCGATATGCGCAAATCATACCTCTGCGGATTCCCACGGGTGTCCTCTTTTCAGAAATGTATGGGGTTGCCTGTTTTCCTTGGTGGCTTGTACACCCGAGGCCCATATCTGTATGTTGTGCTTGTCTGGAGAAAGTGTCAAATTCAGGTGTCGCAACAGATTTGGGGTTACCTGTGTTTTAGGCTTTCCCCTTGGCGCCCAGGTAGGTGCACCCACACATGCGAGGTACCATTTTCATTGGGACACCTGTCGGAACGTGGGACGGTAGGCCATGTGTTGTTGGCGGCGTGTTTCGATGGGTGCACCGAGTGAAATGTGCGGAAAACTTGTTTTTTTGATTTTGCGGGGGTGTCTGGGTAATAAATTTGGGGCCGATTTGCGCAAATCATACCTCTGCGGATTCCCACGGGTGTCTTCTTTTTGGAAATTCATGGGTTCCCTGTTTTACTTGGTGGCTTGTACACCTGAGGCCCTTATCTGTATATTGTGCTTGTCTGGAGAATGTGTCAAATTCAGGTGTCGAAACAGACTTGGGGTTACCTGTGTTTTAGGCTTTCCCCTTGGCGCCCAGGTAGGTGCACCCACACATGTGATGTACCATTTTCATCGGGACACCTGTGGGAACGCAGGACAGAAGGCCATGTGTTGTTGGCGGCGTGTTTCGATGGGTGCACTGAGTGAAATGAGCGGAAACTGCATTTTTTTCCCACATTTCGGACTTTGCGGGGGTGTCTGGGTAATAAATTCTGGGCCGATTTGCGCAAATCATACCTCTGCGGATTCCCACGGGTGTCTTCTTTTCAGAAATGCATGGGGTTCCCTGTTTTACTTGGTGGCTTGTACACCTGAGGCCCATATCTGTATGTTGTGCTTGTCTGGAGAAAGTGTCAAATTCAGGTGTCGAAACAGACGTGGGGTTACCTGTGTTTTAGGCTTTCCCCTTGGCGCCCAGGTAGGTGCACCCACACATGTGAGGTACTGTTTTCATCGGGACACCTGTGGGAATGTGGGACGGTATGCCGTGTGTTGTTGGCGGCGTGTTTCGATGGGTACGCCGAGTGAAATGTGCGGAAAATCCATTTGTTTCCCGCGTTTCGGACTTTGCAGGGGTGTCTGGGTAATAAATTCTGGGCCGATTTGCACAAATCATACCTCTGTGGATTCCCACGGGTGTCCTCTTTTCGGAAATGCATGGGGTTCCCTGTTTTCCTTGGTGGCTGGACACCCGAGGCCCATATCTGTATGTTGTGCTTGTCTGGAGAAAGTGTCAAATTCAGGTGTCGAAACAGACGTGGGGTTACCTGTGTTTTAGGCTTTCCCCTTGGCGCCCAGGTAGGTGCACCCACACATGTGAGGTACTGTTTTCATCGGGACACCTGTGGGAATGTGGGACGGTAGGCCGTGTGTTGTTGGCGGCGTGTTTCGATGGGTACGCCGAGTGAAATGTGCGGAAAATCCATTTGTTTCCCGCGTTTCGGACTTTGCAGGGGTGTCTGGGTAATAAATTCGGGGCCGATTTGCGCAAATCGTACCTCTGTGGATTCCCACGGGTGTCTTCTTTTCGGAAATGCATGGGGTTCCCTGTTTTCCTTGGTGGCTTGTACACCCGAGGCCCATATCTGTATGTTGTGCTTGTCTGAAGAAACTGTCAAATTCAGGTGTCGAAACAGACTTGGGTTTACCTGTGTTTTAGGCTTTCCCCTTGGCGCCCAGGTAGGTGCACCCACACATGTGAGGTACTGTTTTCATAGGGACACCTGTGGGAACGTGGGACGGTAGGCCATGTGTTGTTGGTGGCGTGTTTCGATGGGTGCGCTGAGTGAAATGAGCGGAAAATGCGTTTTTTTCCTCACATTTCGGACTTTGCGAGGGTGTCTGGGTAATGTATTCTGGGCCGATCTGCGCAAATCATACCTCTGCAAACTCCCACGGGTGTCCTCTTTTCGGAAATGCATGGGGTTCCCTGTTTTCCTTGGTGGCTTGTACACCTGAGGCCCATATCTGTATGTTGTGCTTGTCTGGAGAAAGTGTCAAATTCAGCGGTCGAAACAGACGTGGGGTTACCTGTGTTTTAGGCTTTCCCCTTGGTGTCCAGGTAGGTGCACCCACACATGTGAGGTACTGTTTTCATTGGGACACCTGTGGGAATGTAGGACGGTAGGCCATGTGTTGTTGGCAGCGTGTTTCGATGGGTACGGCGAGTGAAATGTGCGGAAAATGCATTTGTTTCCCACATTTCGGACTTTGCAGGGGTGTCTGGGTAATACATTTTGGGCCGATTTGCGCAAATCATACCTCGGTGAATTCCCACGGGTGTCCTCTTTTCGGAAATGCATGGGGTTCCCTGTTTTCCTTGGTGGCGCGGACACCCGAGGCCAATATCTCTATGTTGTGCTTGTCTGGCGAAAGTGTCAAATTCAGCTGTCGAAACAGACTTGGGGTTACCTGTGTTTTAGGCTTTCCCCTTTGCGCCCAGGTAGGTGCACCCACACATGTGAGGTACCGTTTTCATCAGGACACCTGTAGGAACGTAGGACGGTAGGCCATGTGTTGTTGGCAGCGTGTTTCGATGGGTGCGCTGAATGAAATGTGCGGAAAATGCGTTTTTTCACACATTTCGGACTTTGCGGGGGTGTCTGGGTAATACATTCTGGGCCGATTTGCACAAATCATACCTCAGTAGATTCCCATGTGTGTCCTCTTTTGGGAAATGCATGGGGTTCCCTGTTTTCCTTGGTGGCTTGGACACCCGAGGCCCATATCTGTATGTTGTGCTGGTCTGGAGAAAGTGTCAAATTCAGGTGTCGAAACAGACTTGGGGTTACCTGTGTTTTTCTCCTTGGCGCACAGGTAGGTGCACCCACACATGTGAGGTACCGTTTTCATCGGGACACCTGTGGGAACGCGGGACGGTAGGCTATGTGTTGTTGGCGGCGTGTTTCGATGGGTGCGCTGAGTGAAATGAGCGGAAAATGCGTTTTTTTCCTCACATTTCGGACTTTGCGAGGGTGTCTGGGTAATAGATTCTGGGCTGATTTGTGCAAATCATACCTCTGCAAACTCCCACGGGTGTCCTCTTTTCGGAAATGCATGGGGTTCCCTGTTTTCCTTGGTGGCTTGTACACCTGAGGCCCATATCTGTATGTTGTGCTTGTCTGGAGAAAGTGTCAAATTCAGCGGTCGAAACAGACGTGGGGTTACCTGTGTTTTAGGCTTTCCCCTTGGTGTCCAGGTAGGTGCACCCACACATGTGAGGTACTGTTTTCATTGGGACTCCTGTGGGAATGTAGGACGGTAGGCCATGTGTTGTTGGCAGCGTGTTTCGATGGGTACGGCGAGTGAAATGTGCAGAAAATGCATTTGTTTCCCACATTTCGGATTTTGCAGGGGTGTCTGGGTAATAAATTATGGGCCGATTTGCGCAAATCATACCTCGGTGAATTCCCACGGGTGTCCTCTTTTCGGAAATGCATGGGGTTCCCTGTTTTCCTTGGTGGCGCGGACACCCGAGGCCCATATCTCTATGTTGTGCTTGTCTGGCGAAAGTGTCAAATTCAGCTGTCGAAACAGACTTGGGGTTACCTGTGTTTTAGGCTTTCCCCTTTGCGCCCAGGTAGGTGCACCCACACATGTGAGGTACCGTTTTCATCAGGACACCTGTAGGAACGTAGGACGGTAGGCCATGTGTTGTTGGCAGCGTGTTTCGATGGGTGCGCTGAATGAAATGTGCGGAAAATGCGTTTTTTCACACATTTCAGACTTTGCGGGGGTGTCTGGGTAATACATTCTGGGCCGATTTGCACAAATCATACCTCAGTAGATTCCCATGTGTGTCCTCTTTTGGGAAATGCATGGGGTTCCCTGTTTTCCTTGGTGGCTTGGACACCCGAGGCCCATATCTGTATGTTGTGCTGGTCTGGAGAAAGTGTCAAATTCAGGTGTCGAAACAGACTTGGGGTTACCTGTGTTTTTCTCCTTGGCGCACAGGTAGGTGCACCCACACATGTGAGGTACCGTTTTCATCGGGACACCTGTGGGAACGCGGGACGGTAGGCTATGTGTTGTTGGCGGCGTGTTTCGATGGGTGCGCCGAGTGAAATGTGCAGAAAATGTGTTTTTTTACCACATTTCGGAATTTGCAGGGGTGTCTGGGTAATAGATTCTGGGCTGATTTGTGCAAATCATACCTCTGCGGATTCCCACGTGTGTTCTCTTTTCGGAAATGTATGGGGTTCCCTGTTTTCCTTAGTGGCTTGGACACCCGAGGCCCATATCTGTATGTTGTGCTTGTCTGGAGAAAGTGTCAAATTCAGGTGTCGAAACAGACTTGGTTACCTGTGTTTTAGGCTTTCCCCTTGGCGCCCAGGTAGGTGCACCCACACAAGTGAGGTACCGTTTTCATTGGGACACCTGTGGAAATGCGGGACAGTAGGCCATGTGTTGTTGGCGGCGTGTTCCGATGGGTTCGCCGAGTGAAATGTGCGGAAAATGCATTTTTTTCCCACATTTCAGACTTTGCGGGAGTGTCTGGGTAATACATTCTGGGCCGATTTGCGCAAATCATACCTCTGCGGATTCCCACGGGTGTCCTCTTTTTGGAAATGCATGGGGTTCCCTGTTTTCCTTGGTGGCTTGGACACCCGAGGCCCATATCTGTCTGTTGTGCTTGTCTGGAGAAAGTGTCAAATTCAGGTGTCGAATCAGACTTGGGGTTACCCGTGTTTTAGGCTTTCCCCTTGGTGCCGAGGTAGGTGCACCCACTCATGTGAGGTACCGTTATCATCGGGACACCTGTGGGAACACGGGACAGTAGGCCATGTGTTGTTGGCGGCTTGTTTCGATGGGTGCACTGATTGAAATGTGTGGAAAATGCATTCTTTTCCCACATTTCAGAATTTGCAGGGGTGTCTTAGTAATAAATTTGGGGTCGATTTGCTCAAATCAGACCTCTGCGGATTCCCACGGGTGTCCTCTTTTTGGAAATGCATGGGGTTCCCTGTTTTCCTTGGTGGCTTGTACACCCGAGGCCCATATCTGTATGTTGTGCTTGTCTGGAGAAAGTGTCAAATTCAGGTGTCGAAACAGACTTGGGGTTACCTTTGTTTTAGGCTTTCCCCTTGGCGCCCAGGTAGGTGCACCCACTCATGTGAGGTACCGTTGTCATCGGGACACCTGTGGGAATGCGGAACAGTAGGCCATGTGTTTTTGGCGGCGTGTTTCGATGGGTGCGTCGAGTGAAATGTGCAGAAAATGCGTTTTTTTCCCCACATTTCGGACTTTGCGGGGGTGTCTGAGTAATACGTTCTGGGACGATTTGCGCAAATCAAACCTTTGCGGATTCCCACTGGTGTCCTCTTTTCAGAAATGCATGGGGTTGCCTGTTTTCATTGGTGGCTTGGACACCCAAGGCCCATATCTGTATGTTGTGCTTGTCTGGAGAAAGTGTGAAATTCAGGTGTGAAAGCAGACTTGGGGTTACTTGTGTTTTAGGCTTTACCATTGGCGCCCAGGTAGGTACAACCACACATATGAGGTAACGTTTTCATCGGGACACCTGTAGGACCGCAGGAAGGTATTACATCTGTTGTGTTTGTGTGGTTTTCTTAACGTTTTGACCCATTTGCTGGTGCGCTTTGTCACACAACCCTTTCATTTCCCAAATGTGACCTACATTTGGTCGCTGCTTTAGGCACCATACACCTTTGTAACCTGCACAAGTCACCTACCCTTGGAAAGGTCTGCCTGTGCTCTTTCAAAAAATGGATGCTTGCCGTTCCTCACCACATTGGTTTTTCCGATTTACACATGCTAAGTGCGTCTGTTCAGGTCGTGAGCATAAAACTCCTGTGTACCATGGCTCAGTGTTTGGCTTGTGGTATTGCTTGTTTTTGTAAAACACTACAAAAAATGTGTACTTTCCTAACTGCAAGAGTTGGGGAAATGTAGCGGAGCATTGCTTTTCTCAAAATTCATACAAGCCAACCATGTCCAACACATACCTTTTTTTCAGTCATTTTCCCGCTTTTCCCCCAATCTATGGCATTTTCCCTACCTAGTTGTTGCCTGACCTACGCAAATCACCCCTTCCTAAACTTGGAATTTTATCTACTTTTCAGAAATATATGCCCTTTTGTCCTCCAATTCGGCTTTCCTACCCTTTTCTTCCATTCCGTCCATGCATGTCCAATTGGCAAAAATGCCCAAAATTGCCTAACTCTCACAAAACAGTTAATTACCACATTAAAATATTTTTATTTTCATTTCCACTCATCCTGTTCTTGAAAGCCAGGAAATTGGGGAATTCAGCGCAGCAAACCATTTGTTCCTAGCTCTTACAAGGAAAAAGCCACAGCCTTCTTTGTACATCATTTTATTGCCCTTTTTTGAAAAAACCCAACATTTTCACACTTTTTGTTTATTTTCTCCCACCCCCCTACAGCAACCTAGGATTCCTGGGTGGCGTTATGACCGCCTACTTGTGGGAAAAAAGGAGCCAAATTTGGCCAAGATATATCATGTAACAAAAAAGCTACAAGGATTTGAATGGCCACATACCAAAATCACCAAAGAAGGCCTTGGCACTGGGGGAAAAACCCATGGCAGTTAAAGGGTTAAATAATCTATTTTACATGGAAGCAAAAGCACATATTGTTCCACCAGTCAGAATCATTGGGGTACATTCCCTTCCAATGGACATCTCATCCTTTGAAATGGTTTTTGCAGAAAAGAACCCACTGGAACTACCCCCACACAGGCCAGAGGATTGCTCGATCGATCTCATTCCCAATGCTCTGGTCCCCTTTGATCGAATGTTCTCTATCTCAATCTGAAAAAAAGGCTCTCGGGTCTTATTTGGATGACAACTTACAAAATGGACTCATACGCCCGTCGAAATCTCCAGCAGGAGCCCCTATGTTCTTTGTTCCGAAAAAAAGATTCCCTTGATCTCCGACCATGTATAGACTATCGCGAATTGAGCAAGGTTACCATCAGGGATCGGTATCCCATGCCCCTCATCACAGACATTCTAGAGGCATTACAAGGAGCTACAATCTTCACAAAACTGGACCTACACAGTGCTTAACACCTCTTACGTATCCAGTCCGGTGCTGAATGGAAAACGGCATTCCGTACTCCATTTGGATTATTTGAGTATCACGTAATGCCATTTGGGATGGTCAACGCACCAGCGGTGTTTCACAGGTTTATGGCCCGGGTATTTTCAGATCTCATGTTTGTGTCAGTAATTGTCTACTTGGATGATATTCTAATATTTTCCAAAAATCCTGAACAACACCAGATTCATCTCACCAACAGGGGTGGACTGGCCTATACGGAACTCTGGAGATTTCCCGGTGGGCCTCTGCACCCTGGGCCTCTTTTCTGTGGTATTTCCAAATTTTCTCATAGGAAAAGCATTGGGCTTGCAGAAAATGTGTCATTTGGGGCCACTTTGAACTTTATTTCCAGGGCCTCTTTTGGTCCCCAGTAATTATTTCCAGGGCCTCTTTTAGTTCCCAGTCCAGCCCTGCTCACCGAAGTGCTAAATCGACTAAAGAAACACAAACTCTTGGTAAAAAGGGAGAAATGCCACTTTGGGGTCAGTTCAGTACCTTATTTAGGATACATCCTCTGACCTCAGGGTATCCTGATGGATAAGAGTAAAGTGGAGGTGATTCTAAATTGACACTCCCCCAGATTGGTAAAAGAAGTACAGAAATTCCTGTGGGTGGCTAATTTCTATGGGCGTTTCATACCTTCTTTTTCAGATGTAGTGTTGCCTAATACTCGTCTGTTGAAAAAGTCCTCCCTGCCCTTCTGCTGGGATGACAGGGCCGAAAGAAATTTCAAGCAATTAAAGGAACTGTTTTGTCAGGACCCCATTTTGCATCATCCAGACCAAAGCAAACCATTTATACTTGAAACCGACGCCTCAGCAGCCGCTGTAGGAGCCGTTTTACTTCAAGAACAAGACGGGGAAGAACATCCCATTGCTTATTTGTCACAAACGCTTACCCTAAGTCAGCAGAATTATTCAGTCATTGAGCGGGAGCCCTTAGCCATGAAATTGGCATGTGAAGAATGGAGGCACTTGTTACAAGGAAGTAGTTGTCCATTCACCATTCGCACAGACCATAAAAATCTACAAGTTCTTCAAACTATGGACTGTGTCAATTCCCGCCAAACCCGATGGGCACACTTTTTTTCCCAGTATGACTTTCGGATCACATATATTCCTGGAAGTCAGAATCTTTTTGCCGACGCATTGTCACGGAAGGGGAGGTTGGAAGGATCACGTCCACCGCCCCAGAAAGACTCTTTCCTAGAAATCGGGTGTTGATCCATGCTTCCATTTTCCTTCAACAGCTCAATGAGGCCACAATTTTATCAGGGCATGGAAAGGCAATGGAGAACTTAACGGAAAAAGAGGGTCTTTTTTTTTTTTCATGACCATCGGTTATACGCACCTTCAACTCCCCTTCGGCGTCAGGTCATTCAGTGGTGTCATGATCACAAGACGGCCGGGCATCGAGGGCATTCAGGCATGGTGGACTTGGTAAAGAGATATTTCTATTGGCCTGGGCTACAGTCGGAGGTCAAGCAGTATGCCCAGTCTTGTAGAATTTGTAACAGCAGTAAATACTGTACGACTAAGCCATTGGGTTTGCTCGAACAGAGTGCTGTACCTTTACGTCCATGGAGTCATATCTCCACCGATTTCATTGTGGACCTGCCGGTTTCTCACGCTTGTACCTGCATCATGGTAACCATTGACACCATGTCCAAAATGGCTCATTTCTCTCCTCTTCCCGGACTGCCCACTGCCTCTGAAATGGCTGAGGTGTTTCTCAGAGATGTTTTTCATCTCCACGGACTCCCGGACAAGATCACTTCTAATAGAGGCAGCCAATATGTCTCCAAATTCTGGGCTGCCTTGTGCCATCAGTTAGGTATCGAAAGAGCATAGTCTTCAGGTTTTCACCCTCAGACGAATGGACAGACTGAGCGATTGAACGGCACTCTCGAACAGTACTTACGCTGTTATGTCAATCGGGAATAGGACAATTGGGTGTCGCTTCTTCCCACGGTGGAGTTTGCGTATAACAACACACGGCACTCTGCATCTGGTCTCACTCCGTTCTTCTGTACCTATGGGTTTAATCCTCGCCCCATTTTTCCCGTTCTCCCGTCTAAGTCTAACCTGCCTGCTGTTGAAGGTGTTCTGTCTAGTATACAGGAGGCTCACAGGTCTGCCAGACGCAGTGTTATGGAGAGTCAAGTGGCATGCAAGGCTCAAGCAGATCATCACCGGTTGGCGGCGTGGGAGTGGAAGGTGGGCACCAGGATATGGCTCTCCACCAAATTTTCACCTCGGTGGACCCATCCGTCTAAACTTTCCCCCCGCTTCATCGGTCCATATTCAATTGTGGCTAGGGTAAACCCGGTTGCTTTCCGCTTAAAGTTGCCCCCATGCTTGCAACGGGTTCACCCAGTTTTTCATTCCTCTTTGCTTCGGGAGGCTCTTCGGGGTTTTTCGAGCAAGTTGGTTCCTCTACATCCCCCACCACGGGTTGATGCTGAATTTGAAGTGTCCCAAATATGTGACTCCCGCTTTAGGTGGGGTCGCCTGGAATATTTGGTACATTGGAAGGGGTATTCTAGGGCGGATGATCCATGGGAGCCCTCCTCTTACATCAATGCCCCTGTTTTGCTTTGGAGATTCCATAGGGCGCACCCTGGCAAGCCGGGGGGTGTGGTGCTGGTGAGGGGCATACTGTCATGTGCCGCCTTCCGTGGACACTGTGGTCATGATCGCAGCTGGCAGGCCGCCATTGAGGCGCCCCACCACGCTTTCCCGGTGTTGCTTTTAGCGGTCTAGCTTTCTGAATCTGTGAACAGGGAGGCTTATTAGCCACACCCTCCCTGTTCAAAGTGCGTTGCAACCCACTTCGATCAGCTGCTCTCTCGGCAGTGCTTCCCGGCTGCCATTAACGCTAGTTTTTCCCTTATTTTTTCTCTGTTTTTCCCTGTTTCCGGTGCTACCCCGGAGTGTTGCCTTCTCTGGGCTTCACACTGTCCTGTTTACCTTTTACTCGCTGGGGCTCTTCCCCCCGCTTTCCGTCCTCTCTCACTCCCTTTGCGTTCTGTTTACTTTCTGTGCTGTGGCTTCCTTCCGTGAGAGAGACAATTGCTCAGAAAAAAAAGAAAAGAAGAAGAAGAAAAAGGATTACTGCGCTTGAAGACCTCAGATATCTTCAATTCTGGACTATTCGTCAGGTGAGAAGGAGGAGAAAGAGGGAAGGACAGAGTTGGGAGAGGTTCAGTCCCCGAAGGCTGACACTTAGCAACAATTTCTTTAGGCATACAGGGTCTCTTAGGACTGGAAGACCTAGAAGACTCTGGGAGAGAAGCATTTTCAATAGATAACTTTTTCATTTCTAAGGCATGGTTCATCTCCATTTCTCTGAGCTTAAGTTCTTGATGCTTTTGTTCAGTTTGAGCATTAATACGTTTGAATTCCAATTCAAGCCTCATATTTTCTAGAGCAATGAATTCAGGACTGAGTGTGGGACCTGATGGAGTCCCAGTGGACAAAGGTTGTGGTTGTTGAGCAGGTAGAGGAGCAGTGAGGCCTACATTGTGAGACACATCTGCCTCATATAACTCATCCATAATAACTGACACATTATCAACCTCATCATTTTCCACATTTGCTGGAGGGTTAGGTATTTCAGACCCACTCTCCAGACTTTGTTTCTCTAACAACCTTTCAATTAATTCTGACTGTTTGCCTTTAACAGAGAGATTCCTTTCTCTACACAGATTTTTCATATAATCAACAGTGTAACTAAGGAGGGTCTCCTGGCTGTAGCTTTCCATATCAGATATGATTTAAATTTTGCTTTATATTGATGTTTAGCCTTGGGGTTAGTTGATCCAAGGCAGTAGCAGCACTCTAAGTGTAATCACTATACTTGATCCTCACCGCTGTACACCAGTGTTAGGCAGAATCATATGTAGTACCCTTTGGGAACACCACACACAATTAAGACTACAAGTGACAGTACAAATTCACCTTTGGTACAAGCCTGTACTACACAGTAAAGTGGTAGCGATGGCTGAGCAGCCAGACTTATCTCAAGAGTAAAGTGAGCAGTATCAGAAGTAACACAAAACACAGCAATTGATATGGTTCAAACAAACACTGATTCAAGGTTTCTGAGTGAAAGAATATACATTTATTTACGCAATCATTTGTAAAACAGTTCACTAATGTAAAGCAGCAGAAAATCACAATCTTAATACACTACACACCACCCAATGAATTCTGTTAAGCTCAAAAGGAAGTGTGAGCAAAATGGCACTCCAGAACTTTTAAAAGGGAGGGAAAGACAAGGTTATTCAAAATCAAGCAGCACCAACAAGTAAGTAGGCAAGGCAATCTAGAAAAGGCTTACTACAACTAGGATTCAAATCACTAGGCCTGGGCCAATGTTTATGGTTCAGAGTCTTTGCAGATTATCACACAGTTCAAAGTAGTTTGCGGTTAAGACTTTGCCAAGAGTTCCAAACGAAGTTGGTCGGAAGAAAAGTTATTTAAAAGAGTAGAGAAAGACAAGCCCTCGGATAAGTGAAATATTTCAAACACTTTCACCGCGGTCAGAAGGAACAGACGACCGGATTTGAAAGGTACCTTAATAGAAGAAGAATGCTGTAGCTGAGGCAGAAGTTCCTGGCAGATCCTGCAGGCTCACGGTTCCTGAAGCGACTGTCGGACTGACACGAAGGAGGAAGACTGGAGGGTCCTGCACTGCCCAGGGAAGAAACAAGCAGCAGAGCAAGGCGATGAATAAAAGGTGCACTCCTTAAAGCCCAAACAGGGTCCGGTCCTCCTTGCTATCCGCTTCACTGCAGCTATCCACAGCAAATTCGACCAGGGGAGGGAGGCCTTGCTTGGTGTTTGGCGAATTGGTTGGTCCCACCAGCTATGGGGAAGAAGATTCCTTGCATATCTTCTCTGTCGTCGAAGTTTAGGAGATTCGGACACGCAGCAGGGCTTCACCGGGAGGTTCAGTAGTTGCAGTAGTCCTCTTCCTTCTGCTTCTCTTCAGTTCTCTCGATCCAGTGGTGACTCTGCCTTCCAAGTCCCAGAGACCTGCTTTTTATGCAGTTTTCCCCAATTCACACAGACTGGCTGTCAATCACACAGCAGGGTGGCTGTCCTGGCAGGACAGTCACATAGCCAATCAAACAAGAGTGCGACTTGGGTCTCCAAGGAGACCCTGTGCATGGGGCCTAAAATCCCTCCCTCACATCCTGTCTACCTAGATCTCAGGCGCCTAAGGAAGGCTTCTGTGCAGAAGCCTGCCAAAGGACAGCGAACAAAGGAACCAAACCTGGTTTGGTGCGCAGAGTAAAACATGAGAAAGACCTTTACAAAAAGTAATTGCGAATAAACCCCGCCAGAACCAAATAAAATTAAAAGGGGTCCAGCGGATTAAAGTTCGAGGCTACTAACTTAGCCTAAAACAGTACTAGCTATTTTCATAGTCCGCGGTAGGGAAAAAATGGTAGATAGCACTGCCACCAGCCAAACCTTAAAGAAAGGGGAACGAAATAATGTTCCATGAGAAACAGACACAAAGGAATAACTATTAACCCTTTCCAGTACTCTATGGAAGATAGTTTGCACTGGGTCTGTGGATTTAAAAAGACTAATAAAGTCAATGGCAACTTTATATGCTCTGGGAGACAGTATTCAGTCCCAGAAAATGGAGTTTAAAGTGGGAAAAAGACAACCCTCTGTCACTGCACTAAAGGTGCTCTGTGACACACAGTAAAAAGATGATGCCTATGGAGTAGGTGAGACTAGTCTATGAACACAAAAAATGTAAAACACATAGCAAAACACATGTAAGAGTGGGAAAAAAGGCTCACACTTTTACCAGGTGAAAACATAAATCCTAGAAAGCAGCAAAGCTGCTGAGGGACTCAGTAGGTAAGGGAAATTTGCCTTTCTGGAGAATTCTCCCTAACACTTAGGACCGGGCATTGCTGGGGTTGCCCTTAAGTTGGCTCTTAATAAAGTGACCTGCTACTGTCCCAATATAAACGACTGTGTGCAAGTTATTTAAGGTACACTAGTCAAGGGGCCTTAATAGGGGCTAGCTTTGCTAAGCAGCTCTGCTAAAAGGTGTATCAGAGATCCAACTATGGGTACATGAGCCGTTTCCAAGTGCATATGCTTGCCTCTCGGCAGTGCTTGGGGACATCTGTTCTTGACAAATTCAGATCATGGGCAGGATATTTGTAAAAAGAGGAAGGATAAACTTGAGGAGAAGCCAATGGCATTCAAAATATGCATAATTAATTGCTGGGGAGGTGAACTCGAGGTACATGCCAATAGGTTAATACAGTACCCCTCACAACTGTTTGGAGGGCAGCCCAGGCATTTTGATTCCTCTGTACCTCAAGGCCAAGATTTAGGTGGGAGGAATGGTTATCGGTGTAGAAGATGTGAAACATATGTTGGCATGATCTCCAACGCCATTTGTGAGAGAGAAGGTGCTAGAGTCCAAGGAGTATGCCCATGGCACTAGAGATGGACGTGCAGGAGCAATTCATGCCTCATTCGCCTGCTCAACTCATTTGTTTTGGAGTCACTCTCCGGGCTGGCAGTGGAGAGAGAGTTTTTCTCCATTTTACATTTTCCTATGACTTTATTTTGTAACACTTTGAGCTCTTTTATCTTTTTGTCTGCCAACATTTTCCATACCTTTTTTACATGTTTTACATTTTGCCCGGTACAGTACAGTGCACCATCTTTTTACTGCAATAAATCCATTTTCCGGACCATATATTAACAAGCATTGGCAAAGCCACTAGTTTGGGCGTTGACTGTCGGATCTTTGCATTTATAGGCGCCAGGGTGCCTGAAGGAGAGTGCAAAGTTTCAAAGGAGGATGCTGCAATACATGATGCAGGTGTGCAAGAGAATGAGTTGGGGAATAGAGCGAGGGAGGATGCCATTGATATAGGATGCCATCTATGATGAGCAAGAGGAAATATGAGCGAGAAAGAGTGGGATTGAGAGGGTAAGAAAAAAAGCAAGAGTGTGGGTATGGTCGGTGAATGGGGTAGAGAGAGTGGGGTTAGTGGGGTCACTTTCCTTGATACAGTTCTGCTATTGCTTTGCTTGATTACTTACAGCTTTGTATAAGTATAAAGTGTTATGCAGCCCTCCAACCCCCCTTTGGGACTACATAGTGTGTACCTACGCGTGCAGATATCGGTGTGTGTATACATTATATAGTATTCTTAATTTGTCCCTGCATGTGTTTGAGCCTAATAAATAAAGTATTTTTATGCATCTGTGTGGAAATCTATTCCTTGGCCATCTCCAAGTATTGTTAATTACCTACATAACAAACTCCTTGTGCCTGATTCACAGACGCGTTTTAGAATGGTGCAATCCCATAGGGAAACGTTCTGTAAATCAGGCCCCTTATCTCCCGAGTATAAGTCATACTGCTCAGTCTACGGTACCCAGAAAGAGTATTGTTAGATCATGTGTGAACACCCTTGCTCCTCCACTAGGATGCCCTATCAGAACCCTGTTACCAGCAGTAGTTCTGACTGGAAGAGGCATTCTAAATGCTGAGTGCTCTCATTTGTCTAACAGCGCTGCATGCCCGGAAAGAAATTGTTAATTCCCAGGACTGCACTGCATGTAAAACCATTGCATCCTTGATAAGAGAATCTTAAAACCCCAAAGTTGTTTGAATTGTTGCTTAAATATCATACTGTGTGCTAGAAAAGGGCATCTTGAATCCCAGGTCAAACTGAAGTGTCTTGTGTCGGAGTTTGAAGTCACAGGCAAGAATGTACCTAAATAAATGCAGACTAGAGTCTATCACAAAAGCCACCCTTAGCACCCAAAATACCTATTGTCAGAAAAATTAAGATAACTACATTGAAAGAACATACTATCGAATAATACTTTGGGTGGAAATCTCTTCTTCCGTGAGTTAGTGGAGGCATATCATGTGTTTCCTGGCAAGCTGTAAAACGTGCTTATGACATGACATTATTTAATCATAAATTGTGAGACAGAAACATTGCCCTGTGCCCACTGGAACTTTCAGAAGGCATTTAAGGCAAAGGGACAATCACAAATATTGCAACTATAAAGGCAAAACATTTTCAATATGTGCCACCTCCACCACACCCACAGAGGGGTCACAGCAGGGCACGCTGCAGAGACAGTCACTGCGCCTTCTGTGCCCAAAATCACCAGGGTGCAGCAGGGGGGAGGTGGGAAGAGGCCACGGTTGTGAAGGACTCTGGGACAATGATTGCCATGAGTGGCCATGCCGAGGAGTTGGTGGTCGGAGGGATTGTGTGAAGGGGAGTTGGTGCTGCGAGGAGGATAGTTGGGGCACTTCATGACATAAAAACCATTAAACTTCATCAATTCGAAGATATTCCATGTCATTGTTGTGTTTACTGTTTGGGTGGTATCACTCAGTGGTGCATGACTTGTGCACTATGAAAGTGTCAAAAGAATTTGTCTATCAGTCCCTGGCGTGCCATTCTCCCATCCCTCACGTCATCTCTGGCAATGCATGCATTTGCCTCAGCCACAGGCATTGCTTTGTCATCCTCTGGGTATGGCATGTCCATGTCAGGGGGTAGTGGGACATTTCTCCTCAGGCAGATATAGTGAAGCATGGCACACACAAGCACAATTTTACCCACTTTCTCTGGTGCGTACATCAGGGCTCCACCAGTACAGTCAAGGCAGCAGAAACGTGCCTTCAGGAGGCCAAAGGTACGCTCGATGCACACACGGGTACTGCTGTGTGCGTGATTGTAGGCAATATCCTACAGTTTTTGTGGGTCATTAGCCAGGGCAGCTGTGGGTATCCAGAGTCACCTGCATGAGCAGAGGCACAGGCATTAGACACGGTGTAGGGGTGGGGGAGGACTTACACAATATCAGCTCAATGTACTACTTGTGCATGAACATGGACCTTAATTTCACGGCATGTGTCTTTTTCATGTCTGTGCATGCAGTGTCACTCATGTCATGCAGTGTTGGTGCTTCACATGCACCCTGATCCCTTGCAGCATATGTTATGTAAGGTGTCTGTCAGTGACATGTGCAGCGGACATTCTGACTGTCATGTGGCAGTGTATTTCCACTGTGCATGTGGCATGCTGGGTTCGCCATGGCACTCCCTGGCCATCTGGTGCCAACGGGTGGCCATTGTGGGCTGGGCACACATTGGTGTATGGCAGTGGTACTGGCAGGGTTGTTGTTGTGTGGGGCTATGTGGCCATTTGTCAGAATTGATTTAGTAGGTGCATGTTGCTTTGTGGTACCTGTAGTCATATTGGTGTATATGGTTGCTACTATATGTGTACTGCTGCTTCACCATATAGGTGATTCTGACATGTGCATGCTCCCTGGCCTGTACTGTGATGATGGTGCGGGAGGAGGTGTAGTATAGATTGTCCATCCACTTGTCATGCCAACCTTTGTGTAGTCACTTGCACCCCCCCCCAATTTGGGCATGTGCTTGGCAGCATGTGTGTGCTGGCTTCTCTACTCACCCACTATCCAGGTCCGTTGTCCTCTGTGCCTCTCCATGTATCCTGGCAGTGTGCTGTTCCGTAGGACCATGGCCAGGGCTTTAAGTGGGCCGGGGCCTGCCGGGGCCGGGCCCCGGCAGTCTCCAAAAAGTGGGACTGAGCCGGGGCCCTGCCGGGGCCCCCCCTCCCACTGCACGCAACATTGGCGGGATGCATTATCCCGTCGCGGCGGCAGCCGAGACGGGAGATGCGCCTGCCATGAAGTCAGGCGATCTGACAGAAGTGGCAGCCAACCACAGCGATGCTGTGCCTGGCTGCCACTTCTGTAAGTCATAGTAACTGCCTCTGGTGACCTCTCGCGCGAGGGGTCACCAGAGGCAGTTACTGTCCCTTTGTTTCCCCAGGTCGCCGAGGCGTCTTTAAGCCTCGGCGAACCTGGGGATTCCTCGACATTTTTCGAGGTTTATGAAACATGGCTTGAAAAGTACACAATTCAAGCCATCTTTGTGACAATTTTGTCCGTAGTCAAAGCTTTATAAAAGATGGCTTGAATTGTGTACTTTCAAAGCCATCTTTTATAAAAACCGAAATGTTTAAAAAAAAAAATGGCCTGAATAGTAGGCAAACCGTAAGGTAGGCTTGCAAAGTACACAAACCATAGTAAGGTATGCACACAGATATATAACATGCATATATATGTGTGTGCATACCTTACGATTTGCGTACGTTTTAGGCCACGCCCCACACAAGCCACGCAACCAAATGAGGCCCCCCCCTCGATTTCTTACCCCACTTAAAGCCCTGACCATGGCATCGTGGGTGGAACCAGTGTAGCGGGCACAGCAGTGGGTGATGTACAGGTTGGGTTGGGGTCGCAAGTCACCTGCACATTCAGGGTGTGGTAGTGCTTGCAGTTTCGGTACACTGCTTCGTGAGCCTGGGGGGCCACCAGCGCAACATGGGTACAGTTCGGGGCAGCGATCACATTTAGCATTTGGGCAATGGCATCAAACTGTGCCTTCATGGCATTGAGCTGGGCTGGCGTGGTAGGCAGTGAGATGTGGTGTTGCATTTGCTGCAGGACGGCTTCAAACACCGGGCCCAACACTGCACAGAATGTGGTCTGTGCCATGCTATGCATCATGGCCACAGAGGGCTGGAAGGTGCCAGTTGATCCTACTCCCTATATCGTCTTGTATTGTGGTGAGCAACTCTGTTATGGTCTCCCTGTTGAGGTGGCACAGAGTGACCAACTGGCTGTCGGTGAGGGTCCAGGGTGAGGGCCTAACCCTGGGTATCGGTGCACACCTCCTCCTCCTCCTGCTCCTCCTCCTCTCAAACATCTGTTGTACTCCCTGTTCCCTGGCCTGGTTGTTCTGCCTCTCTACTTCCAGCCGCAGCATGAACAGCTGCCTATCCTAGCTCACAGTGGCTAGTGGCAGCATGGTGTTGGAAACAGAGTTTGGGGTAGGGGTGTGCCTTATGTAGCACTATAGGGTGGATTGGGATCACCTGTGGCTTCATTTCAGGCACCTGTGTTCATTTACCTCCAGCTTGAAGCTTGAGGTAACTGCGCCGTGTTTTCAGCGATATTAGTGACAGTTTTCGGCACTAATACCACTGACCACTGACTTATGATGCAGCTGTGTTTGTGCCTCATGTGGCCTGCTGTAATAGCGCAGGCTGTAATAGCGCCAGCTGCTTTTACTGTCGATGGTATTTGTGCCAGCTAATGATCCGGCAGAGCGGTATTGGCGGCGCTAATTCCGTTACCGCCACTTTTAAGGGTTACTGCTAGACTTGTGACTTGTGATGAGGGCCCAAGTCTCAAAGTGCGCCTCACACCAAAGAATCAATACTCATGTCCTCGTTACTATAAACACCTGGTAGTGTATTAGATCATTTCAGGTTTTTACAACAGTATGAAAAAGAAATAGCCAGCCAACACGTGTTTCGAGCTTTGCTCTTCTTCATGGCTGTGCTTCAATCAATGAATGACATATGTGTTAAATAGATCCAAATAAATTCTTAATAGAGTCTCAATTACTGATTTTCAAAATTCTGGTCAAAGGTTCCTGTTAGAAGGGGTGTCCTCTGACCAGTTTTCAAGTTACTCTAACAATCAATTGAAAATCTATAGTGTATCTCGCTCCCAGCAGTCTTCAGATTCCCCGTGTTACGGGATCTGTATCTATTGCAAATAACTAATTGAATGGACAATGTGTCAGTGATCTGATATATATATCGAGCAATCAATATCTATGAGTCGATTACTAGGGACTCAATGAAAAATGCTTTCAGACATTGCCAAGAATTTTTCAAATGTGTGGGAGTCCCTCTGAACATTGCTTAGCATTTTGGTGCTGGACTGGCCAGGTTGGTGGAACCAGACTGATATGCATATGAAAAAGTCTCCTCTGTGAAAAGGATGGTGAGCTAATGCATGGTTCTAGACTCTTCTGAATTGTAAACCTACCCACAGAGCAGGTTATTTGGCTGTGTTCCTTCTCAGTAGAGGGGCTCCCAGAGCTTTGTTAATGGCCTAGAATTTTGTTTCCCATATCGAATAATGGTTCACACTGAGTTTATTCCAGGCACTCACAAAATAATAGTATGTTGGTGCTCTAGGTGGTTTTCAGATGTCAGAAATTGGCTTTCCTCAAATCAACATTTCAAATCGTTTGGCCTTGTTTTGGTCTTCTAGAAACCTTGTTAACTCTTGACTAACTACCCAACTCCTGACCTTGTTTAGATGCACCTGGACTCAGACACAGAAGCACTGCGTGGGATGTATTTTTTCAGGTCTAGGATACCGGATGGCTTCATATTTTTCCTCCTTTTTGCTTCTTCCAAAGGTTTCTCTGCAGACTTACATCGTTCATTCTAACTTCTGTCTATCCCAAACGTGTTATCTGATTGCCCTAAAGCTGGCCCCAGAGATTCCAAGTCTCCACGTCTTGACTCAAACCCTCCTCATGAGACCAGACAGTCTTGTATATCCAATGGTGGTATCAGACTCTTCACCTCATCGCTTGGAAGATTTCATGTCTAGATGGACCACCTTGGGTATTTCGACAGTGGTTCCAGCAGTTTTCCTTAGCGAATCATGGGCCCTAGAACAAAGAAGATATGTGTCTTCATGATATGGCTGGGTTAAGCTGACGGTTTTGGGTCAGTGAATTCTCTTTGGTAGCCTATTCCCTGGTGGAGATGGTAGGCTGCCTTCCTATCTTGGCAGATCAGTAAGGATCTAACAAGAAGAAGCTGGACATTGTGCATTTCATCAACCCAACGACCCAGGCGGAATAATGTTACATTCAAGGGATTTGAAAACTCCACAAAAGGTTTACAACTGGGGATGGGAGGAGGGGGGTGGAGTGAGCTTGTCTGGAAACAAAATGCCCCTTTCCTGTGCCTTCTTTTGGCTCATGTCCACTGCACAACCATGTATTGACTATCGCTAGTACCACTCAACAATGCTCTAGAATCTGCCGTCACAGAACATGCTCAACTTCGTGAGACAGTGTTATTGCCCCCTTCGGATCAGCACGTCATCTGTCCATCACCAATGAGAACACACACACTCCTACTACCACAACCACGTTCCCTCTGCCCCAACACCATTGCCATCTGTCTGTCCATTGGTGGTCTCCTCCCTCCTCTGCCTTTCCCTCACCTCTGCTCCTTCTTGCTTCCACAGTTTGTTTTACTACAGGCAAGGGCCCATAGTGCGCCACATCTTCAGACAAGCTTTGATGCTGTAAGATGTGAGGGGCACAGAACAAATGCTTTATTATATTACATGAAATGCAATTAATGAAATGACATGTTTGTGGTCTTGTTTCAACATATAAAGAAGACGTCGGGGCAGGACTACACTATACGATGCCCATGGGAAATGTAGTTACAGAATAAAAATAAATGTCCTGCTGCTGTTCAAAATAGGAGATTTGCATAACACTCAGCAGTGCGTGCTAAATACAATCTGGCCTTTGTTCCGGTCGGTAGCTAGAGTGCCTTTGTGCAAGGCCACATACAAATATGAAAGTTTGTTTTTGCCAGGTACGTATCTGTGAAAAACATAAAATATCCGCCATTTTGTCATTTAGTTATCATGATATTGGTTAATTTATGATGAACAAATAGGGAGGTGTTTTAGGATAAGGTTTCTGTGAATGTCACATCCTTCTTGAGCACCTAACACAACCACTCCATAGGGAAGCTTTCTCATTTGTTTGTTCATCTTATCCTGGCCAGAGGCTGTCTTTCTTACATGGAGGTGCACAACATATTGTTCTGGCCCTGACACACGTTTGATATGAACATTATTCAGAAATGCTCTTTGTATGAAAATCTTGCTTTCGAACTAATGTATAGGAATGAGTAACGTGTTGCTTACTTAGAGCAGCATGTTTGTACAATTTGAGTGAATTTCAATTAATACAGATCATTCAACTAGCTAAGCCAGTGTACCTTTTAAACTTCATTTCCCCCCAATATATAAGTCCATTAAAATGTGCATTGAAGAGAGGAGGGGGTGCAGGGTGTGTGTGAGTGTGTGTGTGCCCCTCCCTTGTGAGGATCCATATTCTGCAGTTTCACTCCTTTCCTCGAACTCCAGTGAAAGGGATCACTCCTTTCAGAAGCCTCCAGTCCCACTCACAACAATTCAAGGAAAGGCAATATGCCCCTGCAATTAGTCTCGAATAGTGGGGACGGAGGCAGTGGTGCATCTAAGAGAACGCCTTGTTGTACATAAACGTACCATAGACCATGATACTAAGACATGTTCCATGTATTTCTCTTTTACGTTATTGTCAGACAATATGGATGACATATGTCTGTAGAAGCTATGTCAGTCCAATCTTTTGGGACAGTCCTCACCCTGATGAGCATAGACAAGAGGAAATTGAAAACTGAAATGTATGAAGTAACCCATCAGTGTTTTTGAAAGATGTATGGACTGGACATTTAATGCATAGATCATCCAGCGATTTATTTTCACAATGGTCCAAATGTTAATAGGCATGTCCAGTTTTGACTATGTGTATCCTATCTTATTAAATAATTGTAGGCATAAAAGCATCAATTGCATATATGCACCTGGTCTTGTAGAATGCATTAAATGATTGGGTTAGATGTGCGTAGTTTTAGAATGTGTTATAATAAACTACGTGGATTACATTTAACATATTTTATATGATAAACATGAATAATTTTCAGAATAATGAACTGGGAAATTAAAGCATTGTGTGAACATGGTTTTGAGATTTCATGATCATAATGCTGGTAAATAAAGATAATAGAGAGAATTAATATTTACAGATAAAACACAAATGATTATGAAGAATAATATTGTACAAAATAATCCCCCTCATTTGTTCATAGTTAGAATACAAACAATTGAAGTAGCTAGGTCTCTGGCACTCTCCACCCTTCAGTACTATAACATCACGTGGCTTGGAATCCTGGATCAACGTGTTGAGCAACTGAAGCTCATTCATAATTGTTCGTTGAGAGACAGATATTAGGCCACACATATAGGACCCCGTCTCTGCTGCCCTTGAAGCTCTACCTTGGCTCCCAGTGGATTACAGAACACAGTGCAAAGTCCTATTACTGACTGACATAGGTGGCCTCAAAAACACACCAACGATCGAGGATAGTTCAAGGGTATTTTTTGAGGTTTTGAAAAAGGGCTCGTTAAGGGCCAACCCTCTCTTTTTTATCAAATGCAGGCCATTCCCTCCATAGCCCAGACTTCCCTAAACCCCTTGATGGTCTCTAGTAATCTGTAACCCCTACAATCTAAAGATCGGTCTGACTTGTCCTGATGTTCTAAAGGCAAACACCCTTTCTCACTATCTCCCTCAGGGAACAATCTAGGTGGTCCCTGACTATGTTCCCCTATGGAGTATGATGTATGAATGGGTTACTTTCAGACGCTCAGGCCCCACTTAGTCCTTCTATTTCATGTCCTAATGCTCCCTGGCCTGGTCTCCTGCTCTGCTTGTTCCTCTACTCTACTCTCCCTCCTGCTGGTGCTCCCACTATTTGTCTCTCTCTACATCGCTCCTCCTCTCTTCTCTCTCTCTCTGGTAATCCTCTCTCCTACTATTTACCCTCCAATCTTGTTCCCTACTACTCTCTTTCCGTTCTACTACTACACTCTCCTCTCTACCTCACTACTATTCACCACTCCCCTACTACTCTCACCCCTCCACTCTATTACTATTCACCTGGTTCCACCCCTACTCTCCCCTG
The DNA here is from genome assembly GCF_040938575.1 of Ambystoma mexicanum. NCBI lineage: Eukaryota > Metazoa > Chordata > Amphibia > Caudata > Ambystomatidae > Ambystoma > Ambystoma mexicanum. Next base: position 906,446,689 of record NC_090922.1, read on the forward strand.
TCCATTCCACTAATACTCACCCCTCTTCACTCCACTACACTCTTGTTGTTTGTCTCCACTCAACTAATACTCTCCTTTCTCCACTACTATTCACCCCTCTCCTCCACTTCACTACTACTCTCACCTCCACTACTCTTCACTCCACTCCACTCCACTCCACTCCACCCACTCCAGCCAAACTCACAGTCAGTCCCACCCTTCACCTTTCCCCATTCGCCTTCTCAATAGCTCCCTGCTCTCTCTATTAGCCTCAATCACACACCTTTCACGCACACTCAAACCCAAGTATCACTTTCTCCCACCAACCAATACCTCACCTTGCACAATCCTCAGCAATTCTACTCCATTCTACTCCACACCATCCTTTCTTCACCTGGTCTCTTGGCCCTCCTTCTCCTCCCTTGACCTCACGGAATAAAGATCCTCCTGGTTAACCCTCTTTTGGGACACTCGCTCAGCTGTTTTCCCAGGCCAACCGCTGTCTGTCTTTTTTCCAGGGAAGGTGTTGCAGGCAAGAAGACATACAAAAGGGGTATGTGCCCCTGTCTCATAAAGTGCCCCGTCGGTTTCAGGCATTATAAGCCTACTGCATTCAATGTCCCAGTTGATGTGAGGGCTTTCCGCAGGATTGAGATGTAGGTTTGCGGAGGAAACGGCTCTGTGGCCGCCAAGCAGGTGAATACACAGTCTCTGTGGGTGAGCGTGTTGACATTGTTTGAGTGCTCTGTGTACTCGCTAGAACTGGAGCTCTGCTGTTTAGGGTCAAATAGTAGCTTGGCCTGGCTGCTGTGCAGTTTGCTCCGTGTCCCATCACATTTTTGCTGTCTCTCTCTGTTTGCTTCCTGGCTGTTCCACCGGTAAGGCTGTTGGTACTTATAGTCCTGTGGGACAAAAAGAAAGAAACTGACCCGAACTGGGGAGTGCTGTATGCCAGGTCCAGTAACCCGACACTGTCAAGAGGGGGTGGTGACTCCCTCTCAGTCTGGGGTGGGAGGCATACCATGGTGGAAGTCAGAGCCAGTCCCAGAGGGGGGAAGGGTGCTGCTGGGAGGGCTCCAATCCCTATCCGATCTGTTTGTGCCGATTCGTACCACTATTCATCACCCCATGCCTGCACAGAGCCATTCTGGCGAGTATCTTTCTGTGTGTCTTACAGAACCCACAATGTCAGCAGCCATAACAATGGAATATCTAGTGGATAACCAGGGAGAGAGAGAAGCGAGCGAGAAGCAGAGAAAGTCATGCAGCAGCCTGAATATAGAAGCACGCTACGCGACCCACTGCACTTTGAGAATCAGCATGGGAGCAGAGCAATCCAGAGGGCTCCACAACCCCAAAAATACAGGCACTAGTGCAACGCCCAAGCGAGTAGGGGTACAGAATGCCCAACAAGACTCTTTTAGAGGTGGTCCCAAACACGATTCACACCCCCACAACCGATTTTTAGGTGCCAGGAACGTTCACGCCGAAATATGTGATGTATGATGAGCAAATAAACCAGCAGAGAGCCGCAGCGGGGCTCTGCCCAGTACCTATCAGACTGACAGCACCTATTGAAGTACCTGCACCTAAGAAACCTTGGACAGTAAGGTACCCATTGAGAAAACCATATCGACAAGTGAGACAGAATGACGATTGTCAAAATGCAATACCGGAGGAAGCCGAGAAAGTCCTCAAAGAAGACGAATGGTGACGTCACAAGAATCCGGACTGACTCACATATAAAATATATGACGACCTATGAATGATGAAAAGAGACGAAACACCATAGATAAGTGACATCCTGAGTTTAAAGCGAAATAACAATGTCAAATGTTAGATGCTTATGCCATGAGCGTGATGCAGATATTCAGCCAGCTTACACGTGTACATATGCAAGAAACTGCAAGAAGCTAAGAAAATTGGGTAGGCTTGATAAAGCTTAGTAGTAAAATAGAGTGCGGCAAGCGCCACCTATACATATCTACCTCAAGAAAAGAACTGTATAGAAGTATACTTCCAATATGCATGAGAGCAGAACTGACCAAAGGTTACTGAAGGTCTCACGAGGAGAGCTTTGCAGCAGGAAAATCGAGCATTAAGGACTGACAGAAACTCAGAAGAAAAGCAGGTGAGGCGCTGACAAAGGCGGTGATGCCGAGGATCCAGAGAGGAAAAAGATGCGAACGGTGAGTGAAAAAGACTGAATGCTTTGGCAAAACGTTGCATGCCTTAGAACAAGTAAGGGAAGGTAATGGAGGGAGGTGGGACAAAGAAATAAAGTCACAGTAGAGTAGAATGGATATATATAAGGGGAAGGTAATATTGACTCGAGGATGACCGAGCAAAGCATAGAGGATACCCAAGCTAGAGAGAGAATACCAGGAGGATACCTGAGCAGAGAGAGGATACGCCTAGATACCTATGCTTTAAATATAGTGGTTAGAAGAAGCCTGCATACAAAGTCCTGAAAAGATAGGGCAATAGGAGACCGAAACGGTTAAAGACGTTTTCGAAAGGAATGGGCTTGCACTCCATGTCGGAGTGAATCATAGGGGCAGGACATCTATGTAGCCGGCTGGAGTCTGTCTAGTCTGTCACGTCTGTCTTATGTTTTTTTCTTTTCCATCTGACGTCATAAAAAATAAGACATTTTTGGAAGAAGTAGTGCAAAAATTACGCGATTGTTTAACTAAGACATTGTATAATGTGAATTGATGGCTGTTGTGGAAAAAATCATTTTTGGTGAAAAACGGAATTGGAGCTTGCGATGATTGGTGCTTGCTCATATTGTTGATTTTGTTTAAAACGTAACAAGAGGGGGGGTGAAACGCCTACCGCGCCAACTGCCCCATCTGAAACAAAAACCAAACACAGTAAAGACGAAGGATTATATCCATTAAGAGGACTTAAAGCAGCCACGGGATATAGCAACCTAGCATATGAGACACCTACACAAAGCAGTGATGAAAACCCAGACAAAAACAGAGACAGAGATATCACCTCCAAAGTCCCGAGGGACAAGGAGAGGCGCGAGAAAGAAAAAGGAGATCAGGCACAAGCAAGTACATCTCTAGATACGAATAGAGAGGGAAAAAGAGTTAAAGGAGATGAGGACAGAACTGATGAGATGGCATTCACACAGAACGAATGGATGGAAGGTCAGATTATATTGAAACTCGATGGTAAAGGCACTGAGGATGTGAGACAAAAGGGAGAGCTAGATGATTCACAAAGAAAAGAGAAGGAAAAGGAAAAAGGATTACGGGATGAAAGGATCAGGAAGGAAAAAATATAGACAGAGACGAGAACAGCTGTATCGAGAAGAGCAAGACAGGAAACACGATCATAAGCCAAGAGCAGCTAATGATCAGAATAGGCACGAACAACGGAGAATAGAGGAAAAAGAACAAAAGATAAGGGAGAAGAGAATAAAAAGACAAAGGGATGAGGAAATACGAAGGGCAAATGAACGTAGAGATGCAAAGAAACAGGAAGAATATAGGATCAGAGAGGAAGCAAGGAAGCGCAGAGAGTTCGATGTCGACATAGAACGTAAGCGAAGACAGAGAACATGTGATCTTGAATATCTGGAAAGAGAGGTTCAAAAACCTGATCCAGTAGTAGAATGGGAAGACATAGAATAATTCTTTCCTGAGTAGGATTCAGTACCAGGCATGTCTAGGGCAAATATCGAAGATGACTTCGACACCAGAAGCATCGGAGAGACGATCGATAGAATATATGATGAAATGGGGCTAGAACAAGTACCCCAAGGGAGAGGGGAGAACGAGCGCCTTGAGAGTACTCAGTTGTATGACGCTGAGGATGCCTCCCGAAGTAGTAGAAATAGAGAGCTGTCCATAGATAGGTTGACACTAAACAGAAACGAGGAAGATGAGAGGAGTTACACGAGTTGGCCACAGACAATATCAGATGCAGAAAGAGAGGAATATGAGGAAAAGGAAGAAGAGCGAAGACGCGAAAACGCTTCTCCGGAGGAAAAGGAGGAAAAAGGATAAGATGGTCAGATTCTAGCGAGTCTGTACCTAAGGCATCAGAGTCTGCCACACAGTCAGACCGACATGAAGGAGCCTCTTACGATCAGAGGGGGTGTCTCCGCCACCCTATGTGAGCCGACTAAGGATATTGCCTGGTAGACGGCAATGCGGGACTATCACCGCTGCAGTGGATAGAAAAATGATGAGAGAGGAAAAAGAGTGCCATGTGCTACAATTCCTGTTGCTCGAAAAAGGAGGAACGAGGCCACAGTATATTCCATGGCCACACATAGACGAAGAAAATCTGAAAAATAAGCTTCCAATGTTAACAACGGGAGCCGGAAAATGGATACATGAACTGGAAAAATGGACAGGAGGGTACACGTTGGCCATATGGGATATTAAGGGTTTTTTAATTGCCATACTTGGTGATCGAGCTGACAACGTGTGGACAAGTGTGTCATGATGCCTACCCCCAGGCATCCGGACCAAGCCCATCAGCCCCGGGAGCAGGCATCTAGACATTTAGTAAAACCTCAGCAGCCCCGGCTAAGGGCTATCTGGGTTCAGTCCTGGTGCCTTAGGCGCCAGGCTTATAGTAGGAATCAGTCCAGGCGCCTAAGGCGCCAGGCTCGTAGTCATTACTTACCTCAGGCAGACCATGCTGCAAATGACTCCAATCCAACATGAAGCCTGAAAGGGACTATTTTTCTACAGGGACTATTTTTTACTTGGGTGTGGTTCTAGGGACTTCTTACCTGGGACTACTTTTGAGGCTATTTAAACCACACCCGACCAGCAACACACGCTTCGCGTTATTCTGCATCCAGCAGCGTAACACTCACCGTGCCTGCAGCCTGCATCCAGTCTTCTGCCACGCCCGCCTCAAATCCGGAGCTCCTAAAACAAAGAGGAAAGACAGGGACAAGGTTAGAAAACAAACTGATTTTTATTCCACACCTGATTCTGGATCCATTTTGTCTCCGGACCTGTAAAGAACATAATTTCTGCACGCCCTGCACCTCCAGCTGCAGCGCCGCGCCATACTCACCAGTCTTCACATCATCCTTCGGGTCGGCGCTGCCTCCATCATTTCTTCGCCGAACTTCGGCACCTAGGAGACAAAAGAAAACCACAAGGTGAGCCGAGGGAACCAACAAATATAATTCTTACCACGATAGACTTACCTGATTTACCACCGAAGGCATCCTTTTGTGACTCTCCATATTTTCACGTGCCGCATCTGTAAAGAGAGACAAAACAATACGTTTTCCTCGTGCAACATTTACCGGACAGCGCCGGGTAATACAGACTCTTTTCTGAGCGCCACCAGCTGCCACAAGAGCATCTTTTCACGAGCCAGCTGCAAGACAAGAAAGGAAGGGGGGAACAAGAGTGAACATCGGACATATTGAACTCTATGAACTTAATACTTACTGGTCCTCACCAGGAACCTCAGAGTCAATATTCTCCGGAACTGTCCCGAGCCTTCAAACCAGTGAAGTAACTGGAATCAACGTGCCCCTGCAAATTCACGCAGGATGGAGAGCTCATCTTTCAAGAATATAAGGAGAACATTTCTACGGGTTAAGCAGACAACATTAGGAGGGCAGATCCAGTCAGTCATCGCTGCACTACGCATCACGTGGGTGGAGACCGCAGCTGTCCGGGTCCGACCGACGCCCCTGTGGGAGCCAGGTGAGCATAACAGAACGCGAAGCCTATCTACAAATCCCCACCCGGGCATTATAGAAACCTCGGAAACTGACCAGCTAGCCCTATTGTTAGGGGAACTTAGGGCAGAAGTGCAATCCGCGCGCCAAGAGACTAATGCCCTCAGGAGAAAACTGATTGTGTCAAAGGAGCACACTGATGATCTTGCTAGACAATTACTGCAAAACCAAGCTGGGCAAGCACCATTACCTGGACTCGGGGGGAATCCAACTCCTGTTTCATCGAGCAATCCTGTGCAAGTGGTTCTACCAGGGAGCATTCCTTTAGCTCCACCTGAACGTTTTGCTGGGGACCCAAAAAAGTTTGCCGTGTTTATGAACCAATGCTGCTTGCACATTTTATGCAGACCTGGAGCTTTTCCGAACGACCAAACCAAAGTAGCCTTTGTACTATCATATCTTAGTGGCAGCGCAGTGGATTGGTCAATTCCATTAGTTAACCAGGATGACCCTCTTCTTCGGGATTTTCAAGGTTTTCAATTGAGCATGGAAAGACTATTTGCCAGACATTCACAGGGACAGGCCCTGGATAACGAACTTTTATCATTACGACAAGGTAACCAGGATCTATTAACCTATATCGCCACTTTCAATAGGTTAGTGGTGGAAACCGGATGGCCAGAGGTAAAACTAATTACATTATTTCATCGTGGACTTTGGGGTGAACTCAAAGATGTTTTGGCCCAAGTTGTGAATCCACCTCAGGAATGTGCAGAATATATAGACTTAGTGGTCCAGTTAGACCACCGACTTCAGAATAGAAAGGCTGATCGAGCAAAATTCGAGAATCGGGTATTGGTTAAACCCAATGTTACCCTCAAAGGAACAGATGTTTCAGAACCGATGCAGATCGGGGGGTCAAGGGACCCTTAACTCAAAAGGAAAGAGAAAGAAGACGGCAGATGCAATTGTGACTGTACTGTGGGGCCTCCGGACATTTTCTACGGGATTGCCCTATAAAAACATCTAAAAAAGCAGTCGGAGTTGCTGATAAAAATCAAACAGAGCCTGATTCGGGAAACGAGCACGCCCGACAAGCGTGGAGGTCCGCTTGCCGAGCTTGAAGAAGGATACTCAGACCTCGCACTTCATCATACCAATGGTTGTTATAGATCTAAGGCAGCCATCACGTATGCACGCAGTGAGGGCATACATTGATAGCGGGGCCGTAGGAAACTGTGTGGAGCAGGAGTTGGCTTCTAGGATGAATCTATCTCTCTGCAAAAAGACCACTTCGGATGTCATCACCACAGTCGATGGAACTGAAATTGCCTCTGGGCCTCTAACTCATTCCACCGCAGAGATGACACTATTGGGTCAGGATGGGCATCGAGAGACTATTGTGTTTGATTTAATCAAAGCCCCGTAGTTCCAAATAATACTGGGGATACCTTGGTTGGAAACACATAATCCTTGTATTGATTGGCGAGAGAAGAGAATAACCTTCCCGGATTGTGCACATACTTGTTACCCAAAAAGACCCTTGAACCAAGGCCTGGCCACAGTCGCTACTCCAGTCGTGCAGTTACCTCAGGAATATCAAGAATTCCAGGATGTGTTGCAAAAGGAACAGGCAAACACCCTACCACCTCACAGATCATACGATTGCCAAATCGATCTCATACCCGGTGCACAACCTCTATGTAGTAGGATCTACGCCCTTACGGAACCCGAAAACCTTCACCTACGACAATACTTGGACCAATACCTTGCTAATGGCTTCATTCGTCCATCCAAGTCCCCTGCATCTTCAGCTTTGTTCTTCGTGCCTAAAAAGGAAGGTGACCTCAGAACGTGCATAGACTACCGCGCATTAAATCAGATCACGGTTAAGAACCGATACCCATTGCCTCTGATCCCCGAATTACAAGACCAAGTAACGGACGCTTGCATCTACACTAAATTAGATCTCCGTGGGGCATATCATCTGGTACGTGTAAAGAAAGGCGACGAATGGAAGACTGCTTTTCGCACTAAGTACGGGTTATTCGAATACCAGGTGATGCCCTTCGGGTTGTGCAATGCACCAGGAGCCTTCCAGTATTTTATGAACGATGTCCTTCGTGAACTCATTGACGTCTGTGTTGTTGTATACATAGATGATATTCTAGTGTACTCCTCTTCAGAATCAGACCATGTGAAGCACGTTCGTGCAGTCCTTGAGAAACTACGCCAGCACAAGTTATATGCAAAATTGGAAAAATGCGTTTTTCATGCTACGGAAGTTGAATTCCTTGGATTTATCCTGACTCCAAAAGGAGTCCGAATGGACTCTCGAAAGGTGGATGCAATCCTCAAGTGGCCATCACCCAGTTCAGTTAAAGGGGTACAAAGCATGCTCGGTTTTGCTAATTTCTACCGCAGATACATTCCGAATTTCGCACATGTTGTACACCCTATCACAGCACTTTTGCGAAAAAACAAACGCTTCTTGTGGACTGAAGAAGCTGAAAAGGCCTTCCAAGAGCTGAAAGCGAAATTCACGTCTACACCTGTCTTAAAGCATCCATGCCCCAAACTTCCATACATAGTTGAAACTGATGCATCCAGTTTAGCCGTGGGAGCTGTCCTGTCCCAGAAGGATCCTGAAACCGGTCAACTTCACCCAGTAGCATTTTGGTCCAGAAAGTTCTAGGCACCCGAGTTAAACTATGCGGTTACCGATAAAGAATTATTAGCCATCAAATCCGCCTTCAATGCTTGGCGGCATTATCTTCTCGGTGCCAGGCATACCATTACGGTAATCACTGATCACCGGAACTTGCAGTATTTAAAAACAGCCAAGGCCCAATCGTCGCGTCAACTTCGATGGGCATTGTTCTTTGCCGAGTTCGATTTCGTGATCACTTATCGACCAGGTTGTAAAAATGGCAAGGCAGATGCCTTATCCCGAATAGGGATGGGAGAAGCATATGCGAACCCGGAACCGGTGCCTATGATTTCAGAACAAAGAATTCGTGGCATAACCACTCTACAGACACTAGAGGATATTCAAGTAAAGATCCAACAACTCTTCGATCCAACAGCCCTGCAGGACTGGGTGAAGAAAGGCCCGGACTACTCAGTCATCAATGACCTACCTTATTATCAAGGGTGACTATTTCTACCACACAAGGAACTACAAGAACTAGTCATCTCCAATTATCATGACACCCTAATCGAAGGACACCCAGGTATCGCAAAAACGGAAGCTAAAATTAAGAGACAATTCTGGTGGCCCACCTGTCGAAAAGACGTAAAGTCATTTGTAATGTCTTGTGGCATTTGCGCCCAAAACAAAAGTCAGAAGAAAAAACTTGGTTGGTGAAAAGATTCCATTGGAACTTCCCAGACAAACCAGGGCCCAGGGGAAGAACAACTTTAGGAGGGGCCTTGGGGGGGAGAGCTGTCATGATGCCTACCCCCAGGCATCCGGACCAAGCCCATCAGCCCCGGGAGCAGGCATATAGATATTTAGTAAAACCTCATCAGCCCCGGCTAGGGGCTATCTGGGTTCAGTCCTGGTGCCTTAGGCGCCAGGCTCATAGTAGGAATCAGTCCTGGCGCCTAAGGCGCCAGGCTCATAGTCATTACCTCAGGCAGACCATGCTGCAAATGACTCCAATCCAACATGAAGCCTGTAAGGAACTATTTTTCTACAGGGACTATTTTTTACTCGGGTGTGGTTCTAGGGACTTCTTACCTAGGACTACTTTTGAGGCTATTTAAACCACACCCGACCAGCAACACACGCTTCGCGTTATTCTGCATCCAGCAGCATAACACTCACCGTGCCTGCAGCCTGCATCCAGTCTTCTGCCACGCCCACCTCGAATCCGGAGCTCCTAAAACAAAGAGGAAAGAAAGGGACAAGGTTAGAAAACAAACTGATTTTTATTCCACACCTGATTCTGGATACATCTTGTCTCCGGACCTGTAAAGAACATCATTTCTGCACGCCCTACACCTCCAGCTGCAGCGCCGCGCCATACTCACCAGTCTTCACAGCATCCTTCGGGTCGGCGCTGCCTCCATCATTTCTTCGCCGAACTTCGCCACCTAGGAGACAAAAGAAAACCACAAGGTGAGCCGAGGGAACCAACAAATATAATTCTTACCACCATAGACTTACCTGATTTACCACCGAAGGCATCCTTTTGTGACTCTCCATATTTTCACGTGCCGCATCTGTAAAGAGAGACAAAACAATACGTTTTCCTCGTGCAACATTTACCGGACAGCGCCGGGTAATACAGACTCTTATCTGAGCGCCACCAGCTGCCACAAGAGCATCTTTTCATGAGCCAGCTGCAAGACAAGAAAGGAAGGGGGGGAACAAGAGTGAACATCGGACATATTGAACTCTATGAACTTAATACTTACTGGTCCTCACCAGGAACCTCAGAGTCAATACTCCCGGAACTGTCCCGAGCCTTCAAACCAGTGAAGTAACTGGAATCAACGTTCCCCTGCAAATTCACACAGGATGGAGAGCTCATCTTTCAAGAATATAAGGAGAATATTTCTACGGGTTAAGCAGACAAGATTAGGAGGGCAGAACCAGTGAGTCATCGCTGTACTACGCATCACGTGGGTGGAGACCGCAGCTGTCCGGGTCCGACTGACGCCCCTGTGGGAGCCAGGTGAGCGTAACAGAACGCAAAGCCTATCTACAAATCCCCACCCGGGCGTTATAGAAACCTCAGAAACTGACCAACTAGCCCTATTGTTAGGGGAACTTAGGGCAGAAGTGCAATCCGCACGCCAAGAGACTAATGCCCTCAGGAGAGAACTGATTGTGTCAAAGGAGCACACTGATGATCTTGCTAGACAATTACTGCAAAACCAAGCTGGGCAAGCACCATTACCTGGACTCGGGGGGAATCCAACTCCTGTTTCATCGAGCAATCCTGTGCAAGTGGTTCTACCAGGGAGCATTCCTTTAGATCCACCCGAACGTTTTGCTGGGGACCCAAAAAAGTTCGCCGTGTTTATGAACCAATGCCGCTTGCACATTTTATGCAGACCTGGAGCTTTTCCGAACGACCAAACCAAAGTAGCCTTTGTACTATCATATCTTAGTGGCAGCGCAGCGGATTGGTCAATTCCATTAGTTAACCAGGATGACCCTCTTCTTCGGGATTTTCAAGGTTTTCAATTGAGCATGGAAAGACTATTTGCCAGACATTCACAGGGACAGGCCCTGGATAACAAACTTTTATCATTACGACAAGGTAACCAGGATCTATTAACCTATATCGCCACTTTCAATAGGTTAGTGGTGGAAACCAGATTGCCAGAGGTAAAACGAATTACATTATTTCATCGTGGACTTCGGGGTGAACTCAAAGACGTTTTGGCCCAGGTTGTGAATCCACCTCAGGAATGTGCAGAATATATAGACTTAGTGGTCCAGTTAGACCACCGACTTCAGAATAGAAAGGCTGATCGAGCAAAATTCGAGAATCGGGTATTGGTTAAACCCAATGTTACCCTCAAAGGAACAGATGTATCAGAACCGATGAAGATCGGGGGGTCAAGGGACCCTTAACTCAAAAGGAAGATGCAATTGTGACTGTACTGTGGGGCCTCTGGACATTTTCTACGGGATTGCCCTATAAAAACATCTAAAAAAGTAGTCGGAGTTGCTGATAAAAATCAAACAGAGCCTGATTCGGGAAACGAGCACGCCCGACAAGCGTGGAGGTCCGCTTGCCGAGCTTGAAGAAGGATACTCAGACCTCGCACTTCATCATACCAATGGTCCTTATAGATCTAAGGCAGCCATCACGTATGCACGCAGTGAGGGCATACATTGATAGCGGGGCCGTAGGAAACTGTGTGGAGCAGGAGTTGGCTTCTAGGATGAATCTATCTCTTTGCAAAAAGACCACTTCGGATGTCATCACCACAGTCGATGGAACTGAAATTGCCTCTGGGCCTGTAACTCATTCCACCGCAGAGATGACACTATTCGGTCAGGATGGTCATCAAGAGACTATTGTGTTTGATTTAATCAAAGCCCCGCAGTTCCAAATAATACTGGGGATACCTTGGTTGGAAACACATAATCCTTGTATCGATTGGCGAGAGAAGAGAATAACCTTCCCGGATTGTGCACATACTTGTTACCCAAAGAGACCCTTGAACCAAGGCCTGGCCACAGTCGCTACTCCAGTCGTGCAGTTACCTCAGGAATATCAAGAATTCCAGGATGTTTTCCAAAAGGAACAGGCAAACACCCTACCACCTCACAGATCATACGATTGCCAAATCGATCTCATACCCGGTGCACAACCTCTATGTAGTAGGATCTACGCCCTTACGGAACCCGAAAACCTTCACCTACGACAATACTTGGACCAATACCTTGCTAATGGCTTCATTCGTCCATCCAAGTCCCCTCCATCTTCAGCTTTGTTCTTCGTGCCTAAAAAGGAAGGTGACCTCAGAACGTGCATAGACTACCGCGCATTAAATCAGATCACGGTTAAGAACCGATACCCATTGCCTCTGATCCCCGAATTACAAGACCAAGTAAAGGACGCTTGCATCTACACTAAATTAGATCTCCGTGGGGCATATCATCTGGTACGTGTAAAGAAAGGCGACAAATGGAAGACTGCTTTTCGCACTAAGTACGGGTTATTCGAATACCAGGTGATGCCCTTCGGGATGTGCAATGCACCAGCAGCCTTCCAGTATTTTATGAACGATGTCCTTCGTGAACTCATTGACATCTGTGTTGTTGTATACATAGACGATATTCTAGTGTACTCCTCTTCAGAATCAGACCATGTGAAGCACGTTCGTGCAGTCCTTGAGAAACTACGCCAGCACAAGTTATATGCAAAATTGGAAAAATGCGTTTTTCATGCTACGGAAGTTGAATTCCTTGGATTTATCCTGACTCCAAAAGGAGTCCGAATGGACTCTCGAAAGGTGGATGCAATCCTCAAACCCAGTTCAGTTAAAGGGGTACAAAGCATGCTCGGATTTGCTAATTTCTACCGCAGATACATTCCGAATTTCGCACATGTTGTATACCCTATCACAGCACTTTTGCGAAAAAACAAACGCTTCTTGTGGACTGAAGAAGCTGAAAAGGCCTTCCAAGAGCTGAAAGCGAAATTCACGTCTACACCTGTCTTAAAGCATCCATGCCCCAAACTTCCATACATAGTTGAAACTGATGCATCCAGTTTAGCCGTGGGAGCTGTCCTGTCCCAGAAGGATCCTGAAACCGGTCAACTTCACCCAGTAGCATTTTGGTCCAGAAAGTTCTAGGCACCCGAGTTAAACTATGCGGTTACCGATAAAGAATTATTAGCCATCAAATCCACCTTCAATGCTTAGCGGCATTATCTTCTCGGTGCCAGGCATACCATTACGGTAATCACCGATCAGCGGAACTTGCAGTATTTAAAAACAGCCAAGGCCCAATCGTCGCGTCAACTTCGATGGGCATTGTTCTTTGCCGAGTTCGATTTCGTGATCACTTATCGACCAGGTTGTAAAAATGGCAAGGCAGATGCCTTATCCCGAATAGGGATGGGAGAAGCATATGCGAACCCGGAACCGGTGCCCATAATTTCAGAACAAAGAATTCTTGGCATAACCACTCTACAGACACTAGAGGATATTCATGTAAAGATCCAACAACTCTTCGATCCAACAGCCCTGCAGGACTGGGTGAAGAAAGGCCCGGACTACTCAGTCATCAATGACCTACCTTATTATCAAGGGTGACTATTTCTACCACACAAGGAACTACAAGAACTAGTCATCTCCAATTATCATGACACCCTGATCGAAGGACACCCAGGTATCGCAAAAACGGAAGCTAAAATTAAGAGACAATTCTGGTGGCCCACCTGGCGAAAAGATGTAAAGTCATTTGTAATGTCTTGTGGCTTTTGCGCCCAAAACAAAAGTCAGAAGAAAAAAACAGCTGGCCTCTTGCAACCTTTGGATATTCCACCTACACCATGGCACACCTTATCGTTAGACTTTATTACAGATCTACCTCCATGTAATGGATTTAACACCATTCTAGTTAGTGTGGATCTTTTTTCCAAGATGGCCCACTTTATTCCTCTAAAGGGATTACCTTCTGCTTCAATTCTGGCCAAGGAGTTCCTCAAAAACATTGTTCGAATACACAGATTTCCTTCCGTATTGGTCTCTGACCGAGGTAGTTAATTCATTTCACATTTTTGGAAGAAATGTTGTCAACTGGCGCAAATCGACGTGAGGTTATCAACCAGTCACCATCCCCAGACCGATGGTCAGACGGAGAGGACCAACCAGAACCTACGTTGCATGCTACACCAGACCGAAAGTAATTGGAAAGATATTTTATGGATTTCCGAGTATGCATACAATAACTCTGTACATTCAGGAACCGGACAAAGCCCCTTTTATACCATATATGGACATCACCATCGAACCTCAGAACTAGATTCGCCTCAGCATTTAGAAATGCCTACAGTTAGTCATTTGCATTCTACTATTACACAAGCCTTTAAAGAGGCAACAGAACATTTGAAACAAGCAAAAGAGAAATATAAGAAAAATGCTGATCAACATAGAAGTGAAACTCCACAATACCAGATTGGGGATCAAGTTTGGCTGGCTACAAAACACATACCTCTGAAGGGAACTCAGACTTTTAACCCTAGATATTTGGGACCTCACACTATTAAGGCCATTATCAACCCGGTAGCCGTCAAATTGGCATTACCCTCTAATATGCGCATTCATCCTGTCTTTCATGTTTCACTTTTAAAACCAGTTCAACCAGGAACAAGATTAACCAAACAACCCGACCCCATCTTGATAGATGGAGAACCTGAATTTGAGGTAAAAAATATCCTGGACTCCAAGATGGTTAAATCAAAACTTTTTTATTTAATCGATTGGAAGGGCTATGGACCACAAGAAAGGTCATGGGAACCTAGTGACCACGTCCATGCACCTCGGTTGGTGAAAAGATTCCATCGGAACTTCCCAGACAAACCAGGGCCCAGGGGAAGAACAACTTTAGGAGGGGCCTTGGGGGGGAGTGCTGTCATGATGCCTACCCCCAGGCATCCGGACCAAGCCCATCAGCCCTGGGAGCAGGCATATAGATATTTAGTAAAACCTCAGCAGCCCCGGCTAGGGGCTATCTGGGTTCAGTCCTGGTGCCTTAGGCGCCAGGCTCATAGTAGGAATCAGTCGTGGCGCCTAAGGCGCCAGGCTCATAGTCATTACTTACCTCAGGCAGACCATGCTGCAAATGACTCCAATCCAACATGAAGCCTGAAAGGGACTATTTTTCTACAGGGACTATTTTTTACTTGGGTGTGGTTCTAGGGACTTCTTACCTGGGACTACTTTTGAGGCTATTTAAACCACACCCGACCAGCAACACACGCTTCGCGTTATTCTGCATCCAGCAGCGTAACACTCACCGTACCTGCATCCAGTCTTCTGCCATGCCCGCCTCGAATCCGGAGCTCCTAAAACAAAGAGGAAAGAAAGGGACAAGGTTAGAAAACAAACTTATTTTTATTCCATACCTGATTCTGGATCCATCTTGTCTCCGGACCTGTAAAGAACATAATTTCTACACGCGCCGCACCTCCAGCTGCAGCGCTGCGCCATACTCACTAGTCTTCACAGCATCCTTCGGGTCGGCGCTGCCTCCATCATTTCTTCGCCAAACTTCGGCACCTAGGAGACAAAAGAAAACCACAAGGTGAGCCGAGGGAACCAACAAATATAATTCTTACCACCATAGACTTAGCTGATTTACCACCGGAGGCATCCTTTTGTGACTCTCCATATTTTCACGTGCCGCATCTGTAAAGAGAGACAAAACAACACGTTTTCCTCGTGCAACATTTACCGGACAGCGCCGGGTAATACAGACTCTTACCTGAGCGCCACCAGTTGCCACAAAAGCATCTTTTCACGAGCCAGCTGCAAGACAAGAAAGGAAGGGGGGAACAAGAGTGAATATTGGACATATTGAACTCTATGAACTTAATACTTACTGGTCCTCACCAGGAACCTCAGAGTCAATACTCTGGAACTCTCCCGAGCCTTCAAACCAGTGAAGTAACTGGAATCGACGTGCCCCTGCAAATCCACGCAGGATGGAGAGCTCATCTTTCAAGAATATAAGGAGAATATTTCTACGGGTTAAGCAGACAAGATAAGGAGGGCAGATCCAGTCAGTCATCGCTGCACTACGCATCACGTGGGTGGAGACCGCAGCTGTCCGGGTCCGACCGACGCCCCTGTGGGAGCCAGGTGAGCGTAACAACGTGCAGGTTACCCTGGCGTACTACAGTTAACACTGCACATGATGGAGCTCCATTTAACAATTGCAGAGCCGCGGTATGGAAAGCGTTACATCTGACATGGGAGCTATAATGACCTGCAAAATGAAAGAGTCAGAAGATCCTTTGCTTTACATTCAAAATTTTCAAGACACGTGGGTACTGGAAACGAGGGAATCCTGGGGGAAATCCACACTGGTGCTTTATCATATATTATGCCAAGGGCTGCCAGATCAGGTACAGAAGCAGCTCAAGAAATTGGTAGGAATCGAGGCCAAGCCATGGTCTGAGATACAATTGACTATAGCTCACTATTGCAGACTTCTGCAAGAAAAGAATCGCAAGAAAGAGACTACACAAAAAGCTGAAGAGGCAAAGTTAGTGCAGAAGAAATTGTCAAAATCTGATATTGAAGGGGCAATGATTGAAAGGGGCCCCTAGGGGACCCTGACGTCTATGTAAACAAGGCGGGTCACCACACACGATAGAGACGCCAGACACGAGGTTGTATTCCCAAAGCTAGAGTTTTATTGCAAAGCAAAAGTCTCAGTTGGATAACTCGGTCTCACGCCCCGCGACGTGTATCTCTAGACCTCGAGGGACGCAAGAGAGTGAATTACGTACATCAGTTACATATATAAAAAATGTATATCAAACAATCAGCTATGACATGTTTAACACCCCCCTTTATTGGGTTTCTTCGAACTTGGTGTGATGATGGACATCTCCGACGACTATGACACCTTCAAACATCTATTCTAGTAACAATTTGCAATTTGTGAGTGCAAAAGCATCTTTCGGTTATTGAATAGAACACAGCGCTTCTGTTCTTGGAAGCGAACTACATACGGGGGGGAGTTGCATTCCGGATCTTGCTATCTATCAGGTGCTATTCGCGTCCTGGGAGCCGACATGCTCTAGCGGGCTCAGCAAAGGGGGGCCATTGGAAAAGCATAATTCAAGCCTTTAGCAGTATTATTGTAACATATTCTACCATATAACGAGACTGGCTGGCAGCTGTGAAATGATTAAATGCCCTGCAGCTCTGCTTCAAGGCTACATTCGGGAGGGAGCCGGGCATTCTTCCTGGCGCTGCCTACGTTTGTGTTTCAGCAAACTCTTGTTATCCTCACGGCCCTGCGGCCTTGTCCTTTTCACATACAGACAACAATGTTCCACAGTCGAGCAGTGTAAGCGGAAAATATACTGCGAAGCAATCGGAACAGAAAGCAATGAGCAATGGTTAGAAAACAAAATGGCGATTCTTGTTACATCAAAATGGCCGTTCATTGGCAAACTCGAAAACCTATATTCTGTCGTATTGTGCATGAGACGGTTGGTCCACGGCCACCAAAATGCGTTTGCGGTCTCAAAGTAGAGGTATCCGTATTTCTAGACTGACAAACCCTCCTTTGGCCGTATGCCAAACGTCTCATCTATTTATTGAAATCTCCTCTAGTGATGATGAATCTGAAGTACTTATATCTGAGTCTTGCATGCTATCGTGGACATCATTGTCTTCATCAATATCTATTGCCATCAACTCTTTCACTGCTCTCATCTCATTCGTGTCTGGGCTAGTTCGATCATGAGGTTGTTTTTTCTTTGTTATCATATGCATGCATCCTTCCGTACATCCCTCAGTTACCTCTGCGCAAACTATGGCTAAACAATGTATACAACAACAGCACGTTAGGAATATTCCGAACACCACTACTAATATTGAGATTAACTTCTATCCCCAAGATCGTAGTATTCCCCAAAACCAAGATCCTATTCCCCAGCTCCCTTCTCCCGTGGGGAGTTCAGAGCTTAGAATGTGCATTTTCTTTATTGCTTCAAAGATCGTGGGGGAATAGTCATCGACATAAACGCAACATGCTGATCTCACTATTTTGAAAATTCCCCCACGATCAACCAGGATTACATCGAGAGCCATTCTATTTTGCAGCGTCATTAACCTTATTGCTCTTTCTTCCAACGTCATGTTAAATAATATATCTGTTGTTGTGTTTATTGTATTCTTTAGGATTCTGGACAGTTGCCTTATATTATAGGAGTTCACTATCTGTCCTAAGAATGGAATGAATGATTTTGCTACATCAGTTGCTATTAAAACACCTTTGTCAGTTCTCTTGACTCTAGTTCTGGATAATCTGGCCATGGATGCAGTTCCTAAGACGAATACTCCTGGGAACAGTAGCCCTAGGTAACATGTACCTCCCCAGTTTCTGGGCAACCAAGGGTATGCTTTCTCTCCACATATAAAATAAACTGGATCACCTGCGTATACTGGTTCTATTTCCCATTTTAGTACCACTGTATTCATACAATCAGTATATGTTCCGACTGAAAAAGAGCCTTTCTTTTTTAGACAAAAAGGGACAGTTGGGCTATAATTCACCGTGTAAAATGGGGGAATTGCATCTTTGTCCCCTTCTGTTCTTACACGAAACGTCATTACAGATATTTTTTCTGGCGGGGACAGTCTATCTCGTCTATTTTCTCGTGTTATCTTCCGTGTACCTTTCCTCGTGGGCTCTGGGGCTATTACTTTTGCTTTATGGAAAATGGAACAACCCACAGGCTTCATTATTATCTCCTCAAACACATTCATGTTGGTTCTGTCTAATTGACCCGTATTACTCTTATTCCACTTCCCATAGAACATTGCACCTAAAGATGCACCACATGCAGAACTTAATGGTAATGGCTGCACATACCACCCTATTCCTTTTCCGGCATGCTGTGGTAAATGGGCACATACTCAACAGTTTGTTTTCTTAAGGATTGCATGTGTCATGTTCATTATCAGAAGTAAGGTGTTATTTCCAAAACCTTCCCTGTGTTTTTCTTCCATTGGGGGTAGGGTATAAGTGATCACCTGAACAGGGCTTTCAGTAGTGGATATATTAATTATTGGTAAAAACATTTCTAATGAGTGTATTGTTTCTACCCACCATAATATTAGGGCTGTCGATATTGGTGCTACCACGCTCATAAAGCACATTATTATCGTTAGTGTCAGCATACAATTTGTTTTACCATGCGTTTGTCTTAAACTTATAGTCTTTATAACTGACTCATTCTCAGCGGTTGTGGTGCAGGAGGAGGCTGGAACCGGTCCCGGCATGTTTCTCGTCGTCCTTCTTCTTCCTTATCACAGTTTGTTGTGGATATCTCTCTTCGTCGCGCTTGCTCTGATGTCTATAAGTTCAGTGGAATTCTCACAGTTCAGTTTTGCCTGTCCTTCTTAGCCTGGATTCGATTATTCGTTTTTAGGCGAGATCACTTGTCCCTTCTTATACTGCTCAGAGCACCTTTGATCAGTTATCGCCTCAGTATCATGTGCGTCCAGCTTGTCCGCTCTGGTTCCGGACACATGTACTGTTAATCAATTATCTCACTTGCCATAGTACCATGTGCGCCCAGCTTGTCCGCTCTGGTTCCGGACACATGTACTGTTAATCAATTATCTCACTTGCCATAGTACCATGTGCGCCCAGCTTGTCCGCTCTGGTTCCGGACACATGTACTTTTTATGATCGCACCGAGGAGCCGCGAGTCTTGAATTGTCCGATTTGCACAATTCTCACGCTTCTCTCCTCTACACCCCTGGTTCCTTCTCCGTCCATGAGCTGAACCAGAGGTTGACATAAACACCAAAAAAAAGAATGCGGATCACTTTGTCTTCCGAGGCCGCAGGTTGTATCGCCTTGCTCCTGGTATCGTATGATCCGTGAACAGTGCCGGTGCACTTTCAGATTCAGGCTTGAAGCCAGCCTGTGGCGCTACTGCAGGTGCTGGTGTGCGCCGCGCCAATGATGCAGATCCATTTTTTGGCGTGCTGGTGGGCGCCAAAGGGATACACGATTTGGTTTTGCTGGTATCTGCAAGGCAGATTTCACGTCGGTCAGCAGTGATGTCGATTCTGCTGGGCAACGTTGGGGCACTCTTTGCCCTTCCCCCTTTTTGGCAATCGTCTCAGGCTTTGTTTCGAGTTTCACTTCTCGTTTTGGCAGATTAGGTGGCTGCTCACTGGCAACAGTTTCTTTCGTTTCTGGGACCGCTGTCTCTTTCTGGTCAGCAGTGTCAGTCAAGACTTTCAGTGCAGTTGGAATCTTTATGGCATGGGTGGCATGGATCCACGACTTCCTTCCATCCACCCGTATTGCCGTCTGCTTGATGGGGCCCGCGCCACCTGGGTGCTAATGATGACTTTCTTTCAAAGTTTTTTAGCAGCACCCAGTCTCCTGGCTCCAG
The DNA here is from genome assembly GCF_040938575.1 of Ambystoma mexicanum. Lineage (NCBI taxonomy): Eukaryota > Metazoa > Chordata > Amphibia > Caudata > Ambystomatidae > Ambystoma > Ambystoma mexicanum. Next base: position 906,466,972 of record NC_090922.1, read on the forward strand.
CACGTGCCCCAGACCGGTATACCATACTGGTAATGCCTCCTGCACCTGCTGATGAATCAAACGCAATTTCTGCATTAAAAGGCCGCAATAAGTACTAAGCACAGGATGTTCTATCTCACTGAGTCGTTTTGGCTGAGGTGCGCACCAAACATTTGCCGGCCTACCCATTAAGATTTCGTACGGGGAGAGCCCAGTTTTAGCCTGTACAGATGTACGCATGCATAGTAGTGCTATTGGTAATGCATCCACTCAACTCAACTTGCTTCCCGCACAAATCTTGCTAATCTTTGATTTAAGAATCCCGTTGTGCATCTCCACAAGACCGGCAGAACTCGGATGCCTTGAACTATGGAATCTCTTATCAATCTGGAGACCAGCACATATCTGTAATACCACTGCACCCACAAAATGCGGTCCATTATCAGACCATAGGACCCGGGGCAAGCCAAATCTGGAAAAATACTCCTTCAACATTACTTTTGCCGTAGTCATTGCTGTGCAATCTTTTAAAGGATATGCCTCCACCCACTTACTGAATGCACAGATTACCACCAAGACGTATATTAAGTTTTGGCACCTCTCCATTTCTATGAAATCAAAATGAACTACCTCAAACGGCATGGAGGGCGGCCCAAAACTGCCTGTTGGAGTCACTGTTCCCTTTCCTACATTGTGTTGTAAACACGTGATACAGTTCTGCACCAACCTCTCTGCATTCTTTTTTATGTTTACATTCTGCCATACTGTAGAAAGGTGCTGTATCATTTTCTTGGCACAGATGTGCGTAGGGCTGTGGGCCATTGTGATCATTGCAGTCACATACGAATTTGGCAACATCCAGTTTCTAGTTCCCTTGTCCACCCAACAACCCTCCAAATCCAACTCAGCAGATCCCTCTGCCCATCCCTGTATTTCATCGGCCATAGCCTCGGCCTGCATTTCTTTGACAGTCGCAACTCCATCTTCTATCATACAGGGTACTTCCTCTGTCTGAACCGTCATCATCTTGGCATTCAAATCAGTGGCAGTTTGTTTTGCAATTCTGTCTGCAAACGCGTTTCTCTCTCCTATTTTGCATGTTACTTTTTTTTGTGCCTCGCATTTCACTATTGCTAGGCTCTTTGGAAACGTGAGTGCAGACAGCAATCATACAATCAAAGGGCCATGTAGAATTCTGGCACCATGTGATGTCAGAAACCCTCTCTCAGCCCAGAGTTGACCAAAGTTATGAACCACTCCAAATGCGCACTGACTATCAGTATATATATTCACATTCAAATTTTCAGAAATCTTGCAGGCTCTGGTTACTGCTATTATTTCCGCTTGTGCTGAATTATAGGGGATTCTTTTACTTTCTACAACACTATCCTGGGTAGTGATAGCGTATGCGGCAGTTATCGTGCCATCTGGTAATTTAAAACATGAGCCAGCACAAAATAGTGACCATTAAGCAATCATGGGGGGTGATTCATTCTCCCCAATTTCTTTTATGGTTAGTGGCATTCATTCTGCAGGATTCAAAGCGCTACACCTCATAATTTGGATATGGGGCGCGAACAAGATAATCTCATATCTTGTCAATCTAGCAAAGGTGAGGTGTTGCATCTGTGTCCTATTTAATAGAACGTCTATGGCATGTGGCACCATCAGAATTAAAGTGTGCCCCAATACCATCCCTTCCGTTTGTTTCACTGACGCAGCAGCCGCCACGACAGATCGCAAACATCGTGGTAGTGTGCGCTACAGGGTCCAGCGCAGAAGAAAAATAGCCACACGGCCTATTTCTTCCACCTTGCTCCTGTGTCAAAACCGCCAATGCACATCCTTCACTTTCACACACAAATAGTCTAAAAATGTTCTTATAGTTCGGCGTACTTAAAACTGGAGCCGAGCATAATGCAGTTTTCAATCCATCAAATGCTCTCTGACATTCCTCATCCCACTGCAAAGGCATAACCGCATCTTTTCTAGTCAAATTCCCTAATGGTTTCACAATTAACGCAAAATTACCAATCCATTGTCGGCAATATGAAGCCATGCCTATTATGGCTCTGACTCCTTTTTGTGTCTTTGGAATAGGCATACAAGAAATATTTTCTATGCGTTCTGGCGTTAGTTTCCTCCCTCCTTTCGAAAGTAGGTAGCCTAAATAAGCCACCTCCTTTCGTTTATACTGAAATTTCTTCAAACTAGCTTTATGGCCATGTGCCGCTAGGTGTGAAAGTAGTAATACAGTGCTTTTTTTACAAATCTCCTCTGTGTCTGCAGCTAGCAATAAATCGTCTATGTATTGCAAAAGTACACAACCCACGGGTAATTCCAGCATGTCTAGCTGTTCTTTTAATGCTCTACTGTAAATACTTGGACTTTCTGTATAACCTTGCGGAATCCGCGTAAATGTAAATGATCGTCCTCCTAATGTGAACGCGAACAAATATCTACTGTCCTTGTCCACTGGAATACTAAAGAATGCGTTTTTCACATCTAGTACACTAAAATATTCTGCTGAAACAGGTATCATTGTCAATATTGTAGTGACGTCTGGCACTAGAGGAAATTGCGGATCTACTACTTTATTCAATGCGCGTAGATCAATTATGAAACGGTATGGTACCTCATTTCCTCCTTTTTTATAAACCCGAAGAATCGGGCTGTTGCATGTACTGCCTGTAATTTCCTCTATTACCCCTAATTTCACCAAATCGGTAACAATACTCTTCAATCCTTTCTCACCTTCAACCGAAATTATGTATTGGGGTATTCGCGGTAGGGTAACACCTTCTTTCAAAATAATCTTTACTGGCTCTATCTTTAAACATCCCACATCGTTGTCATGCATTGCCCATATACAGGTTGGTACTTTTCTTAGTTCCCCTGGTAACGCTTCGGAACTGAATTCTGACACAGGTGCATTGTGTGGCCATATCGTTAGAAACACTCCGTCTGCCGTGCAATGTATAACAGAACCTAGTTTTTTCAACAAATTTAATCCCAACAAATTTTCTCCACAATTTTCTGTTAGAAGGAAAGGACAATGTTCGGTCAATGGTCCTATGGTAACTGGGACTGGTTTGGACACTGGGTTTATGACTGGTGTACCTGCGAACCCTACGGAAATATTCTTTTGCCCTGACAGTGGTATATTCTGAACCAAGTGATGGTCTATTGAACACTTCTGTGCTCCTGTATCTACAAGAAAGCGGTGCTCCTCATTCCCGACTCTCATTTCTACGTAGGGTCCTCTCTGATTCACGGGAATATGCACTGGTTCCGACCCCTGTCCTGGGCTGTCCTATTGGGGAAATAACACATCGTCCGATGTGTAATCATTGCTATTTTTGTAATACGTGTTTGGCTGTGTATCGAAAACATTTCCACTCTTCCCTCTATTTCCCCCACTCTGATTTCCATATTGTTTATTTTGCTGTCCCTGACTCTGGTTTGGAGCATTTTGGTTTTGGCCTTGGTTTTGATTATCTCCATTATTATGATGATGCTGCATACTATTCCTATTTGGTCCATTCGCTCCTGGGTGTCCTTTATGCTGTCTCCTCTGACCAGACCCATTTCTATTCTGTAGATGCAGGCATTGCGCTCGCCAATGTCCTTCCTCTTTACAATATGCACACTGATTCGGCCCCACTGTTCCCCCATGCATACTCGAACTACTCCTTCCTTGTGCGTTCCCTCACCCTCTATTATGTCCTACTACTTGCTGCATTAATACTCGTGTCTTTAGATTTACCCTATCCCTCTCTTCTTTTTCTTTTCCTGCAGTCACTCTGCGCTCATAATATTGGACCATATGCAGTACTTCGCCCAACATTTTTGCTTGCCATGCACTCTCTTATGTCATTATTAGATCCTGAATTGGAAGCTTTAACCCCCTCACATATTTGTCAACAAATAACCTCTTTCCTGCTTCTGAACTCACATCCTGCCCGCTGAAGTCTGTGAATACTTCTTAAATCTATTCAAATAATCTGTAGCCAACTCATTTTTGCCTTGTACACATGCAGTCAATTTGTCCCATTGGATTCTTTTCTCTGGGACAATTGTTTTTAACTTCTGTACTATACGTGCTGGTAATGCCACCAGGTTCGGTCCTGGTGTTCCTCCAACCGCTTTATTTATATCTTCTATTATCAAGTCAGCCCATGTTGCGCCAAAGGCCGTTGTGTCATCTACCTTCCTTATTTGTTTCCATATGTCTGCTGGCAGGATCACCGGGAATATTAGGTCTATATCACCCATGGTAAGGACGGATGACTGTAGGCAGGACTCTACTTCCTTGTAAAACCCTGCAGGATTCTTTCTTATATCAGGAATCGTCTGCTTTATGTGGTTCACCTCCTGTCTGGAAAAGGGGACATGCACATATTGGGCGGTGTAATGGGCTGGTGTCACCAGCGCCGCCGCACCGCCCACTGCGGGAACCTCCACTTTGGGCACAAAGGTAGGTGGGACCTCTCTCATAGGAGGTGCCCCACTTACCGTCCCTCCCCCTTCTCTTAGATGTAACAATATTCCCAGATCCAATGATAGGGCTGTTTCTCCTGTCCCTCGCTCTAGTGCTCTTCTATATACTGCCATTATTTCGGGCGGGCTTGCCTTATCGTTTAACTTGTCGCCCCTTTATACTGATGACATCGAATGTCGTCGTTGTATATATGGCTCTATAGTTTCCTTTCTATTTCTCCCGATATCTCTACTCCTGTACCCAGGTACAGTAAACATTTCGGCATAGTCATTATCTAATTCATCTTTAAGCTCAAAAAGTCTATACACATGTTCTCTCACTTCTTCATCCCTCTCCCTACAGCGTGCTAATGCATTCAAATCTAACAATCGCTGCGGCGGTAATTTCCCAATTAGCTTTTTCCATTTCTCCACCAAATATTCACCCATGCATTCCAACACTACCTGTCTTTCGTTGCTTCTACGAAAGTCATATATCGAAGCCAATGTTGCCGTCCCATCATTCCCGTCTATATACATCTCTGCCTGTTGCTGCAATTCCACCTTCCTTTCTTTGCTGATTGCGCTGCGGGTTACCCTCGTGCACTCCCGTTGGTCAGTCCCACCTCTTGACCCCGCGGTTTCAACTTCAACCCCGGGAGGAACGGACGGTACCGAGTCTGTGTCTAAGGCGCGAGGTGCGGATGGGACAATGGGAACAGCGAGTGTCGGTTGTGGGCCTGGTTGGCTAGTAGCAAGTGTTACGTGCGCAGTCTGTGGCTGTGGGAGGGCTTGAGCTACTGGAGGGGGAGCTTGGGCTACGGGCGGGGTCTGGGAAATAGCTACTGTCGTGTCTGGTCTTACTTCTGATCTTGGGCCCTGTTTTGTATGGGTCAATATAGTTTCTATCAATTCATCTGCCATGTGTAATTCTCGCTGTGGGTATATCTTTTCTATATTCAACTGGTCACGCCTACCTGCCCTTCTTAGAATCTCAGTCCACTCCTCCTCTTCTTTTTCTTCCGCTACCTCACCTTTTGATTTATGCCTGCGCACATGCTTTGCTCTGCTTTTAAATCGGAGCATTGCTTCCTTTCTCCAGTCTTTAATAGTCTCAAATGCTGCAGGACGCGCTTTCTTTCTTGTCAACACCCTTTCCAAGTTATCTATCCTCGCCATCTCAAAACTACCATTAATCGGCCACTGATGGTCTTGTTGCTTTCTGGTTTGCCTATGCCAAGTCTCACAGAATATTATCGCACCCACTCCATACTTCACATATATCTCATACACCGGCGTTCCCCCAGGTGGTACAATTTGGCCCTTTTCCAAAGATTGTCTACCACAGCGGAAAAACCCCGCTAGGGTGGACAATACCCCAGGCATGTTTCAACCTTCCCCCTGGTTAATCAACCTTACCTAGGGCGTTTGATTTTGCAAAGTCAACTCTCAAACCAATATCGGGATCCTTTGAATCGGGGAATGACTCACCTGATAAATCAAGTCGTCTGTATACTGACGCACCAAAGGACGTCGTGTCTGCGTTTCTTGGCTTCCACCTTGTTTCGGGACCCTCGCCTCCTTGTTCTCTAGCCAGGCACGTCGATCAGGGATCAGATGTGTGCAGATCTGCAAAGGAGTCTCTCATCACTTTTATAGGGCGCCCCGAACACCTCTTGATCCCGGCTCGAGCGTCCCGTCCTCGCCGGTCTCTGCCTTTCTCAATTACAACATTACGCAAAGGAACAAGTAGGGGAGGGTCCCTGTTCAGGTGCCATCTTGAAAGGGGCCCCTAGGGGATCCTGACGTCTATGGAAACAAGGTGGGTCACCACACACGATAGAGACGCCAGACACGAGGTTGTATTCCCAAAGCTAGGGTTTTATTGCAAAGCAAAAGTCTCAGTTGGCCAACTCGGTCTCACGCCCCGCGACGTGTATCTCTAGACCTCGAGGGACGCAAGAGAGTGAATTACGTACATCAGTTACATATATACAAAATCCATATCAAACAATCAGCTATGACATGTTTAACACCCCCCTTTATTGGGTTTCTTTGAACTTGGTGTGATGATGGACATCTCCGACCACTATGACACCTTCAAACATCTATTCTAGTAACAATTTGCAATTTGTGAGTGCGAAGGCATCTTTCGGTTATTGAATAGAACACGGCGCTTCTGTTCTTGGAAGCGAACTACATACGGGGGGAGTTGCATTCCGGACCTTGCTATCTATCAGGTGCTATTCGCGTCCTGGGAGCCGACATGCTCTAGCGGGCTCAGCAAAGGGGGGCCGTTAGAAAAGCATAATTCAACCCTTTAGCAGTATTATTCTAACATATAACGAGACTGGCTGGCAGCTGTGAAATGATTAAATGCCCTGTAGCTCTGCTTCAAGGCTACATTCGGGAGGGAGCCAAGCATTCTTCCTGGCGCTGCCTACGTTTGTGTTTCAGCGAACTCTTGTTATCCTCACGGCCCTGCGGCCTTGTCCTTTTCACATACAGACAACAATGTTCCGCAGTCAAGCAGTGTAAGCAGAAAATATACTGCAAAGCAATAGGAACAGAAAGCAATGAGCAATGGTTAGAAAACAAAATGGCGATTCTTGTTACATCAAAATGGCCGTTCATTGGCAAACTCGAAAACCTATATTCTGTCGTATCGTGCATGAGACGGTTGGTCCACGGCCACCAAAATGCGTTTGCGGTCTCAAAGTAGAGGTATCCGTATTTCTAGACTGACATGATAACTAGTACAGACGGATCAAATATACAGCAGGTCACTAATCAACAGCAGGTTAATCAGGGCAGTAATGGGTTCTACCCCAGAGGAAGAGGCTTTCGAGGAAGAGGATGGCAGAGTAATCAGGGAGGTTTTCAAAACATGCAAAGTGGCAATCAAGATATGGCAAATGAGCAATTAATCAGACCACCGCCAATATGTTGGACGTGTAGGATGACAGGTCATCTAGCATGCACATGCAGAAGTCAAGGCATGGTGCAAACAGACCAAGGAATCAGAAGAGGATTGGTGACTCCACCTGTGTTTTTACAGCAGGGTGGAAATGGAGTTGCACAGAATCACACGGTACAACAGCAAACGCCAGGAGCATAGCAAAGCTCTCAACCTCAGAACTTGATAGGTTTTCCACAAGGACAGTCTCAACAGTAGCCGATGCAACTATCACAGACAACAAGTGCAGGACAGGCATTGAACTCTGCAATGAGAGCCAACACTGGTGATGGAGGAAGTCCATTCACGCACAATGGGACAAGGTTATATATGGACTAGGACAGTTCACTGGAAACATGATGTGTTCTATCCTATCAGTGACAACAAACCGTCATGAGGAACCAAGGGTGGATGTCGTTATAGGGGATAAAGAATATTTCTTCCTAGTAGAGACAGGTGCAACACGCTTGTGTATACATGAAGGCAAGTTTTCTTTGTCCGGTGATGCCATAAATACTCAGGGCTTCACAGGTGCAACAAGGCATGTTCCTTTTACAAATGAACTTCCAGTCTCTATAGGAGAGTCTGACATGAAGGTGCCATTACTTTATTCAAGGCAGACCCCAGTAAATATATTGGGACGAGACTTAATGACAAAGTTAAACATGACAATCTCGTTCACGGAGAAGGGCATAGTATGTTTGACTCCAGGAATGCATTATTTAAACGTCTGCGAAATGATTAGAGCATACGTGGGACAAACAGGTATGAGAGCTGTCCCATTGGAACCAGAAATATTCGCGCATGGGATACATATGCTAATGGCAGGGCTACCAGGCCGCGCAGAAAAATACATGAGAACCCCAGATGAGTTTCTATTTAGGCCAAGAATACCTATGCACGACAAAAAGGGACAAGTATTTCCCTTGGCAAAATACATAGCTATAGTGCGAGGGAAAACAGCACTGATTGATGGTTGCGATGATGAAGGCAGACAATGGTGCACAGTAATCGCCATTGAGGAAGGGTACAGATTGACTGACGTCACTGATAATAATCTGTTTGATGAGCAAAAGGATGATGAGGAAACAACAGTTGAGGTAAATCTCATTTTTTGGCTAAGGATGATCAAAAGAGAGGTGCCCCAGAGAATGTTGCTGGCACAGAACCGTCCAGAATATTTTGATGACGGCATGGCCCAGGTGCCTGTCTCAGTGTGGACCACAGGCCCCTATGACGTAGGCTTATTGAAAGGAGTCGGAGAAGTAAGGATTAAATTGAAACCAGGAGCAATTTTGCCAAAAGCACGACAATATCCCATGTCTAGGGAAGCAGATGAAGGGATTTTCAAGACATTTTCTGCTATGATGGAGCAGGGCATTTTAGTGCCGTCAGAGTCGTAATGCAACACACCGGTTTATCCGATTAAAAAATCAAAAGGAGGGTTGTGGAGACTAATTCAAGATTTACGGCTGATAAATGATATTGTAGAGGCTGAGTTCCCTCTAGTCCCTAACCCGGCCACAATCCTATGTAATATACCTGTTGAGGCTCCATATTTCACAGTGATTGACTTGAAAAATGCATTTTTCTCAATCCCATTGCACAAAGACTCACAAGATCTGACGTCATTTACATTCAGACAGATGCGTCTGAAAAGCACGAGGTTACCCCAGGGATACTGTGAGTCTCCTTCGATTTTTAACAGAGTCCTGAAGATGGACATAAGCAATTTTGCATTAGAGAGTGTTGTCTTACAATATGTGGATGACATCTTAATTTGCAGCACAACAGAGGAGAGATGCAGACAATTCTGTTCAGCTATTGACCATATTGGCTGGGAAAGGATATAAAGTTGACAAAGAAAAGTTACAATATTGTCAGCAAGAAGTGCTGTACATAGGCCAGCTGATCTTGCATGAGGGGAAAAGGGTTACCACTGAAAGGGCTGAGGGCATATTGAACACAGCCAAGCCATACATGATAAAACAGATGCAGAGTTTTTTAGGACTTTGCAATGATGTCAGGGCATGGGTCTTCAACTACAGCTCATACAGTAAGCCCTTGTTACAAGCCCTGAAGAAGGCACATGGGACGAAAGAAAAAATTAAATGGTCTGAGACCATGGAAGAAGGCTTTATTGAACACATGAAAGCATTTGCACGGCACCAGTTTTAGGGATTCCCAATTATGCAGAGGAATTCTACCTGTTTTCACACATGAATGGGAGTGTTATGACAGCAGTACTCACACAGAGAACTACATTGGGGTACAAGCCCCTGGCATACTACAGTGGGAATTTGGACCCAGTGATGACAGGTAATTTCCCTTGCGAACAGAGTTTAGCTGCAGCAGCGTTCGCCATAAAGAAGACTACAGCCATTGTGATGGGATGCTCAATGACGTTGTTTGTCGAGCACACACTATTTGCCATTCTAGAGAAACCAAAGGGCAGATTGACATCTCAGAGAGCTTCTGCTTATGAAGTGATCATATCGAATCCATCAATTAAGATAGTTCGATGCAAAATAGTGAACCCAGCTATGTTCATAGCAGAGCCAGTCACTGAAGGAGAACCGATCCACGACTGTGCAAATTATAAAGAATTCTATGATGAGATTCCCAGAGTGAAAGAAAACGCATTGGCGGAAGGAGAAATTGTCTTTGTTGACAGTTCTTCGAGAAACAATCAAAATGATGGGCAAAGATATCCAGGCGCTGCTGTGATGAAGCACATGGCAAATTGAGAATTTTGAGTACTCATTAGTACACCACAATTACCATCTTATTATTCAGCACAGGCTGCAGAATTAGTGACGTTGGTACACGCCATTGAGAATCACAAAGACCAGAAAGTGATGGTGTACAGTGACTCTGCCTATGTGGCATCAACGGTTCACGCAGGCTTAGTGCGCTGGAAAAGGAGGGGCTAGCTTCCGAGCAGATGGCACACCAGTGCAGCACGCAGCCCTATTGGATAGGCTCATTAAGGCACTACAGCTCCCAGTGGGCATAATGGTCATAAAATGCGCCGCCCACACGAAAGGGACAGATTTTATCTCACGTGGAAATCGAGCAGCAGACACAGAAGCCAAGCGTGTGTCCACCAAGGACGAAGTCGTAATGGATGGGGAAACAACTGATGTGCATGAGAGAATGATTGTTGCATGAAGTGAACCTGGCAGTTATAGTAACATGGGGCAAACCCAGTTAATGGAACTCCAAGGGGAAGCACCACAGGAGGAGAAAAACCTCTGGAAGTGGCAAGGGTGTTCTTTAAACCCCTCTGAAAGCTTGTGGTGAAAAGACAGCACTGGTAAACCGGCGATGCCTATAGCCCTATTGAAGATAGCAATGGAGCAATTGCATTATCCAGCACATATGACAAAAGAGAATCTAGCAGCAACGATCGCTGAAGACTGGTTCATATCGAATTTAGCGGAGCATGTTGCATTTTCTATGATGAACTGTATAATCTGCCAACAGTTCACGACTGGGCACACACTAAGAGTGAGTAATTAGAGGAGTCATCCCAAGGCCTAATGGACCTTTTCAGCACTTGCATGTCGATTATGTCGATATGATTCAAGTATGTAATGGGTAAAGGTAACTAATTGTTGTGCTGTGTCCATTCTCTAGAAGGATAGAAGCAGGTCCATGCACACACCAATACTCTACCTGTGTGGACAAATTTCTGGTTAGAGAGGTATTTCCCAGGTGGGGAGTATATGAAGTCATGAGGACAGATAATTGTCTTCACTTTGTTAACGCAGTATTTGAGCAGATCAGTTTGCTGCTTGGTATGAAGCACAAGTTCTCGTCGGCGTATTACCCACAAGGTAATGGAATATGTGAGAAGGTCAACGGCTTGTTAAAGGAAAGGATAGCCAAGTTGAAGCTTACTCTAAAGAAGGGATGGCTACACTGCCTTCCATTGGCACTGTACACACTCAGAAACCAGCCTGGTTCTGACCATTATCTTATGCTGCACGAAATAGCAACAGGCAGAAGGATGCCACTCCATTGACACCCCGAGCTAGAGCTAGATGTGATGCCCAGCCAACAGGAGAAATCTAAGGGTTTGAAATGCAAAATTATTTGAATTGCATGACATCTTGTCTTACTGTAATTTCAGGACAGCTCCAGCGACGACAAAAAGGGTGCGGGCAGCACAGAACACAGAAGGAGATACTACAACAGACCCAATTCAAGGACTACGACTACCACCGATTTTTCCTGGAGACACGGTCCTAGTGAGAAACCACACGAGAAAGAAGTGGGACAAGCCAAGGTTCAACAGTCCATTGAGAGTGGAGAACGTTACTCCCTCTGCAGTCAAGCTAGAAGGAAGAAGAGCTTGGCTCTTTCTGGGTGATATCAAACCATACATCGGAGAAGGCCCTCTGCCCGCACCCCAATGTGTGGAAATCAAAACAGACGACAAGGAAGAACCACAGCACGTGCAGACGAGATCCATGACGAGGAAGAAGGACGAATGACCAGCGAAACATAGATGAGAAACTCTGATGCAAATTGTGGCTTAAAATTGGACATTTTTTCTGAGCAAAAAAGGGGATAAGGACATAAAAATACAGACACTCTGTGCATCCTAGTTGCAGGGTGAAGAAGAGAATTGCATGTATAAGCCATAACCTATTCTGTTGACTTTGGACTGAGGCATGTTGAAGCCTTGGTAAGAAAAGGATATGCCAAATTTTGATCGAGGACACACAAATTGGACGAAATACAATATCCAGACTCATTCCAAACAGAAGCATTATTTGGACTCACTTATGGTGTCCCACAGTAGCGACATCACTATAGACGTTCTGAACTATTCGTACCCGTCACTAGTGGGAAGGCTCACTAGCATCACTGAATTTCTTCAAGATCCTGAAAACGAAATGACAATAAGAGGTTGCTCACCGTGATCGCCAAGCAGTTCCTCCTGCTTCAGGAATACAGAGAGGAAAAACAAATGTCTCAAGCAGAAGAAGAAGCGAATAGGCTTGTTAGCATACTGTTCTTTTGCTTAATTGAAAACTGCCCAGATCTTGTTGGGAGACAAACTGATGTCTTGACATTTCTCCGAGATCCGGCAAACACAGAACGTTTGAGCACAATCCTGAATGGAATCATAATCCAGGTTGCTCTTGAAGCTCACCGAAATCACAGAATCTGCCACAGTGCAGCAAGTTCAAGACCAATGTCTCTGTCACCAGAAGATAGCAGATTAGCAAGCAATGTCGTCTTTCGCCTAATTGAGGACTTTTCAGAACTTGTGGGGAGGCCTGCCGGTGTTGACATCCTCACTTTCATCAGAGACCCAGCAAACTCTACACAGATGAGCATGCTCCTGCATGGTATTGTGATGCAGGTTGAACTGTCTAATCATCATCAGAATTTCCAAAGGAGACTGTAAAACTTCCCGCCTAGGGACGGATCGAGAAGTGCTGCCAGAAACTTCACTCTTGTGTATACCGCCAAGGATCCAACATGTCTTCCGGAGTGAAACAGATAAGAGGAATGACTGGGAACTTGTGTATTTTGAACATGTACAGTAAAAAAAGAACTTGCTGAACTTATTGCCTTAATTTCGAATACAGAAAAGAGAACTGTATCCAGAGACAATAGACAATCCATTGTCCAGCCAAAAGAGGACAATTGTTCTGTACCTACAACCGACAAACAGAAGCAGCAGACTCCAGAGATATTGATGCATAAGGATATATTAAAACGATTAGTCTCCTTGTCTTAAATGATAGAGATGGGCAACTTAAACAGTAGCGTTGTCATCCCTCAGGAGGAGAGACATACTTATTGTTCCAGAACTAAGTGTTGCCGCCTAACCTACAGAGGCATGATGTACCTATGTATTGTATTTATCTTTGTTCTACTGTCACTGACGATTCAAACTGCATTTTTTATTGGTGCACAAAGTGTTCCGATTTCAGTGCATCCACCTAATGATGTACGCATGACACCCACAAAAGTACACAGACCTTTTATAGTCCTTCCAGTTCCTAGACAAGCTGACAAAGGATAAGTGAGCTTGAAATGGATGTGATTAGCTATGACACGCACACACATGTGGTAACAAACAAATTAAAAAGCTGGAGACAGGGTCGGCAGAGAAAACATGAGAAAAGGTTCATGAAAAATACACACGCACAAACAGTGAGTACACTTGCACCAGGTCTAGTGTCAATAACTGCAGAACCACAATCCAAAGCATGGGAGAAGAATAGACTGCCTACTATGAGAAGTTCTACTACAAGTGAAGTGAAAAGACAAATGGAAAAAGCTGAACTTTTAAAGAGACAAAAGGAGTTGGAGAATAAACCAACAGAGACAGCATTGACAAGCACATATGATCCAATGAAGGGGACAAGTACACGTTCTACACCACAGCCATATACTGGACCAATGGCAGAGTGTATATGGACATTTATAACCAAGAGAAAAAGGATGGAAGAGGAGAAGGAAAGGATTGCCAGACTTTCACCTACTCCACTAGTACAGACAAAGGGGCCTGAACCATGTATTGAGATGCCTGAGTATCCTCCAATGAGAAGAAGCTACATGCATGCTATTAAGGATGTGATGATAGCAAACTACATGAAAACTTTGAGAATAAAGAGAAGCATACAAGGAGATGACAATGAACTAAAGGACTACCTGGACAGCACAGCACACTTGGGAAATAACATATGGTACCAACACATGAAAGAAGTTGGACGACGAAATTCAGAGGCTGAATGCTTTGTTTGTGCACTCCTACCTTACAGCATGGGGAAGTCAAAAATCTTTGTAGCTGTGGAAATTGATGTCCAGACAGCACACTGTCTATCAAACGAGCAATGTGCATGACCAGAGGCCAGTTCACGGGAAATGATGCCTCACTGAAATGGGCAACTGAAGCAACTGATCCAAATGAAGATGATTATGTCCAGGACATAAAGACAAGAAACAATGGAAAAACAAAACACATTGTGATCAGATACGAGAAGCCTGGAGTTAAAGGAGCAGAAATCAGAAGAGAAGCAAATCACAAACTAAACATTCAAGGGAAGACGGCAGAAGAGGCTCGAAAGTGGGAAATAGAGGCCAAATGCAAATTTGGGGAACAGTGCTTTCACCAGACGGATGGGAGAAAGGAGAAGTGATATGCAGAGCATGGATGGTCTTTGGTCATTACAAGCCCACCATCAACATAGTGCAAAATGGATGCAAGCCATTATGGCCAAAACTTGCTAAACTATTGACATGGGTCGAAGACAGAGGAGGACCCTTACAGATAGTGCTATTGGAGAATCCGAAACTGTGCTTCAGAAACAATGGTACATGAAAAATGGGCGAGAATCAGAACTGTGGAGTCTTTGATGCTCCAGGAATGATACACGGTACTGCAGTGATCATGGATCATTATTGGGCATGTGGATCCAAAGCATATATCAGACTGCCGAGAAACTGGGGTGGTATATGCACAATAGTAAATGTCCATGTTCCAGCACTGGTGATCCCAAAAAGTGATCTGAATATTCACAGTTTCCCAAAAGCAGATGCTCATCTGAGGAAAAGAAGATCTGTGGAACTGATGAGCCAAATGAAGCGAGAGAATTACTTTTCTGCCAAATCCATAGAAGCTTTTGATGCTATCCCTTATGAACCTAGGCTGTTCAGTCAGACTCCTTCAGTGTTCACAACAATTTTCATGCCGAGAATTCAAGTTGGAGCAAATACTGAATGGTTGCAGATAACCAGATGGGAGTAACTGTAGACCATCAACACGACCATAAAAGGATTTAATGCGATCAGAGAACAACTGAGGGCAATTCAACTAATGACTCTGCAGAACAGGTATGTCCTTGACATGATCACAGCTATGGATGGAGGAGTTTGTGCAAAAATTGGAGAATCATGTTGCACATTTATATCATCACACGACGAAGAAAATGGAACGTTAACCGAGGCCATAGGTATGTTGATGAAATTACAGAATCAGATGATCGATGAAGCTGACGAAGTTGATGACGACAGCTGGTTTGGATCACTATTTTCCAGGTTTCCACAATGGATGGCAGATGCATTCAAGTTCCTAGTTGCCCTACTAGTGATGATATTACTCAGATTCTGTGTTATCAAGATAATAATCTCTCAGTGCCAGAAAACTGTGAAAAAGACTATAAGGATGAAGATGATGATCGATATTGAACCAGGATGGAAACCCAAGGACCTGACTGATGAAGAAATAAGAAAATCTGGGGGTAATTCAGGGCAGAAGTAGCACACGCGGCTGGCGCAGGGAGGGAGCGTGTGCCAGTGTGCGCCAGCCACGTGCGCCAAAACCCATTTTCACGCACAGCGTATTCATGGATACTTACATCCATAACTGGCCGCTGCGCAGCGACCCTGCAGCAGTGCCAGTTATGCCCTCAACCCCGCCCCCTGCACCAAAAACATTGCACAAATCCCCTACATGGTGCAAAGGCCAGTGGACCAGCATACAGCCCACCAAACCACATAAATGCGCTAAAAACGCCACGCAGCCCTTACGCGCCAGCGGAATCGCCAGCGGAATCGCATGTAAAACTCCCCAAGCACCCCTCGGAATACGCATACCCCTCTCCCGCCAGCAAAATTGTGTATAAAACTCCCTGCGCACCGCTCGGAATATGCATACCCCGCTCACGCCAGCAAAATCACATATAAAACTCCCTGCGCACCCCTTAGAATACGTGTACCCCGCTCGTGCCAGGTAAATTGCGTGGAAAAAGTAACTCCTGTGGTGTGGGCTGCCTGTGGTGCATGGGGAGGGTGGATGGGCTGCCTGTGGTGCATGGGGAGGGTGGATGGGCTGCCTGCAGGGCATAGGGAGGGTGGGTGGGCTGCCTGCGGGGCATGGGGAGGGTGGATGGGCTGTCTGCGGGGCATGTCCAGGGGTGATGGGCTGCCTGTGGGGCATGGGGAGGGTGGATGGGCTGCCTGCATGGCATAGGGAGGATGGATGGTCTGCCTGTGGGGCATGTCCAGGGTTGTAGGTGGCTCCCCTTTGGTGTGGGCTGCCTGCAGGGGGTGCATGTGGCTCCTCACCACACGGGTGTGCAAATATGGAGGTACGCGAGTGTGCTTTACACGCAATTGGCGTGGTGCGAGCGGGGTATGAATATACTGGGGGTGCGCGGGGAGTACTACATGCGATTGGCCTTGCGTGAGCGGGGTATGCATATTCCGGGGGTGCGCGGGGAGTTCTACATGCGATTAGCCTTGCGCGAGCAGGGTACGCGTATTCTGAGGGTGAACGGGGAGTTCTACATGCGATTGGCCTGGCGCGAACGGGGTACGTGTATTCCGGGGGTGCGCAGGGAGTTCTACACGCTATTGGCCTGGCGCAAGCGGGATACGTGTATTCTGGGTGTGCACGGGAAGTTCTACATGCTATTGATCTGGCGCGAGCGGGATACGCGTATTCCGGGGGTGCGCAGGGAGTTCTACACATGATTGGCCTTGTGCGAGCGGGGTACGCGTATTCCGGGGGTGCGCAGGGAATTTCACACACAATTTGGCAGTGTGGGCCCTCCCGGGTGTGCCCCTTCACCCTCCCCATACCCCGCAGGCAGCTCACACCACAGGGAACCACCCTACACTCCTGGACATGCCCTGCAGACAGCCCATCACCCCAGACCATGCCAGCAGGCCCCGACTCATGTCCCCCACCCCACCCCCAGTGACTGGCACCTGCCAGCAGGCCCAGACTCATGTCCCCCCAACCAACACGTTATTACAATCCAGACTCATGACCCTTATGCTCTCCCAAATCCCACCCCACACCGCCCCAGTCCAAACACCCAAACAAGCATTCCATCCACTCCACATTGAAATCCCCATGTCATGATAGATACCAAATAAACCGCATGCCCATGAATACATGTCCATCAGACCCACACAATGGCGACACATGACTGAGAAAACCCACATTGTGACATGCACGAAACCAATGAGAGAAGACCACACAAATAAAGTAGAAAAAAGAAATGTAATAAATACAAAACTGAATGAATTAAACGAAAGCACACAAGAAAACAAAAAATAAATCCAAGTCCGGATGTCCAAAATAAAGCAAATAAACTCAAGGGTGAACTCAAAAAAATCCAAAGTAAAATGGCTCAAAAGTATCCGCCCATTAAACAAAATCCAAAGTTTAAAAAAATAAACATTCCTCCATGGGTCAAAAAATAAAGTAAATCCAGGTCCATAACTATATACAAATGAATAATCAAGGGTCCATGAGCCCAACAATCCAAAGGAAACCTAACCAAAAACCTACCTAATAAATAACTATTTACAAAAAGGCGGGGCATAGTCCATGTGCTCCAAAGAAAAATAAAAAAGAAAGGAAAACTACACTTACATAACTATTTACAAAGGCGGCGGGCCAGTCCCACGGCTCATTTAGCGATGTTCCGGGCATCACCGAACTCCTCATCGATTTTCTGGAGGCGGGCCTGTTCCCTGGCCTTGTGGTCTCGCAGGGATGCAGCCATGGAATCCCTCAACTCCCTGTGAATTTCCTCGAGGCCCTCCGACCGCCTCAAAGCCAGGTGCATGGAGTTCTCCGCCCTGACCATCCTGAGCAGTGCCCTCTCCGCCCGACGCCTCTCCACATCTATTTGCTGGCCCAACCGCTGCCACACGGAAGACACTTCCAGTCTGGGGTCCTCCTGCCCTTCGGTCGATGCCAGCCCCCGGGGTGTTGATGGCCCAGAGCCATGATGCCTCCCACGCTGAGCCTGCTGCTGCCTCCGACGCAACTGCCTCTGCCACCACAATGGCCTCCGGGCTGATGGAATCCCCTGGCGCCGTTGTTCATGTGCCCTGCCCGATGATGCTGGCACATCCTCCATCTGCTGGGGTCCAGTTGGTGGGGTGGCCACCTCAGCTAAACCTGCGACTCCCGACTGTGGCAGGGATGGGTTCTCCACCAGCCTGGCCGCTGCCTCAGGGGCAGCTCCACAGGGGGCCCAGGTGATACTCGGGCAGGAAGACGGCATGGAAGACGACTGGCGCATAGCGGGTATCAGTTGAGAAGGGGGTCGCAAGAGCATCCAGCACACGGATGAATCCAGTGCCGACGACCTGTCCTACTAGGGAGAGGAAGTCCAGTTGCTGTTCGCGCATCCCCTCCCTGAAAACGGTTCTGGACGAAGGCATCCCTGCTGGTGCAGGATGATGCAGTCACAGGATGGAGGACAGGATTACACACAGGCACCTCCACGGCGGCCTAAGCTCCCTCCTGTCCCTGCGCCTAGATCGCACCACTAGCACCAGTGGAATCCCCCCTCTAGGCCCTGTGTGTGGTGCTGTCACGCACCCCCCTCAACCAAACCCCCCACCAACCTGGATGCCTGCACGCCGTCTTCCTCCACAGGCCCCTGTGGGGGCTCAGCTGCCCCTTCTGCTGCTGAGGAGTCCACCTCCACCCTCCACCTCTTGGACCTTCCCTCGGCAGCTTCGGCCATGGACACGGCACCAGTCTCCTCACACCCGGAAGATATTATAAGCTGGGAAGGGAGCTGGGCCTTGCGTTTCCGGCTGGTGGTGGCACCCCTGCCGCTGTGCTCCACAGCACCGTCTCCGCTATCTTCATCAGTCGACCCTGCAGACAGGGAGAGTGACATTTGCACATGAGTGGCATTGTCTCACATCACAGACGCCATAACACTCCCCAACACTCATTTTATGCAAGGCCCCACACATGCACAAATACTCCTTGACTGTGCTACAGGCATCTGCATCCATTCATGAGACTGTGCATGTACAACCCAAGGGTGGCCAGACGTTGCATGCATCATGGTGAAGCCATTCACACAACACACATGCCACCTCACAGACATGCCTATTGCCATCACTGCCTCCTGTCACGGTGCAATCATCACCAATTGTGTCACATCTGCCAATCGTGCAACCGGATGTCTGTGTCACTAGCATCCATGTGGTGTCACTGTCACACACATACCAAACATGCACATGCACATCCTACAAGCAGATGAATGTGTGAATAGCATACATGTGTCAGACATCCAACATGCCATGAGTGTTTGTAGTGATTGCATCAAATGCTAATCCATCAAATGCAAAGGACTCCCCAATGATGCATCGGAAAAAAAGCTTATTCCCATATCATATTGTCAATTTTTCCCCCCCCAAACCCCTGTTTAGTCAACCATCAAAATGCATTTAAAGAGAAAAAAGCCCTTTACCTACAGTAGAAATGCACTCTCACAAAGCATTTGTTTGCTATGCGTTTGCATTCAATATCTTGGATGATACAATGGCTGGATACCGCCATGATACACATTCAGACATGCAAACATGTGTGCATCTAAACGAGCAGGTGTGCATCATGCATCTCATCACGGACACCACTGACATGCATCACACATGACTGTGCACACATGCAGCACCATCGGGTCCATGCACACATACAACATATGTCCAAGCAGCACATCTGTGAAACACCTCAACATACACTGCGTGGAATAATAAGGCACGGACACTCACCGCTCGACTCCAGACGGGTCTGCACCTCGAGGACCTGGTGGTAAAGCACTGGGCGGATGCGCTCCAGAACCCTCATCTGGTCGTTCATGAGAGAGACCCGGGGCCCCCCTGCATCCACTGCACTCAGGAGGCGTTGGGCCCTCTTGAGGGTCCTGGACTTGAAGTCCTCCCAGCACTTCTGGACGTGTTGGATGTCGCGGGTTGCCACCCCCTCTGCGTTGATGGCAACCACGATGTCCAGCCAGACCCTCCTCCGTCCTTCTTTGTCGGTGGGCGGTCTTCCAAAGAGGGCATCATAATGCCCCAGGACTTGCTCCACCAGGATGCCAACTTCTCTGTCTGAGAAGCTGACAGCCCTCTGCCTCACTTGCTGGGGGTTGCCAGTGGCCTCAGATGGTGTTTGCCCGACATAGCAACCCCCGAGGCAGGTGTGGGTGGGCAACTGGGTCCTGGGGCTGGACTGTGGAGCGATGGAACACCAGTCAGGAGTCTTCTGTTCCAGCAGGGGTGGTCACAGCAACTGGACCTCTGCAGATGGCAGATGTGCAGGCACCAAATGGCAGGGCACGGTGGCAGCAGGTTGGCAGGCAGCAGCAGATGGCTCGTGGGCTGCTGCTTGGGTGTTTGGGGGGCAGTAATTTGGCCTTCTGGGCAGGAACGTGGTCTTCTGTGTGTTGTCACGTGGCCAGCTTGATACGGAGTGATTTGGCACGTGAGCGTGAAATCCCCGGAAAGGCCCTTAGCGCGTAAACGCATAGGTGATGTAACGTGCGCACGGGTGTTTCACTGGGCACGGGTTAAAGGTCCCCTGTGGGTTTCGATCGCGGTGTACGTGCTTTTCGTGGAGAGCGGTGCGTGTGTTTTCCAGATGTTGAGGTTCACACGCGATTACTTCACAGTGGCTACAGTGCGTACTTCTTCATTTGGCAGGGGTATTGCCTACGTGTTCTTCTACACGCAAGGCAGACGGTGAGTCACGCACGCTATTTTTCCCACTGCGGGCATCCCTTTTTTGTCGCGTACCCCTTTTTTTCACTCATACTAGCCCGCGTGTTGATCACGTACGCATTTTTTGTGTTCCTGGGTGCCACGGCATACTGCATGTGTTTTTTTACACGCACGTGGGCTACAGGGGTCGCATATCTTTTTTCCTTGTTTTTTTGGGATGCCTGAGCATTGCGTGACCCGTAATTTTTCCTAAGGGACCACCACAGGCAGCCTTGCAGGAGCGCAGGGGTGCAGTTTGCATCACATACCTTGCTCCCCTCACCCAAGTTGCCCAGGAAAATGATTGTGTGCACCTCCCATTGGTAGTAGTACATCTGTGCCATGGCTGGGAGGCCACAGAAGGTGAGGGGCGCCTCAGTTGGGCAGCCTCCACGTGCCCTTTCCCCTCCCATGTGCAGCACCTGTATGTGTGGTTGGGGGTGTGGGGGCACCACCATGTCCACTGGTACGCCCTGCCGTGTTTCAACATTGTGCAGGACACATGCTGCCACAATGATCCTGCACTCTACTGGGGGTGCATAGAGTAGTTCAAGGGAGCGGAAGAATGACTTGAGCACTCTGAATGTGTGCTCCACTATGGCCCAGGTTGCAATATGGGCTGTGTTGTATCTTACCTGGGGTGGTGTGCTGGGGTCCGTATTGGCATCATCATGTGGTTGCTCAGAGGGTAGGCACTGTCCCCTGGGGAGGTGATAATGGTTGTCATTAGTTTGGTTTGTGTATTTGTCTGTGTGTGACATGCATCTGCACAGGCATTTGTACTCAACAATGAGCCATGTGTTGCCATGCTTCCCAGCTTTCAGGTCCCGGCTCAGGGCGGACATTCTGTTTATGAAACTGTCATTGGTGGACCGAGGATAGTTTACAGAGGTGATGATCCCCTGTGCATCGCATACAACCTGCACGTTGATGGAATGCCAGTGCTTGCGGTTGCAGTGGATATTCTCTGTGGCCCTAGGTGGATGTAGGGCCACACGGGTGCAATCTAGGGCACCAAGCACTTTGGGGAAGTGTGCCACCCGGTAAAAGTCCTGGACCATGGCCTGCCTTTCTGAGGGTGTTCTGGGCATGTATATGTGCCTGCGGACTGAGGGTCACGCAGTCATGATTGCCAACACCTGGTGTAGGCAGTGTGACTGCGTGTGCTGTATGGCAGTGGTCCTCTGAAATGACCCAGTGGCCAAGAAATGCAGTACATTGAGCACCTTTTCCAAGAGGCTCAGTGCTTGGGAGCACAAGGTGGGTGATGTGAGGTCATCCTCCCACTCCTGGACCAGGCCAAGGATGATATGAGGTGGAAACCTATACCTGCCATAGACCTGGTCCTGGGCAAATTAATTCGGGGCCTGGCTAATCTCCTCCTCCTGCGGTGTTCCACGATCACTTCTGCGAAAAATGGGGCGTTCATCATAGCTGTATGTACGTGTTTGTTGTTTGTGCGCAGTTTTATGCTGCGCAGGGGGCGCTTCCACCTGCTTTCGTGTGGTGGACGTTTTTACGGCTTTGCGTGTGTTTTTGTGCGCGCAAGTTTTCCCTATTCGAATCCATGAATACGTGTCGTAAGTGAGCGTGTGGGCGTTCGGCGTATTTCGCTATGGTACTTCCCACGTTATGCCCTCATTTTCAAGCGTTGTTCCCCATTCCGCGTGTTCCGCCCACTTTTTGGTGTGTGTGCTACTCGCTGTGCGCTTTCCCTGTGCACGGTTTTCTGGATGTCGCAGTGATGTGTGCGCCCGGGAGCGCCATGCGCGGTTTTGTCAAGGCACTCTGGAAAAACAAGCACAGGGCCTTCCATGAATCGTTTGTGTGCGATTCGCACGCGTGCGCTAGCTTTTTCACGCTTGTGCCAGCTTGCGGCACAAATTTCAACGCACAATTATTCCATGAATTACCCCCTGTGTGAAAGCTTGCATTCATGCACCAGAAGGAACCAAGTTTCGGTATGCAAGGAAACACAGAAACTATGTGGGAAGATGGATCTATTGCAGTCCAAATGGACAATGTTAACTTATGACATGGAATAAGGACAATCACGTGAGAACAGCAGGGAGCCTGAAGGGAGTCATAAAAATATGGACTCCAAAAATACATTTCTTCAGACCTTCATGTGTGGACCCAGAAGACGAAGTAAAAATGGATCCAGAAGATGAAGTGAAAGTGAATACAGAGGATGCAGGAAAGATGGATACAAAAGAAGAAGTGAAAGTGGTGACATCACAAGAACCCGGACTGACTCACATATAAAAGATATAACGACATATGAATGATGAAAAGAGACGAAACACCATGGATAAGTGACATCCTGAGTTTAAAGCAAAATAACAATGTCAAATGTTAGATGCTTATGCCATGACCGTGTTGCAGATATTCAGCCAGCTTACATGTGTACATATGCAAGGAACCGCAAGACGCTAAGAAAATCTTGAGGCTTGCTAAAGCTTACTACTAAAATAGAGTGCGGCAAGCACCACCTATACGTATCTACCTCAAAAAAAGAACTGTATATAAGTATACTTCCACTATGCACAAGAACAGAACTGACCAAAGGTTACTTAAGGGCTCACGAGGAGAGCTTTGCAGCAGGAAAATCGAGCATTAAGGACAGACAGAAACTCAGACGAAGGCAAGCTATGCCAAGAAGCCAAGGTCATACCAGCTGAAGTAGGCCAATAGTAGATGCATATAATGAAGAGAAGAACAGAGTATCCTATTCTGAAAGGTCAAGATAAGCCACAGGAGGCAGAAGGCTGACAAAATTAAATCAAATGCACGAATTACATGGAGAACAAGATGACTTTCACGGTGTCGGAATCACGTGACCGAGCCAGCAGAAGGGATGAAACTTTCACACCTACACATGCAATTGTGCCATGTCCAGGCTCCTTCACTTTTCCACACCAAGAAGCAGTCTCGAGGCCAAGATACAAAGAAATAATTGACACATGACCACTTAAGTGATGATTGATTGTTGCAATAATTGGAGGGAGACTGGGGGAGTGGATGAGCTCCCTGCACCTGACCGACTATTCTGCACGCTGCTAGACTGTTGGAAAAGTATGAGTGGGGTTGATGCCAACCCAATCATAGTGGACCAAGTAATCTAGGGTCCTATAGTTAATAGAACCAATGAGATGTCGTACTTTTAGTGACGTCTACGGCAGCCATTTTGAAGCCCCACCTGACACTGTTTATCCTATCCCCTCACTTTGTTATCATATACAGATATAGTACCTATATTAAAGTTACTTTCCTATAGGCAATAGAATTGCATGCAACATTTTAAGTTTAAGCGTTACACGTCAGTGATGACGAGTTTTCAGTATGAAAGATGCGTTTTTTATGAAGTTCGTTGGAGTTGTGAAGCGAGAAGTAAGATCGAGCGATTGCTGATGTTCATGAACTCCCTGTTTTTTGTACTTGTCATTAAACGGACTCCCTTTTCCAAACTATTGAGTTGTCATTATAGATTCAATGCGAGAGTATTAATCTGCATCCCCATCCATCTCACGGGGGCTGCTACTCATCTTAAAGTGCTATTGGGTAACACCCAGCTTTATGGGCAGGTTGGGGTCCTAGTGCACACTCTCTCACTAAGGAACATTACACTTACATGTGTGAGCACAGCGAAGTGACACTGTGTCAGACTGGCACTGTTCACCACCCAGGAAGCACTCACATGAACTGGGACAGTGACTGTTGCGGGATGCAATGGGCAGGGTTTAGGACCCCTTTTTGAATATTCTGATGCTTGCAAAGGCAGCGGTTGGCCCAGGGAACCAGTTTAGACAAAGGGTCAATGGATGGGTAAAGGGGAGGTTAATAGGGAGGGCAGGAAGCAGAAAGATATGGATTGGATTGTTCAGATGAGGCCAAGGGAGGAGCAGCAGGATCAAAAGACCAAGCAGAGAAAGGACAGAGCAGAGGAACATGGAGAACATGTATTACCAGAGAGTGAGGAATTGGTTGGTGGGAAGAGTAAGGTAGCGGGGGATAGTTATTACGCACTTATTGGGAGACATGTGTAGGTGGGCACTGTAAAAACTGGAGGGGGTATCTGTACTTCTGCCCTCTATAGGGCAGAGTAGAGGCACAGAGCACATCAGCCAAGCTTCTCTATATGGTAGCTATGGACGAGCAACCAAGGCTTAAGCTCTCAGAAGGTGGTGCAGGCTGGTTCCTAAGTACAGTGAGTCCCCAAGTCCCCACAAAGGAATGTCCACACACTATGTTATGTGCTAACACAGTTCTTTATGTCAATGTTAAAGGATATTTGTACCGCGCACTATCATATACAAATAGGGTTCAGCGATAAATACACAATTCAATAAAACACTTTGTACTCTGGTAATTCTATAATGACAAATCTATACAATTCTATATGGTACCACACTATGGGCCTCATCACGAGTTGGGCTGTAGACCTTACATGCGGCGGTAATGGTATTACCGCCGCATTTAAAGGCTGGCCCTATCATGAGTTTGGTGCTAAATCGGCTGTTTTACCTCCAGCGTTTTTCTGGAGGTGAAAATCTCTGTTTTCGGCAGTATTACAGCCGGCTGTATTAGCCTGCAGTATTAGCACCGAATATTCGCCATTGGATCCAATGGACCCAATCAAGAATGGGGATTTACCGTTAAGGCCCAACCCGTGATCTGGTTGTAATACCAACAGACCGGTCGGTGCTAGGGCTATTACAGTCGGCAGTATTACAGCCGGGAATACAGCCCAACTTGTGATGAGGCCCTTAGACTTTAAATTCCTTTAAAATACATCAACTGCTGGCAGTTATAATAGAGCATACAAATCATCCAGTAAGGTGTATCAGCATGGATAATAAGGAGGGAAGGCAGGTTAAGGTTAAGCACACTACACTGCATTCATGTCAGTTTCAGGCAGGGCTATCTCATTCATTGTGTCACACACACATAAACTAGACACCCATAACATAGAATGCATTTTGGTCACACACTCTATTCACACAGGTCCCACCCCAAGGGTGTACCCACAACATAATCACTGCGAATGCTGCAGCTAGTCTGGCCTGGACTTCCCCACAATACCATATATGGTTCTTCCACACAACAGCTAGTCAGGTGACGGGACAGAGTCAGGGCTTCCCAGGACTTTGGGAAAACAAGGTAACAGACAATACAAACCGAAATTCCCCAGGGGGCATCTTACCTTATATCAGGAGTCCACTGATTCCTATGACAGGGCCTCGGTATCCCAAAATGCAGGATACTCAGAGCTCCTGTCACATCAGCATGGAGCTGCCACCAGCCCATAACTTGCTCTGTGGGCAACACACAGGTGCCCAAAAACATACACTAGGGGTACTCGGTTGTACCCCCACCCATGGGTGCCATAACGGTTTCCTAAGGGTCTCTGTTCAACACAAACAAAAAGAGGAAGAGCTGCACTGCCAACTGGACTCCTGTGCAGAAAATAAAACAGAACACACATGATAAGAGTACAGGACAAGGACATGGAGGCCCTGTCCCTCCAATGCATTTCCAGCATCACAGGCACAACAATACTGTTTATGAGGCTCAACTGTAACACTTGACCTGTCTCCAACTCCCGCTTACCTGAGCTCAGGATCACCTTGGTGGACCTATGTGGGAAGCTGACGTGGGATGGAAAGGCAAAGGTTTTCAAGTACACCAACACTTTTTAACCGTTTTATATAAAAGGGGGGGAAATCACATCATACTATTTACAATCTTACCCTGCCTAGGCAGCTGCATTCTTGAATGAAATGTCAAAAATATCAAGAGTCCAATTAAAATACATTTAAAATGTTCTTTAAAAATAAAGTCTTACAAATATATACAAAAAAGTTTCTGTGCAGTGCACTGTAAAACTATATATAAAAGCCTTACTTAGGAAACAGCCTGGCTAGGGTGGCCTCGAGGTCCTTGCTGCTGCAGTTCTTTATGTTCCTTTAATTATGATGTCCCAGGAGGATAGCTCAGCTGCAACGTGCTTGCCGTGGAAGCAAGAGATAAGAAACAACATAGGTTCGATCCCTGGGTCCGTGCTTAGAAACCTCTGGGTATTTAAGCGCGTTATAAATTCACAACTAAGACCAAAAAATAAAACAATTACACAAACAATTCCTGTAACAGGCCTCCATGCCCGCAGGCTGTGTGAGCGCTTTAAAAATGCTAAATAAAATAAAAAGGCCGGGCTGGGCTGCGTATGCCAGGTGCAACCCAGAGTTGATTGCAGCAGTGTGCGTCCCAAAAGTTCTTGCTCAACCCGGGCGATGGCTGCCTGCAGTGGCCCAGAGAGTCTGTGTGGGCTTGGCAGGGGGCAGGCTCTTTTCATGAAGGATGCAGCCAGAGAGGCGGCAGTGATGTTGGGTGCTCCAGTGAGAGGGTTGAGAAACTGTTATCCCTGTCGTTTTTGTTCTTTTTAGAGTGAAGGATTGCCCGTGCTGGGTTCCTTTACTCTAAGTTGTCTTCCTTGGTTATTAAAAGCATCCCTACGTGGCTTTCCGTGCCAGGGATCCTTTTTTTCCTTTCTGTATCCCCTGCAGGGTGGTACAGGTACTTGTATTTGACTGAGCATAAAAGGTGTGTGGTTGAGACTTATAATGTGAGACTAGTGATTGATTGAGAAGGTGACTGATGAAAGTGAAAGGAGGAGGATTGTGGGAGAAGGAGTGGAGAGGATAGTAGTAGAGTGGAGAGGGGAGCAGCAGTAGAGTGGGGAGAAGCGAGAAATAGGGAGAAGTAGGAGAGAAAGGTGGAGGTAGGAAGTAGAGTGAGAAAAAGCAGAAGTGCACAAGAGTGAGTGTTAGGGAGAGGAATGGGAGATGGTGGAGGAAGTAGGAGGGAGGAGGGGGGTAGTGGGAGGAAAAAGAGAGTGACAGAAAGACATAGGAAGAGTAACAGTAGATCATAGGAGGTTAAGACCAAGTAGGGCCTGGGTGTCTGGCAGGCACACATCCCTTAACATTCCATCTTGGTGAATCATAAAGCAGGGACCTTCTAGGTTGTTTCCTGATGAAATATAGATAGATAAGGCATTCACATTTAGGCCAACATCTGGAGTCAGACAGTTTGTTGATAGTAGGAGTCAGGGAGGGAATACCAGTCTCTAGACGAGATAGAGGATGGCACGTAGGGAGCCCCTTTTCTAACTACTTGATAAAAACTCTTTTTTTGAGAGGTGGTGTGTTCTTGAGGCCATCTAGGACAGCGGATATGGGGGGATCAGCATTGGTACTTATTTCAAACATGCACGCACATGAAGAATGGACAGTGGCCTTCCCAATTCCCACACCCTGCCTCTTGGATAGAACTGGCTCTTGGAATCAGCATGGTATGCCTCCAACCCGTATGAGAAGGGACCAAATACCCTGTTGACACGGTCTTGTCTCTGACCCTGTCACACTGACTTGCCTCTGTGTACACCACAGGGGCCTTAAATACCTCTGGGCCATAGCAAACATCTGCATGGAATCTCAGATCAGTAGGAGACCCCACCAGGCTAACTAACGATCCCCGATTCCTAGGATCTCGAGAGTACTATAATGACTGGCCCTTCCTGACCTTCTGATCGTAATCTTTTCAACTAGCCTCTTTTTGTCATTTCAAACAGAAACTACTTAAAAAGTAGGCAATACCAGAGGGCAGAAGCAGCCCTAGGTAAAATGGCCTTACATACTAGCAGTATTGTATTGAATGACATATACTGGGTAGTAAAGGGGTAAGAATAGGAACATAAACCAGGTACTGGTGGATATTACAACATTTTTAACACTGAGAGCCTGAGGCAAGTATTTACATAGGAGAGATGGGCTCGGCATTGAGTTTGGAAAGGAGGGTGGGAGATTTGTGGGTGCACCTTCTACTGGAAACAAGTGGAGTTTTAACCACCTGAAGAGATGGCGTGGATGGCTTGATTCCAGTGGAGTGGGCCAAGTAGGGATAAGGAGTGAAATCGGATGGAGGCACACAAGGGTTGGGGACTTATCATTTGCGAAAAAGGAGAAGTGGAGAGGCCAAGAGGGAGAGTGCATTCATTGAGGTAGTATGGGCCAAGACCCTGTATGGATTTATAGATGAATAGCAGGAATTTAAAGAGAGAGCAATTTTGCACAAAGAAGTTCTGGGAAGTTTGAAAAGGATGCATGTCCCAAATTTGAGGACTTTGTTGAGAGGAGCAAAGGAGTGGAAAGGTAGACCAACCAGTAGGCTTGCGCAGTAATCCAATTTGCTGAGGACAAGCATAGAGATACAGGTTTTAGTTGAGTGGTGAGGTATGAGCAGATTTTTCAAAACTTTAGGAGGTTGATTGCAGCTTTGTGGCAGTGGCCATGATGAACTAGTAGAGGTTCAAGTCACTTTGAAAGACTACCCCAAGGTTTGAAGCCATGCTTGAGGGAGTGAGGAGGTCAGGGGGGAAGAGATTCGAGAGGGGAGAGTTCGGTTGGTGTTGGAGGCGGGGAGAAAGATGACTTAGAATGAGGAGGCCTAGAGCAATCCAGTAATGTATAGTGGTTAGGCAGTTGTTTATGTATCGAACGGTCACAGGAGTGAAGGAGGGGAAGCAGAAGAATATCAGAGTATCCTCAGTGAAGAGCTCATAGGTAAAGCCAAAGGAGGAAATGAGTTAGCAGAGGGAGGAGGTATATAATGTGACGAGAAGTAGGCTTAGGACTGATCACAGGAAGGGGTGATGGGAGGAAGTTCTGGAGTCTCAAAAGATAGAGATGTAGCAGTCAGAGAGATAGGAGGACACCCAGTAGAGTAAGTTGTCATTGAAGCCAATATAGGGAAAGTGTTTGAATCAGGGAGGAATTATCCACAGTATCAAAGGAAGCAGAAAGGTCTAGAAGGATCAGAATTGAGGGGAGGTGGTGGTCAGTGGTCCAAGTAATCGTGGAGTATTTTGGCCAGAAGTCAGATTGGAGGGGACAGCTAATGATTGTACCTTAAGATGACTTACTATGTGGCTCAAGATACGTCACAAGAGGAGTTTAGGCTTGTAGATTGTTGGGAAGGAGAGAGGCAGGTCTGAAGAAAGAGGCGTTGTTGGGGTCAGCAGTTGGTTTTGTTAAGAAGAGTATGGCTGTAGCTATTTTGTAATAGGCTGGGAAGATACCAGTTGAAAGAGATAGGTTGAATAAGACAGAGAGATGAGCGGAGGAGTTGGGGAAAGTTCCTTAACAATGTGTGGCTTAAAGGGGACATGTGGAATGCAAGCTGGGTTGGCAGAGTGACAGATGGGTAGAAAGTCAGCGGTTGAGGTGAGAGAAGATAGAGAGGAGAGTGTGGGGAAGAACCTAGGAGCGGAGAATGAAGGAACCGTGACTCTTGAAACCTCTATCCCCATAGTTTGTGGACAGCCTTCACCCCCTGGTTGCCTGGCACTAATAGACAGTCTTATTTGCCTGTTAAGAGTTTGTTTATTAGCGCCGGGGAGATCGGCGGTAGGGCTAATACCGCTGGCGTTACCGCCAAAGTCGTGATCAGGCCCAAAATTACCGATTTTCGGCACGATTACCGCCCAACTCGTGATGGGCCTCATCACGAGTTGGGCGGTAATGCCGGCGCTATTAGCGCCAGCGCTAATAGCCCTACCGCCAAACCCCCCGGCGCTATTAGCGCCGGATAACGGGTTTGGCAGAAGGGTTATTGCCCATTCCTCATTCCCCATTGGGCCCAATGGGGAAAATGTGCGGTATTACCGCCGGCGGATTTCCCGCCGGCGGTAATTCGCACCGAAAATCGCCAATTTTGCCGCAGATTTCCCCCCAGCTCAGAACTGGGGGGAAATCCGCCAAAGCCATGATCTGGCGGACCCTTAAATGCGGTGGTAATAGCGCTACCGCCGCATTTAAGGGTTACCGCCAGACTCGTGATGAGGCCCATAGACATTATGCCTCATTATGGGTTTGGCGGAATCCCGCTGGTAAATCCAGCAGGATACCGGCAAACGGCAATACTGTTACCGGAACTTGGAATCCCAGAATTACTGGCATATTTCAAGTGCCAGCAACGGTGGGAATTCCCCATTCCATGGAGTCCAATAGGAATCTGTGGGGGAGAATTCCTGGTATTACCGGCACCGGTAATACTGTTGCTGGTAATACCAGCATTTTCTGATGGTGCAGTGCCAGAATGACCGGCAGCATGGATCTGCTGATAATTCCGGCCACCCCACCACCAAAGCTGTAGTTTGGCAGTACTGGAAAAGTGGCAGTAATGGAATTAAAAGTATTTCTTTCCTGCATTGCCAAACTTGTGATGAGGCCCAGTGCATTTTAGGCTGAGTGCTGAGGAGAGGAATTTGCCGAGGGAGCCAAGGAGCACCATAGCGGGGAAGCCCCTTGAACCCAGAAGAGAGGTTTGCTTCAGTGAGGGGTAGAGGAGCCCTCCACTAAACTTCAGAAGAGGGGTCTGCTCTAGTGAGGGTGGGAGATGATCCCTGAACCCCAAAAATGGATGTGCTCCAGTTGTGGGAGAGAAGAGTCCCCTGAATCCTAGGAGGGGTGTGTGCTCCAGTGAGGGTGGAGATGAGCCTCCCTGAACCCCAAAAGTGGGACCTGCTCCAGTGAGTGGGAGAGCTGGCCCATGAATCCCAGAAAAGGAGTGTGCTCCAGTGAGGGGGAGAAGAGTCCAGATTGATTTGATTTTGATTTCGATTTTGGATATTTCTTAAGTGCACCAGGCAGAATAAACTGCATTCGGGCACAGATGTTAATTATGATTTGTGCCTTGATCAGAGTATAGCAACTGTGATATAGATCACTTAGGTTCACTTAAATAGGAAGGTTTTTAGTGCTTTTCTAAAGCTTTCCAGTGATGAACAGGAACGGATAGTCAATGGTAGTTGGTTCCATAACTACAGACCGAAAACCGAAAACCTCCTATCGCCCTTTGAGATCTGTTTAGTTCGGGGTATAGTCAACAGCATTTTATCTCCCGAGCGGAGATCTCTCGTTAGCTGAAGGTGGTGGATCCTGGCACTCAAATATTTTGGTGCATGATCGTACAAGCATTTATGCATAAGGCAGACCATCTTAACCTTCACCGATCCTCCACCATCAACCAATGGAGAGATCTACCCGAGGCCGACACATGGTCTCTTTTTCTTAGGTGGGCAATTAGCCTGACTGATTAGCCTGACAATTAGTCAGATGAACCCCAAAAGTGGGGTCTGCTCCAGTGAGGCATAGAAGAGCCCCCTAAACTTGTAGGGTGTGCTCCTGCGAGGAAGAGATGAGCGCCCGGGACCCGAGAAAAGGGGTGGGCTCCAGGAAGAACAGAAAGAGACAATGGACCCAAGAGAAGGGACAGATGATAATTAGCGAGAGTGTGGCGCCAGAAAAGTGGATGTGTAACAGAAGAGGAGAGCCCATGAGCTCAGAAGAGGGGTGTGTGTAGTGCTGGCCATCAATGAATGTTGATGGAACGCTGGTGTATGGTGGTGTATGGTGTGACTAACAGCTCAAGAGAATGTTAATGAGTGCTTGAGTGTGAATATTCTGAATGTGTCAGTTGGTGTCCTGAGCTGGAGTGCATAAGGATGGCCGGTGGGTGGTCTTTGTAAGGTATATACCTACCTATGAACTAATGTATATATATCCAATAAAGTATACCTGGATTTTGTAACCAAGGCTCACAGCTGTCCTGTGGCATGACCACCATCAATCCTTAGAGTGTGCTGCTGTCATGATCTCTAACCAGACCCCCAGAACCCAGATCGCCACAGGCAAAGCCTGGACCCTTAAGGTCGCTGACTGGTGCAAGAATAGGCTTCAGGCTCTTTATATGGCTCAGCGCCACTTCCAAGATGGCTCCCGGGATAGGTCACTAGGTAGAAAGCAAGATGGCCTGTGTTTACCCAACTCTCCAAAACCCATGCCATAGCTCTCAACTCACACGCTTTTGGCGGGTGTCACCCGCCTTGTAAAAGGCTGACTCACCCGCCAAGCCTCCAGCACTCCCATTCATTTCAATGGGCGTCTCACCCGCCAAAAACAAAATCGGGTGATTTCACCCGCCTTTGCAACACAAATGGTTGAGAGCTATGCCATGCTGGTCTAGTGGTGCTGGTGCAGCCCAGGGCTACATAAACCATGCCCTGGGCCACATCCAGTGCTTACGTTTTCCTCGGCTGCTCTCAGGCAGTGTAACACTTATCTCTGGCTCCAGCATCCACGTGTAGTAGAACCGGCTCATTTTGCATAGGCTCGCACAGTGTGCATCCAGTTGTTCCGGCAAATTCAAACTTGCAGCTCCAGGTATTACGAGTCTTCGGACCTTCTTCATTCACCTTGCAGGGCTTTTCTGATCCCGAGCGGCTCCTCTGCAACAGCTGCAAGCATGAGAGCATACTTGGATTACTTGAATTACCTCGCTTTCCCGCCATCCATCCCACCGCAGTTATACTTACCTAGATGCCGCCAGCCCACGCTCTGGACAACAGTGGGGATCCTACGACTACGTGGCATGGCCAATTCAAGGTGGCACCAACTCCGGACCCGCAGGTAAAGTGACATTACTGCAGGAGATATTTCATTTAAACGCGTGCAATATAACACGCTTCTGGACATTAATCTGAACAGTCATTCTGAACTGTCATTTAAACGCGTGCAACACAACGCGCTTCTGGACACTTGTTGTTTCATCAGTTGGATGAGCATAATCAATGTGAACAGCAAACTGAAAAGCGATGCAAGGACATACCCGCTTATAAAGATTTTCACCAAAAGGCACCAAGTGTGCAGCAGCAGGCCTGGGCCACTGTATTCCAGTGAAGGAACTGGAGAAGACTGCATCTTCAAGGTGTTACCACGGTGAGCAGGGGATTAATTAGGACAACCTGCAGCAAGGAAGAGGTGGCAGTTTATGATCCCATATGTTCCCTTGTCTTTAGGTTTATTCTGAGGGGGTCATGAATCATCCAGGTAACCCAAGAATCACACCAAGATCCATCCCACATCACTACCAACCATACTGTCCACTGGGCATTAGCCATACAGTGCACCGAGGGGAAGGAGTGGTCTGGGGCAAGCAGCATAAGGCTCTTCCTGTATCACACATTCACAGTCCGGATCAGGCACTCCTGTAGGGCCCCACAGGTAAGCGTTACAGAAGGCTAAGCCCACGTTAACACCCTGCCTGAGTGCCATGGCGTCAGAAGTACATCAGTTTGCTGCGTTGTTGGGGGAGCTACGAGATGAGGTACATGCTGCTTGTTCAGAGACTAATGCAATGTGCAAAGAGCTAGTAGTTAATAGAGAAAGAACAGAGGAGTAGGCAAAGCGCCTCACCAGAACACAAGCCGGCAAGACCCCTTTACCCAGTGCATCCGATGACGCTGCAGCAGCGTCACCCCCGATCCATGTAACCACTCCAGTCACTGTCCCTTTGGCCCCACCAGAGAGCTACATGGGGGATCCCCAGAAATACGCTGTATTTATGAATCAGTGCTGGCTCCAATTCCTTTGTCTTCCTGGGGTGTTTCTGACTGATCAAACCAAGGTGGCTTTCATCTTGTGCTATTTAGGGGGTCATGCAGCCAGTTGGTCGGTACCACTGGTCAACCGGGATGATCCAGTGCTATATAATTTCGCTGGCTTCCAGCAGGAAATGGATAAGCTCTTTGCCCGTCGCACCCAGGGACATGCACTGGATGGAGAGCTGTTGGCCCTTTGACAGGGGTCCCAGGATCTGTTGGTTTACATCACTACGTTCAACTGGCTAGTGGCCGAGACTAACTGGCCTGAGGAAAAGAGAACCACCCTGTTTTACTGAGGCCTTCAGAATGAGCTAAAGGATGTTTTAGCACAAGATGTGAATCCCCCGGAACGTTGTTCGGAATACATAGACTTGGGGGTGCAATTGGACCATCACCCACAGGAAAGGTGATCTGATCGGTCACGTTTTGAGAATCGGCCTTTGTACATACGTCCTCGGGAGATGCCTCGAGCTACAGACAACACATCAACATCAGAGCCCATGCAGTTGGGCAGTGTAAGAGGGCCATTAACCAAAGAAGAAAGGGAACGGCATAGGAAGCAACAGCTTTGATTATATTGTGGCAAGGCAGGACATTTTTGGAAAGACTGTCCAAATAAGTCATCTCGAAAACCTCTGGAAGTTATGGAAATAAGCATGGCAGAACCCCAAGAGGTGTCTGAAAACTATGAGGCTCGACAAGAGTAGAGATCGACTTGTCGGGAAAGGGAAGAACGTCAACGGTCTTGCACCTTACAACGCCAGTAATCCTACTATGTCCCGAACAGCCTCAATGGATGCACGCATTACAAGCACACATTGACTGTGGGGCAGTAGGTAACTATATGGACATTACTGTGGCCCGACGAATAGGAGTGCCTATTCTGAAACGGAAAAAAACAGATAACATAGTATCTGTGGATGGGACTCAGCTATCATCTTGTCCTGTGACCCAATGTACTCAGAGGGTTGTATTGTTATACCATGACGGACATCAGGAACATATAATCTTTGATCAATGCACCCCAGTTCCAACTAATACTAGGGATGCCCTGGTTGGAATGCCACAACCCGGCCATAGACTAGCGGGCCCACTCATTGACTTTCCCAGCCGAATGTACTTTAACCTGTTACCCGGTTGCATCTACCAATGCTGTTAGGACCCAAGGAGCAGGAGCCAGACCCCCTGAGACAGTAATTGGTATCATGGGACAGCTGCCTCCAGAATACAATGCCTACCAAGATGTCTTTCACAAGGAGCAAGCTAAAACCTTGGCGCCCCACAGGCCCTATGACTGCCAAATTGATCTAGTACCAGGAGCACAACTTCGGTGCAGTCGCATATATGCCCTCATAGAGAAGAAGAAGCAACATCTACGTACCTACTTAGACCAGTATCTAGCCAACGGGTTCATTCGCCCATCCAAGTCACCCGTTTCCTCTGCTCTTTTCTTCATCCCCAAGAAGGAGGGGGACCTCAGAACCTGCATAGATTATAGAGGACTGAATAAAATCACAGTAAAAACGGTATCCTCTGCCTCTCATACCTGTACTATTGGACCAAGTGAAGAGTGCAAAGATCTATATGAAACTAGACCTCAGAGGAGCATACCATCTGGTTCGCGTAAAGGCCAGGGACGAGTGGAAGACAGCCTTCCGCACAAGGTTTGGGCTGTTTGAGTACACCATCATGCCCTTTGGACTGTGCAATGCACCGGCAGCATTCCAGTTTTTTATGACTGATGTTCTGAGAGAATTACTGGACGTTCACGCAGTGGTGTACAAAGATGACATCTTGATCTACTCCACAACTCTGGAAGAACACGTACACCACGTCAAGGCAGTCTTGGAAAAGTTACGCCAGTACCATCTGTTTGCCAAACTTGAAAAGTGTGCTTTTCTTGTGACCACTGTGGAGTTCCTCGGATACATATTGGGCCTCATTCCGAGATTGGAGGTAGCCATGGCGCTAATAGCGCCATGGCTGCCTCCAATAACGGTACTTAGTCCGCCCTCATTCAATGGGACTTACCGGTCTAGTCGGACCTTTGCAGGACCAGTAAGTCCCCATTGAAAATACCATTCCCCATTCCCATTTGAGCCCCCATAGGGCTCAATGGGGAAGGTGCAAATAACGGTACCGCAATTTGCAGTACCATTATTTGCTCCCTGGACCCGCAAAGGGACCTCGCAATAGGGCACAAAGGGATTAGCAGCACCGGTGTCCTTATCGGTGCCGGTAATCCCTTTGTGCCAGCCTCGGAATGAGGCCCACTGACTCCTCAGGGCATCCAGATGGATAACCGCAAGGTAGAAGCAATTCTACAATGGCCTTCACCCACCTCCATCAAGACAGTCCAAAGTTTCCTGGGGTTCACGAATTTCTATCGACGGTTCATCGCAGATTTTTCAGGTATAGTCCACCCTATCACCTCTTTGCTTCAGAAGAATCGCACGTTTCAGTGGACCGTCAAAGCTGAACAGGCCTTCCAGCAATTGAAGCAACGATTCACTATGGTTCCTGTACTCAAACATCCGAATCCTGAACTTCCATATCTAGTTGAGACGGATGCCTCCAATGTAGCTATGGGGGCAGTTCTGTCCCAAAGAGATCCAGAAACCAACAAATTATATCCAGTGTCATTTTGGTCCCGGAAATTCAATCCAGCAGAGCACAACTATGCAGTGACTGACAAGGAACTACTGGCCATCAAAGCCGCCTTTAAGGAATGGTGACACCAACTCCTTGGAGCGTGTCACACAGTTACCATACTCACAGACCATCGCAATCTGCAATCCCTACGGACAGCCAGAGCCCAGTCTCCCTGTCATCTAAGATGGGCTCAGTTCTTCTACGAGTATGACTTCACAGTTACCTACCGCCCTGGTGTGAAGAATGGTAAGGTAGATGCATTATCCCGGATTGTTTGGGATTCTGAAGGAGAGGATGCGTATGCGAGTCCTACACCTATACCAATCATACCTGAGGAAAAACTATTGGGGATAATGCAAATCAGTTACCCTTCATTGGACGAGTTACATGACAAAATTAGACAACTCATGAGCCCTGATCAAATACAAGCCTGGATCTCACAAGGAACACAATGGGCGGAAGTAGACAATCTTCCATATTATCGGAACCATTTGCATCTACCACACCCTGCCATGCAAGACCAGGTTATGAGGACCTATTATGATGCACTCACAGCAAGCCATCCAGGAATAGCAAAGACCATGGCAAAAGTACAGCAGAACTTTTGGTGGCCTACGTGGTGTAAGGAGGTGATGCAGTATGTAAAGACTTGTGATATATGTGCCAGAAACAAGACGCCTAGAAACAAACCACAGAGACTGCTCCGCCCCTTATAAATCCCACGGGCCCCATGGCATACCATCTCTTTGGACTTCATCACTGAACTGCCACCCTGCAACGGTTATAACACTATATTAGTTGTTGTTGATCTCTTAACTAAAATGGCAAACTTCATCGCCTTAAAGGGATTACCAAACGCAGGAGTTTTAGCCCAAACCTTCTTAACAAATATCGTCAGACTGCATGGGTTCCCCTCTGTGGTGATCTCAGATCAGGGGAGTCAGTTTGTTTCCAAGTTCTGGCAGAATTGTTGTGCCAAAGCCCAGATTGAAGTCTGTCTGTCTACTAGTCACAATCCACAGGCAGACTGTCAAACCGAATGAACTAATCAGACCCTTGAACAATATCTTCGGTGTATGCTTACTCAGGTAGACCTCAATTGGGTAGAATTACTATGGGCAGTTGAATATGCCTACAACAACACAGTCCGCATTTCAACAGGTATCTCGCCCTTCTTCCTACACGGGAGAGACCGGCGCACCTCAGCTCTTGATCCACCTGTACCCTTGGACATGCCTGCCGTTGAGACCTTAAACACAAGTACAAAGAAACCATGAGAAAAGCTACCCAAACCCTCTTGGAGTCTAAGTCAGCTCAAAAACATTTTGCAGACAAGAAACGATCCATGGTGCCCAAGTACTAAGTAGGCAATAAAGTATGGCTAGCCACAAGACACATTCAGTTAAAGGGACCTAAGAAAAATTCCACCCAAAGTATATTGGCCTTTACCCTATTGAATCCATTATCAATCCTGTGGCAGTAAAATTAGTGTTGCCCCCCACATTCCGCATACACCCAGTTTTCTATGTATCATTGGTGAAACCCGTGCACCCAGGCACCCGAGATTCCCTGACACGACCCCCTCCGGTCGAAGTACAAGGAGAGGAGGCTGAATACTAGATCAAGAAAATCTTAGATTCTAAGGTCATGCGGAAAAAACTCTACTATCTGGTTGACTGGAAGGTGTATGGGGTATTAGACCGGACCTGGGAACGAGTCGAGAATATACATGCACCACACTTACTGGCCCATTATCACTGTAATCACCCAGAACGCCTAGGGCCAGGTGTAGCTCTCCAAAGGGGGGCTTCGGAGGGGAGAGTGCTGTCACTATCTCTAACCAGACCACCAGAACCCAGATTACCACAGGCAAAGCCTGGACCCTTAGGGTCGCTGACCGGCGCAAGAATAGGCTGCAGGCTCTTTATATGGCTCAGCGCCACTTCCAAGATGGCTTACGGGATAGGCCACTAGGTAGAAAGCAAGATGGCCCCTGTTTACCCAACTCTGCAATATCCATGGTGGTCTAGTGGTGCTGGGTGCAGCCCAGGGCCATATAAACCACTCCCTGGGCCACACCCAGCGCTTAGCGTTTTCTTCGGCTGCTCTCAGGCAGCGTAATGCTTATCTCCGGCTTCAGCATCCACGTGTAGTGGAACCAGCTTATCTTGCATCAGCTCGCATGACGTGCATCCAGTTGCTCCGGCAAATACAACCCTGCAACTCCAGGTATCACGAGTCTTCGGACTTTCTTCATTCACCTCGCTGGGCTTTTCCCATCCAGAGCAGCTCCGTCGCAGCAGCTGCAAGCATAAGTACATACTTGGATTACTTGAATTACTTCGCTTTCCCGCTGTCCCTCCCGCCACAGTTATACTTACCTAGATGCTGCCAGCCCACACTCCGGACACCAGTGGGGATCCTACGGCTACGCGGCACGGCCGATTCACCGTGGCACCAGTTCCGGACCTGGAGGTAAAGTGACATTACTGCAGGAGACATTTCATGCAACTGTTACTCACCACTCCGCAATAGGCCGAAGATGCAGAGAAGTGACCTTGGAGATGATGGTGGTACAAGAATCGATATTCAGCCTTCCATCCCAGCTCCCCTGAGTACAAGACTCAGGCTTCCTCAAAGAGGGGCTCTTTTCCACAATGTACCTCTCTGCTGTTTGAGTTAGGACAGACAGAGGTGTCTATTGAATAAAATAGCGGGGAGAACACACACCGCCAATACCAATGCTGCAAAGGAATACAAAGATATTAGACAGGGTTTGAGGTTAATGCAAGTGTTTAGAACAGTTGAATTAAATGGTCAACTACCTAGATAGATATTGGAGTGGAGCTTCCCCGGGGTGGATCTACAAGGAATAACACAAAATGAGTGGAAATGGTCTAATTCAATATCGGTCCCAACTATATATAGAATTGATAACAACTAACCTGAATAAGGATATAATGAGGAAAGGGATCCTGGAACAGAAGACAACGACAGGAGAAAATAACAAACAGGGATGTTAGTATAGGGAAGTAGCCCCGGACGGCACAAGGGTCGCACTAGTTGCAGTTTTCAGGAGAGCGTTTATATGCACTTGAGTGCAATCTCAGATAAAAGTCACTCAATGTCCCAGAATCCAACAGAAGAAAAATATCCAGACAAGTTGTGGAGAAAAAACAGTTGCGGCAATGGAGATAGGCAATTAAGTCTGTACCTTAGCACACATGTATCCCGAGAAGCTGTAGATGAGATCCGAGGCGGCAACCAGGAATGAAGTGCCGCAGAAGGGAGCAGGATCCAGTAACGTTCCGAGTCAAAACAACCAGACGAGCATGACAGGAATAAAGGAAGAGACAAGGCAATCCAGTAGTCAGGCAAAAGGTCTACACTGTCATGAGCAATGTTTCCAAGGAGTCAGGACAAGCCCAACATCCCCGGAAGCAGGCTCACAACCCCCGCTCCTGGTCCCAACCGACCCCTATCGGGGCCCTCTGGACCATGTCCTGGCGCCGTTGGCGCCAGGCTCATAAGAATCACCAGTCCCGGCGCCAGAGGTGCCGGGCTCATACTTTGGATAAAGGTGCTTGGGTGGACTTACCTGTAGCAGACCATGCTGCATACTCACCTTCACAAGTCCTGGCAAAATGAAGCCCCAGCCTTCTGCTGGGTGGGACTATTTTTCCGAATCTGGAACTACTTTCTTACCTGGGTGGGGCTGGCATCACTCCTTGACTCTGGAACACAGGAACTCTTTTTCTCTTGGGCGAGGCTGAGGAGGAAGACACTTAATCACCTCAACACTATTTAAACCACACCCGATTGGAAGAACGTGCTTCGCGTTATTCTGCATCTGCAGCAGGACGCTCACCGAGTCAGCTCCAGTCTTCTAGTGATATCTTCTGCTCCAGCCTGTGAAAACAAGTCAGATCTTCACTTACCATCCAGGGATCCAGTCTCCGGCTGCACCTGCCAGCAAAGGAACATCAGGTTAGCAAAAGGCAACGCTTTAGCAGCCGTGCTTACTTACCTGAAACCACGGCATTTTCCGAATCCCGCGGCCTTTACCTGCAAGACAAAGAACTCCAGTCAACGTTTTAGCAGCCGCGCTTACTTACCTGAACCCACGGCATCTTCCGAATCCCGCGGCCTCTACCTGCAAGACAAAGAACTCCGGTTAGTGCAAAAAAGGGGGAAATTGGACGCAATTATATTTTCACTTACCGGAGCTGTGCGCTCCTCGCCATCTCCTCTTCTGCTGCATCTCCGCACCTGCAAATCAAGAAAAAGACATTAAGAGGTGTGAATAAACCTGCCAGCAAGCATATTACTTACGTGCTCCTCCACGTGCACGGACCTTCATACTTACGTGCATCCGTATGCTCAGCATATAGCATTTCGGCACCTAAGAAACAAAGGCAAAGACTTCATTAAAAGGTGCTCTCGAACTTTACAAACCGACCAGCATCCGTTCGTGCAGAAAACGACGGCATCGCTTCTTCAGCAGCTTTAAACCCTCTGAGGCTACAAGAGACTTAAAGCAATCCCAGTGAAGTAACTGGAACCCAGCGCCCCTGCATCAGTCGCAGGATGGAGAGCCCAGCATTTACATATCTAAGGTGAGAGCTCATTCAGACTTTGGGCGGTCTCAGGGAAGAAACGAATAAGGAGGAGAAGCCCAACCAACAACCAGCCATTAATCCCTTTTTCTTCCGCCTGCAGACACCTTACTCTACAAGTCAGACATTCCATAAGAGGAGGTCCGGTCCAGAGAACCATCCGAGTCCTGCGCTTCTCAATTGAAGACACGGTAACTGTCCAGCCAGGATCTGCGCCTCCGTGGGAACCAGGTGAGCGTTACAGAACGCGAAGCCCTCCAATAACTTCCTACCCAGGCGCAATGGAAACCTCAGACACTGACCAACTAGCCCAGCTACTAGGGGAATTAAGAGCAGAGGTACATGCAGCCCGCCAGGAAACGAATGCCCTGAGGAGAGAATTGATTGTATCGAAAGAACGAACTGATGATCTTGCCAGACAGTTGTTACAATCACAAGCGGGGCAAACCCCTTTGCCTACGGGAGGGAGCTACATTCCTGCAGCCTCGGCCAGTCCGGTACAAATCAACCTACCCGGAAATGTGCCTTTGGCTCCGCCCGAACGCTTCTCTGGAGATCCTAAAAGGTTTGCGGTTTTCATCAACCAGTGCCGATTGCACTTTCTGTGTAGACCAGCTGCTTTTCCGACGGACCAGACTAAGGTAGCCTTTGTGCTTTCATATCTTAGCGGCAGTGCTGCTGATTGGTCGGTTCCTCTAGTTGCACAGGATGATCCGATTCTTCACGATTTCCAAGCATTCCAGACCAGCATGGAAAGACTGTTTGCAAGACATTCCCAGGGCCAGGCCTTGGATAACGAACTCCTTTCCTTACGGCAAGGCAATCAGGATCTCCTGGCTTATATTGCGTCATTTAATAGGCTAGTAGTTGAAACCAGATGGCCCGAGGACAAGAGGATCACGCTGTTCCACAGAGGTCTGCGGGGAGAACTCAAAGATGTTCTAGCTCAGGTAGTGAATCCTTCCCAGGATTGTTCTGAATACATCGATTTAGTGGTCCAATTGGATCACAGATTGCAAAACAGGAAGGCAGACCGCTCCAGGTTCGAAACTCGAGTGTTCTCCAAACCACAGAATTCCACCAAGGGAGCTGAAGCCGTAGAACCTATGCAAATAGGGGTCATGAAGGGCCCTTTAACCCAGAAAGAACGCGACAGGAGAAGACAGTTGCAGTTATGCCTCTATTGTGGAAATTCAGGACATTTCCTTCGAGAATGCCCAGTGAAACCTTCAAAGAAGACAGTGGGAGCTTCTGATAAAAATACCGAAAGGCCGGAGCCGGGAAACAACCTCGCCCGACAAGTGTAGAGGTCCGCTTGCCGAGCGTTAAAACCAGTTCTTTGACCTCGCATTTCATAGTTTCAATGGTCCTCATGAATCCAGAGCAACCGGATCGTTTGCATGCTATTAAAGCATACATTGATAGCGGAGCAATTGGTAATTATGTAGACCACGAAATGGCTTCCAGGATGAACCTACCCCTCTGTCCTAAGGCAATAAAAGACGTTATTACCACAGTGGATGGTACGGAAATAGCTTCTGGACCAGTGACCCATACCACCACGGAAGTGGCGTTATTAAGTCAAGATGGACATTGTGAGGTGATCATGTTCGATGTGATCAAGGCTCCTCAATTCCAAGTAATATTGGGGATTCCCTGGTTAGAGAAACACAATCCTCAAATTGATTGGCGAGCAAAGACAATACGGTTTCCAGAGTGTGCCCCCACTTGTTATCCTCGACCCAGTATTGGACTAGCAGCGACAACATCCGAAAGTCCGCAACTGCCTATAGAGTATCAGGAATTCCAAGACGTTTTTCAGAAGCAGCAGGCGAATACTTTACCTCCCCACAGGTCGTACGACTGTCAAATAGACCTGATACCCGGATCCACTCCCCCATGTAGTAGAATTTATGCCCTTACCGAGCCTGAAAATCTTCATTTGCGACAGTATCTGGACCAGTACCTAGCCAACGGATTCATCGGTCCTTCAAAGTCTCCAGTATCCTCAGCTCTGTTCTTCGTGCCGAAAAAAGAAGGTGACCTTTGGATATGTATAGATTATCGTGCCCTGAACCAAATCACGGTAAAGAATAGGTATCCCTTACCTCTAATTCCGGAACTCCTTGACCAAGTTAAAAGCGCCTGTATATACACCAAGCTAGATCTTCGGGGAGCGTACCACTTGGTACGGATCACAGAAGGCGACGAATGGAAGACGGCCTTTCGCACCAAGTATGGACTATTTGAATACCAAGTGATGCCCTTTGGTCTTTGCAATGCTCCGGCCGCCTTCCAGTATTTCATGAATGACGTCCTTAGAGAACTTATAGACGTTTGTGTAGTCGTCTACATTGATGACATCCTTGTGTACTCATCTTCTGAAGCAGAGCATCAGAAACACGTCAGAGCTGTTCTTGAAAGGCTTCGCCAACATAAACTTTTTGCCAAGCTTGAAAAGTGTGTTTTTCATGTCACCGAGGTCGAATTTTTAGGTTTCATTTTGACCCCCAACGGGGTCCACATGGACTCGAGGAAAGTTGACGCTATCATCAAGTGGCCATCACCAACTTCCGTGAAGGGAGTACAAAGCATGTTAGGTTTCGCCAACTTTTACCGCAGGTTTATCCCGGAATTTTCACGAATAGTTCAGCCCATTACGGCTCTTTTAAAAAAGAATAAACGTTTCGAGTGGACAGCAGAGGCAGAACAGGCCTTTCAGGAGTTAAAAGCCAAGTTTATCTCAGCACCTATATTAAAACACCCGCGCCCGGACCTTCCTTATATCGTTGAGACCGACGCCTCTAGCTTGGCAATGGGGGCGGTTTTATCACAGAGGGATCCAGAAACTAACCAGTTACACCCTGTGGCATTCTGGTCCCGCAAGTTCTCGGCGCCCGAAATCAACTACACCATCACTGATAAAGAACTTCCTAGCTATTAAGTCCGCCTTCAAGGCCTGGCGGCACTACCTCCTTGGAGCCAAACACACAGTCACAGTAATCACCGATCATCGCAACTTACAGTATTTGAAGACTGCTAAAGCTCAAT
Organism: Ambystoma mexicanum; assembly: GCF_040938575.1. Taxonomy (NCBI): domain Eukaryota; kingdom Metazoa; phylum Chordata; class Amphibia; order Caudata; family Ambystomatidae; genus Ambystoma; species Ambystoma mexicanum. The sequence goes on from NC_090922.1 coordinate 906,511,754, forward strand.
CCTCCAGACAACTTCGCTGGGCTCTGTTTTTTGCCGAATTTGACTTTGTAATCACTTATCGTCCAGGCAACAAGAATGGCAAAGCAGATGCCTTTTCCCGGATTGGAATGGAGGAACACATGGTCAATCCTGAACCCGTGCCTATAATTCCCGAACAAAGAATCCTGGGCATGGTCTCCTCGCAATCCATCGAAGATATCGAAGCAAAGGCCAAACAACTTGTGACTCCTTCAGATCTACAGAACTGGCAACAGAAAGGAAAGGACTTCACCGTGTCTAAGGATTTGCTTTATTTTCAAGGACGACTATACTTACCTGGTACTGATTTACCAAGACAGGTAATCTCTTGCTACCATGATTCTTTAATGGAAGGACATCCTGGCATTGCCAAAACCTCAGAAAAGATCAAGAGACACTTCTGGTGGCCATCATGGAGAAAGGATATCAAGGACTTTGTAATGTCTTGTGGGGTGTGCGCCCAAAACAAAAGTCAGAAAGAAAAACCAGCCGGCCTATTACACCCACTAGACATCCCGCCACACCCCTAGCATACCCTTTCCATGGACTTCATTACTGATTTACCCTCATGCTCCGGATACAACACCATTTTAGTAATCGTGGATTTGTTTTCTAAAATGGCCCACTTCATCCCACTGAAGGGCTTACCCTCAGCTTCAGACCTGGCCCGAGAATTCCTCGAAAACATTGTTCGGTTACATGGTTTCCCTTCAATTTTGATCTCAGATAGAGGAAGCCAGTTTATATCGCACTTTTGGCGAAATTGCTGTCGTCTAGCTCAAATCGATGTGAGACTTTCAACCAGCCATCACCCCCAGACAGATGGTCAAACCGAGAGGACAAATCAAACTCTGGAACAATATTTACGTTGCATGCTGCAACAGTCGGAAAGTAATTGGAAAGACATCCTTTGGATCGCCGAATACGCCTACAACAATTCGATCCATTCAGGAACCGGAAAAAGTCCCTTTTACCTCTTATACGGGATTCACCCTCGAACCTCCAATCTTGATCCACCTCAGGATCTCGGAACACCTGCCGTAGATCATCTACACACTGCTATCACTCAAGCTTTCAAGGAAGCCACGACCCATCTTCAACTAGCCAAAGAACAGTATAAAAAGGGAGCAGACCGACATCGAAGGGAGACCCCCCAATACCGGGTTGGAGACCTAGTTTGGTTATCCACTAAACATTTAACTCTTAAAGGGCCTCGCACCTTCAATCCAAAATATCTGGGACCATATCCTGTCACCGCCATAATAAATCCAGTGGCTGTCAAATTGAGCTTGCCGTCCCACATGAAAATACATACAGTTTTCCACGTATCTCTACTAAAACCAATGCAGCCTGGAACCCGATTGACTAAAGCTCCAGAACCTATTCAAGTTAATGGAGAACTCGAATTTGAGGTTAAAAACATCCTGGACTCCAAGATCATTAAGTCCAAGCTATACTATCTGATTGACTGGAAGGGCTACGGGCCTCAAGAACGATCGTGGGAACCCTCTGAATACGTCCACGCACCTCGCCTAATCAAAAGATTCCACCGAACTTTTCCCGACAAACCAAAACCCCCGGGCGAGACAATTTTGGGAGGGGCCTTGAGGGGGGGTGCTGTCATGAGCACTGTTTCCAAGGAGTCAGGACAAGCCCAACATCCCCGGAAGCAGGCTCACAACCCCCGCTCCTGGTCCCAACCGACCCCTATCGGGGCCCTCTGGACCATGTCCTGGCGCCGTTGGCGCCAGGCTCATAAGAATCACCAGTCCCGGCGCCAGAGGTGCCGGGCTCATACTTTGGATAAAGGTGCTTGGGTGGACTTACCTGTAGCAGACCATGCTGCATACTCACCTTCACAAGTCCTGGCAAAATGAAGCCCCAGCCTTCTGCTGGGTGGGACTATTTTTCCGAATCTGGAACTACTTTCTTACCTGGGTGGGGCTGGCATCACTCCTTGACTCTGGAACACAGGAACTCTTTTTCTCTTGGGCGAGGCTGAGGAGGAAGACACCTAATCACCTCAACACTATTTAAACCACACCCGATTGGAAGAACGTGCTTCGCGTTATTCTGCATCTGCAGCAGGACGCTCACCGAGTCAGCTCCAGTCTTCTAGTGATATCTTCTGCTCCAGCCTGTGAAAACAAGTCAGATCTTCACTTACCATCCAGGGATCCAGTCTCCGGCTGCACCTGCCAGCAAAGGAACATCAGGTTAGCAAAAGGCAACGCTTTAGCAGCCGTGCTTACTTACCTGAAACCATGGCATTTTCCGAATCCCGCGGCCTTTACCTGCAAGACAAAGAACTCCGGTCAACGTTTTAGCAGCCGCGCTTACTTACCTGAACCCACGGCATCTTCCGAATCCCGCGGCCTCTACCTGCAAGACAAAGAACTCCGGTTAGTGCAAAAGAGGGGGAAATTGGACGCAATTATATTTTCACTTACCGGAGCTGTGCGCTCCTCGCCATCTCCTCTTCTGCTGCATCTCCGCACCTGCAAATCAAGAAAAAGACATTAAGAGGTGCGAATAAACCTGCCAGCAAGCATATTACTTACGTGCTCCTCCACGTGCACGGACCTTCATACTTACGTGCATCCGTATGCTCAGCATATAGCATTTCGGCACCTAAGAAACAAAGGCAAAGACTTCATTAAAAGGCGCTCTCGAACTTTACAAACCGACCAGCATCCGCTCGTGCAGAAAACGACGGCATCGCTTCTTCAGCACCTTTAAACCCTCTGAGGCTACAAGAGACTTAAAGCAATCCCAGTGAAGTAACTGGAACCCAGCGCCCCTGCATCAGTCGCAGGATGGAGAGCCCAGCATTTACATATCTAAGGTGAGAGCTCATTCAGACTTTGGGCGGCCTCAGGGAAGAAACAAATAAGGAGGAGAAGCCCAACCAACAACCAGCCATTAATCCCTTTTTCTTCCGCCTGCAGACACCTTACTCTACAAGTCAGACATTCCATAAGAGGAGGTCCGGTCCAGAGAACCATCCGAGTCCTGCGCTTCTCAATTGAAGACACGGTAACTGTCCAGCCAGGATCTGCGCCTCCGTGGGAACCAGGTGAGCGTTACATACACCAGGAGTTCAGAAGAGGAATCGTGTGTAGGAAGACACGAAGAGGAAACGGACGAAACCGCGAGTAGCTGATAACGCTAATTAGCAGCAACGAGCCCCTTGGAAGATGGTGGTTTTATAGTCATAAGAGGGGCGTGTCTTGCCGTACATCTTCCACGTACAAGAGTCAGCTGACCCGGAGTCCGTCGAAGTTTGTACAGACGCCATGGTAGCCTGTATCTGGTCCATAGAGGAGCTTGTAAAGAAGTCGTACCCTGCAAGGAGGCCCGCGAGGAAGCCTGAAGTGTAACAGCAACACAACGCGCTTTTGGACACTTGTTGTTTCATCAGTTGGATAAGCATAATCAACGTGAACAGCAAACTGAAAAGCGCTGCAAGGACATACTTACCCGCTCATAAAGATTTTCACCCAAAGGCACCAACTGCGCCGCAGCAGGCCTGGGGCACTGTATTCGAGTGAAGGAAGTGGAGAAGACTGCATCTTCAAGGTGTTACAACGGTGAGCAGGGGATTATTTAGGACAACCTGCAGCAGGGAAGAGATGGCAGTGCAGTGGTTTATGATCCCATATGTTACCCTGTCTTTAGGTTTATTCTGAGGGTTCCTGAATCATCCCGGTAACCCAAGAATCGTACCAAGATCCATCTCACATCACTCTCAACCATACTGTCCACTCAGCATTAGCCATACAGTGCACCGAGGGGAAGAAGTGGTCTGGCACAAGCAGCACAAGGCGCTTCCTGTATCACACATTCACATTCCAGACCAGGCAATCCTGCAGGGCCCCACAGGTAAGCGTTACAGCTACATTGGACAGGGACACAGTGAGCAGGGCAATACATCCTTGGGAGAGTGCGCAGGACACTATATCCCTGGATGCAAATTCATGAGCAGGGCACTATGCCCCTGGACGAGTGCATAGGGCACTATATCCTTAGGTGTGGACAAGTGAGCAGTGCACCATATCACTGGGTGTGGATTAGTGAGCAGGGTACTATACTCCCGAATAAAAGACAGAGAGAAGGCGAATCCTAGTGAAAGGGAGGACTTTGTTGGCCAAGAAAGGAAGCCCCAAATGCAGAGAGAGGCAGAGAGGCCATGTTGTCCCCAGAAGAAGTGATAAAGACTGAATGCTAGAGCGAATTAAACAGGAAACCCTCCTGTCTGGATCTTTATGAATGCCATTTTGTTTGCTGTCCTTCATTTATAATCCTTTCAAAAGAATCTTTCTCACAACCATCCTAAACTAATTTCCATGAAATAGTCTTATGTTTGATTATTTGGTGATAAAATCTTTTAAACTTATTGCATTGCCAGTAGTTGTGTGCTCCTTCAGCCATGTGATTGTAGACTTGGATGGCTCCATTGTAAATGTGTCTAAAGTTGTAATAAGGTATTCACAAGGGAGCTGAATAGTGTGAGGAGCCAGGAATGAGACGCGTATATAGAGGGGTCATAGTTTTGGCTATAGACTTTTAATTCAAACATAAAGGGGGTTGGAAAAGGCTTTGCTGTCCCTACTGTCGAGAGGTATTTCCCTACCTAAACCAAAACTAAGGTTCTGTCCGATGTCAAGATGTCTAAAGCAAAATGTCCTTTGTCCAAATTTCTACTCTGGCCTTCAGATTCTAAACATAATTTTGAAGGTGAAAAGGGTAACGTCTTGGCCTTGGAAAGTGTACAAAAATGTTCGAGGAAAGAGGTAATTCTAACACAGAAAGCTCCCAATTGGATGACTTTTACAGTTCCAGGGGATTGTCCCCTTCCCCAGGATTTCCTCTTATAGATGTCCAAGCTGCTAAGATTAGGAGCATTCCTTAGACTTATCTGTACAGCAGAAATGGCCTGTATGGAAAAGAACTTGACTGTTAGTCTTCATTTCACAGGATATCTAGTGTGGTTGCCAGGTTTTTCTCCTCTTCAATGTAACTTCAACACAGACTTTGTAATTTCAACAAGTCCACTATACCTGATGCATCCTCCTATCAGGGTTTCCTCATGTGATTTACTTTACACACTTGCCAACTTGACTTTGCCTGGTATATTCTCCTGCCAGGGCTTTCTCATATGCTTTACTTGACACACTTGCAAACATGAATCTGCCTGGGGTACTCTCCTGCCAGAGATTTCTCATTTGCTTCACTTGACACACTTGCAAACTTGACAGTATCTTGTATTCAATCCGTTATTTCTCCTTTGGAAATATCGAGTCTCACATTCTGTGTTAAATACTTCATTTATTCTCATTTGCCTTAGGTAGGGTTACCAAAGTACCCCGGTTTCCCAGCTTCCCTCACCAGTTCTCTATGGTGTGCTTTGGTTCTCTCGCTGTAAGCATAATGTGGCTCTTCGGTGTCCAATTGCTTCTCTCTGGGTTCGCCAATCTTGTTCTGTGGCTTCCGCATCCCTCGCGGCTCCTGTTTGCCTGCTGTGCACTTCTCCGTACTCAAACAGCATGGATGCTGCTCTCTGGTACCCGCGAACACTAGGAAGTCTTGCCTTCTCTTCCTCTCATGGCGTCCTCGCGGTGGACTGGATTCAGCACTCTTCTTCTCTTTGCCTTCACCGTGAGCCAGTTGGCTCGGCAGTCTTCCCAGCAGCAAAACGGTCCCTTGATCAGTACCGAGAGGACGAGCTTCTCCCAGCCAGTGTACTCCTCCTGTCAGTTGGTTCAGTGTTTTAAATGACCCAGCAACAATTATACACTTGCAACCACTAGAGCACAGCTTGTGCTTCTGTTCTTTATCAATCTTCACTACTCTACTCAGATTTCTCGTCCCAGTACTTTTATATTCGTAGAAAGGGAAGTCAGTTCTTAGTGACTTATAGGCAGAGCATGGAAAGGTATTCTTAATAGCTTCCATGGGAGGGTGTAGGGAGTTATGACAATATGCCATTAAAGCATGGGGAATGAATGGGGTATCCCTAAAAGAAAATGGGGGATACCAGGTCTTGTTCGATTATGTCGTTTCACTGCTTTGAGGGTTGCCTACCTCTTGTGATCCTCCCTCATATAGCCACCCCCAGGGCCAGGATCAGGTAGCAGCTGCCATCCCCTGGCCACACGGGCAGGGTTCACTGCTGGGAAAGGAGTGATGACACCATCAGATTCATCACATACCCTCCCCCTAATGCTGCTGGTTTTCTCAGTACCTATTGGGAAACGGGAAAGGAAATCCACATTTCCCTGTTCTCTTCCTTTCTGTGTTCTACTGTGAAACAATAGGGCTACATATCTAAGAACCAGTGCATGACCCATGCATTGGTGTCCTTGTGGAGGCTCATCCATGTCAATGGGGAATGATCAGTGACCAGTCTAAATTTCCACCAATGAAGTAGAATTTGAGGTATTAAACTGCCTACTTTTTAGCTGGAGCCTTAAACTCAATTGTGGCATAGTTATTTTCCCAGGGATATCACTTCCTAAGAATTGGGTGTTCAATGCCATTGTGGTCTTGTGAAAGAACAGCCCCCAACCCAACATGTGAAGCATCTGTTTGCAAGAGTAACTTTTTGTTAAAATCAGTCACCTTCAACACTGGTTCACTACACAGAATATTCTTGAGTTTGTCAAAACAGTTTTGTTCTTTATCGCTTTACTTTATCTTTTGGGGTTCTACATTATTAAGTTAATCAGTGAGGTAAGAAGTGAAACTGGGGTTGAATTGTACCCAATACCCCACTAGTCACAGAAAATCTCTCAGATCTTTTGTGGTTCTGAGCACTGGAGTCTCCTGAACAGCTTTCACATTTTCACTTTGGGGTTGAACAAGTCCATTACCCACAAATCCAATCCAAACTGACTGCTGACTGGGCCAAATGGCAGAGCCTGGCTTGCCTCAAGACTCTGGTAACTAAGTATAGGTGGTGTAGGTGTTCATCCCATGCCTTACTATGAATGGCACCACGGAAAGAGGAGTAAGGGGTGAAGGACTTGGTCAATTAACCTTTGAAATGTCACTGGGGCCCCGTGAAGTCTAAATGGAATAGTCCAATAGGGATGGAGCAGACTGTTTTCTTCTTGTCCTCTGGATTAACAGGTACTTGCAAGTACCCTTTTATTAGATCAATCGTGGAGAGGAAAACGGCAGTCCCTAATCAATCAATCTGATCATCTATCCTTGGCATAGAATAACTGTCGAATTGGAATACCGCGTTCACCTTTCTGAAGTCAATACAGAACCTCCAAAGCTGATCAGGCTTGGCAACAAGTACTATGGGAGAGGACTAAGGACTCTGGGATGGTTCAATAATATCACATTTTAGCATTTTCTCCACCTCCTCTACAACTATTGTTTTTCTTGTGTCCAGGATCCAATAGAGTTTTAAATGAACCACATTCCCTGGGGTTGTACTCATGTAGTTAAAAAAAAAACCTTTACTCTTCCTAGCTCAGATTTAAAATCATCTATAAACTGTTCTAAAAACTCTAGTGGATCTTGTTTCCGTGTCTTTAGTAAGTGAGAAGGAAACAAGGTATTTTTCTATGATTCGTCTGTTAATAGACTGGTTAACACCACTGTAGTGGTCTCAGTGGATCCTCTCTCCACTCCTTAGAGGAGTATGTGGTAGATATGGGACTTAATTCGCCTATCCGGTCAAGAGATTCGATAATTATATGGACCCGAGTAAAGCTCTCTTGTCATGAGAGGTCTTTTGTTTTTTTTTAGCTTTAACCAGGCGGGATTGGACAATCGCTCTCACAGTTGCCATTTGTTCTCTTAAATGTTGGGCTGTTTGGGAGAGGGGCAAGATGGCTTCTTCCCAAGTCTCCCACAACATGTCAAGCACATCCTGTGGCTCTCTACAGTACAATAATTAAAATGGCGAAAACCCTGTTGAGGAATGTAGTGTTTTTCAGACGGCAAAAAGAGACCAGGTTATCATGATATCCCAGTTTTTGCCGTCAGCTGCAACCAATTTCCAAATGACATGTTTCAGGGTTTTATTAAACTGTTCCACTAATCCATCGGTTTGCAGGTGATAAACGGAAGTCGTGAGAGTTTTTATATGTAGGATTTCCTTCACCGCTCCCATTACCTGCCTCATGAAGCTAGTCCATTGATCCATCATGATCTCCTTCGAGAAACTGACATGTGAACAAAATGGGATCAGGTGTTTTAGAATTTGTTGGCACGTATTATTGCATAATGGGAAGGCTTAGGGGTATCGGGTTGCATAATCCACAATTACCAATATATAACGACTACCCAGTTTAGATAACTCAAGGGGTCCAACTATGTCCATGCCTATATGGGAAAAGGGCACATCAATGATAGTTAAAGGCTGTAGTGGAGCTGGAGGTGACATTTGGAAGCTGGGCTTTTGACACAGGGCAGAAGTAAGCACATCATTTTTCACATCGGCATAGATTCCGGCCCAATAGAAAAGGCTTATTATTTGTGCTTGTGTCTTGGCTATTCCAAAGTGACCATCTGTTAAATGAGAGTGTGCAATTTCTAATACCATTCTCTTGTGGCTTTTAAGAACCATTATCTGAGATTTGGGATTGCCATCGAGGATATCACCTCTATACAGTAATCCATAATTTAAAAAAAAGATTGGTCCCCCTTTCTGCCTGCCATCCTCATCAAATATTACATGAAGGAAAGCCTCTGCTAGTAAGGGGTCATTCCTTTAGGCTAATGCCAAGTCTGGAATAATCTCAGTTTCATCTCCCAGGGCTTTTGGTGGTACCGCCTCAGATGTTGATTGGGAGATCTTCATCTGTCTCTCCAAAACTTTTTCTCCCCCTCTAAGTTTTGTCAGCTTTCTTTCTTAACTTCCTCCATTTTAGGAAACAAAGCCCTCTCTTGGATTCCCTGAGCATTTTTTTCCCCTGCCTTTATTGGATATGCCTGTTTTGCACTGTTCTGAATCAGGATCTTTATATCACCTCTATAGTCAGGGTCTATGACCCCTGCTAAGGCGTCTAGGCCATATCACCAAGCTAGGCCCGACTTAGAGGCAAGCCTAGTTTAAGTACCTGGGGGCGTATCGAGACCGGATCAGTGGGTATTAACATTCTGTCTCCAGGTTGGACCAACTCTCTCTTGCTACTACATAAGTCAAATCCAATAGAAGTTTCTGTAGCTACTGATGGAAAGGAAGCTCTGTTGCTGCATTTTTCAAACTTGAGGTTTCCCCAGGTTATATCAACTGAGCTTAATCCCATTTCTGTCACCATATATGAGGAGCCAGGAATGAGACGAGGACACAGAGAGGTCATAGTTTTGGCCATAGACTTTTATTTCAAACAATAAGGGGTTTGGGAAATGCCCCACTGTCCCTACTCTGAGAGGTGTTGCCCTACCAAAACCAAACCTAAGGGCCTGTCCTATATCAAGATGTCCAAAGCAAAATGTCCTGTGTCCAAAGTTCTATTCTGGCCCTCACATTCTAAAAACAATTTCTAAGGTGAAAAGGGTAATGTCTTGGCCTTGGAAAGTGTACAGAAATGTTTGAGTTCAAAAGGAAAGAGGTAATTCTAACATAAAAAGTTCCCAATTGGATGACTTTTTACAGTTCCAAGGGATTGTTCCCTTTCCCAGGTTTTTCCTCTTATAGATGTCCAAGCTCCTAAGAGTAGAAGCCTTCCTTAGACTTATCTGCTCAGCAAAAATGGTTTGTTTGGAAATCAACTTGGCTGTTAGTCTTAATTTCATATGATACCTTGTGTGTCCCCTTGCCAGGTTTCTTCTCCTCTTTAAAGTCATTTCAACACAGTCTTTGGCTATACCTGATGCATCCTCATATTAGGACTTCCTCATGTGATTTACTTTACACACTTGCCAACTTTACTTTTCTGGTATACTCTCCTGCCAGGGCTTTCTTATGTTCTTCACTTGACACACTTCTAAACTTGAATCTGCCTGGTGTACTCTCCTTCCAGAAATGTATCATGTGCTTCACTTGACACACTTGCCAATATCTTGTATTCATTCCATTATTTCTCTTTTGGAAATATCCAGTCTCACAGTTAGTCTCAAATGCTTAATTTTTTCTCATTTGCCTTCAGTAGGGATGCTGAAGTGCCCCGGTGTGCCAGATTCCCTCTTGTGGACTCACCGGTTCTCAGTAGCTACAGAAAATTCTATTGGATTTGACTTATGTAGTAGCAGGAGAGAGTTGGTTCTCCCCGGTGGCATACTGTGGCTCTTCGGCATCTGGTTCCATCTCTCCAGGTTTGTTGACCTCACTCTGTGGCTTCCGCGCCCCTCGGGACTCTGGTTTGCCTGCTATGCACTTTGCTGTACTCGAGCGGCGTGGATGCTGCTCTCCGTTACCCACGAATGCCAGGCATTCTTGCCTTGTCTTCCTCTCGTGGCGTCCACAAGGCAGACCGGCTCTTTCAGACTTCTTCCCTTTGTCTTCTCCGTGAGCTGGTTGGCTCCACGGTCTTCCAGCAGCACAGCAGTGCCTCGGTCAGTAGCGAGAGAACAAGATTCTTCCAGCCAGCGTCGTCCTCCTGTCAGCTGGTTCAGTGTTTTAAATACCCCAGCACCAATCATGCACTCACAACCACTAGAGTGCAGCTTGTGCTTCTGGTCTTTATCGATCTTCACTACTCCACTCAGCTTTCTCGTTCAGTACTATTATATTGATAGAAAAGGAAGTCAGTTCTTGGATAGGCAGCTCATGGGAATGTATTCTTAATAACTTCCAAGGGTGGGTGAAGGGAGTGATGACAATATGCCATTAAGGCATGATGAATGGAGGGGTTATCCTTAAAAGAAAAAAGGGTATACAATGTCTCTGAAGGAACGCCCCTGCACGCTCACACCAGAAGGAAATACAGCCCGCTAGGGAAAAAGACCCAAGACACGCTTACAAGGATAACAAGTATTTATTTCCACAAAATCGCAATCCATCATCAAAGAACGCTGCTGCCGCTGAATGTTTTGAGCTCTGTAGGCATGTGTGGCACATTATAAGCACAAACAACATCACTGATGATGTAATGATATATAGTACAATTCTACAACATGGATTGGAGAGCCCTATACATGTAGGGCCTGTTCCATATGGGATGCCATGCCATTGGTCTGTCTTCATTTGTCCATCTATGTCCATGAGGGCGCTGCTGGGCTCGTAATCCACAGTGAAGTTGGCCTAACATTTAATTACCTACTCTGCAAAAACCTATATATCCTCCTCCCACCTTTGCACTTACTCTACCCTTTCAGCTTCCAGGTATGGTGGCGACCCATTCTTTGGAACCCATGCTCTGCAAACATTGAGTAAACTTGCTGCAGACCGGGCATACTCCTCTGGGGTACATGTCATAAATACAACCCCCCATTCCCAGATACATCAACCCAGTGATCTGTTTAAATTTCATTGTGTGATGATTGTGCTACGAGGTTGTAAGGGATGATAGATCGTTATCATGTGGTTTTTTTTGGGTCGTCTGTCTGGGTACCGCTCTCTGTGGTACTGCAAGGTGCTTTGGGTGCTACCTGAATTGAGACCATCATCATTGTGCTATTTGGCACTGCTTTGGCACAACACCGAAGTCCCATTAGGCACGTGCAAAAGATGACCACTATGATGACAATGACGAGCACTTCACGATAGCTCCCAGCCAGGATGGAGCCCAAGAGAAGGTGAAATCGAACCAATATTCATTCTGTATTCCAGCTTCCTTCTTCGTGCACACTCCCAGGTTGTGTACAGCTTCTATTATGTGTGAGAGAGAGCCGTTCTCAGCATCTTCGGGAGGCACGGATGTGCAACATGAATCTCTGATCGTTTTGCACACGCCTTCTTTCATTGCAGTAAGCATATCTAGGACGTAGTGATTCTGCATTGTCATGAGCCTCAGGGCGCGGAGATCCACCTTTATGACATTGAATCCTTGTTCGGTGTCGTTAGCCAGCTGTATCAATTCCCAGCTGACAATTTGCAGCCATTTAGCATTGACCACAGCTTGCACACTGGGCAGTAGCAATGAGGCAAAGAAAGTCTCTGCTATGCTGAAGAGCCTGTATTCTTCTGGTATTTCATCTAGCAAGTTTGATGAGTCTTTGGACAGATAGTTCGCTCTCTTCTTCCTTTGCAGTATTTCACCTTTTTCTTTCCCAGGGAGGGTGTGGAACTCTGGTGCTGGCAACAGCTTTCTTCTTTCTTCTTCAGAGGTTGGAAAGGTGGTATGGGCAAAAGACTCTGTTGGCCCCCCTTGCAAATGTACTTCTGGGATCACAAGCAGGGGTGAGTGCAGCATAGCCAGCTAACAATAGCCCCTCCATGATGGTGGGAGGTGCAAGTATGCTTGTTGGCCGCACAACCAATAGTAATCCATTACTGTTGCTGTGACCTTCTTGTGATCAGGAATGAGCAGAGTTTTATTGCAATGTGCGTTGGACCCTACAGATGTTGTTCTGGCACTATAAAAGCGATGTTCATATGTTTCTTCTCAGTACACCTTCACCGGTTTCTCCATTGCTTCAATCCATGTTAATTTTGTGATGTGTTCAGTCCAGAATCGTGCATGTGCTTCTTCCACCAGGGTCAGGACCCCTTCCTCGTATCCCATTAGACACTCTGCCATGCAGCTGTTATTTCTTGCCATTTGTTGTTTGTGTATCTCACTCCTTGTATCACCAGGCAGGGTCTTTTCAGGCATATGCTACCTTTTGGATGTTTTCTGCATTTCAGGCGATCTGGATCGACAAATTTGAGCCTTACATTGTGTGCCTAGAAAGTGTCCCTGAGCCTAGATAACGCAAGATGTACTAGGCATTGTGCCTCTAGAATTGGTACTTCCTGTGACACTGGGACCTTGGGTGACCCTGCTGCATGCAGTATCAACGAACACACATAACAACTGCCATTCACTTTGTTCCTCCCCACCAAGCTCATGCCCGTATACCAACTATTAGAGAGTTCTGGGCGACGCACATCTTCTATAGTGTCGGGACCATGCCTGTGGTAGGCATCGTATTTTGCCCTTCGTGTTTGTCTCTTTGTACTTTTGGGTGCACCTATATATCCATTAATAATACTACTAACATTATTTACAAAAGTAAGGTTTGTGTTACAGAGAGCATTGTGAAATTTTGAAAACAGTGGGGACCTAGCAATATATTCTAACAATCCAGTGTGAGGGGGTGTACTTTTATTGTGTAAATAATTGTTGACCTGTTAATGTGTAAAGTTGGTCCTTGGGAAAAATACATCTTCAGTTTCATTTGAGTGATGTCCAGTTTTGTTTGAGTGTACATTTCACCTATTATTTATATTATTTAAAGTGAAATTGTAATGTCCTCCTCTGCCCGATCACCCTCTTTTATATGTCCCTCGAATAAAAAAGAAGCTCTTAAATAGATCCCTAAAACAAACATTGAAATAGCGAATATACCCGCTATAAAATTAATTGCACACATGTAAGAATACGAAAACCTAGACATAATACTATAAGTGTAATCTTTTCTGACATATAATGAGTGATTTGAGAGCACTGGTTCCATCGTCTTTACAATCTGAAAGGCAAAGCCTATGCACACAAAAGAGAGGGAGGGAAAGAGAATAAGAGAAGGAGAGAAAAAGAGAGAGAGAGAAAGAGCAAGTGCAAGAATGCGCCCGCTTGTGCAAATGTAACTGTTTCAGCATCTTTGTGTGCGCACGGGTAGGGGACATGGGTCAATCCAAATTTGAATGCTGGCAGTGGAAAGGGAAATGAGGTAGATGCACACTTCCAGTCTTTTAAAGTGCTGGTGCAGAGTCTGAAGGTGCCTTCCTAACGTCGGATAAGTGGATCCAATAAAGAAGACCTTTTACTTTCACCGCAAGAGGCGTAGAAAATACTACCTCAAACGGTCCATTAAATCTGGGGCTGTTCACCTGCAGACAAAGGACCGCACATAGACGGGTTCTCCAGACAGCAGCGGTTGAGTGGGTGGGGAATCAGTCATGGAGTCAGCTGTGGCTACTGGCGCGTCTTCTGATTGGGATGGTGCGATCAGTCGGGAAATACATTTGAGTCCTTTTGTTAAGTTGTTAAATAGTGTTTGAACTCGTCACCTAAAAATGCTGCTGCCCTATGTGCGTATGATGCTCTTCTGATCTGGGAAATGGGTGTGTGTGTATGCGGTGACCAGTTACCCCCTCATGAGTTGATAAATGGTGGACCTTGCTAGGCTCTGTTCGCAAACTAAAAAGTCCCAAGGGTAAGAAATGCACCAAATGTTCTTCAACGTGATGTAAAGCTTAGACAGCTTACCTTTGAGGGGTCTGTTGATCTTCTCCACAACTCAGTTGGCCTGGGGGTGATAAATTGTACACATTCAGTGTTTAATGCCAAGTAGTGCAGTAATCTCTTTAAAGAACTAATTAAAAAAGTGTGTGCTATTATCTGACCTTAATACATCACACACGGCCCATTGGGGGAACACATTGCAGACCAGAAATGTTGCTGCACATTTGGCCAGGTGTGCACAAGGACCTGCCTCCACCCAACGTGAGAAGGGGCAGATGACAACAATCAGATACCGGGACCCGCTGCATCTCTCGCCCATGTCCGTGGTCAATATACAACTAGCTGAACGGCCCTGTGGGGCAGGGCAGAGTGGCTCTCAGTGTTCATAATGTCATGCCCGTGCTAAAACTTTGACATGTGGTGCATATAATAACCATACTTGTCAAGTGTTCCTGGATGTTTGGAATAAAGTAATGCTCTTGCATGTCAGCGGCAATGATGTGTTTGGATCTGTGGGAGGGGTAATGGAGTTGATTAAATGCCATACCAACAGTTTGTGTGGCATCACTGTTTTCCTGTACATTCCTGCCTCCACAAGGACCTGCCTCCACCCAACGTGAGAAGAGGCAGACGACAACAATCAGATACCGGGACCCGCTGCATCTCTCGCCCATGTCCGTAGTCAATATGCAACTAGCTGAATGGCCCTGTGGGGCAGGGCAGAGTGGCTCTCAGTGTTCATAATGTCATGCCTGTGCTAAAACTTTGACATGTGGTGCATATAATAACCTTACCTGTCAAGTGTTCCTGGATGTTTGGAATAAAGTAATGCTCTTGCATGTCAGCGGCAATGATGTGTTTGGAGCTGTGGGAGGGGTAATGGAGTTGATTAAATGCCATACCAACAGTTTGTGTGGCATCACTGTTTTCCTGTACATTCCTGCCTCCAGAATAAATCAGTGGGGACTGTTTGCACCACCTTTTGACCCATAACTGTTTTTCCTCTTCTGGGGCCCTGCATTGTAATTTGATTATTTGCACTATGGGCGGGGCACTGTATGAGACAAGTGGCTGGTCAGTGGCGGGAGTGTTGTGATAACATATTCTGCCACCGTTGGTACTGGGAGATATGCTGCAAGTTTGGCTACTGTGTCTGTGGCGGCATTTCCGAGTGATAGTTTGTCAGTTTTGTTTGTATGGGCAGTGCATTTAACAACCACCATTACAGAAGGATGTGAGAGTGTGAAAATTGGTTTAGGTCTACTTGGTCGAAAATATTTGACCTTTTACAATTTGACCTAATTTCTTTGGGTCATCCTTTTGGTAAAAGAATGTGGGGGGAGACCCCGTTATCCCCCCACTTCCATCCCACCTTAACCTATTCCCTTACCCCCGTTATATATTTCTTTAATTTAATTTGACCGAAAAAACAATCAAAGAAATTTGGTCTAATCGAAAAGGTCATATGTTTTTATATCAAGTATGCTAATACCCGAATATTAGCCTGTCTAATAATGCTGCATGCTGTACTGGGGACCCATCCATCCTCCTAAAGACCCTCCTTTTCCACATTGAAAGACTGGTGTGCTCTGTTGTAGTGACGCATGCCAAATCAGAATAGATAGTCACATGACATCCTTGTGATGATTGCAGTGCTTCTATGAGCACAATAAGCTCTGCTGCCTGTGCCGAATAATGCATTGGTATTCTCTTTAGAATCAATGTCTCATAGTCACTGTCCACTAGGCGCACCACCACTGCGCCAGTACGTCTGAGACCCGTGTCCTGGTCAGTTGTCACTGACCCATCAACAAAGAGGACCCCTCCACTCCCTCCAGTGGCCTGTCCTTTGCCTTGGAAATGTTATCTTTCTCCCCTTAGTATGTTACACAGTCGTGTCTGGCCACATCCTCATCAGTGCACATTTCTGTTATGAATGTTGCTGGGTTCACTGTTTTACAGTGTACAATGTGGGTATTCAACTAACCTCCTGCCCTTTCCACCTTCCTTGTCTGTCTCGCTTCCCCTTGTCTCTGCAACTAATTATGTACTGTATGCCCTTCCTCTGTCATGTACAATGTACTAAGTTTGAATCTCCTGTAACAGCGCCACGATGCCTAAAGGCTGTTGTGCGTTCTACGAATGTGAATAAATAAATAAATAAATATTTGAGCTGGAGAGGATTATCTCGTATGCAGATGCTATTTGGGTAGTCAGGGTACATTTTGATCTTTCTAAAATGGCAAAGACGGCATGTTCCACGTAGAGGGTAATAGAACAGCCCATCACAATTGTGCAACTTTTCCCACTAGCAAACGCTGCTTCAAGTGCATGTTCGCAAGCAAACTGCCCTTGTATCACTGAATCTAACATGCCACTGTAATAGGTCACAAAAAGGTAGCAGGCGCTCCTCTCCAGAAAGAACATGGCATGATAACCTGTTCTGAGATGAGAGTTTGCAGCACTCGCTTTTTGCTCACTGTACCTTTCACAGATGGGAAATATCCATTTGCATATCAGTTTTTGTCCCACCCACACGGGCAGTCCAGCACCGAAATGCTATGGCAATTCCTCTCTGAACAAGAGTACCAACAGCAACCCCATACACGTGTTTCAGCCTTGTTGGGACTCATCAGTGAGGTGAAGCTGCACCTCTCTGAGCACAGTGAGCAGGGAGTCCACGTCTGTTGCCCCCAGGTAATTTAGGGTGACCAACCCAAAGTTTCTTGCTAATATGTCAAAAAAAGGTAGCAGGCACTCCTCTCCAGAAAGAACATGGCATGATAACCTGTTCTGAGATCAGAGTTTGCAGCACTCGCTTTTTGCTCACTGTACCTTTCACAGATGGAAAATACCCATTTGCATATCAGTCTTTGTCCCACCCACATGGGCAGTCCAGCACCAAAATGCTATACCAATTCCTCTCTGAACAAGAGTACCAACAGCAACCCCATACACGTGTTTCAGCCTTGTTGGGCCTCATCAGTGAGGTGAAGCTGCACCTCTCTGAGCACAGTGAGTTGGGAGTCCACGTCTTGTTGCCCCAGGTAACTTAGGGTGACCAACCCCAAGTTCCTTGCAAATATGTCAAAAAAAGGTAGCAGGTGCTCCGCTCCAGAAAGAACATGGCATGATAACCTGTTCTGAGATGAGAGTTTGCAGCACTTGCTTTTTGCTCAATGTACCTTTCAGAGATGGGAAATATCCATTTGCATATCAGTCTTTGTCCCGCCCACATGGGAAGTCCAGCACGTGGACTCCCTGCTCACTGTGCTCAGAGAGGCGCAGCTTCACCTCACTGATGAGGCCCAACAAGGCTGAAACACGTGTATGGGGTTGCTGTTGGTACTCTTGTTCAGAGAGGAATTGCCATAGCATTTCGGTGCTGGACTGCCCATGTGGGCGGAACAAAGACTGATATGCAAATGGATATTTCCCATCTGTGAAAGGTACAGTGTGCAAACAGCGTGTGCAGCAAACTCTCATCTCAGAACAGGTTATCATGCCATGTTCTTTCTGGAGAGGAGCGCCTGCTACCTTTTTTAAAATAATGCCACTGTAATAGGCCAATGACTTGTGGACCATTTTGCTTTTCTGTGTTAGCACAGCAGTCATGCGTCAGCCGTTAGAGTGTGAGAATAAGTAGAATTCCTGTGTATAATCAGGGGTTGCTGACACAGGGGCAGTTGAAATCACCTTTTTGAGCTCATTAAAATTCCATAACATTTCTTCAGTCCATACTATTTTGTTGTCAGTTTTTTGTGCTTCCTTGAGGCCCTCTAAGAGCAGCCTTATGCATGCTGCGTCATCAAGTATCTATGCCCTGCAATAATTGCACAACCCTAGGAACTTTTGCATTTCTTTTACTGTCGTGGGCTGTGGGGTGATGCGCACAGAGGCAGGGCAGTCAAGTGTTATTCTTTTGCCATGTGCTCAGATTAAGTGCCCTAGATATAAAACCTCTTGTAGACAATATTGTAGCTTTGCCTTGTCAAACTAGTACCCCTTGTGTGCTAGGAGTTGAAAAAGTTCAATTGAATCTTGTCTGCAATGTTGCTCAGTGTTGCTGCATACCAGCAGGTTGTCCACATACTGGATGATCATGTTGGACACTTGGATGTTGCCTAAATCTGTGTGGAGTATTCTGTTGAAAATATTGGGCCTCTCGCAGTACCCTTGAGGTAATCTTGTGTGGTCAAATCTCAGCCCTCCGTGTGTGAAGGCGGTGAGGTACTGTGAGTCTGAGTTCAACGGTATGGAGACAAATTCATTTTTTAGGTCAACCACCGTGAAGAGGGATGCCGCTTTGGGGATGCTACACAAAATCATGGCAGGGATAGGAATCACAGGAAACTCTTGCAGCATCATTTAGGGGGCAAATCCTGAATCATTCCCCAATTGCCCCCATTGCCTTTCTTACAGGCTATATAGCCGTGTTGCATGGGGAGGTAGATGGTACAATTATCCCTTGGTTGAATAGGGCACTGATGGTGCCCTTAATTCCCTCCTCTGCCTCTCTGGAGAGTGGGTATTGTTTCACTCTGAGTAGAACTGCTCCTGGTGTCAGTGTTATGTGTACTGGAGTCACTCTCTGTAGGAGCCATACGTCATGGGCGTTAGTTGTCCACAGTCTCTCTGGCACCTGCTCTAAATCTTCCTTAACAAATGGGGGTGGGGATGCAAGGGGCATCAGGGGACACTGGACCTTCCGGTACTGAACCATTGTTTCACAGGGGATACAGATAGGTAGCACTATCTCTCCATCATCTGGCTTGTCCTCAAACAATTCTGTGTCAGTCATCTCCTTCAGAGGTATCATGGGGTCAATGCAAAATACTCTGCGGCACTCGCACCCGTCCTGGTCAGTCCTTATCAAAACAATCCTTTTTGCCAAAATCACCAAGCCTTGTAAGTCTAGGGACAGTATTGTACCTGCTGCCAATTCAGGGGACAAAACAGGGCGAAAAATTCAATCTGTGGGCAATCGCCAACACCCTTTGCCAATCTGATGCACCGCCTCCACAAGCACAGTTTTTCCATACACGAACATGTCCAGATCTATGGGAATTCCATGAACCACCACTTCTCCTCCTATTGAATGTACTATCAGCATTGCCCTCATTGCGCACATCCCTGCCATGGCGCAAACTATGCTACTGTCTGTGAACGAGATTGTTATATTGAGCTTGCTGAGCAGATCCTTGCCCAACAAGTTCACAGGGGAGCTTTCAGAATGTAGCAGGGGGCAGCGCACCACCTCCTTAGTGTATGGAACCATGGAGACAGCCCCAGAGAAGCCTTAAATGTCAAGAGGGTGGCCCGATAGTGGTAAATCTCCCTCACTGATGTATGATTTTGTGGCCCCCTGTTGAGCATAAAAATTAAGTGTTTGTTACATATCACTGCGGCCACCAAGGCTTCCTCATCAGGGCGGATGATTATAGATACAACTGGGCATGCAAGCGCTCTCTGTGGGCTCTCCTAATCTGGGTATGTGTTTGTTCCGGGGAACGAGAAAGGGCTGTTTCCCATCACGCTCACCCATTGGTAGGGCACCATGGTGCCATTCTGTACTTTGTAGGGTGTGTGCATGTTGCCATTTACATGCTGGGGCATAGTTTGTTGCAGGTACTGCTGTTGTGGGTACTGATGCTGCTGTGTGTGTTGCTGTTGTTGTATTTGTGCCCACAGTGGTAGGAGATGCGTGTATGCTTGGTTTATTTCATAGTGTATGAAGGTCATTCTTGGTGTCAGCCTTTTGTGTATTCTGCGGTGGTGGGTGATAATTACTGTACGTGTTGTATCCAAGCCCTGGCCTGATTATACATTCTCTCGAAAAATGTTCAACACTGTGAGGAACTCATAGCCACCCCTCTCAGTCCCATGGCTCCAAAGCCACCTCTTCCCCTACAAATTTTAACTCCTTGCTGCCACTCCTGGGTGGAGTAGTGCCCTTGTCCTCCTTCTGGCCAAAACACCGCTATACAGACATCCGCAGACCCATCACACTCCCTGTCCCCTCTGTTGAACAGGTGTGGACACTGCCCCCTCCACAGCTATCTTAGCCAGCTTCCTCTGTATCAGTTTTCCTTCATTTGACTGCAACTGCTGTGCCATTTCTCTCTCATGTTCCTTTATTCGTTTACAGTGCTGTATTATTATACTCTGAATTTCTGCCCACCCTTTCGCTTTGATATCCACAATTGTGTCTAATGCCTTCTGCATCTCTTTTGGTACCCCCTTTTGATACAGAAATAGAAAAGAGGAAGTGATGGGTCCTACTGGTCCTCCATCTCTGTCCTCTAATTCTCCTGAACCTTAATAATGTACTGTGCAGGGTCTTCGTCATCACCCATAGTGTTTTGCATGATCGGCTGTAAGTCTGGTGTGTTAGGGTATATGTGCCGCCGTGCAACGCACACCTGCGATCTGATGTTGATGAACAGTGCAACGTCACGTGCATAATCGTCCAACCTAATTCTGGGATATCCTGCTTTAATCCACACATCCCCAGCCTGCTCTCCCACTATTGCCACTAATAAACGTTTCATATCACCTACAGCAAGGGGTACACCCGCTGTCTGTTTTTCAAACGTATATATCCATTTCCCTGCCCCTGCTGTAAATGGCGTGAGTGCTTTGATTCAATTGTTCTTGTCCATCTGCGCCCAGGGTACATACTGTGCCCTACCAATGCCCTTGTGTATCATAGGCATATGTAAGCCCTCTCTCTTCCCTTCCTTTCTTCTGGCACTTCCCTTTTTCCTCGCTACTGCCATCCATCCAAACCTCCTTACCCGCTCATCCCACAAACTTTCCACTCAGGTGTTATTTCCAGTGCCTGTTGCTCTTCCTCCTAAACGTCATCTTCAGATTCATCTACGACACTCCACCAATCCTCTCCCGGATCTCCACTCACACCTCGGTCAGATCTTACAGTTCTGTACCCTGTGCTGCATGCTTGTTCGTCCTATTTCGTCTCTATATGCACATCCTTTATTGCTGTACTGTCCAATCTGAACAAAATGTCCCCCGCCATCCACTCGTCTAGTCTGCTCCCTTTTGCCTCGCTCTGTGCAGTTCGCAGTCATGCAAGCTCTGCTCACGCTGATTCTAGCCCCTTTGAATTCCCTCTGTCCCACGCACTCCTGAGGTGGAGCGTTGCTGGAGTGGGTATATATGGGGTGGAGGGACCGTGGCCTGTGTGAACGCATTAGGTTGGGTTAGTGTACCCCATTGCTGGGAGTGCTGCCAATTGATATATCCCATTGTATTCTGTTCGTGTCTCACCTGCTTTTGCTTGTTTGTGCCATTCATGAGTGTTCCGTGTCCCTCCCTCATTGGAGTCCTCCATGTCCTCAACCATCTTCCATAAATCTAAAATGTCCTTCCTGTTCTTTAACTGTTTACCCTTCAGTGCTAGAAATGTGGTAATTGCTTCAGAATTCATTTATTATGGGGTCCCTGCTCTGGCCATGAATGAGGAATCTCCCCTTGTGTTTTTGTCAACCACTCCTTATGATATTTCTCAATCTTCTCCCAGTACAAGGGCAAGGCCTTGTACATGTACTCTAAAGGTGTATGCCCTGCCATTGCAGCGGTGTATGCACTATAAAGCGTCCCTACGATTCTAATTGCATGCTGCACATGCTGCAGATGTCACAACCAAAAAAATCACTGTCACTCCTTCCTCTGCATCAGCCATGTTACTTTCCCTCCCTTTGCCCCTCACACACACCCACTCTCGAACTCCATGCACTCAAAACAAGCCACTATTTACACAACACCTCTCCTTGGGCCTCCACCCTACACAACAAAAACAAAAAAAACAATAAGCTAAAATAACAACCACTACTGTACCCGAGCCCACTAATTATGTGGGGCTCCTATGTATTTCCTTTTCATTCATTACACAATATAAGTGGTACCATCTTCTCCCCTCTCTCAAGGGGGCTTCCTACACTCTTGTTTTCCTTTCCGTAATATACTCCTTAAAAAGTCAATAATAGGATTCCATGATGGCGGCCGGCAGAGAAGAACGTACGTAGGCGTCTCTCCCCACCGGGCCCCCTCATTGATCACTAAAATAAAGCTTTCTGGGCGCATGCATCACCCCAGCAAAACACGGAACACAGTGCTCTACCTGCATCGAAGACGAAGAAGCTAACACGCAGCGCGCTCGCACAACAAGGGAATGAACCGGCACATACGGAAACACATCAGGAACAAAGGCAGACCTCCATCAGCTCGGGGAAGCAGGGCTGCCAGTAGAGGCAAGACGCCAACACCGCAGCAAGATGCAGCGGAACAGGAGGCATTGGGGACCGCCCAGCGAGGCATCGGAAGAAGGACAGAACTGAAACTGGGAAGCGGAGGGCCCTCGACACAAGTAAGCCCAGACCAATGTTGCACCCAGGCAAGCAGGGAGACCCAATGTAGCCCCGACGTGCAGAAGGGGCAGCAAGACTGTGGCAGGAGAGGAGGAGCAGCAGGGGCCAGAAGAGAGGTCCAGCCTCCCCCTTATCTCCCCTGCCCCCAAGATCCACAAACTCTGCGCGCTACCTGCAGGGAGACAACAGCCCATGGCAGTGAATGAGGGAGGGATGGAGGTAGGGCCGCTGCCCCCCGTGGGGCACAGCAGAAGAAGGCTGCCGAGGTGACCTCCGAAGAGGGGAAAACCAGAGGATCCAGTCAGACCTCCCCTGCGCCCTCAACGTGGCGAGAGCCACCACAAGGAAAGCAGGATTAAACAGTGAGCCCTGCAGCTGCCGGCAACAGTTCGCAGTCCCAGAGGACAAAGAAACAGAAGGATAATCAGCGAGGGACAGACCGCAACAAACCCAGGCACAGCAGATGCATCAAACCATTAGAACGTAGTGAGTACACTGCACACCAGGAGGACCTCTGCACTCCTGCCCGAGAACATATGCGCGGGCAACACTGAGCCACAAGCCACATCCTGCCAGCAATTAGACCAACAGATAATAGACCAGTATATTGATGGCAGCCCACACAGGTACAGGGCCAGCTAACATAGAAAGAAGCGCAGGCCCTCCCACCTGCACAAAACTCAGGGGCGAATATTCTCAAATCAAACAGGGACACAGCAAAGGTCCACCCATAGGACTTCATCCACTAGCACCAGAGACAGTGGCCCACCCCAAAGGAAACCAATGAGGCAGCATAAAACAGGTACAGGGGCCGAAAACAAAACATTAGCCTAATCAGCAACAAAACCCAAAGGTAGGAGAGACTAATGGAAGGGGAGATAAACCCAGTGGGCCGAAAATCAAGATCGGTACATGTGCAGCCAGCTCCCCAACGCCACAGGAAAACAACGGATCCTTCAGAGGATAAATAATAGACCGACACATCAGGGGGATATACAGTCCCCTGGGCGGATGTGTAAGACAACAGAGCCTGACCTTGGACAAGGGGCAGATGGCAGGATACAAACCACCATTGCTGGGATCCGTGGGATCAGAATCCAGAAAGGAAACTAGCCCCCCCGACCAAGAAGGGACGGATACCCTCTCCAATCCCACGAGAGACGCACAACTCTTGTGACAATCAGAGTGGGCACAGCTCTAGCAAGGCATCAACGCACACAGAGGAAACAGTGCAGGGAGAAAGAGCAGACCCTAAACTGCCCACAATCAAGCATGTAAATAAAGATCAGAGGGCAACATAAGGGGCACAGTATAAGGACCAATACGCCAGCACTGATGTCAAAGTCTAGAGCAAAAACCACGACCCAAGCTCAATCCCCCCCAAAGGAAACAGAATAGAAGCTTGAAGAAACTTTGGAGTGTGGACGACACGACCACAGCAAGAATGGTGGAACTCATTCGCGAAGCACACAATACAGAGCGGCAAGACATAGGGGACAACGCAATGACGAAAGAGGATATGCAAAATTGCTTCAAGGAACTCCAGAGCCAATTTCTACTCTCGGTACAGGAACAATTCCAGACACTAAAAGGAGACATGAAGCAGTCCCTCCACGATGTGAGGGCGGACATTGCAAAACTGGAAGAGAGGACTGATACACTTGAAAAAATTGTTCAAAGAGTAGAAGAGGACACACAGAAATCAGACAAGGCCCTTGAACTTCTGGCTCGTATTTCTAATCACCTCGAACTCCAATGTGAGGATTTGCGAAACAGGTCGAGAAGATCGAACATCAGAATAAAAAACTTACCAGAATCAATTGAGGACAAAGACCTGCAGGGAACAGTCCCCCAACTCTTTGTGGAACTACTAGCGGATGACACAGAACCACAGATAAGGCTAGACAGACTGCACCGAGTGGGGCCAAAAAGATCAATTGAACCGGGGACAAGACCAAGTGACGTCCTGCCAGCCGTATCCTCCTATACTCAAAAAGAGAAGATACTACAAAAAGCTAGCTATGCAGGCCTGATGCGGATAAATGGTCAAGAAGTACAGCTTTACAAAGATCTAGCACAGTCTCCACTAGTGAAGGGAAGGAAAATGAGCCCGTGCTCCAGCACCTAACAGCCAACCAGGTGAAATACAAATGGAAATTCCTGTTTGGGCTTCTCTTCACCTGGGAAGGAAATCAATACAGGAAAACAACATGCAAAGAAGGGGGACAGATTTTGGGACTACAACTGGACGATGAGGGCGGCCAAGACAGATCACAGGGGAGAGTAAAAGGATCCAACAAGCTGGAAGGATGGAAAACAGTAATGAGGAAAAGCAGAGGAGGAAGGAAAAGATAAGGACCATTGAATTGCCAATGCAGCATAAGTAAGAACTAAGAACAAGTAGAACATTAATACAGGATCAAGGGGTGATGTAACACCCGGAAATCCATAACACATGCCCTACCGAGAAGGAGGAAGGGCGTGGATGGAATCCAAAGTGGGGTTTGGGATCCCGCACAACTGAAACCTGAGGTGGATAGGGGCCAGGTCACAGGGCTCTTCGTCTGGACGCTCATAGGAACCTAGCCCCCCCCTCAGAGGGGGGGGAAGTTGGGGAAGGATGTTTGGTTAAGGGAAAAGGGACAAGGGTGGCGGGGAAGGCAAGGGACAAGAAAACACAATAGTCAGTGGAGGCGCCAGAGGAGTAGTGGACAGGAAATGGAAAGACATGGCTAGTGGAACGTCTAGACAGATAAAAATCCTGACACATAATGTCAGGGGGAAGAATACCCCGGTCAAAAGGAAAAAACTAGAGCGACAGGCCTGGAGAATGAAGGCAGACATAATTATGTACAAGGAAACCCACATGAAGAAAGGGGACAAGGCACAGGTCAAGATAAGGGGGGCCTCTTAAACATATCAAGCTAACGCAGAGGGAAAGAGAGCGGGAGTCCTCATTGCCATACAAGATAGACTTAAGGCACAGACCCAGAGCTCACGGGTGGACAGAGAGGGGTGTGTCAGGAAACGTAAAGGGATCCGGGATCCGAACCAGTCCGCAGCCCGGTGCCAAATAGCAAGACATGTTACACCTGCTGTTTCCACACATATCCGCCTTAACCATCAGGGAAATAGAGCACCTTCCTACGATAGGCGTACCCGTACTCATAAGGTACGCTTTCAGTCATTCCGAAAGCGCTGGGGGTTGCCATGGCAACGCGGACGCTCTGTGTTGTTGGGATCACATGTCTTTTCACGTTGAGCCCAGTTGTGGCGGATCACGTGACCAGTGTTTGGAATATTAATGGACCGTTCAAACTTGGCGATTCACTTCTGAATTTGTATTCTATGGCCTTTGCTTTTGCGCTTCTGGATTTTTGTATTCTTGTGCCCTCGGCTTGCTTACTGGATTCCTTTGGATTGCCCCTTTCTGTCTCCCGGCTTTGTACCTATTTTGACCTCGGACCGCTCATCGACCTTCCTTTGCTTCGTGATTCTGTCATCTGCTCATCTACTAGGTTTTGACCCACGGACTACATCGACCTGCTGCTACCTCACACTGGTTCCTTCTTTACCTGATTGTGCTTACCGCAGACTTCGGTTCCTCCCGGCGTGCTGAACTAGAGATGCTTCGTGCTGCTGATTAGGCGTCCTCGTGCCGGCGGTGGGTAGGCGGATCACTGAACTCCTTTGTCACGGACACTGGGATTGTGCATAACAGGCGTCCTCGTGCCGGCGGGTGTTAGGGTTTTACAGACTTACCTTGGAACTCCATTTTCCTTTTTCTTCATGACCCTGCAAGAAACATACAGATGGTAAGAGTGTTCCATGTTACGCTTCATTCAGTACTTTAGCCATATCCGTGAATAGTGTCTAATTTGTTGCTGTTCCTTTAGGTTAGACGTCTCACGGTTCCTCTTACTGATTCTTGATAGCTTTGAAGGTATTACCTTGTTGTGACTTCCTATATTGGTTTATTACTGTCAATTGGTTGTTACTAATTGTTACTTCCTTTGCAGGCTGGCGGTTCCTGTGGCGTCCATCCATCTTTTGGTTAATAGATCCTTCAGGGGGTATTTCTAAGTCCCTCTGAAGGGTATATTGGCAGAAAGAACTCGTCGGCTACACGACGGGTTCAACTGCCAAGATTGACCTCCACTTATTTGGCAAGAATATCAAGCCTGTGCTGACAGGGCGCTACCTCTTTTTAAATGTAAAAATAGAAGGCAGACATCGCATTGGTTTATGCACTTACCACGGGGCAAGATGGATTCCTAAGAGGGACCCTCATGGCATTAGAAGAATTCGCTACAGGGGAAATCATAATGTGGGGATGACCTCAATATAGTGTGGGATCCCAGACTTCATAGAAGCTCTACGACACGGATGGGTACATACGCTCCTTCCAGGGACCTGAGGAAAATCTTTGAGACTTTGGCACTCCACGACAGTTGGCGCGCCATGAAAGGGGACACGCAAGGCTTCACTCACTTCTCACACATTTACAACACTCAATCTAGAATAGATTATATCTGGGCCTCCACAGGGTTAGGCAAGGCAGCAGACATAGAAATCGGACTGATCACCCTCTCAGATCACGCTCCGATAACCGCAACATTAAATATAAACAGAACCAGGGGGCGTTGGGGGTTGGACTTGGAGATTCCCAACTGATATTCTTCAAGATAGCCAACTAGTGGAGAAATTAAAGAGGGGAAAGATTGAACTCTATTTCGCAGAGAACGACACAGGCGCAACATCACATGTAGTGGTATTGGACGCATTTAAGGCAGTACTGAGGGGAGAGCTAATAGCCATGAAGGCGTAAAGAGACAAACAATGTATCAGATGGGAAGAAGAAATAGAGGGAAAATTAGTGGAAGCGCAAAAGGAACTGGCGAACAATATATAACAAGGCCAACTAGGGATACTACAGACCAAGAAAGAAGAACCAGTGCTCTTAAAGATGAAACAGATGTACTCCATCAACGCCAACAAGGCGGACAAACTCCTTGTGTGACAGCTACGCGAGAAGGGCCGCATGTCTACTAAAGGATAAGCTACGGCACCTAAAAACTACCAATGAAGAAATGTGGGGAAATAATGCAAACCTACTACCAGGCCCTCTATAAAACAGAACATCCAAGGATAGATGAACAGAAAGCTTACTTGGACAAGATTGCTCTCCCCCAGATATCAGAAACAGACAAAACGTCACTGGATAGAGACATACACACCAAGGGCCCTTATTTCCTCCTTCCAAAGGGTACTAATGGTCCCTGTCCTGGCGCCTTTGTCGCCAGGCTCATAAGAAAGTGTGCTCTGCACACATGGGGTCCAAGGCACGTGTATCCAGGCCAGGCGTGGCCATTTTAAAGCATTGGAAGGCACCTGCAATCATCTGTGGGAGTAGTGAGGTGGGGCCACAAGGCGGAGCTAAAGGGGAGGGGCTAGGGCCAGACTATGTAAGCCGGCCCCACCCGCATGTTGAGGCTTCGCGTTAATCTGCTGTATGCAGCGTAATGCTTACCGCCGTCTGAAGCTAATACCTGTCTCCAGCTCGGCATCTTTTGATTCCAGCTTCACATCTTCGATGCGCACCTACCTGATTCCAGCTGTACATCATCAACGCGCACCTACCTGGATCCAGCTATACCATCGCTCGGAGAGCATCCAATCTCGATCCAGCATCCGCAGCACGCACCTTACCTGAAGCCAGCCATACCACCGCTTGAAGTACTACAAGCTTCACGTCAGCATCTTCAGCGCGCACCTTACCTGTCTCCTCGAATCCATCTTCTGCTGGGCGCCTCTTCCTCCCCTGTCGGAGTCTTCATTCACACAGAAGTCTTCTTCTCGTGAGGCATCCTCACGGTTCTTCCATCTCTCAGCCGCGAACAGCTTCCCGGATAGCCGCTCTCCATCTTCTGACGCCAGGCCGTCCCTGCAAGAAATAAAGACACCACAAGGTTAGAAACCGCATAAACATTTAACGCTTGGCCGCACAACACCTAAGCCTTGCATTTCATTTAGAAACCCTACTTACCTTCTAGTGGGGTATGCCCCATTCCTTTCTGACACCGCGTGGGTACACTGTTAGCAACGCGACTCAGTGGAGCCATCTTCAACACCTATTAGGGAAAAGAAAGACATTATTAAGAATACGGACAATAATCATTGGGAAAGAGTTTAAAGAAGCATACGGACAATAATCATTGTTATCAACACTTTCCTCCCACGAGGATTGGTCGCCTCCTGTCTGGGCCATTACGCATACGGACCAGTGAAGCAACTGGGTCTGTCTACAGTGCCCCTGCTGAAGAGAAGCAGGACGGAGAGCTCATCTTTGCAAAATAACAGGTGAGAGCCTATGGGAAAACGCTTGTGCATCTCGTTCTGGCACGAGGGGTTCGACGGGGATCGCAAATTCAGTCACAGCATGCTCACTGCCTCTTACCTTTCTGCAAGGGCATTGCCAGCAACCTGACCAGACCAAACCGCCGCAGCTGGGGGTAAAGCAAGATCCAGGGAAGCCAAATCCAGGGAGGGCTCCAACCGTGCACCAACGTCCCCGCAGAGACCAGGTGAGCGTAACAGAACGCAAAGCCTTTCCGAATCTCTGCCTGAGCGTTATGGAAACCTCTGAGACTGACCAGTTGGCCCAATTGTTGGGGGAACTGCGGGTTGAAGTGCATTCCTCCAGACAAGCGACTAATGCCCTAACTGGCTCCCAGTCAAAGACCGCATCACTTTCAAAATTCTCACAACCACACACAAATGCATCAACCTTTCAGCACCCTCATACCTATCTGACACACTAACCAGATCACAATCAACAAAGCCGACTAAACTACGCTACAATAACCAACTCAGGGTACCACGCATCAATAGAGCTAAAGCAGGCGGAATAGGCTTCCCCTATCTCGCCCCTAAGTTGTGGAATGCTCTCCCTACTGCCCTCAGAGCGGAAACGTCTCTCTATGCCTTCCGCAAAAACCTCAAAACTGCTCTCTTCACTTAACTGCTCACATCTATACACCTACTATATGTATATATATGTAACCAAGCTATGATCTCCCAATGCACCTAATGCTGGCTGTATCATTGTATGTAACTAATTTATAAGCACAAACTGTAACAAGCGCCACGATGCCCACAGGCTGCTGTGCGCTCAACAAATGTAAATAAATAAATAAATAAATAAATAAATAAATAAGAAGGGATCTTATTGTCGCTCGCGAACGAAATGATGATCTGGCAAGACAGATGCTTCAAACTCATGCAGGGCAAGTTCCTTTACCCGGGGTCGCACCAACCCCTTCGCCGCAGCCATCACCACCAGTCCAAGTGGTTCTCCCGGGGGCTGTGCCTTTGGCCCCGCCCAAACGTTTTACCGGCGATCCCAATAAATATGCTATATTCATGAACAGTGTCGTCTCCATTTCCTGTACCGCCCTGGGGCCTTCCCTAACGACAGTGCCAGAGTTGCCTTTGTACTTTCATATTTGGGAGGCAGCGCAGCAGATTGGTCCATACCATTAGTTAACCAACATGATCCAGTACTTCACAATTTCGGTGCATTTCAACAGGAATTGGAAAAGTTGTTTGCTAGGCATACCCAAGGACAAGCCCTAGAGAACGTATGGTTATCTCTCAGACACGGGAGCCACGATCTGCTGACATATATCTCCATCTTTAATAGCCTCATTGGACAAACCAATTGGCTCGACAAAAAGAGAACCACACTGTTCTATCGAGGGTTACATGGGGAATTAAAGGACGTACTAGCCCAAGTGGTCAACCCTTTGGAGTGTTGTGCGGAATACATTAATCTGACAGTACAACTGGACCATAGGCTACAAGACCGGAAAATGGACCGTACAAGATCTGAAGAGAGGTCAGTTTATATGCGACCCAGAGACAATCAAACCAAAACTCATGAACCAACCAAACCTATGCAAATTGGGGATTACGCGCCCCTATATCCAAAGCTGAGAGAGAGAGAAGGAGACAACAACAACTTTGTTTGTATTGCGGCAAGACAGGACATTTTCTTCGGGATTGCCCATTAAACCTCCCAAGAGAATAGTAGGTGCAATGGATAACAGCATGGACGAAAAGGATCAGACCCTGGAAAACTCCAATGTCCGACACCGTAGGGGTCCACTTGTCCAGCGAAAAGAAGAAAGTTGTTCAGACCTCACACCTGGTCATTCCAGTCCTTGTAGTCCACCACCAGCAACCATCAAGGGTACATGCCTTGGAAGCGTATTTTGATAGTGGAGCTTTTGGAAACTATATCAATCCGAATCTGGCCGCACAAATCGGTCTTCCTTTCCAGCAGAAACAACAATCGGAAAACATCACCACAGTGGATGGCTCTCAGTTGTCATCTGGCCCAGTAACGCACCATACCAATAAAGTTACGCTGATGTGGCAGGACGGTCATCGGGAAGACATTTCCTTCGATCTTATTGGGGCACCTCAGTTCCAAATGATCTTAGGAATGCCATGGCTAGAAACTCACAACCCCAGGATTGACTGGCGAACCCGAGTGCTGAGCTTTCCTCAAGAATGCGCCAAGAGTTGCTACCACAAGAGCGTAAAGGGTCCGAAAGTCAAAGTTAAACTCATCCTGGGGCTCTCTGTTACCTTTCCCCCGAGTATCTGGACTACCAGGACGTGTTTCAAAAAGAACAAGCAAATACCGTGTCTCCGCACAGGCCTTACGACTGCCAGATCGACCTGATTCCTGGAGCACAGATTCCTTGCAGCCGAATCTATGCTTTAACAGAGCAGGAAAAC
The DNA here is from genome assembly GCF_040938575.1 of Ambystoma mexicanum. Classification (NCBI taxonomy): domain Eukaryota; kingdom Metazoa; phylum Chordata; class Amphibia; order Caudata; family Ambystomatidae; genus Ambystoma; species Ambystoma mexicanum. Next base: position 906,543,255 of record NC_090922.1, read on the forward strand.
CAGCATCTACGGACTTACCTAGATCAGTACCTAGCTAACGGTTTCATCCGCCCGTCTAAGTCTCCTGCCTCCTTGGCTCTCTTCTTCGTACCCAAGAAGGAGGGGGACCTTAGAACGTGCATAGATTATAGGGCATTAAACCAGATCACTGTGAAGAACATATACCCTCTGCCACTCATTCCCGAATTACTCGATCAGGTGAAGAATGCTCGAATCTACACCAAACTGGATCTACGAGGAGCCTATCACCTCGTCAGAGTTAAAAGGGGTGATGAGTGGAAAACAGCCTTCCAAACTAAGTATGGGCTTTTTGAGTATCAGGTGATGCCCTTTGGGTTATGCAATGCACCAGCGGCGTTCCAGTTCTTCATGAACGATGTGCTTCACAAACTGTTGGACATCTGCGTCCTCGTTTACATTGACAATATCCTAATTTACTCAAAATCTAAGGAAGAGCAAGTTGGCCATGTAAGGGCAGTCCTGGAAAAACTCTGTCAGCATCAGCTATTTGCCAAATTGGAAAAATGCTTCTTCCATGTCACACAAGTCGTATTTTTGGACTTCATTCTTACCCCACGAGGAGTTCATATGGACACACGTAATTTGGATGCCATTCTTCAATGGCCATCTCCAACAAATACCAAAGGAGTGCAAAGTGTGCTCGGGTTCGCTAATTTTTATAGATGATTTATCCCAAACTTCTCACAGATTGTCCATCCAATCACTTCTCTCCTTATAAAGAACAAAAATTTCTTCTGGTTCTCCGAGGCAGAGAACGCCTTCCAAGAATTGAAACAAGCATTCACCTTAGTGCCTGTTCTTAGACATCCAGGACCTGACCTGCCTTATGTGGTGAAAACAGACACCTCCACTATAGCCATGGGGGCAGTACTATCACAAAGGGATCCAGAGACGGGGTGGTTACATCCCATAGCATTTTGGCCCCGCAAATTCTCAGCACCAGAAAAGAACTACGCAATCACTGACAAGGAATTGTTAGCAATTAAAGGGGCCCTAAAGACCTGGAGACACTATGGGCCTCATTACACGGATGGCGGTAGGGATTTACCGGTACCGGTAAAATACTGGTACCGGTAAATCCCTACCGCCTTACTAAGAGGTCCCTTTGCAGGTTGGGGATTTAACGCCTGCTTTTTGCAGGCGTTAAAATCCAACCCGCTAAGGGACCTCGGAGCTAATTACGGCACCGCAAAATTGTGGTGCCGTAATTAGCGCCTTCTCCATTCCCATAGAGCCCTATGGGGCAGAAATGGGAATGGGGAAGGGCAATGGCGGAAAGGGGATTTACCGCCCCTCCAACCTTGGAATGGGGCGGTAAATCCCCTTTCCGCCAAGGCGGTGCCAGTATTTTACCGGCATGAGCCATGGCGCTAATAGCGCCATGGCTCACCGCCTACCGGGTAATGAGGCCCTATCTCTTAGTGGCAAGACACACGGTCACTGTCATCACAGACCACAGGAATCTGCAATATTTGAAAACTGCTAAGGCTCAATCTTCGCGTCAGCTTCACTGGGCCCTCTTCTTTGCCGAATATGATTTCATCATAACTTACAGACCACGTGTACGAAACAGTAAAGCAGACACCTTATCATGCATGGGAGAGGACCAAGATGCCTTCTCTACATCAGAATCGGTAGCCATTATTCCTGAAGTACGGATTCAGACTCAGATTGCTACAACCGCCTGCTGGGAAGACTTGAAGGGTGATCTACAATCTCAAATGGATCAATCAGCCCAACAGGAATGGTTGAGTAAAGGAGATCATTACTCCATCAAAGACAACCTACCCTATTTCCAAGGAAGACTATATGTCCAAGACAAGGAAATGCAAAACAAAATAATATCCAACTACCACGAGTCATTAGTGGAAGGACATCCAGGAATAGTAAAGACTTGGGCCAAGATCCAAAAGAACTATTGGTGACCCACACCCACCTGGAGAAAGGATGTTACCCAGTTCATTACATCCTGCAGAGTTTGCGCACAACTTAAAACCCAGAAGTCACGTCCTGCAGGATTATTGCGTCCATTAACAGTACCTCCAGCACCATGGCATACACTATCTATGGACTTCATTACCGATCTACCACGCTGTGAGGGGTTTAACACAATCCTGGTCGTAGTGGATCTATTTTCAAAAAGGGCACATTTTATTCCTCTAAAAGGACTTCCCACTGCTGCTACTCTGGCCACGGTATTCATGGAACAGATTGTCAGATTACACGGTGTTCCATCCGTACTGGTTTCAGACCGAGGAACGCAAGTCGTCTCAGCCTTCTGGAAGAGATGTTGTAAGATTGCCCAAATCGACCTACGGTGTTCCACAAGTCACCATCCCCAAACCGATGGTCAAACGGAAAGGACCAACCAGACTCTCGAGCAATACCTGAGATGTATATTTCAGCAGACAGGATCCTGGAAAAACATTCTCTGGCTAATTGAATTCGCTTACAATAACTCTATTCATACCAACACCGGACAGACACCATTCTACACAATGAATGGTCGACATCCTAGGACATCTTCCTTTGAACCGCTGGACGAATTAGAAATGCCTGCAATCACGTCCTTACATAACATCATCACCCAGTCACTTAAAGAAGCTACCGAAAATTTAAACCGAGCCAAGGAACAACAAAAAAGGTTTGCGGACAGACACAGGAAGGAAGCCCCGCAGTATCAAGTCGGGGATAAAGTTTGGTTGGCGTCCAAAAACATTCCATTGAATGGACCAGCAGGCCTTTCGTCCAAGATATCTCGGACCCTACCCCATCAAAGCCATCATTAATCCAGCTGCCATGAAATTGGAATTACCAGTCAACATGTGGATTCATCTGGTGTTACATGTTTCCCTTCTAAAACCAATGAAACTTGATACTCGGATTTCAACAGCCAGAGATCATAGAGGGGGAACCAGAATATGAAGTCGAGAACATTTTGGACTCCAAGGTAGTACGATCAAAACTATACTACTTGATCGATTGGCAAGGTTATGGACCCCAAGACCACACATGGGAACCCGTTGAGTTTGTCCATGCTCCACGACTAGTCAAACAATTCCATCGAGACAATCCCACCAAACCGGGGCCAGGAGGAACAACACCCGTGAGAGGGACCTTGAGGGGGAGTGGTGTCATGGCCACTAACCAAGGGCCCTTATTTCCTCCTTCCAAAGGGTCCAAATGGACCCTGTCCTGCCGTCTTTCACGCCAGGCTCATTAGAAAGTGTGCTCTGCACACTTGGGGTCCAAGGCACGGGTATCCAGGCCAGGTGTGGCCATTAGAAAGCATTGGAAGGCACGTGCAATCATCTTTGGGAGTGGTGAGATGGGGCCACAAGGCAGAGCTAAAGGGGAGTGGCTAGTGCCAGACTATTTAAGCCGGCCCCACCCGCATGTTGAGGCTTTGCGTTAATCTGCTGTATGCAGCGTAACGCTTACCGCCGTCTGAAGCTCTTACCTGTTTCCAGCTCTGCATCTTTTGATTCCAGGTTCACATCTTCAGCACGCACCTACCTGGATTCAGCTATACCATCGCTCGGAGTGCATCCAATCTCGATCCGGCATCCACAGCGCGCACCTTACCTGAAGCCAACCATACCACCGCTTGAAGTACTACAAGCTTCACGTCAGCATCTTCAGCGCGCACCTTACCAGTCTCCTCAAATCCATCTTCTGCTGGGCACCTCTTTCTCACCTGTCAGAGTCTTCATTCATGCAGAAGTCTTCTTCTCGTCAGGCATCCTCGCAGTTCTTCCATCTCTCTGTCGCGAACAGCTTCCCGGATAGCCGCTCTCCATCTTCTGATGCCAGGCCGTCCCTGCAAGAAATAAAGACACCACAAGGTTAGAAACCGCATAAACATTTAACGCTTGGCCATGCAACACCTAAGCCTCGCGTTTCATTTAGAAACCCTACTTACCTTCTAGTGGGATCCACTCCATTCCTTTCTGACACCGCGTGGGTACACTGTTAGCAACGCGACTCAGTGGAGCCATCTTCAACACCTATTAGGGAAAAGAAAGACATTATTAAGAATACGGACAATAATCATTGGGAAAGAGTTTAAAGAAGCATACGGACAATAATCATTGTTATCAAAACTTACCACCCACGAAGATTGGTCGCAGCCGGTCTGGGCCATTACGCATACAGACCAGTGAAGCAACTGGGTCTGTCTACAGCGCCCCTGCTGAATAGAAGCAGGACAGAGAGCTCATCTTTGCAAAATAACAGGTGAGTGCCTATGGGAAAACGCTTGCGCATCTCGTTCTGGCACCAGGCGTTCAAAGGGGATTGCAATTCAGTCATAGCATTCTCACTGCCTCTTATCTTTCCCCAAGGGTATTGCCAGCAACCTCACCAGACCAAATCGCCGCAGCTGGGGGTAAAGCAAGTTCCAGGGAAGCCAAAACCAGGGAGGGCTCCAACCGTGCCCCAACGTCCCCGCAAAGACCATGTGAGCGTAACAATACAAGAAGAGGAAGTAATGCAAGCAATCAAGAATCTCCCGAGAAACAAGGCACCAGGCCCAAACGGCTATACAGAGGCCTTCTACGACTAGTCAAACAATTCCATCGAGAGAATCCCACCAAACCGGGGCCAGGAGGAAGAACACCCGTGAGAGGGGCCTTGAGGGGGAGTGCTGTCATGGCCACTAACCAAGGACCCTTATTTCCTCCTTCCAAAGGGTCCAAATGGACCCTGTCTTGCCGCCTTTCACGGCAGACTCATTAGAAAGTGTGCTCTGCACACTTGGGGTCCAAGGCACGTCTATCCAGGCCGGGTGTGGCCATTAGAAAGCACTGGAAGGCACGTGCAATCATCTATGGGAGTGGTGATGTGGGGCCACAAGGCGGAGCTAAAGGGGAATGGCTAGTGCCAGACTATTTAAGCAAGAGATACTGGCCCCAAAGCTGGCCAATCTGTTTAACAGTTTCAAGACACAAGGCAATATGACAAGCTCAATGAATGAAGCAAAACTGGTCCATTTTTCCCAAACCAGGAAAGGATCTGACCCTACCGGGCTCTTACCGCTCAATAGCTCTAATTAATCTGGATGCCAAGCTCTATACAAAGATTCTGGCGGAAAGACTCACCCGGCTGCTACTGACAAGTATAGGCCCAGACCAATCAGGTTTTATACCCAGGAGACAAACAGCAGACAACTCACGTAGGGTGAGCCATCTAATCGAAAAGTGGAACACACCCGTACCCCAGTGATTCTGGTCTCGCTAGACGCAGAGAAACTGTTTGATAGAGTGGAATGGATGCAGTTATTACACTCAATGGAATGCATGGGCTTCAGACAGACCTATATGCAGATGATCAGAGCTAATTACAAAACACCTTCGATGAGGATCTTGCTGACAAGTACCCCTGACAAGAGGCATGAAACAGGGATGCCTCACACTTCTGCTAATGCGATTTTTCTGGAGCCATTCATGATCAAAATCAGGGAGACGCAACTGGTGAAAGGCTTAGAAATGGGAGGGGCAGAGCACAAAACAATAGCCATTGCGGACGACATGCTCCTAGCATTATCGGGCCCAGAACAATCCCTGCCAGTGCTCCTGCAGGAACTGGACCATTTCAGATCCATCTCCAGCCTGTAGATCAACAGGCACAAGTCAGGAATCCTGAATCTGACGGCAGACCCAGTAACAGCAGACAAACTAGCTCAAACCACCCAATTGAACAAAGCCACAGAGAGCATCACATATTTAGGGATACAACTAACACCCTCAATAGGCCAGCTTTACAATGCCAATTATCCAAACCTCCTAGCGAAACTGAAGGCAGACTTAGCCAAATCAAACCCCCTCAACATCTTGCGGTGGGGTAGACTGACGGCCATAAAAATGTCAGTCCTGCCGAAACTGCTCTATTACTTCCAGACGCTCCCGATAAAAATCCTGAGAACATTCTTCAGGGAGCTCAACAAAATGGTGTCTACCTTCATATGACAACACAAAACGCAAAGAATAGCAATGCCAACCCTAACAGCCAAGAAGGACCAAGAAGGACTCGCGCTCCCCCAATTCCGAAGATACTATGAGGCAGCGCAATCGCGAGTCATAAAAGAATGGGTCGAGCAGCCACACCAACATATCTGGGTACAACAAGACAGAGCTGTGGTGGGTGCCCCCTTTCACATTTGTTATGGCTGTATAAATGTCACAGACACCCAAACATAAAAATCAGCGAAGTGATGGGAGCGGGAATTGAAGCCTGGGACACAGCGATCAAAAGAGGGGCCCTCACCACACACCCATCACCATTCACTCCAATGTCTGGGAACCCGGACGTCTGACCAGGAATGGAACAGAAAGCATACCTCAGCTGGGCACAAGCAGGGTGCACTAAAATACGTGCTATGTATAAAGACCAAGCCATAATGACATTTCAAGAATGTATGCAAGAGGTGAGGATAAAACCCACAGAGGAATACCAATATACACAGCTGAGACATTGGCTATCGTCTCCCCCAAATAGAGACACCGCCACGAGACAGCTGACCCTGTTTGAAGTATAAATGACTACGGACATGGGCTCCCACACGCTGATATCTAACTTGTACAAGCTCCTAAACGACCAAGGAAAAGAAATCCAATGGAAATACATGAAGAGGTGGGAGAGGACGCTGGGAGAGCCAATAACAAATACTCAATGGCAAGATTTATGTAAATAAATTCCCAAACTGACACGCTCCACACAGCTAAGAGAAATGTGGCAGAAAGTAGTAATTCAATGGCACTATACCCCGGAGAGACTTCACGCAATGTACCCCGCTACAAGTGATAGATGCTGGCGAGGCTGTTCAGCAACAGGAGCCTGGATCCACATATGGTGGCGTTGCCCAAACATATCACCCTTTTGGAAAGAGATAAAGAAGCAAGCAGAGGAAATGATACAAGGAGCCGAAGGCTTGGAAGACAAGATATGGCTAGCAGGCATGTGGAACCCGAACCAGAGGATATTTACAAGAAAGCAGCAGAGGGGAGTGATGCCACTGACCATTGCAGCATGGCTGACAAATCTCCCAACAATGGAAACAAAAGAACCCACCCACAATTTTTGATTGGCTACAAAAGTTGTGGAGATTTGTCTCCATGGAATGGATAACATACAGGCTGCAGGGGACCCCGGGAACTTTCCGATCAGACTGGGGCACCATCTTATCCTACCTTAAAAGTGACTACATGCTCCAGTGGTGCCCGCACAATATCAGAATACTTGATATACTATGAACAAGCACACCCTAGGAGACAAGGACGTTGAGGGGAGGGGAGAAGGGAGGGGAAGAAGGAGTTTGGAGGGAGGAGATGTTGTTGCTGATATCAAAATATGGAAAACCAATAAAAATAAGTTTTTTTTAAAAAAGTAAATAATAACAAAAGCAAAACATCCCACCGACACCACACAAACAACCTTGTTCTCCACTTGCTCACAACCAAAACTCTTTCCCATATGCTCTTCCCCTACTTGTTATCACTTGCAAGGGTATACTCACATATGCATGTTCACTCAGACTCCTCTGTCATGGGGTTCCAACAACGGCCTGCACTCTCTCCGGAGCTGCACCCTGCCTCAAAGAGCAGACATGAATTCTGTAAAAACAGCTCCTACATACGTCTGGGATTAACGCGTGTGGGACTGGTCTCTGCAGGTGGGCACGGCCCCTTGAGAGAAATGGCATGGAAGCCTCCGTCAGTGCGGGAGTTGCTGGGATCACATCAGGGTCACCAAATAAAGGCACGCCCCTGCACGCTCATACCAGAAAAAATACATCCTGCTCGGGAAAAAGACCCAAGACGCGCTTGCAAGGATAACAGGTATTTATTTCTTCAAAATAGAAATGCATCAGCAAAGAACTCTGCTGCCGCCGAACGTTCTGAGCTCCTTAGGCATGTGCGGCACATCATAAGTAGAAATGACAGCACTGATGACGTAATGATATATAGTACAATTCTACTATACGGATTGGAGGAGCCATATACATGTAGGACCTGCACCATATGGGAAGCCAGGCCATTGGTCCGTCTTCATTTGTCCATCTCCGTCCAAGGGGGCGCTGCTGGGCTCATCATCCATGGTAAAGCTGGCCTAACAATTAATTAGCTACTCTGCAAAACAATGTTACAGTGGGTTCAATCAGGCTTCTACTTGTATGCAGGACAGCGTCAGAAGTGCAGGCCCAACATGCGAGTGTGGGTCAGGGTTTTCTGGTCAAAGTGGACCAGGTTGATGAGTTACTTCGCTGTGCAGCTAAAGGTTTTGGCCAGTGTTACGGATCAAATATACTTTAAAATACACACTGTGCAACCCTACAACAGTATCTCAAAAAAAAGAGAAAACTGACTTTATTGACATGGGGACACTTTCTCATTGTGGCCAAACCTGTGGTCAGTCATTATTTTAAAAAAAAAATGTCGAATGACAATTTTTTCGAAAAAAAATGTCAGAAAAAAAAATGTCGAATTCTGTTTTTTTTAAATTATATATTTATTTTGGGATCCGGGAGTAAAAAAAAATGGGTAAAAAAAAAATGGATTTGGGGCGGGAAGCCCCCCATTTCGAATAAAAAACGTATTAAAAAAAATTGACACTTTTTTTCCACATTATTTTTTCAAAAAAATGACTCGAAATTTTTGCATTGGAAAATTGACTATAAACCGTCCAAACCAATATTAGGCTCCAGTCTGCCCCTGGGTTCAATCCTTCATTTTAGGAAAGCTCAGCAGTTTCTCGTGTTGAGATCCTTACACAAGGTGCTTGGTACGGGTTCAAATACCAGAGAAGTCCATTCAGCCTTTCATCCCTCTGAGGTCGCTAAAGAGACTAACATGGAGTTGGAGAAAGTAAAAACACTTGGGGTCAGATTGCAGAACTTTTGACCCAGTGCATGTGCAATTTTGCACGATATTAGCACTGGGGCAAACATGGCTCTAGAGCAAAACAAGTATTCATTCAACGCATTTTTCACCAGGGCAAACCTTCTCCACATTCTAATGAGCAATGTTATTGTCCTAGTGAGAAAATGTATTCTTTCAGTACCTTTTTGCACCAGGACAAAGCTTGCCATAGTATTAGCACTAGGGCAAACTTTGCCCGGGTACGGATATGCATTGAAAGAATACTTTTTTGCAGATGGCCAATTGTTTACCTAGTGCTAATATTGTGCAGAATTGCACTTGCACCGGTTCACCATTTCTGTAATGTGGGCTATGGATTTACATCAAAACGAGGCTGTAATCGTGCGAGGGAATGTAGCATATGAACAGTACATTCTTACAGTTATAGCAGCCCAGGCTCAAGGTTGGTGGTGCTGGGTTGTGAGGACCACAGTTTAAAATTTCTGAGGAGTTGGGTAATAATAGCATACATGGTTCAATAGTGAGATAGCTCAGTGGGTTCAGGACCCACTGCAGAAATGTGGCTGTAGTCTGCAAGTCAGAGGTACGAATCCCAACACATAAAACTCAGCCTCTCATCATTGTGAAAAGCTAATATGGGGCCATTCAGTCAGGCAATAATATCAACTATTATTAGAGCACAAAGGACCTCGCAGTATGTTTGCTGTGCAATACAAATGGTGATTACAACTGTGCAGTAATGTCAGCGCCCCCTTTGCTTTAAATATTAACCCTAAAACCACCCATCCAGCTTCTGATCATCTTGGCCGAACTTTTCATCAAGACGTTGAAGACGGTGGTCCAAGTATGGCCCTCATGATCCCCACAAGACTCTCAGCCCGAAGACTGAGACACGAAAGATGCACCACACGCTTAGGTCCTTCACCGCCATCGTCGATGTATCACAGATGTGAGAAATGTTACTCTCTCAGACAGCCATTCAGGCCATACCCAGTCGATGATTTGGAGGAGATGGAGATGCCATCAATCGAACAAGATCACTGACTGCAAATCAAGAGATCAATGACGTCATCACTGACATCAAGACGTAGCCACACTTAGACATGAAGTGCATAGCCATCCATTCACGAAGTTACACAAACATGCATTTGTTTATTACATATAGACACAAAACACATGCATATGACTCATGCAGGTAGATGACAGAAACACATACATAGCTCTATTTATAGTCAGACTCATTGGCAAAGGTGAACCGCAAGAGCCAAAGCATTTGTATACCAACCTCATATGTGCTTGACTGCTACTAACATGGAAAAGCCATAAAGACAAATATGGAAGCCACAAGCCCATTGGACCGAATGAGGAAGGTGAGAAAGGCTTCGGGTACATGGAAGGGCTTGCATGATCGCTGCAGCCAGGGGCAAGCAGAAACAATGCACCCAGCAAAGGACAAATAGACACGGAAAGTTCCTGGTTACCAAGACGATAAGCCACCTGCGAGAAATTCACACTAAAATCCTCATAATTACAGGCAAGAGTGCTCCATTCCGTGGTCTCAACACACGTGACCCAGCAGAACACGACAATGCCCATTCAATCTAGGTGGATGGAGAGCAGCTGTTCCTACCAAATCAGAGGTGGAAAGATACAAGTGCTGCTTGTTAGGGAGAATTCTCATTTATGGCTAATTTCCCTCACCTAGTGAGTCGCCCAGCAGCTTTGCTGGACTTCTGGAGTTTATTTTCTTTCACTTGGTAAGAGAGTGAGCTTTTCCCCCACTCTTACCCATGTTTTGCCATGTGTCTTTTACCTGTTTTTGTGATTGTTTACTCTGGAGTACACCACTTCAGTAGTCCCCTTCTTTTGTGTGTTACACAGCACCTTCAGTGCAGTGACACAGGGTTGTCTTTTAGACTTTCCACCGACTCCATTTCTGGGGCTGACTACATTCCCCCAGAAAAGGGTAAAGTTGCCATTAACTTTACTTAGTCATTTTTAACCACAGATCCAGTACACCCCATCTTCCATGGAGTACTGGAAAGGGTTACTCCGTATCCCTTTTTATCTGTACCTCCTAGAGCATTGTTTCGCTCTTTTAACATTTAGATTTGCCTGGTGGCAGTGGTATCTACCCTAACTTTTCTACCGCGATTGTATTAGATAAACGTGGTATTGTTTTAGGCTATTATATTAGCCTCGAACTTAAACCTGCTTGACCAAATACTTTTTCTTTTGGCTCTGGTCGGGTTTATTCGCCATTTCTTTTTGTTAAAGTCCTTCTTGTGTTTTACTTTGCGCCAGGGCACCAGCTTCTCCATTTAATAAGGTACTGTGTTCTGCTTGAGGAATTAGAGTGAACCCCTTTTCTTCATCTCCAAGGCTTGCCCTTGTCTTCCCTCCTTCTTATAACTTTAGCTTCCTCTGTTGACAATATCTAAGTACTCCTGGTAACGCTGAATCTCGAACTGTCTGACTGTGTGATCCTCTACAACAGGAACCCGGTTCCACTTGAAACTGGCTCCAGCCTATTGACTCTTGAATTTCCGTCAAATAGTGTTCTGTGATTCTGTCTGCCTTGACAAAAGTACTGCCTATGATCTTTGCCCCCAACTCTCTCCGGTTAAGCCAGGTGCTAAGTGTGTTCTTGCCCCGGTAACAATTCTTGCCGCGGATACGTGTTTCTTTAGTAAGACTGAACTGTCATTACTGTCAAAAAGTGAACGCAAGTGTATTCCCGGTAATGTCTTTTGTTTCACAACAACGGTCCGTTAAAACACAGGATACTTACCTTGAGTTACAGTGTACCAAAGTGAATTGGTTCTATGTTATTTCGCCGCGGTATTTTTCATCGCAGGTTTTTTCATCGCGTTTTTTTTGTTCGAAAAACTCATAGTTTATTTATTTTATTTTTTTGGGGGGTTACCCCCTGAACCCCTCTTTTTTTTTTATTCCCTTACACCCACAACCATATATTTAATTTTTTAACCCCCCCAAAAAAATAAACCGATGAGTTTTTTTTCAAAATAAAAACGGCGATGAAAAAACACGCGATAAAAAATACCGCAGTGAAATGCGTGTATACCAGTGAATTGGTTGGTTGCAGTATATGTTACGTGTGGTTGTGAATTAATAGAAGTGATGTGTTTATAATAATGGTTTAAAAATAAATGTACTTATATTTTTCTACCTGAAACCTTGAGTCAGTGTTTGCTTGAGTCACAGTAATTGTGGTCCCTTTGTGTAATCTCTGCTACTGCTCATATACTCTGGAGATAAGCCTGGCTGCTCCGCTACTGCTACCACTTTAACATAGTAGTACGGGCTTGTTCCAAAGGTAAAAACTTCTATTGCCACTTTTAGTCTTAATTGTTTTTAGTGGTCCCTAAGGGAACTGCACAGGATTCTGCCTAACACTGCTCACGAACTGCCAACTGAATGCACTCTACCAGGTTTATGTGATCGAGATGGCAATATTAGGAACACAGCTCCCCATGTTTATTCCCATTGCCTTGAGAAGGTACACTCAGCCTGGTATCGGTGTAAGCAGGAGAAGCTAGCTTATATCACGGAAAGTGGTTTCCTAATTTATCACTCCGAGATGTATTCATATATGGCAACGCTATAGAAGAGGGACCAGGTGATTTAGCCGTTTACCCTGTTAGTGATGCAGGAAGAGGGCCATGTATGTGATACGTCATGTTTGTTGTTGTGTTTGGGTAGTTAAGAAGTGCACACATATGCTGAAGGGTCGGGCATCGAGAATTTTTCCACTAAGATATTGGTGACATCACTGACAAGGTTGTTTAATCAGACTTGAGGTGCACTGGAAGTGGTGGATTTCAGTGGTTAGACTGTCGATTGAGTTTGAGAACTAGTGTTTGGCCTTGGGGCAGAGCTTGAGAAGCACATGAGTGGAGTTGTGATTTGAACTTTCAGGGCCAACGGCCACACTGGGCTGTGTGCGAAGCACTCCCGCAGCGATGGTGGTGAGCCGGAGAGACTAAGGAAAAGATTTAATTGCACTGTTATAATTTGGATACATGGTATTTGAGAGACACTATTGAGATTGCGAATTGCAAAATTGCAGGGTAAACGTGGATCCGGATTTGAGGTCAAGTAAGTATTGACAAGTGTTACATAAGGTGATGATATGAGGGATACACCTCTCCAACACTTATGCAAGTCCCTCCCGCAGTATCAAGACAAACTACGCAAGTATAGTGCAGAATGGACTTGCGGTACCAAGGGCAATTTGGCAAAGCTATTGCTCAAAGACAGGAGCTTTTTCAAATGTCTGCAGCAACAAGTAGCCACTTATTTACATACAGCCCATAAGGGGAAAAATGTAAGAAAGTGACTGGCCATATTAGAGTTATGGAAAATGTTTCAAAACTATAAAGGGGACTCGATCCTGCATCACTGGATGCTGAGCCAACGGGATATGGAAGGCGAATGGCCCTTGGCTCGCCTTCCTCCTCCTCGAACCGCAGACGTATATGCAGCAACAGAAAGTAAGGGTTTTTACCCTGTCAAGGAGATAAAAGCAGCCGCACGATACACCAATACCACTTTCGCACCACCAAGGAATAGTGGCAGAGAGGCACTCAGTGGCGCAAAGCAGGCAGGTAAAGAAACGCAAGACATCAGCAGCAAATGTAAGGAGCACAGCAAGCTGCAAGCGAAGCTAAAGGAAAATGACTTGGGGAAGACAGGGCTTATATTGAGGGCCAAGAATTGATAGTCCCGAATGAATGGGAAGGTGGACAGATATTGCTCAAACTGGATGGGAAAGCCGCAAGTGAGACAGGGCACGTGAGGAAGGAGCTACCAAATAGTAAAGACACAGAGGAGGAAGCTAAAGAATGGGTGGAGATAATGGAGGAAGTGCATAGAAGGGAAAGGGAAGATAAGGAGGAAAGTGAAAGGTTGCAAAAGGAGAGGAAGCAAGCAGAAGCACGAGAAAGAGAGGAAAAGGAGAGAAGAAAACAGAGAGCTAGAGAACATTGTAAGGAGGAAAGCAGAAGAAGAGTGGGAAAAACAATTACCAATAAAGAAAGAGAAAAGGAGGTTAGAAGTTGAGTGACTCGTTAAAGAATGTGATTCCGGGGAGAACAGGAGCGGGGATCTGAGAGGAACAGATAAGAGCAGGAAGAGACGTTCCTTGAAGGCAGTGACGATTAAGATGGACTTGCCACGTTTAGAAGATGGGGATGGGGAAGGGATACAAAGAAGGTGAGGGGAACTCTATAGGAGTAGGCGAAACAGCACAGCTGTCCTACATGCAGATAGGAGTGCTACTGGACCCTCAGTGAGGGGGGAATGCAGGATTACAGATCGTGCACAGGGAAAGCAGCGGGAAGACCCATTGTTACGGAGGCTTAGCTTCAAGGACGAGAGAGAAGGGGACAGTGACAGTAATATCGGAACAATGGGTTGAGATTCACAGAGGAATGAGGACGAAGAAGAGGGAAGATCCTCTCACTGCTGCAGGGAAGCGACCCCTTATAGAGACACTGTGTGGGGAGGCAAAGAAGACATCAAAGGGCGACTGCCGCATCCAAAGGGTGGATTCGCACAGCGAGGACGATATAAGTCTGTATGCACAGAGGCTCAGGGCTCTGCCAGGATGGAAACGGATAGAGATGGCCAGGGCATTCACTGCCACTAAAGACATGGGGAGACAGGGAGGAAGGATGAGACTGACACAGTTGCCATTATTGGAGAAAGGTGGTGGGTGGCCTCGGTATATTCTGTGGCAGCAAATGGACAAGGACAATTTAAGATGGTAGCTACTGTCATTGATTGCTGGGGCTGGGAAATGGATTTATGAGCTTAAAAGACTGACAACAGGGCAACATTAGAGGTGTGTGACATGAAGAGTTTGCTTTCAGCCATTCTTTGGGAGGAAACATACGATGTATGGAAAAGGGCAGGGTATCCCGGAGTGACTGCACAGAACACAGCACACAATGGTGTGCCGTTCAATAACTGCCAAGCAGCCTTATGGCAAGCTCTAAGGGTGCAATACCCAGACACCTCGGTTATAAGCATGATTATGGCATGCAAAATGCGTGAGGATGAAGACCCACTTCAATATATTCAACAGATATAAGAGGACGAGAGAGCCGTGGAACAAAACAGTGGGATTACTTTACGACATATTATGTCAAGGGTTGCCCTAGCAAGTGCACAAAAAGCTTAAGAAGCTAGTGGGGATGGAGGCTAAGGCTAAGCCGTGGCCAGAAATTCAGCTAACCGTAGTTCACTATTGTAGGCTCATGCAAGAGAATGCAAGAAAGAAGCGCGAGGAGAGAAAACGGAAAGAAGTGTAGTTAGTGCAGAAGTAATTATTCAAGTACTCAATGGAAGGGGCAAAGCTAATGAGTGGGGAAGAGGTAGTTACTCAGCGTGCACAGAATAGGCTGAAAATAGCAGGGGGAGGCTTTGCAGGATGAGGGGATTTGAATCAGTTGCCGCGGGGATGTGGGGGGGCACCTCAGGGAAGAGGGCTTGGGTACTGTCACACTCGCCTGGGTCTCTGCGGGAGTGATGAAGCCTTCTGGACCCCTTCCCTGCTTTCCCGGGATAAGTAGCGTTGTACTGCATGCACCTTCCAAATAGAGAGGTAAGATACTTAGCCCACCAGGATTTGGACTCAGAACCCCCTTTCTCCCTCCTCCCCTTGTGTGTACTGTGATGGTGAAATGTTGGAGTATGGCTCACCTTAGGGATTAATTAGGCAAACTCTCCATCCTGAAGTAGGCAGGTCACTGTGTATCAGGGAACCCATGGATCGGTACTTCTCTTGACCCAGGATCTGGTAAATCTCTGTTCTGCCACTCACTGTGTTTCTTCACCCAGCTATGAAATAGCAGGTAAGTTTGGATTCCAGTTGCTTCACTGGTGCTGTTGCAGGTAAATTCTGATTACAGTTGCTTCAATGGTGCTGTTGCAGGTAAGTTCGGCTTCCAGTTGCTTCACTGGTTTGGTGCTGTTCTCAGCTAATGAAAAGGTGAGTATCTGGGGGTAGTTTTCTGGCTATTTCACGTGATCGCTGCATATTCTTAAAGCACGGTGAGTTCTGCGTGCGAGAAAGAATTTGAAGATGCTAATCTGATCCTTATTCTCTCTCTTCAAAGGTTTTTTTCAAAATGTACTTGTTTTTTCTGAAGAGTTCGCTGAGAGAGGATGTGCGCAAGAACTCAGAATGCGGCTTAGAAGTTCCCTAGAAGATCGGGTAAATGGTGCTCTAGATTGCGTGCACGCTTGCAAGAAGGAGCCAGGGGTGGGGTCTAAGTGCGAGCGCTTACAGGTACGTCTTTCTTGTGTTTCCTTTTCTCCCAGATGCTGAGTTCGGGAACGTGCGCGCGGAGAATCCGGAGTGGAAGCCAAGGTAGGTGAAGTTCGAGGATCGCTGTGAGCGTGTTGCTTGAAACTAACACAAAGCACGGGTCTGCCTTTGGCCATGGCTTATATAGCCAACCACGCCCAGAGTCTAGAGCGTTCTACTGGATTCACAGGAAGACTGCCAGGGGCCATCTTGAGTGTACAGGAAGTGTGGCTGAACCAATCAGATTCCCCCAAGGGGGCCGGGGCCAACTGTAATGTGTACCTGATTGTGAGAGGGTGGGACAGGAGTGCTGGATGCCTGCAAGGCGTGTCTAGTCTGCCAGGCTCTAACCCACCTTGCCCCTGCCTGCTCTCCAGTATATGTGACAGTCTTCCCCCTCAAGGCCCATCCTAATGGCATAGTTCCTGCTCCTGGTTTGGTAGGGTTATCTCAGTGGAATTTGCGTATTAATTGAGGGGCATGGATGTTTTCACTAAGTTCATATGACCTATTTTGAGGTCCATACCCTTTCCAGTCTATCAAATAGTACAGGGTCTTCTTTACGATTTTAGAAGATTTTAGAGTCCAGGATACATTTTACCTCGTATTCGGGTTCTTCTCCTTTGACTACAATTGGTGCCTGAGGAATTTGCACTTGAGTGCCTGGGTGCACAGGTTTTAATAACGAGATGTGAAATACTGGGTGAATTTGCATGTTAGATGGTAAGGTTAGTTTCATGGATCCTGGATTGATTGCTTTTTCGATGGTAAACGGGCTGATGTATTTTGGCTGAAATTTTCTGGGCACTTTCAGGGCTATATATTTAGTTGCCAACCACACAGAATCCCCTACTTGGTAATCCAGAGCTTTCCTCCGATGCTGGTCTGCATACCTCTTTTGTGTAGCCTTGGCTGTCTACAAATGATGGGTTGCTTCTTGTGCTGCTTCAGTTATTCGCTCATGCAAGGTTTTTACTGCGGGCATTTCAATTGCTTCCGGTGGGTCAAACACCTAGGTTCGTGGATTTCGGCCATACAAGGTATAAAAGGGGGTCTGCTGTGTAGAAGCATGGATTGAGTTATTATAGGCATATTCAGACATCCATAAGATTTCTGTACTAGCTTGGTCGGTCTGATGTAATAGACAGCGAAGATACTGTTTGAGGGTCTGGTTAGTGTGTTCTGTCTGGCCATCAGTTTGGGGATGGTGGCTAGTTGACAATCAGATCTCGGTCCCTTCCAGAAATAAGACACAAATTGACTTCCCCTGTCTGAAATGATCACATAGGGGAATCCATGTATTCTTACGATGTGCTCAAGGAAGACCTGTGCTAATGTTGATGCCGAAGGAATTCCTTTTAATGCTATAAAATGAGCCATTGTAGAGAAGAGGTCAACGAGCACTGGTATGGTATTGTACCCAGAACTTGAAGGTAGATCTGTGATGAAGTCCATCGAGATGGTATGCCAGGGTGCAGGTGGTATTGCCATGGATTGTAATAGACCAGCTGGTTTCTGTCTGGATGCTTTGTATTGAGCACAGACCCCACAAGAATTCACAAATTCAACCACATATTCTCACCATGTCGGCCACCAGTAATGTTTCTTGACCTTCTCAAGGGTTTTTGCTATTCCTGGATGGGCTTCCAAAGGAGAGTTATGGTAACTGGCTATAATTTCCTCTTGGAGAGCACGAGTTCGGTAGGAATAGACGATCTTGATGGTAAGGCAGACTATTGTGCACAGTAAACTGTTTTCCTTTTTTGCCCCAGGCCTGCTTTTCGTCTTCTGATAGGCTATTTTTTATTGTTTGTTGGAGGGTATCCAGTGATGTGGAAGGTCTCCCACAAAGCCCCAGAATTTTGTGGGCAGGAATGATATCTACCGGGTCAGGGGTGATGTAAGCGTCTTCGCCCTTACTTATGCGAGAGAGGGCGTCAGCCTTCCCGTTCTTAATTCCGGGCCAGTAAGTAATCACAAAGTCGTATTCTGGCAGGAACAGGGCCCACCAGAGTTGCCGGGATGGCTGCAATTTTGCAGAGCGTAAATACTGTAGATTTCGGTGATCTGTTATAATGGTAATGGTATGTTTGGCCCCAAGCAGGTAGTGTCTCCATTCTGACAAGGCATCCTTAATTGCGAGCAGTTCTTTGTCAGTAACTGCGTAATTGAGTTCTGCTGGAGTAAACTTCCTGGACCATAAGGGCACAGGGTGTAAACACCCTGTTTCTGGACTTTGCTGATATTGGACAGCCCCCATGGCAACGCTGGAGACGTCTGTTTCCATGATGTATGTAAGATCCGGTTGTGGGTGTTGTAGCACCAGTGCAGAGATGAACTTGTCTTTCAAGGCTCAAACCACTTCTTCTGCTGCTGGTGTCCACTCAAATTTTCAGTTTTTGCGTAACAGAGAAGTGATTGGATGTATTAGATGCGAAAATTCAGGTATAAACCGTCGGTAGAAATTCGCAAAACTGAGAAAGCTTTGCACTCACTTTACTGATGTCAGTGACGGCCACGTAACGATTGCCTCCACTTTTCTGTCATCCATTTTATTTCCACATGGTGATAATACAAAACCCAGAAACTCCACTTCGGTGATATGAAACGAGCACTTCTCGAGTTTGGCATATAGGTGGTTTTCTCTTAGTTTCTGAAGTACTGCTCGTACATGCGAAACGTGTTCTTGCATATTGGCTGAATATATAAGGATGTTGTCAATGTATACGACTGTGCAGACGTCCAGCAGTTCCCTGAGTACATCGTTCTTGAAGTGTTGAAATGCTGTTGGAGCCTTGCAAAGCCCAAAGGGTCTCACCCGGTATTCAAATAGACCGTACCTGGTCCGGAAAGCAGTCTTCCATTCACCCCCCTCTTTGACGCGTACCAAATGGTAGGCGCTGCAGAGATTCAATTTCGTGAAGATCTTGGCTCGTCGCACCTGGTCGAGTAATACTGGAATCAGTGGTAGCGGGTATCTGTTCTTTCTCATTACTTGGTTCAAGGCCCGGTAGTCGATGCATGTTCATAGGTTGCCCTCTTTCTTGAGTATGAAGAAATGCGGCGAGGCTGCGGGGGATTTAAAGGGTCTAATGAAACTGTTTGCCAGATATTGGTCTAAATAAGTCTTTAAATGAGCGTTCTGTTTTTCGGTCAAGGTATAAATTCGGCTACAGGGTATCTGTGCTCCAGGTATCAGGTCAATTTGGCAATCATAAACCCTGTGAGGAAGCAAGGTGTTGGCTTGCTCTTTGGCAAAAAACATCCTGGAATTCCTGATACTCCGTAGGTAATGTCCCTATCATACCCAAACCTGATATTACCTTAAGGGATGCTGGTAAAGGATATTCCGATTCCGATTCCCGGTCCTGACTGTAACAGTGGCTGCATTCCCTGGGGAAGTTTAGTGTTCGTGCGCGCCAATCTATAAGTGGATTGTGCAGTTCCAACCAGGGTATGCAAAGCATCACCTGGAACTGGGGAGCAGCGATGAGATCAAATGAGATGCTTTCCCTATGGCCGTCTTGGCAGATTAACGTGATATCGGCAGTGCATTGGATTACTGGGCCTGAAAGAAATTGGGTTCCGTTCACTGCGGTTACATTCTCAGCGTTCTTCTTCATGCAGATTGGCAACCCTATCCTGTCCGCGGTCTCTAAGTCCATGTAATTCCTGACAGCACCGTTGTCCACAAACCCAGTAGGAATCTTCGTTCAAAGGGTAAATGTCTGTTGATCGTCCCCAAGTTTAAATTGAAATCTGGGCTGGGCAGTTCCTTTTTGGTGCAGGCCCCCAGCTTGTGGAACAGTGTTCCAGAAACACTCAGAACCGTTACCAACCTTACTGTTTTTAGGAAAGGGTTGAAGACTCATCTTTTCAGATGATGAACTGGGATACGGGGGATTATGACCACCTCATGGCTTAGCGCAGACGTTCCTATTGTATTGTTTTGTTTTTCGTTGTTTGCCTAAGCGCCCTGATGCCCACGGGCTATCGGCGCTATACAAAAAATAAATACATACATACATACAAACGCCTCAAGTGCATGAATTTTGTTTGGTTGTTGCTGGTATACTAAGACCACCGGAATTGCAAAATGGGAGGTCAAGTGAATCTTTCTTGTGCTCGAAAAACGGACCTCTAAGTCTGCCGGGCATCAGCGTTTCCCGTCTCATATTCTCCTTTGGTACTGTCCATTGCTCCTACAGTTTTTTGTGGAGGCTTTGTGGGACAGTTTCGTAGAAAGTGACCTGATTGGCCGCAATACAAACATAGCTGTTCCTGGCGTCTTCGTTCGCGTTCTGCCTTAGCAAGAGGACTGCAGAGAACCCCCAGTTGCATGGGTTTTGGAATGTGATTCCGCATGTTGCCGGGTCGAGTTTCCTTAGGTCGCACATAAATTGTCCGACCTTCCGTACGGGCTCGGTCGGCTTTGTGGTTCTGTAGGCGAAGGTCTAGTTGCATAGCTAAATCTATATACTCAGCACAGTCGTCCGGAGGATTAACTACTTGGGCAAGGACATCTTTTAATTCTCCTCGTAAACCCCGGTAAAACAACATGATGCATTTTCATCTGGCCAGTTCGATTCAGCAATTAAGCAGTTGAAAGTGGCTACATAAGCTATAAGTTCCTGGTTACCCTGCCGAAGGGACAATAATTCCTCATCAAGTGTTTGACCCTGTGTGTGGTGGGCAAAGAGCTTCTCCAACTCGCGTTGGAACCCAGCATAGTTCCGTAGCAAGGGGTCATCTCTACTGACCAATGGGACTGACCAATCCGCTGCATGACGCCCTAAATACGAGAGCACAAAAGCTACCCTGGACTGGTCCATAAGGAAAAGTCCAGGCTTGCACAAAAAGTGTAGGCGACACTGATTCATGAAGGTTCCAAACCTTCTTGGATCTCCTGTGAACCTCTCTGGGGGTCTAAGGGTACATTCCCTGGGATGACTACTTGTACGGGTGTTGCCGATGAAGGTGTTGGGCTTCGCCCTTGGGGAACCCCACCCGGAAGAGGGGACAAACCTGCCTGAGTCTGCAGTAACTGCCTAGACAATTCCTCAGTCTTATCTCTATTTACCACTAGCTCTCGTCTCAATGAGTTGGTCTCTGAGCGGGCCGCATGTACTTCAGCCTGCAACTCCCCTAACAACTGGTCAACCTCAGAAGTCTCCATCGCTCAGGCAGAGTGTTTCAGAAAGGCTTTGTGTTCTGTAACACTCACCTGGGTCTCTGCAGGAACGATGAAGCCATCTGGACCCCTTCCCATCTGGACCCCTTCCCAGGAAAGCCTGGGATTAGTAGCGTTGTACTGCAGGTACCTGCCAAATAGAGAGGTAAGATGCTTAGCCCACCTGGATTTGGACCCAGAACTCTCTTTCTCCCTCATCCCCTTGTGTGTACTGTGATGGTGAACTGTAAGAGTATGGCTCACCTTAGGGATTAATTAGGTGAACTCTCCATCCTGAACTAGGCAGCGGCACTGTGTACCTGGAACCCACGGATCGGTACTTTATTTGACCCAGGGTCTGGTAAGTCTCTGTTCTGCCACTCACTGTGTTTCTTCACCCAGCGATGATATAGCAGGTAAGTTTGAATTCCAGTTGCTTCACTGGTGCTGTTGCAGGTAAGTTTTGATTCCAGTTGCTTCACTGGTGCTGTTGCAGGTAAGTTCTGATTGCAGTTGCTTCACTGGATCTGGTGCAGTTACAGGTAAGTTTGGATTCCAGTTGCTTCACTGGTTTGGTGCTGTTCTCAGCTCATGAAAGGTGAGTATCTGAGGGTAACTTTCTGGCTATTCCGCGTGATTGCTGCGTATTCTTAAAGCATGGCGAGTTCTGAGTGCGAGAAAGAAGTTGCAGATTCTAATATAATCCTTATTCTCTCTCTCCACAGGTTTTTTTTCTGAAGAGTTCACTGAGAGAGGATGTGCGCCAGAACTCAGAATGCTGCTCAGAAGTTCACAAGAAGATCAGGTAAGTGGTGCTGTAGATTGTGTGCGCGCTTGCAAGAAGGAGCCAGGAGTCGGGTCTAAGCGCGAGCGCTTACAGGTACATCTTTCTTGTGTTTCCTTTTCTCTCAGATGCTGAGTTTGGGAACGTGCGTGCCTAGAAACTGGAGTGGAAGCCAAGGTAGGTGAAGTTCGAGGATCGCAGTGAGTGTGTTGCTTGAAGCTACAGATGCAACACGAAGCACGGGTCTGCCTTTGGGCATGGTTTATATAGCCAACCACGCCCAGAGGCGAGACCATGCTACTGGATTCACAGGAAGACTGCCAGAGGCCATGCCTGGTGTACAGGAAGTGTAGCTGAACCAATCAGATTCCCCCAAGAGGGGCAGGGCCAACTGTAATGTGTACCTGATTGTGAGAGGGTGGAAAAGGAGTGCTTGATGCCTGCAAGGCGTGTCTAGTCTGCCAGGCTCTAACCCATCTTGCCCCTGCCTGCTCTCCAGTATATGTGACAGGTATCAAGTGCAACAGGGCACAGAGGGTTTTCATGGGGGGCAGCATACACCGACGGAGGGTCCCGTACAATGTTGGGTGTGTGGGCAAATGAGCCACATATCACGAGTGTGTAGGAACAGGGGTGCGATGCTGCAGCAATAACCCACATATCAGACAGAGCAGACTGACTATTGTGCCCAGGATCACATGCACGTGCATACATATGCTCTGCGACAGACGCAAACACAGGACATGTAAATGCAGCCATATCAGCCCATAACAAATGCATCGGAGATGCAGGGACACATGCAGCAATCACAACCAGCACAGCAGGTACTAGCACAGCAGAACATCTTAACGACGACACATGCAGACTCGACAATGCTGACTCCCGTGCGAAGGTTGGGGGTAGCGATTGTTGTAGGAGGCAATCCATTCACAGGGACGGGTATGTCATTAAACCTACAAAAGGACAGCCCAGACAGACCAGATGTGCTCAATCCTTTCCGGCATGCCCAATTCGTCTGAAGAACCACGTATAGGGGTGACAATAGGTGACAAGACGTTTTCCCGTCTCGTGGCTACAGGGGCGACTAGGTGCTTTATTAGGGAAGGAAGATATCCAATGTCAGGCATTGCCATGAATGTACAGGGATTCTCTGGGCCTACGGATTTGGTTCCTTTAATCAACAAACTTCCACTTTCCATAAAAGAACACAACCTGACCATACCACTGTTATATTCCTGACAGACACCAGTGAACATAATGGGTAGAACCATGATGAGCCGACTTAACATAACCATTTCATTCACAGGCCAGGGGATAGTGTGCTCAACACCAGGAATTTATTACATGAATGAGAGGGTGCCAGCAGACAGTTGTTCCAATAATGAGTGGAAGTATTGTAGTGGGATACAGAGCAGGACGTTATCCAATACCTAACAAGTTCTTATTTAGACCAGAGATTCCCCTAGATGAGCAGGAAGGAAAGGTGATCCCAATGAGGAACTATTTCAGGATGACAATTATTTCAAAAAAAGGTAGCAGGCGCTCCTCTCCAGAAAGAACATGGCATGATAACCTGTTCTGAGATGAGAGTTTGCAGCACACGCTTTTTGCTCACTGTACCTTTCACAGATGGGAAATTCCCATTTGCATATCAGCCTTTGTCCCACCTACATGGGCAGTCCAGCACCGAAACGCTATGGCAATTCCTCTCTGAACAAGAGTACCAACAACAACCCCATACACGTGTTTCAGCCTTGTTGGGCCTCATCAGTGAGGTGAAGCTGTCCCTCTCTGAGCACAGTGAGCAGGGAGTCCACGTCTGGTTGCCCCAAGGTAACTCAGGGTGACCAACCCCAAGTTCCTTGCAAATATTTCAAAAATGGTAGCAGGCGCTCCTCTCCAGAAAGAACACGGCGTGATAACCTGTTCTGAGATGAGAGTTTGCAGCACACACTTTTTGCTCACTGTACCTTTCACAGATGGGAAATATTCATTTGCATATCAGTCTTTGTCCCGCCCACATGGGCAGTCCAGCACCTAAATGCTATGACAGGATGACCAATCAGATCACAAGGTGGTGTTTGACATAAGCATTACATACTGGGTGAGAATACATTACAGGGAAGAGCCACAGAGAACGCCCGTGTTGCGAAAAGCGCCACCACCATTTCACTAGGAAGACTTGGGGTGACTACCCAGCGTCTTATGGACCAGTGGTCCGTTTTGACATGGGTCTGCTAAAAGGGATGGGGCTGTCAAGATAAAGCTCAAACCAGGAGCTAGTGTACCCTGCAAAACAGACAATCGGGGGGGTCATGGTGTTTTATTCAAGATTTGCATCCCTTGAACCAAATCGTTGACGCAGAATTGCTATTAGCTCCTCATCCAGTGACAACTCTGTGTAGCATCCCGAAGGTAGATACTCATTTCACAGTAATAGACTTGAAGAACGCCTTCTTCTCTATACTGCCCCATAAAGAATCACAGGACTTGACCGCGTTTCTATATAGAAACCTGTAACGCTTACCTGACTCTGCGGGGACACCACTCCCTATAGCTCTAACTCTCTTCTCAGAGTGCGTTGTTCTCACCTTTTCACTTCCTGTACCCCAAAGTTCTTTAGACTTGGAATCTAAGAGTAAACACAGGGACACAGATCAATAGATAACTCCCCAAGGTTGCCTGGGACTGTCTACAATCCTTCTCTAACCCTTCCGTGAAACCTCACTACTCTTACCTTAGATTGGTATATGGTGGGCTATCCATCCTGCTTCAGCACAGGGGTGCGAGTTCTGAAGAAGGGGGAGGTGAGACAGGGACTTATGAGGAAGGGCTACAGTGGAGTGTGTGCACAACAGAACTGGAGATGGAACCAATAAAGGCACTGTATGAATGATCCACCGACAACTCTAATTCAAAATGGAATGACTCCTAAACCCTAAAACTGGACTAGAGTGGAACCATAATGTGAGGTGTGACACATGACTAAACACAACCTGAGGAGAAAACTAAAAGGGGCACCAATTTTGAATGCCACGGGAATTCCTAATGACTCCGTATTCCAAAATAAATAGTGATAAAGAAATGCAGTTTTTAAACAATTGCGGATTCAAAAGATGTGTAACAGTTCATCCAAAATTTTCACTAAAATGTCACAGCTATTGGGAACCTAAAAACCTGCGTAAAATTATTGACAGACTCCCTTTTGTGTTCTATGACAGAATTTCCTAAAACCCTAAAAAAGGTATGCCTAATATACACACACTAGCCTTCTGTGAAGTGATTAAACAACCACACTCCTCACATGCATTTGAGTGCCGGAGCCCCGACACTCGATACCTGACAGGAAATACCAATGTGCGCAACGCATAAGTGCTCTAGCCACCACAAAATGAACATGCAATATACTGGCGGCATAGAGTGCAAGCAGGAACGTTGCCGCTAACTTACTTCAAATGGAAGGTTTCACCACAAAAGTATCGCGGTTCACAGAAGGCGAATTACAGTAATGAACAGGGTAAAGGGAAACAACTAATAACGGGGGAACCGGACCAGAGAGTAAAAACCATGAAACTATGAAGGGGTGCTGAGGTGAATCTTGAAGGGAACTTCGATCCGCGGTAAGCGTAAAAGCAAAGAAAACAGACGCGAAGCGCAGAACGTAAAGGGGGAGGGGCTTAAATACTGAAATCGTGAGGACAACTAGGCTGCACAGCCCAATGCAAGGAATTTCCCTGGGAGCCATGTTGGAGGATGAGGAAGTGTCGAACAGCATAGCCCAGGTCCTACTTTCCCTTAGCCCAGGACCTATATGCAGTTAGCCAAGAAACTTTGGAAGACCTTGTGAGGGGAAACCCAGTAATCATGACAGTACTCCCCTCAAAGCCCCTCCGAGACTGGAACTCCCCCTCCCAGGTTTGCACGGGTTATTTTGGTGAATAGTCTTTAGCAACCTAGGGGCGTGAAGGTTTTCAAAAGGTTCCCATGTTCTGTCCTGAGGACCGCAACCTTTCCAATCCACTAAGTAGTACAGTTTATTATGCACAATCTTTGAGTCCAAGATGGCCTTAACTTCATACTCCAACTCCTCATTCTCCACTTCCACCGGAGCTGGAGCCTCTTGGATTCGGGTGTTTGGATAAACTGGTTTTAAAAGGGAAACATGAAACACTGAGTGGATCTTCATGGTTCTTGGAAGGATGAGTTGCATGGCTACGGGATTGATTACTTTCTCAATGGCAAAGGGTCCCAGGAATCATGGAAGGAATTTTCGTGATCCCTTTAAGGCCAAATTCTGAGTGGATAACCGCACCAAATTCCCCACCTTATACTCAGGAGCATCACATCTTTTGCTGTCAGCAAATTTCTTCTGGGACTCTTTAGCCAAAGATAAGTGTTCCTTTGCTTGAGCAATGGCTGTAGTGATTTTTTCATGCAGACACTTAACTGCTGGCATTTCCAAAGGTTCCGGTGGGTCGTAGGTTGATGTACGAGGATGCCTTCCGTGCATGGTGTAGAAAGGACTCAATCCAGTGGAGGTATGCACTGAGTTATTATATGCATATTCTGCAATCCATAAAACGTTTAGCCAAGTGTCTTCAAATTGATGTAGCATGCATCTGAAATACTGCTCCAGGGTTTGGTTGGTTCGCTCAGTTTGGCCATCAGTTTGGGGATGATGGCTCGTGGACAGGCGTACATCAATTTTTGCCAACTCGCAACACTTCTTCCAAAATTTAGAGACAAATTGACTTCCCCGATCTGAAACCACTATTGTGGGGAAGCCATGCAACTTCACGATATTCTCCAGAAAAGTCTTTGCCAACACTGCAGCTGAAGGGAGTCCTTTCAATGCGATAAAATGCGCCATCTTTGAGAATAAGTCCACTACCACCAAAATGGTATCATAACCTTCACAATTTGGTAAATCTGTGATGAAGTCCATCGAAATTGTGTGCCAGGGGGCAGGGGGCACACTCAATGGCTGAAGAAGACCAGCTAGTTTCCTTTTTTGAGCTTTATTTTGAGCGCAGTTGCCACATGTTTTCAAATACTGAATGACATATTTTCTCCAAGTTGGCCACCAGTACGATCTCTTTATCTTTTCCAAAGTCTTAGTGATTCCGGGATGACCTTCCAGCAAGGCTCCATGATAATTAGCAATGACTTGTTCTTGCAGTTTCGGTGTGGGTAAGTACAGGCGTTCCTGATAGAAAGGTACGCCATCCAACATAGTGAAACGTTCTCCTTTCGACTCCCATCTCATCAACTCGTCCTTAGGCATGCTGGTTCTAATCTCATTTTGTAGTACTTCGAATGTCGAATCAGCAGTGTCCATAACTCCAAGTACCTTCTCCCCAGAAATGATTTCCACTGGATTCACAGGCACATAAGCTCCATCACCTTTCCCGAAACGCGATAAGGCATCCGCCTTACCATTTTGCACTCCTGGTCTGAAGGTAATGATGAAATCATATTCGGCAAAAAAGAGGGCCCATCGCAACTGTCTCGAGGATTGTGCCTTTGCAGAGCGCAAATATTGCAAGTTGCGATGGTCAGTGAAAATGGTCACAGTGTGTCTTGCTCCGAGCAGATGGTGCCTCCATTCCTTTAGTGCACATTTAATTGCCAAAAGCTCTTTATCGGTGATGGTATAGTTCAGTTCAGCAGCGGAGAATTTCTTAGACCAAAAGGTCACTGGGTGCAGTTCTTGGGTGTTAGGATTGCGTTGAGACAAAACAGCTCCCATGGCAATATTTGAGGCATCCGTTTCAACCACAAATGGAAGGTCAGGTCTTGGATGTTGGAGAACTGGTGCGGCGGTGAATCGCTCCTTTAATTTTTTAAAAGCTTCATCTGCTTCCTTAGTCCAATCACATTTTTTAATTTTTTCTGAGTAACAAGCTAATGGGATGAACTAGGCGAGAAAAATCAGAAACAAATCGCCTATAAAAATTGGCAAATCCAAGAAAACTCTGAATTCCTTTGACTGAAGTAGGGGCGGGCAACGATAGAATGGCATCAACCTTTCTGTTGTCCATCTTAATTCCTCGTGCAGACAGAATAAAACTCAAAAACTCCACTTCTGGGACATGAAACTGACATTTCTCTAATTTAACGTACAAAGAGTTATCCTTCAGTATTTGCAGCACTGATTTTACATGCTTCACATGATCCGAATGGTTTGCAGAGAAGATGAGAATGTCATCCACATAAACCACCACACAGATGTCCAACAATTCTCTAAGGATATCATTCATAAATGACTGAAAGGCTGCTGGAGCATTGTAAAGCCCAAAGGGCATAACCTGATATTCGCAGAGCCCAAACCGCGTTCGAAAGGCGGTTTTCCACTCCTCGCCTTCCTTAATACGGATAAGGTGATAGGCACCTCTCAGATCAAGCTTAGTGAATACTCGTGCCTGTTTCACCTGCTCCAGTAAAGTTGAAATAAGGGGGAGAGGATATTGATTCTTCACAGTAATTTGGTTTAAGGCTCTGTCATCAATACATGTTCTTAAATCACCCTCTTTCTTTGGCACAAAAAAAAGAGGGGACGCCGCTGGTGACTTGGATGGCCTAATAAACCCATTGGCTAAGTACTGGTCCAGATAAGACTTCAAGTGTGCATTCTCTTTTTCTGTGAGGGCATAAATTCTACTTCACGGAAGCTGAGCTCCTGGAATGAGGTCAATTTGACAGTCATACGGTCTATGTGGAGGTAATACTTCTGCTTGTCTTTCTTCTTGAAATATATCCTGGAATCTTTGATATTCACCTGGCAATGAACCTATTAGACCCAAGGTAGATTGAGTAGATGCCTCAGGTTGTCTTGTAACTTGTGCTCCTTCTGTTGAAAAACACACACTCTGACACTTAGAGGGGAAGGTCAGGGTCCGGGCACACCAATCAATAATAGGGTTATGCTTCTCCAGCCAGGGTATACCCAAGAGGACTCGGAATTGTTGAGCTTGAATTAGGTCAAAAGAGATCCTCTCCTTGTGTACTTCCTGGCAAAGCATAGTGAGTGGGTTGGTGCACTGTGTAACAGGTCCTGACACCAATGGAGTGCCATCGACTCCGGAAACATTCTCGGCTTCCAACTTGTTCCTTAAAGAGAATCCCAATTTTCTTGCCAGATGCTGATCCATGTAATTGCCAACTGCCCCACAGTCAATGTATGCCATTAATGCATGCCTTTCGGTGGGAGTTTCCGGATTAAAAAGGACAATAGGGAACACAAAGTGTGAGGTCGCTGCAACCCTTTCCATGCTTGACAAGCGGACCTCTAGACTTGTCGGGCACTGGAGTTTTCCGCCATCTGTTCTTTTTTGTCCTGATTAACTCCTCCTAGGGGTTTTCGAGCAGGTTTCACTGGACAATCTTTCAAAAAGTGACCAGCCTTGCCACAATATAAACACAACTGCAATTGTCGTCTCTTCTCTCGCTCAGCTTGAGATATTGGGCCTCTGATTCCACCCAACTGCATGGGTTACGAATGAGCATCCACTCCCGACTTAAACACTGGTTCTCTGGGACGGACCAGAAAGGGTTGATTGTCTTGACGAGCTCGATCTGTTCTCCTGTCCTGAAGACGATGATCCAATTGGTTAGTTAAATCTATGAAATCCGTAATGCTTTCTGGCGGGTTGGCGACTTGAGCCAAAACATCTTTCAATTCACTGCATAGACCACAATAGAATAGTGTTGTTCTCTTTTCTGTAGGCCAATTGGTTTCTGCCACCAGCCTATTAAATGTTGCAACATATGCAAGCAGCTCTTGGTTGCCCTGCTTTAAAGACAGCAACTCATTGTCCAGAGCTTGTCCAGAGCTTGTCCTTGCGTGTGACGAGCAAACAGTTTCTCTAATTCTCGTTGAAATTCTGTGAAGTTTTGTAATACTGGATCATCCCTATTTACAAGGGGAATGGACCAATCCGCCGCAACACCTCCCAGATAGGACAACACAAAGGCTACCTTCGATTGGTCATTGGGAAATACTCCTGGCCTGCACAGAAAGTGTAATCTGCACTGATTTAAAAAGACTGCGAACCTTTTTGGGTCCCCTGTAAAGTGCTCCGTAGGAGCCAAGGGTATATTCTCTGGAATAACCACCTGAACAGGAACTGGGGGCGAAGTGGAGGAAGAAGCCTGATCACTACCATGGGGTAAAGGCACCTGCCCTGCTTGCTTCTGCAACATTTGACGAGCTATTTCTTCAGTCCGTTCTCTATTTATTCCTAGTTCTCTTCTAAGAGCACTAGTTTCAGACCGGGCTGCAAGGACTTCGGTTCTTAATTCTCCCAATAGTTGGGTGAGCTGATCTACCTCAGAAGATCCCATGATGTCCAGGCAGAGTATTTTTCAGTACGGCCTTGCGTTCTGTAACGCTTACCTGACTCTGCGGGGACACCACTCCCTATAGTTATAACTCGCTTCTCAGAGTGCGTTGTTCTCACCTTTTCACTTCCTGTACCCCAAAGTTCTTTAGACTTGGAATCTAAGAGTAAACACAGGGACACAGATCAATAGATAACTCCCCAAGGTTGCCTGGGACTGTCACAATCCTTCTCTAACCCTTCCATGAAACCTCACTACTCTTACCTTAGATTGGTATATGGTGGGCTATCCATCCTGCTTCAGCACAGGGGCGCGAGTTCTGAAGAAGGGGGAGGTGAGACAGGGACTTATGAGGAAGGGCTACAGTGGAGTGTGTACACAAGAGAACTGGAGATGGAGATGGAACCACTAAAGGCACTGTATGAATGATCCACCGACAACTCTAATTCAAAATGGAATGACTCCTAAACCCTAGAACTGGACTAGAGTGGAACCATAATGTGAGGTGTGACACATGGCTAAACACAACCTGAGGAGAAAACTAAAAGGGGCACCAATTTTGAATGCCACAGGAATTCCTAATGACTCCGTATTCCAAAATAAATAGTTATAAAGAAATGCAGTTGTTAAACAATTGTGGATTCAAAAGATGTGTAACTGTTCATCCAAAATTTTCACTAAAATGTCACAGCTATTGGGAACCTAAAAACCTACATAAAA
The DNA here is from genome assembly GCF_040938575.1 of Ambystoma mexicanum. NCBI lineage: Eukaryota > Metazoa > Chordata > Amphibia > Caudata > Ambystomatidae > Ambystoma > Ambystoma mexicanum. Next base: position 906,574,499 of record NC_090922.1, read on the forward strand.
TTATTGACAGACTCCCTTTTGTGTTCTATGACAGAATTTCCTAAAACCCTAAACAAGGTATGCCTAATATACACACACTAGCCTTCTGTGAAGTGATTAAACAACCACACTCCTCACATGCGTTCGAGTGCCGGAGCCCTGACACTCGATACCTGACAGGAAATACCAATGTGCGAAACGCATAAGCGCTCTAGCCACCACAAAATGAACATGCAAGGAATATACTGGCGGCAAAGAATGCAAGCAGGAACGTTGCCGCTAACTTACTTCAAATGGAAGGTTTCACCACAAAAGTATCGCGGTTCACAGAAGGCGAATTACAGTAATGAACAGGGTAAAGGGAAACAACTAATAACGGGGGAACCGGACCAGAGACTAAAAACCATGAAACTATGAAGGGTGCTGAGGTGAATCTTGAAGGGAACTTCGATCCGCGGTAAGCGTAAAAGCAAAGAAAACAGACACGAAGCGCGGAACGTAAAGGGGGAGGGGCTTAAATACTGAAATCGTGAGGACAACTAGGCTGCACAGCCCAATGCAAGGAATTTCCCTGGGAGCCATGTTGGAGGATGAGGAAGTGTCGAACAGCATAGCCCAGGTCCTACTTTCCCTTAGCCCAGGACCTATATGCAGTTAGCCAAGAAACTTTGGAAGACCTTGTGAGGGGAAACCCAGTAGTCATGACAAAACCAGAAGTGGAAATATACAGGATTGCCACAAGGGTACTGTGAGTCACCTTTTATCTTCAATAGGGTCCTCCAGATGGAACTTGGCAACATACAGATGTGGAGCACCGTCATACAGTATGTGGACGACATTTTGATTTGTAGCAAGTCAGAGGATTAGTGTCGAAATGACTCGGTATACTTGTTGACAGTATTGGCAGTAGAAAAGTCAGCGAGTATTACAATGGGGTGCAGCACCACACTTTACGTGGAGCATGCTCTTTGCAATTCTCCAAAAAGACCCAAGGGTAAGCTGACCACACAGAGCGCTTCTGGGTACGAGGTAATTATCTCGAATCCAGCAATAAAAGGTGGTGAGGTGCAGGACTGTAAACCCAGTGATGTTTCTAGCTGAACCAGAGTAGGAAGGAGACTATGCACACGCCTGTACTACGTACATTATACAGTATGACGACCTTCCCAAAGTGGGGTCGAAGCCACCTGAGAGGGGAGATGTGCTTTATATTGATGGGTCTTCAATGATAGACCAGGCAATGGGGGAAAGACATATGGGGGCGGCAGTGGTGAGAATAAAGGCAGACGTGACAGCCGAAGTAATAGCAAGCGCGAGACAGCCGTCAAGTTTTATTGCAAGTGGCAGAATTAGTGGCTCCCTTAATGGCATTAGAAGCGTGCAGGGACCAGGAAGCCAGTGTATTTCGATTCAGCCTGCGTGATGTCTACAGTGCATTCTGGGCTGTCATGATGGCAGAGGAGGGGTTTCCAACGTGCTGGTGGCACACCAGTGCAGCACGCGCCCCTACTGGGCAGGCTCATAGATGTGCTACAACTCCCATCAGTAATTGCGGTTGTGAAGTGTCAGGTCCACACAAGGGGGGGGCCTAGTCTCACAGGGCCACGAAGCTGCAGATGCGGAAGCGAAGCGCACTTCATATTTCTCAGAAATCTCATACTTTGATACCCCATTGAACACACGTATCCGTGTGCGCAATATGATTCTAAAGAAGGCTATAATACCTTGCCAGCCATACAGATAATTGAATTTCAGGGAAGGGCACCATTAGAGGAGAAAGAATTATGGGTGAGAAGGATGTTCAATATCCCCCATGGATGCTTTGTGGCGACAGGAGGGCACAGGCAAGCTAGTGATTCCAACAGTACTACTGCAGATTGCGCTCAAGCAATTGCACTATACTACTCATCTGGGATAGGACGTACTTGCCACACACATTAGGGAAGAGTGTTTCTGTCCAAATATGGCAGAGCATATAGCTGCATTCATGGAAAACTGTGTCACTTGCAAGAAATGTACAGCTGGGCATACTTTAGGTGTAGCGAGAGGAGCCATACTGCACCCAATCTGGCCCTTCCAACACCTCCACATAGACTACGTAGAAATGATGCAGGTGTGCCAGGGCTACCGCTACATGATAGCGTTTGTGTGCCCCTTTTCCCGATGGATCAAAGCCGGTCCCTGCTCACACCCTGATGCTCTCAGAGCTGCGAGGTTCTGCTTTAGAGAGGTTCTCCCATGATGGGGGGTGTGTGAGGTCCTGCGGTCTGACAATGGACCTCATTTTGCAAATGAGACTTTTGAGCACATTGCAACTCTATTGGGGATACAGCACACATTCTCCTGTGCTTATCACCCGCAAGTGAACACAGTCTGTGAGCGCCTCAACGGCCTGCTCAAAGAAAAGATTGCAAAACTAAAAACCACCTTAAAAAAGGATTGCTCCATTGTTTTCCCTTATCCCTCTTCACACTGCGCAATCAGCCCGGATCCAACACCACCTAATGCCCCATGAGGTGGTAACTGGACGGCACATGTCACTTCCCCTGGCTCCTCCCACTAGGGCATTGACAGACGCACATGCCACCTATGAAATATTTCGAATTTAAATGCACAAATATGTTGCTTCTTCGATGGTTAGTGCCTCTTTTTTGCAGTCACGGCGGGAGAGGTCGAAGAACAGCGAGGAAAATAACACCCCAGAAACCAATGAAGGGCTCCTAAAACTGCCACTACTTTAGACTGGGGACACTGTCCTGTTGAGAACTTCTTCTGGCCTTGGTATGAGTCCAGGTTCGAAGGGCCATACGTCATAGAGAAGGCCACAGATCGGTAAGAAGGTTTGGAACTACATTGGGGATGTTAAGCCCTGCTGAGGTGAGACCTCTTCCCACTAACCCGGTTTAGCACCAAAGAGTTAAGGAAAGACAATACGCACACTTAGATTAGGCACATTGGGCCTCATTACGAGTCAGACTGTAACCCTGTCAGTGCTAACAGCAAGTTGCCGCTGGACTCGTAGAATGTTTTCGGCGCCTGACTTCCCTGTGCCACCGGAAGATTACAATCTGGCGAACCAGGATGTCAGGCGGCAGTAAAATGTAAGTCCCCATTCCCATAGAGTGCCATAGGACTCTATGGGAGTGGGGACTTGGAAGCGCAGGCACCATTGCCAACGGTGCTAGCGCTTCCATAACCGGTCTGCCTACAGTGGCCCTGCGACCGGTAGGGTCAGACCTCTCGGGCACAGCGGCTCTGGCAGGAAGACTCATAGTTTGCAAGTCCAGAAACAAGTGTGCCAGTGAGCTTACCGGCACCTTTGTTTCCGGACTGGCAAACTTGTAATGAGGCCCATTATCTTTTCCTTACAATAGGTGTTGATCGAGAAAGTATAGACTATCTGAGATGTATGGTCCCCAATCGACATGTGTCCTTTCAAGTGTATTTCATTTGAGTCGTGATACATTAAGAAACAGAGCGGATGATTCCTTGACAATTGTTTTTTCATGGTTTTCTGCTTTATGTAACTCAGACTTACCCAGAGTTGAACCGCGCGGCCCCATCCATCATTGACCTACTCAGTGATTCGAGAATCCATATAGTATGGCAGCAATTGTTCTATGTAGCACTCGCCCAATAATATAGACTTGTGGCTTAACCTAATGAACAATAACCTCATAATTATGCATTTTTTAGGCTTTTCAGGTGAGTTTTACAGACCCGTGGAGCAACGCAAGAAAACGCTCAGTAATAACAAAATGGGAAATGTAATTCGAAATGTTGTGATAATGTTTTGTGCCTTCTGCTATCTCTACCTCTTTACCCTCCTTGTTTTCCGCAGACTGTTATTTTCACAAGCATAAGCTTTAATCCCTACTAATGTAACCCCTATCCATGCCATCACGGAAGCCATATCTGGGCAGGCGATAAGCAATGCTAAGGAAGTTAAGAGACTTAGGTGCCATGCAGACATAGATTTCAGCCTGGTAAACTCCTATCTAACAGATTCCGCCCATATTTCAAACAAAATGTGGTATAAAAACATGGCCATGGTAGGGAAACTAACCACCAGAGAGAGATGTTATGTCTGTTCTCTCATCACCTATGCCATGAGTGCATCCAGGACATTTGTAGCAACTGAAATTCCGAAGGCTAGAGCACAATGTCTCATGCATTTATCACTCTGCACCACAAGAGGATGATCCCAAGGGACACGAGCCACTCTAAAATGGATGTCCAGAAAGATGTTCCCGTATGATGATAGTTAAATCAAGACTCAGGAAATTATGGACGATTACTGGAGTACAGAAAAGACCAAAGGATATGTGACTAAAGGTTCCCAAAAGGGAAAACAAAGGTAGTAACGCAAAAGGAGTTACAGAGCCCCAAGACAGGACGAAGGGAAATAAGAGGAATGCCAGGATGCTGGGAACAACCGCTAATGCTGGTGTATGGACAAGTGTACACGGCAGATGGGTGGAAGGAAGCAGTGGTTGGCAGCAAAGCACATTCACTCATAACAGTTCCAGTGAATGTAGTGCAAATGGAACACGACAATTGCCTCAAGGAATGGGAAGCAAGTGCGAAACTGCTCACATGGGTGGAACACAAAGCAGGGCCCATGCCCATCATACCACATGAAAGTGCTTCTTTATGTTTCCAGAATGATGGTCCAGTAAAGGTTGGAGAGAATAAGGGGTGTAAACAGATCTCAGAGCTACCAGGCATGAAGGTCAGAACTGCAGTGCTTATGGACCACTACTGGGCCTGCGGGTCGAGGGCATGCCTGTAGCTGCCTCCCAACTGGGGAGGAACATGTTCAATCGTACAGTTGAACACACCAGCATTGGTAGTGCCCCAGAAGGACTATAAGCAGGTGGATTCCCCAAAATGGATACTCCTCAAAGGAAAAAGAGGTCTGTAGGGTTGACCAGAGTGAAAAGAGGTAACTATGCATCATTAAAAATGGAAGAGGCCCTGGATGACATACCACCAGAGCACAGACTGGTCAGCAGAATGGAAATGTTCTTCGTATCATCGTTCCAGCAGTTCAAATGAGCTCAAATGCCAAATGGCTCCAACTAAAGCAATGGAAGCTGATGCAGACGATAAATTCAACCATCAAAGGGTTCAATGCCATCAAGGAAGAGCAGTGAGGTTAATGGCTCTCCAAAACAAATATGTTCTAGACCTCCTAACAGCCATGGAGGAAGGCGTTTCTGCCAAGATCGGATCTTCTTGCTGTACATTAATTCCTGCCCATGATGAAGACAATGGCCCTCTGACAGAGGCCATTAACCAGTCATCAGAGCTGCATGCTAATATGAGGCAGAAACGAATACTGTAGGAAAGGACGGGGCTGGCTGTCGTATATCTTCTCGTGGCAGCCCTGGTACTAGTGTATTTTGCCTTTTGTGTCATCAGAATTAGATTTGAAATATGCTGAAATCACAACTGACGCAGTGTCCCCTGTTCCCGGCAGGAACACTGTTCGAGTTCCCATTCAACACCCGTGACTACTGGGGGAAATGGGTTTGGTGCAACCCTGGTGGAGACTGCAGTTGCCTAACATGGAGTTTGGACGACCATGCAAAGCACCATGGACATCTCAGAGGGATAACAAAGGTTTGGCTCCCGAAGTTACACATGAACATTGAGAGCTGTGTAGGTAATGTGGTCAACTCATCGACCAGCGGTGGGATTTAAGACAGAGACCAAATATGGCCCTCATGACCCCCACACGACTCTCAGCCCGAAGACTGAGACATGACAGATCCACCTCAATCTTAGGTCCTTCACTTCCATCGTCAATGTAATGCAGATGTGAGAAATGTTACTGTCTCAGACAGCCATTCAGGCCATATCCAGTCGATGATGTGGAGGAGATGGAGATGCCATCAATCAAACAAGTCGATTGACCACAAATCAAGAAATCAATGACATCTTCACTGACATCACGCCATGCTGCACTTAGACATTAAGTACATAGCAATCCATTCACGAAGTTACCCGAACATGCATTTGTTTCTTGCATATAGACACGAAACACATGTTTATGACTCACGCAGATAGATGACAGACACAAATACATATCTCTATATATAGTCACACTCTTCACCAAAGCTGAACCGCAAAACGCCAAAGCATATGTTTGTTTGTTTGATTATGTATACCAAGCTTGCACATACTTGACTGCCACTAACATGGAAAGTTCAGAAGGACAAATATGGAAGCCACAAGCCCATTGGAATGAATGAGGAAAGGGAGTCAGGCTTCGTGTAAATGGAATGGTTTTGCTCAATCACTGCAGCCTGAGGCAAGCAGAAACGATGCACCTAGACAAAGACGAGTGGAGACAGAAAGTTCCTGGTTAGCAAGACGATAAGCCACCTGCGAGAAATTTAGACTAAAATCCTCATAATTACAGGCAAGAGAGCTCCATTTTGTGGTCACAACACACATAACCCAGCAGAACAAGACAATGCCCATTCAATCGAGGTGGACGGAGGGAAGCTGTTCCCACCAAATCAGAGGCAGAAAGATACAAGTATTGCTCACAACACACAGTCCCTCCATGTTTATTCTCATTGCCTTGAGAAGGTACACTCAGCCTGGTAATCATTCAGGTCTCCCTGCGACCCTGCAACATTGTAGATTGACACATGTAGAGGTAGTGCCACCAGATATGGCCCTCAATAGTAGAATTAACCCCTGTAGGGCCTATACATAGTTTGCCTAAACTGACCAATGTGAATGCCCAATAGGTTTCGGTGACGGAGCTTGGTTTTGTGATGTCACACCTGGATAAAACTGGGTGACACACGCTCTGCAGATGAGAACCATGGAGAATTCATGTTTTTCTAGTGTGATTCCAGTCATTTTGATAGATAATAAAGACAGTATATGTTGCAACATGGCTGAGTCTTCGGTTCTTGTGGTGGGGAGTTTTTGATGGGCCCGAGTGTCTCTCTGCTGGTAATTGGGGTGACCGCTATAGAGCCCCTGCCGCTAAAACGACGTTACCAATTTGTATCCAGCTTCTCTGGTCTTTCTTTGTTTTACCATTGAATTGGATGTCGTTAGCGGCCAAGGTTTTCTAAGGTTGTGGGATCACAGTAACCCCTTGGTGTGCTATTTTGTAACAGAAGCTCTTTACAGACAGTGCATTGCATGGGTACTAATGAGGAAGGCAGGCAAATCGGATGCCCTTTTAGTGAAATTGGAAATAGTATTTAATCTTTTATTTTTGAGCCAAAGTTGTCTATAAACTCTTAAACAACATTGGTTTCGAACCGAACATTGTAACATTCACTTACTGAACAATGCAAAACGCGTGAGTGGAAACACTGCTGACTGCTCTGGTCAGAAGAACAGGTGTGCACTAAGTGCATTTGTTAGTCCTGTATGCACTGACGTAACAGGGGCCTCTGCAGCCCCCGTGGTGCGGGGGGGCCCCGCTAGCACATGTCCAGGGAGGGGGCCCCACTTGAAAAAAAATGAAAACAAATATTTTTTTCAAAATCTTTTTTTAAATTTCTTTTTTAAATCACTTTGCCTTCATAAAGAAATGATTTCTGTAACAGAAATAATTTCTTTATGAAGTCAGAGTGACTTCAAAAAGAAACAATCAGCCTCATTACAAGTTTGGCTGTAGCCTTGCCGGTAAAACCGCCAGGCGGCCGCAAAACTTGTGCTTTTTTCTAGCATCTGCGAATGGACAATTACCGGCTCATTACGGCCCTGCCAGACCTGGTAATTGCCCATTTGCGGGCGGCGGAAAAAAATGCTCCCCATTCCCATTTGATCCCCATAGGGTTCAATGGGAATGAGGAGATCGGATGCACCGGCACCATTGATAATGGTGCCGGTGCACACGACATGCTCTGCTCACGGGTGCCGGTACGCCCGCCAGGTCAGACCTGCCGGGCGGGAAGGCACCCTCGAGCAGATCTCATAGTTTGCCTGTCTGGTAACAACAGTACCGGCAAGCTTAACGGTACTGTTGTTACCGGACCGGCAAACTTATACTGAGGCCCAATTTCTTTTTGAAGTAATAAGGCTCCCCTCAACCCATGACGTGTGTCTGTGAGTGTATGGTGAAAGGGTGCACACAAATGTATGGGTGACTGGGTGTGCGTGTGTGCGTGTACGGTGAAAGGGTGCACACTTAAATGTATGGGTGGCTGCCTGGGTGTGCCTGCATGGTGAAAAAGTGCACACTTAAATGTAAGGATGGCTGGTGTGCATGCGTGTATATGGTGAACGGTGTTTGTGCTTGTGCTCAGGGGTGCAACAAAACCTACATTTCAGGGGGCTGATGCTTCAAATGTTGGGGGAGGCGCTAACTTCACTGGTGGTGGGGGAGGCAAACTTTTTTGTGTGGGGGCATCTAACTTCTTTACGCATTTTAATGAGACTATTCTAGTGCAGCTTCAATGTTACAAGCAGTTAACTCTCTCCTTTAAGTGTGAAAGCACCCACTTATGAACTGTTGTGAGAATGAACGGTCTCATGTTCCCTTTCTACACTTCCAATCACTTCCCTGCCATGAAAGTGCTAAACACACATCACAATTTCAATTGCCTAAAAGATTTGGCATTTGAATGCAGGTACTAACAGTGAAATGCTTTACGTTAGTAACTGCTAGGCTCTTGTTAACCCAGGTGCCGTTTAACATCGGTGTCCTGTTCTGTCCGGCAAATGCTCTGAAGGTCAGCCAGGTTGAGTCAACATAGCCCAAAATTACTGGGGCCGAGTGCTGCAGCCCAGTCAACTGAATATTGTTAAGACCCTACTTGTGTTTAATGCCTTAATTACTTATTGGTAATCGTCATTACTCCTAGCCCTATTCTTCCTTGTCCCTGTAATTGTGTACGAGGCAGTACTTGCCTCATACACAAGCACTGGGATGATGTAGAGGTACATGGAGGCAATGCCTGACTTAGCTAACTGTATCTTCATTACTCCTAATCCCACTCTTTCTCATCCCAGTACTTACCTATGAGGCCAGGAGCCTCAAACGTAAGCTCTAGGACAAGGAGGAGGGACGTTAAGGTAATTCTGGGCCAAGGAGCTGATTTTGGAAGTTGGGGTAGGGCATGGGAGGGGGAGGGCATGTGTGGGAGGTGGGATTGTGGTATTAGTGGCTAGAGGGGCATTTTGGTGCAGCCAGTCTAGTTATTCCTCAATTTGGTATGACTTTTTTTTAACTGCGCATTTCTGATGAAGCAGTCCTGCTAAGTGTAATTACCTGGCTAGATTGCCATTTGGGTGCTGCCAGTCTGGCCATTTCTTACTGCAGCATTGTATATTTTTGTTGAGCATCTGTGATAAAATGATATGATAGAAGTCTATTATAACACGCCTGTACACAAGTGATTCTTGGCGCGACAAGCAATGGAGTAAAGACAGAGGGAGTGACGAGACAAATGATCTTACTAGGCCTTGTGTCATTCAGATCGTGCAAGTGCGAGAATGAGAAATGCAAGGGGAAAGGGAGGGGGGAGTGCAAGGAAGAAGGGCGGGGAAAACAGGGCTGTAATGCTCTGAGTAAGTGCAGCCAGGACAGTGCAGCTCTGGGTAGTGCAAGGAGAACAGGGACTGTAGGGTTACAGTTACAGTCCCTATGTGCATGGTAGGCCATTGGCAGTGCAAGGATGACTGATCAAGAAAGAGCCTGGACTTAGTGAGACTCTGAGGGTAGCCAAACAACCAGTCGGTAGAGCAGACAGGTAGGTCAGGTAGGTCAGCAGGGGAGGGAGAGAGCAAAAGCAGAGGAGAAGAGGAAAGTTTTGAGCTGCTTCCAGACATCAGGTGGTCCACTAGAGTTTGAGAGGGGCAAGTAGGCTATTCCAGAGGGAGGCATCTGCAGAGGAGAGAGATCAACCACCCCCACTCTCTGCCTGAAGAAGCATCTAGCCCTTAGAGAGTTGGAGGTAGCTGGCGAAAGGGCTAGAGAAAAAAGGTATTTTGGAAGAGAGCGTTGGTTGTAGTGTTGGCCCGACCCCAGAAAGCCTTGTGGACAATGCAAAGGGCCTTGAACTTTATTCTTGCAACCACCGAGAGCCAGTGGAGAGATTTCAGAGCTGTAGAGATATGATCCCTGGGCTTGTGGCCAAGGACAAGTCTCGCTGTCCTGTTCTGGATAAGTTGCAGAGGGCGGAGAGTAGAGGAAGGCAGCTTGAGAAAGAGGCTGTTGCAGTAGTCCAGCCTAGAGAGAAACAGAGCTCTGGAGACAGTGAGCTTCTGGGGGAAAGTGAGAAAGGGAAGAGTCCCTTTGAGGAGGAGCAGCTGGTAGGTAGTGGGACCTCTTGGCGATGTCCGAGATGTGAGGAGAGAAAGAGAGAGTAGAGTCGAAGATGACACAAAAGGTTTTTTGCCTCGCAGGAAGGCGAAGGAAGAGGGCCCAAGGTGGGTGGCCAGAGTGAGAGAGGGAAGGCTGGGGCAGTGGCCCCAATGAGAAGGATCTCCATCTTAATGGCACTAATGTCGATATCGTTGGAGGTCCACCAATCCTGAATCATGGATAGACAGTCAGGAATGAGCAAGAGATGAGAGGAGCCTGAAGGAAAGCTGAGTGCCATTCACATAACACTGAAAGCTAGAGTAGAAGGTAGAGATCAGGAGGGCCAAAGGGGCCAACTAGAGGTTGAAAAACCAGGGTGAGAGGATAGAGCCCAGGGGAATGCCACAGTAATAGAGAGAGAGGTGATGGAAAAAAAGGGACCAAGTTGGACCTGGGAGGGGCTGTCCAAGAGGAAGGAGGTCAGCCACTCCAGACCCTGATCCGTGATGCCCAGGTTCTCACGTAGTCGATTGATCAGGATGGCGTGGTTGAGAGTGTCGAAAGTCGAGGAAAGATCACGGAGGATTAGGACAGAAGGAATGCTGGAATCAAGGTTAGAGAGCAGATCATCACAAGTATTCAGGAAAGATGTTTCTGTACCTCTGGCAGCTCTGGAGCTAGACTTATGGTCATGGAGACAACCAACAGATTCAACATGGAGAGTAAGCTGGGAGATGGCCAGCTTTTTTCCAAGAGTTTTCCCAGGAAAGGTGTGATGGAGATTGGACGATAGTTTGCCGGACTGGTAGGATCGGCAGACTGCTTCTTGAGGAGTGGGTGCACAAGGGAGTGCTTAAGGGGGGAGGGGAACGTTACAGTGGTGAAAGAGTGATTACAAAAATTGGCCTAGGTGCAGCAAGGGTATCAATATGGCCCTTGATTGTGCTGGAGGAGCAGGGGAGCACCTGTTTGGACGACACTTTTATGGATCGGACTTGTCTAGAAACCTTGTGTGGTGTTGCTAGAGAGAAAGAGGAGAAAGGAGGAGGAGAGGTAGAGATGGCCAAAGGGGGGCCGAGAGAGGAAGAGGGATAGGAAAAGGAGATAGTGGACAGGATGTCCTGAGTTTTAGCTGAGAAGTGAGAGGCCAGAGCCATACAGAGGGCCTGAGAGGGAACCGGAGAGGTGGAGACCGCAACAGGATTGACCAGTTCCATGAAGATTTTAAAGAGTTTGGCCCTGTTGTTCGAGGCAGCAGAGACCCGGGCTTCAATGTGTGCGCTCTTCTTGATGAGTGTTATTGCTTTGACTGGCATTTTTGTGCATCCAGTCTAGGTCTGTATAAATGTGGCCTGGCATGCTAAACGCGTCTAGACCGGTCTACATTGTGCAGCCAGTGGGACATGTTTTCAATGTGGCATGGCATTTTTAATAGCAAAGCATTAATGTTCCTGTGCACCGTTGGTGACTTGCATATATTGGATTGGTGTTACCCTACAAAACAATTGCAAACACTCTAGCTTTTTGGCCATTTATTCACAGAAAGTGTGCTGTATATTGCATTAAAACACATATTTATATCTTTCTCCTAGTACAGTGTGCGGCATACCCTTCAGCAGCACGTTCCTACGTATTGTGCAAGCGTGATAATCTAGGCCGGCCCAGAGTGTGGCATGACCGTGAGTTGTTGCCGAGATGGGGGGGCCCCCTCAGCATGACTTGCAGGGGGGGGCCCACATTTTGTGTTACGCCACTGCCTGTATGGTGTGCCAAAAGTAAGCTCCTTCAGCAACATTCGTCTTGAGTATAATTATGCTGTGCAGTTCTTTATCCCACTTATGAGAAAATGTGATAATTTATAAGACTTTTTATAACTTCATGAAGACCTCTTTGTCATATGCTACCTGCTCACGCATTGCAGCGGGTCACCAGATAGCGCTGCAGGAATGCTTTTAGAGTTCAAAATGAGTGGTGTTAATGGCCGCTCTCGTTTCCGAAGAGTAACAATGAGGAGACGGGTCCATAGAGGGAGTCGATTACATTCACAGGAGACATGTCCCAGGCCAGCCTAGGACAACTCCAACAAGCTTTTGTTTAGGCACCGGAAAGGATCTTACCATTCACAGCCATAGTGGTATTAACTACCCATTGGTGGTAGCAGGTGCAAGTACCTGGGCATCTAATAGCAGTGCCTGCCAAAAGCTTATACCTTATGCACAAGCCAAAAAATGTGGCTTTTGCCACCAATGCTTGTTTTAAACAGGACTTGAGTGCTTTTGCCATTGCTTGCTTTTAACAGGACAAGCATAGAGCTCATAAATCAAGTGGCTTTATTTCCATCTAATTCTTTATTGAGTGCCCTATTTATAGCATTTCTAATTAAACTTTTTGTTGTCATTTTTGGGGGTGGGTGCCAATGATGCTTCGAGCAAGGAGTCTAAACAGGTGTGCGCAAGCCGCCTGCGCACCAGCATGCATAACCTGTTCTCTGTCTCGGGAGGATGGCTCTTCAGCAACATGCTCGCCTTGGAAGCAAGATGACACGGAGCAACACAGGTTCGATCCCCGGGTCTGCGCTTAGAAACCTCTGGGTATTAAGTGCATTATAAATAACCAATCACTTCATATCAACATACACTTTCTTGGTTTAATAACACTGTGTCTCCTGATTACAAGGGCGTATTTGCACCACTCATCCCAATCCCTTTTCCCAAAGGCTGTCTCCTCAACTGAATTGAATCTTTATTTTTCCAAGGAAGATCAACGCCAGGATTACTTGAAACCGGTTGCCGACCCACCACTCGATCATTATAGACAACGTAGATTGTTTCTGCAAACGGTTAAGGGATACACGCTAGTCAGCAAGCCGCCAGCCGTCAAGCAGTGCTGCCCTGCATTCTCGGCATACTCGGTGCTCTCTGCAGCACAAACAGACTCGCCTTTATCTCCTCCACACGTAGACTGCCTATTTTGAGCCCCCTTTAGTAGCACAGAAGGGAGACGCGAATGGGGCTATACAACCTCCTGGACATTGCACTTTAGATCCCAGGATCGCCTTTCACTCGAAGGTCAAACGGATGGATTACGATTGCGCGCACACACACGTTGTCGATCACCAGATGGGTTTACCGTGTACTACTAATTGGCCTTTTTTCCCTCTGTGCTCCGATTGAAAATCACACATTCTCCAGCATTTTCACTAGATTTTTTGTGGCGCATTGTAGGCCGAGTGACAGGAGGTTAAGGTCGGAAAGATGTTTTTTGTAAGTTTTGTCTACCCGGCCAGAAGACCGTTATTTGCCAGGGTAAGTAGGAGTGCTTTCCTTAGCCGAGCCTTAGCTGTGGGGATGTACTTGTCACCTCTTTCCATTTCTTCGTTTGCCCAAAGAACACGGGGATTGGCTACGTGCACATACTTGGGTATCATGCAGAACTGACTGAAAGGACGCAGCCCTGCAGAATTAGGAGGAATATATGGCATTGGGCGGGGCCTACATAACAGGAACCGTTTCTATGGGAGCCAAGCATGTCTTTGCTGCTCCCTAAAACATTCTAGACTGGAGTCTTTAGACACTGGTAATTTGATTTGGAGGGCGGGCGCCAGGAGGGCTTGCAGCCGTGCTTGAAGTTTTTTTGCAACAGATTTCCCGGTCGCCTTCTTAGGCTGAGTAGTGTGGGTTCACTTTGCTTCTCTTACCAGATCCCAACCTAAGTAATACATTACAGACAACTTATGTGTATGGAAAAGTTGTAGGCCGTAGGCATTTTATTTTCTTACAGAAAATACAACACAACAAAATAATTACACTGCCATATGCTTTTGGGCACATTGTGTCCAGTTCCGAAGTTGCCCAAAGCTCGTCCTTAGTCCTTGTTATCCCTGAGCCTTCGTTCCTGGGCACATGCCGCCACACCTGAGCGGGTGTTCCTTACGCCCGCTCAGGTCCCCCCAAAAGCACCCTACCTACAACCCCGTTCCTGGATTGCCCTAAAAATGTTGTTGGAAAAAAATCCCATCCCTTCCTTCGATAGGTGCACTCCATCCTGGTGAAACATGTCCGGATTGTTCCGGTGTAAGCCATGTCTTATGAAATGCAGCCCTGTGCTCTTGCAGTACTTTTCTACTGATTTATTTAGTTTCTTTCTGGCTATTTCAATTGCGTGCCTCATCTGTGCCCCATACCAGACCCTTCTTGGTATTATCTCTGACATAAAAATCTTGGTTTTCCACCAGCTGCGGGCTATGCTATGCAGTGACTCGCAGATGTTCCTTTGTAATTTACCCCTGCTTCTGCTCACCAGGTCGTTCCCCCCGAGATGTATAACCAGGTACTCGGGGGGGGTCCCTGAAACCTATCAGGTCCGACAGCCTGTCGTGGATGTCCTCCCAGTGCATCCCCGGGAGGCCCCACCATGACGTAATTGTGTTCCTGAAATGTAGTCCTTGCTTCACCTCTTCCAGCCACCTGCCTGCCCGAGTCACGAAAGAGTGCCCCACTATCCATGCCGATTTGTATGGTCCTGCCTCTGTGGAAACGGGGGAGATAAGTGTCATATCAGTTCCTCCCTTATGTATTTTTTAAAACATTGCGACTTCCATCCCCCAATTCGTCTCACCCCCTTTGCTCCCAGGCCCCCCCGCCCACCCAGAGGTTGCTGCCTCTATCCTGAAAGAGTGCGTCCCAAATTCGGCTGGATCCCATCCCGCTTTCGCCACCGCCTGTTTTCATATTGCCTGAAACTGGTACCTGCTGAGCGCGCTGCCGTCCCTATGAATCAATAACTGTCCGTCGACCTCTGGTCGCAGATCTAGGAATTCTTGGGTGATGCTTCTGGGACAGTGGTCCTTTTCTCTGATGCAATTGAGATCTATTGCTCTCCCCTTCCCTATTTGGTCTGTCTTAGATTTCCTTAGCATTATAGACATCCCCTTGATACCCATACTAACGTCTTTCCTTGCCATGCCGTCTCCTGCCCCCGTATTCCTGGCCACCAGTTCCCCTATTCTGAATGCTCCATAGTATGCTAGCGCAAATGCTGCCCTGAACAGCGCGGTTTCGTACGTGCTGCTGCATGTGTCTTGCAGCACTTTTAGCAGAATTATCAATTTCCCAAAATTTAGCGGCCTTCTGCTATCTGGTTTTTTCCCCTCTAACTTCGCCCATCCCCTCATAGCGTATTTTATCTTAGCGCTGTCAGTCGGGTCTGGTATGCCCGCCACTTTTGTGGTATATGCCACCGCCGCCAGGTGCGCTGCTGCCCAGCTTTTCTTTTTCCCTCTGGCAAATGCCTTCGAAAAATTCACAAATTTTTTCCGTTGACATTTTTGCCACCATTTTTACACCTGTTTCCACCAACACATCTTTTACATGCTTTTCGTACTGCTTACCCGTTTTATACGTCGGGGCATTTCTGGTCAGCTTGTCGATGACCCTTTCCTTTCTCTGTTCTTCTCCCACTTCTTTTGAGTCGACCTTGTGGACAACCGTGCTTTCCTTTCTAGTGCCTCCAACGGGACCCATGCCTTCCGTGGCATGGGCGTCCTTTCCTTGTCGGCGTCCGGTCTCAGCTCCCTGAATTTCTCCCACTGAAAGCGAGAGATTGCATCAGCCACCACATTTTCTTCCCCAGCGATATGCCTCGCCTTTATGCATGTATTCATCTTTAGGCTTTCCAGTGTGATTGCATTTGTTAATTCTATCATGCATGACACCCTTCCTTTGTTTAACACATGCACCACCGCCATATTATCTGACCATACTGCCAACTCCTTGTTCCCTAGCTCTTCCCTCCATGCGCATAACGCGACCGATATCGGGAAGAGCTCCAGCAGCGTTATGTTCTTTGTCCATTCCCCCACTTGCCACGATTTTGGCCACTTGCCTGCACACAATTTTTTCCCCAGTATTGCGCCAAAACCAAAGCCACCTGCTGCATCAGTGAACAACACTCTTTTACCTTTGCCGTTCACCAGAGAGCGCCATATTACCGCCCCCTTGAAGTTTTTCAGAAATTCTGCCCACACTTCCAGATCTCTCTTGATTCCTCCCCCTAGCCTGACTCTGTGGTGCCCTTTGGTAGCACCTCTCGTTTTTAGCTCGATATTTCTCTGGAACACCTTCCCCTGCGGTATGACTCTTCCTGCGAAGTTCAGTTTTCCTGCCAGCGCTTGCAATTCCCTCACTGTTGCTTTGTTTCTTCCTTGTAGTTCCTTTATTGTCTCCAGTAGCTGCGTCACCTTGTCCTTCGGGATCCAACACCTCCCCTTGTTTGAGTCAATTTCTATACCTAGGAATTGGATAACATGCGTTGGCCCCAACGTTTTCTCCTCCGCCAGTGTAAAACCCCACTCGCTCGTTATTTCCAGAAATTTGTCCAGGGTTGCCCTACATAGATCCGCACCTTTGGGGCCGACGAATAAAAAATCGGCCAGGTAATGCACCATCATGGACTCCCTCATCTCCTGTGTTGCTGCCCATAGTAAAAATGAACTTACCCTCTCGAAATATGCGCATGAGATGGCGCACCCCATCGGGAGGCATTTGTCGATGAAGTATTCCCCCTCCCAAAGCATGCATAGCCAGCTTTGTGATCTGCTGTTGACTGGCAACAGGCAAAATGCAGATTTAATGTCTGCTTTTGCCATCCATGCCCCTTCCCCTGCTTTTCTGACCAGTTCCACTGCCTCCTCGAAGTCTGAATATGATACTGTCGCCTCGCTCTGAGCGATGCTGTCGTTCACCGAGGCACCCAGGGGGTAGGATAGGTGGTGTATCAGCCTGTATTCCCCTTCGTCTTTTTTCGGCACCAGTCCTAGTGGTGAACATAAAAATTCTTCGAATGGTAAGGCCGTGAACGGGCCTTCTACCCTCCCCAGTTCTACTTCTTTCCTGATCTTACTGGTCACTATATCCCTGTTTTCGATTGCCGATTTTAAATTCCTAGGAATGTCATGTGCTCCCTGCCCGGTAAACGGGATGTTAAATCCTTCTCTAAAGCCTTGCCTGATTTGTTCTGCCGCTTCTTGGTCGGGGTATTTCTGGAGCCACCTTTCCATCCTCTGTGGCCCCTTTCCTGCCCCAGTTCTTATTTCCGCGTCTCATCTCTTCTGCCGCTTGGCGCTGCGGCCCTTGTGCACTTGGAGCTGCTGTGGTCACCCTTGCATCTCTCGCACTTGTGGCTGAATTTGCACTTACATCCCCAGCTACATGGTACCCCCTTTTCAAAGCTCCTGCATGGACCTGGTTCCGCTCTTGCTGTCCCCATGCTCCCACTGCCCCCCCCCCTGTGTTGTCTGGGGCAGGCTGCTCTGACACCCTCTCTGTGACCCGTAATTTCTGCTCCAAAAACTCTGGTCTCTATTTCTGTCATAGCTGGATTCGTACTTTCTGCCACTGGATCTATAATCCGCTTTGTAATCATTCTGCCAGTACTGCCTTCTCTGCTGTCCCCCTGTGCTCCGCTCCTTGGAATCCCATTTCTCCTTTAGCACGTTAAAAATGTAGAGGTTAAAGTTTTCTTCATCCCAGCCCATATCCAGAAAGCAGTCAATCTCCTTTCTGAACTCATGGTCATACTCCAGCCATGCATCCCCTCCAAATGCTGCGTGGACCTTCAGCACCCTCTGTTGATATGCAACTAATGCTACCCCGTCTTCTGGGAATTTTTGTAATATAATTGTAGACATTATGGTGAAGGCCGCCATCCAGTTGTCAAAGCTCCTCACTACTGGCCCCTTTCTCAGTAAGCTTTTATCATCCTCCTTCATGTCCTCTAGGGCCACATTCATCCCCCTCTTTTGACAATCTAACAATGTAAATATATCGATCAATTCCTTCCTCCAGATTTTTTCCTTTACTTTGTCATTTATGTACCAAGCCATCGCTTTCATCGACCTGCCCTGTGCGTCTTTACCCATGGTTGGCCTGCCATATTTCATCATGAGTGGCCCCTCATTTCCTGCCGCTGCCACCGTCGGTGCTGCCCCCGGCGGTGTGGCCCCTGCCCCTATGTTTGGCCCTGCCGGTACACCTTGTGGTGTCGGTGGCATTGGTGCTCCTTGCGGCACCGGGACTACTGGTGCCCCTTGTGGTGCTGGGACTGGGGCTTCCCTGGGCTCTGCTGGTGCCCCCTGTGGTGCCGGAACCGGGGCCTCTCTGGGTTCTGCCCCTGCCCCCCCTGCCCCTCTCTGTCTTTCCTTGCTCACCACTCCTCTCCATTTAACCCAAGCCTTTAGATGATCCCTTTCTTCGTCATCACTGCTTGATTCGTCTGATGAACTCCCCTGCCGCTCTTCCCTGCTTTTCTTCCCCCGTCTGCACTTCTTGTCATTGGTTCTGGGCGACTTACCCGAAACCGTGACGCAATTTTTTAACATTTTTACTATTTTATTCCCCACATTATTATTCACAGTACCTTTCTTTTTATCTTTTTTCTTTCTCTTGGTCGGTGCCTCCGTCTGTCCCTCTGATCTCTTCGACTCCGTTCTTCCCCTTTTCTGTCCTTGCGGTACCTCGTCTTCTCCTTCGCTGCTGCTAGGCTCTATGAACAGCAGAGGTGACGTTGCCTTTGCTCTTTCCTTTTCTGGATTACTTCTAGCACCCATTGTGCCCCATACTCCTTCTCCGCCTTTCTTGCCCATTCAGAGAATTCTTGGGCCCTCTTCGCTCTTCCTTCCGCCATCCTCCTCGTCTGAATTCTGTCGGTCGCGTTTCTGTTTGACCACGGCGAAAGTGTCCTTTGTTCGTTCACAGCTGGTACTTCTGGGTTGCTCCTGCTCTGGCACCGTTGTAACCACCGTGATCAGTTTGAACTCTAGAGAGGTAGAAAAATGTGTGACCCCTCAAGAGCAAACGTTTTTCCTTCCCCTTCTCCAGGTACTAAGAGCCTACCCGAGAGAGGAGAGCTCTTACCTGGTTTGTGCCGCCTCTCCTTTTCCAGGCTTACTTATACCCCCCGGCCTTTTGTTCCTTCCTAGGGGCGGCTGGGTTACCCCCCTGACCCCTTGCTGTTACCTTTCGCACCTTCCCAGGTGCTGTTTCCTGCCCTTCCTGGGCTTTTGTTTCTTATGGCGCCATTCGGACGCCCCTCCTTACGCTTTCGCGCCATTTTCCCCCACCCCGTGCCTAAACTCCCAGACCCTCTATCGTCCCGCATTTCATGCGGCCCGGGGCCTGGGTCATTGTATCTGAATGCAGGGGTTTCTTTAAAACAAGGCAAGTCACATTGCATCAAAGTGCACTTCTTGGCAGCAGAATGACATTGCACATATATAGCACAGTGATAATATTTCATTGCTATTAAAATCCGCATTTATAGTAACCCAGAGCATCTGCGAATGTCTATGTATATCAATGTATCCAGGCAACAAATGTTTATCCGCCGCCTGTTCCCGGGGCAAGTACGGAGCCATCCTGCATGGAAGCACTGTGCCAAGAGAAGGTCAGTAAGTACCCACAAGTGTGAAGGTGACGACGAAGTCACCACAAAATGGAGGAGGCACCCCCGATAACCCATGCAGTGTCCCCTCTTGGCCTCCCCCTCTCTGGAATAGGGGGAGGTGCCGTGCCCAGCGCGGCAAAACGCAGGCAAAGCCCGCGAAAACACGAAAGCGCGGCAAAACCCAAGGAAAGCCCGTGAAGGGCTGACAAAGGAAAGGGGAGGGGTCTCGCCCTTTATAATCAGGCTGGAGCTGCAGGGAAACCAGCATCCAGCCTCCGCGAAGGACACCCACCCAGGAATCGCAGAAAGAGCTTTTCGTTTTGAAGCTCTGCATTTTGGTTTCGTTTTCAGCGCGAGTCGGAGGAACATCTGCCGGACGGAGGAGCGATCGGAAGGGCACCGTGTTGCCTGAGGAAGAGGAAAACAGAAGCAGGCAACTCCTCCGTCGAGATGAGAA
Organism: Ambystoma mexicanum; assembly: GCF_040938575.1. Classification (NCBI taxonomy): domain Eukaryota; kingdom Metazoa; phylum Chordata; class Amphibia; order Caudata; family Ambystomatidae; genus Ambystoma; species Ambystoma mexicanum. The sequence goes on from NC_090922.1 coordinate 906,594,661, forward strand.
GAAGATGGTAGAGCAACACCTCGCTGCTGGAGGGACCGCTGCGGCAGGGTGAGGAGCTGTGGAGTGCAGGTGAGAAGCAGGCCGAGCGGAGGGATCTCGCCGGCAGAAAAGGTCAGTTCCTTCGGCAAGCCAGAACCGCGCCTTCAAGCCGTGGCGGCCCACGGCAGGGAAGCCACACCACCCGCAGCGTATCCCTCATCAAGCAAGAGCCGAGCTGTGAGGCCGTGGGAAGCCACACATCCGGCTCTTGTTACGGGTTGAGAGACACCTGGGCTCAGCAAGGAGAAGGAGGCAAAGCAGGACGGGCAGCAGCTCCTCGCGAGCTGGGCACGGACGACGGAGGCGGCCAGGGCCAACTATTTAAACACAGAGCAGTCCACAGCCAACAAGGAGCCGCTCTCGCTCATCCAATAGCAGAGGGTAGCTGTTGGGGCACCAAGGACAACGGGTGGCAGCAAAAGATACTGGTGGTGCTGCAAAGTTCAGTAAACTGACAATTCGCCGGACCAGTGGGTCTGGGGAAACACGTGTGCAACGAAAGAAACATCGCACAAGCAAACCCACTTATCTTTGTCATCAAAAAGCACGGGTTGACTGAACGCATAGCTCTGGGCAGCCAGGAAGAGCAGGCAAGCCTTGCCTCAAAGACTGCCCACAGCGAAACACCTAGCAACAAGCATGGATCTGGAGGCTTTTGTGTCAGTGGCCAAGCTGGTTGTAGCCAAGCATGGCTGCAATTGGATGGAGGCTTTGACAACGCAGCCTGAGGAGGAGCAGCCAGGGACAAGCGAGTGCCCTGAATCCCCATTGATGTTTCAAAATGAGGAAGACATGCAGGAACAGGAAGGAGACTGGTGCGAGGAAGAAGAAGAACCAACTGGAAAGAGGTGGAGAGTTATGACTCAAAGGGCTTTGGCGAGCAAATAGCAGGCGGCCAGGAATAAGAAAGCTAGAATGACCGGGTCAAGAAGCAAAGGAAGGACACAGGAGGCTGTGGCCGTAACGGCGCCTGAACCTGTGGAAGCACCAAGGAAACAGGGAGCACCCAGCACGCCTGCAACCAGATCGGTGGCTGCGAGGGAAGAAGGTCCTACATCCTTGGAAGCTGTGAAAGGTATGGTGATGCAATGTATGCAAGCTTGGGGGAGCGTGGGCAATGGTCAATTGTTGAGTGGGAACATCAATGCATTTAACCAGATGGGAAATGGAGCAGTAGTATTACAACAAAGAGGGCTGGCAAGGGGTCTGGGGGTTGGGGGCCCTGGGGGTTACCAACAGTCGGGGAGCCTCTCTAGACTGGGGTTCCAGGGTCAGGAAGCCAAGGGCCGGGAGTGTGGTCTGCACCATCAGCTTTGAATGGGGGAGTGCAGCAGCCACTCATTCAAGGGGGCAGCACGGTAACAAATGGCAATGCAGGGAGCCCCAATTCTTTACAAGCTCCACAAATACAACAGCCCATACCGGTGACCGGCACAGGCTCAATAATTGGGGGTGGCCTGGGGAGTCAGTTGGGGTCAGCTGCGGGGGGTGCAGTGCAGCCAACCACATGGTGGGGGCAAGGGGTGACTAATACAGGGTTACCTCCGGGTCCTAGGAAACCAGGCTGCTGTGGGCACACCTAATTACTGCGCCAGAAAAAAAAAATTATGCTGGAGACTGAGTCCAATTGCTGTTGTGTGAAAAGTAAGTTTAATTGATCTGCCCTATGGATTACACGTGTTTCGGCAAGGTGCCTTTCTCAAATCAGGGCTTCTCCAACTTTATTTCTCTTGATCATTACTGGAAGTGTAATAACGGGGATCAATCCCAACTGCAAATATCATTGCCGTGTCCCGCGTTCAAGCGAAGTGTTGGCCAAAAGTGTTGCTTTTTTTTCTGGCGCAGTAACAAGGTGTGACCACAGCAGCCTGGTTTCCTAATTAAACAAACGGAGTTGAGGAACTCAAAGTCTCCGTTCTATGGCACACCAATGCGACAGTGCAAATTCTTGCATTTAGTCAGGTCGCTGGGGTTCTAAGTGATATCAACCCAAAAGTTCCTTCAAAATCTACCTCCGGGTCCTAGTCCCATGGTCTGCCAAGACAGAGTGTGGGGTACAATGACGCAATATGGCAGAACAATGCCGGGGTTTGCCCCGGTTAGGGTGGCAGTCAATTCTTTATCATGGCACATACCATTATCAGTCAAGGAAAGGGTATGGAGGAGGGAATTCATAGAAATTCTTGAACTAGTGGGGATGGAGCACCTGGGAAATGGTTTAAAAGAATTATCTGAGAAGGCTAAGGAAAAGAGGGAGAAGGAAACACCCAAAACAGAGGCCAACATATATAATTGGTTAAAGGCTTTTTTAGTATATACTTCAATAGTGATAGAGAAATACCCCCAGGACGCTTTAGCAATGCTGGCATATGGACATTACATCCAGGATATTTATTTGAAGCTGGGGGGCGAAGGTTAGTTACAATATGATCATGCATTCCGCTTGAAAATGCAGGTATGGCTAGCGCTATCCTGGGACGAAATGGATGTGGGCGGGGTTTTGGATAAACTGGTGCTCAAAGGAGAAGGAAGTGAAAAAGCCACAGTAGAGAAGCCCCAAGTTTGGAGGGGTAGGGGAGGTTTGACCCGGCAGGGGAGGGTGTCCTTTCGCGGACACTCCTCCTGGAACAGCAGAAGCAGCTACCAGGGGGAGCAAGCTGAATGCTGGAGGGTCAATTCTGAAGAAGGTTGCCCCTTTGGTAAATCTTGCCGATTTAAGCACCCTCATGGAGCCAGCGGCAAGGATCGCAGCACCACCTATAATGAAGGGTAGCGCAGGAGTAGTCCAAAAGGGAAAGAGAAGGTAAAAAAAGAATGAGGTTGAGAACATGATGTCAAAAACGGCCCCCAAAACAAAAATGTTATGGTTTGATTAAAATTGGGCTGCCAACCCCAGTTAATTTGCAAGCAATGTCTCCATGGTCAAATGTTTATCATAAATGATGCTAAAATATCGTGGGAAGGTTTCAGGTGGGGGTTCAGGATACCTTGTACAGAAGTAAGAAGGGGCACAGAGGCACGCAACCTGCGCTCGGCATTAGGGATGCCGGAAGTGGTGGCACAAAAAGTGGCCAAAGAATTGGGCCTGGGCAGATTAGTGGGTCCTTTCAAGCACCCACCAATGCCAAACTTAGTAGTATCACCGCTAGGGCTGGTACCCAAGAAGGAGGAAGGGCAATACCGGTTGATCCATCACCTCTCATTTCCTGAAGGGGAGTCAGTCAATGATGGGATCAGTGAGGATCGGTCCAGAGTGCATTACACTTCTTTTGAGGATGCAGTGGAAGTGGTGAGAGCGTCTGGGAGGGGAGCCCTTATGTGAAAGTCTGACATTGAATCAGCATTTCGGTTACTACCCATTCATGCTGAAAGTCACCATTTGTTGGGTTTTAAGGTACAAAAGCTTTACTATTATGATAAATGTTTACCAATGGGGTGCGCCATCTCCTATTTTGAAGCATTTAGCACCTTTCTGGAGTTCGCAGTGAAGCAAGAATGCCCAGAAGGGGCAGTGGTCCATTACCTTGATGATTTTCTATTTGTCGGGGGTGAAGTGTCTAAAGAGTGTGAAAACCTAATGGGGACATTTGAGAGGCTGATGAAGATGATGGGGGTTCCTCTAGCCAAAGAGAAAACAGTGGGCCCAGTGACCTGTCTTACCCTTTTGGGGATAGAGATTGATTCTGTGAAAGAGGAATGCAGGCTGTCACAAGACAAGGTGGCAAAACTGAAAGGGATCATCAAGGGTTTAAGAGGGAAGAAGAAAGCAACCCTGAGGGAACTGCTTGTACTGGCAGGCTCCCTCAATTTTGCAGGGAAAGTCATCCCGGTCGGCAAAACATTTGCAAGGAGTGTGGAACTGAAAACGGGCGGCCTGCAACATGCAGGACAACACGTCAGGCTGGGGTCTGAGGTGCGGGACGACCTGGCCACATGGGACACCTTTTTGGATGATTTTAATGGGGTGTTAATATGGCGTAACAAAGGGAACAGTGAAGACAGGCGCAAATTGTTCACTGATTCATCGGGATCATTGGGGTTCGGGGCAATCTTTCACAGCAAATGGTGTGGAATGGCATGGCCTAAGGAATGGCACCAGAAAGGGGTCACTAAGGACATCACTCTTTTGGAGCTCTTCCCCATTGTGGTAGCATTTAAACTGTGACGGGGAACAGTTGGCAAACAGCAAAACCATGCTCTGGTCAGACAACTTAGCGGTGGTCCAAATCATTAACCAAGGTTCCGCCAGTGGCAGAACTGTTTTGCGTCTTTTAAAGGAGCTTTAAAGATGCATGCTAGAGAGAAATAAAGAAGTACGAGCTATGCACATTCCGGGGGTACAGAACACGACAGCTGATGCTCTCTCTCGTTTACAGTGGGAGAAATTCCGAGAGAGCTGCCAGGGAGCAGAGAAGGCGATGTCCCCGTTCAAAACTCAGTGGTGGGACATAATTGGGGTAATCTGAGTACTCTCATCCAGACGGCTCTGGCACCGGGCACAAGGAGGTATAAGGCTTGCTGGGAGCGGTACCTGAATTTCAAACAAGAGGTACTGGGGGAAACCAACAAGAGTCGCCGGTAAGGGCCTTTGTAGGCTGGGACTGGCGTGAGGGGAAAACAAGGTCTTGGATGGCGCACCATTTAGCAGCTATCGCCCACTTCTGTAAACTGAGAGGGGAGAACGACCCTACTAAAGAACACTATATCGTTATGGCAATGAAAGGATGGGCTAGACAAGTAAAAACTGGAGTGGATGAAAGGAGGCCCACTGACGTAGTCAAGCTGCAGAAGTTGGTGTATATGGCAAATATGCCACGGGGATTACGAGGCGGCGTTATTCAGAGCTGCTTTTACCTTAGCGTTCTTTGGGGCATTCAGGGTAAGTGAACTGGTACCAGAGAATAAAGGTGCAAAGGGGATGAGATTTTTACAAATACAGGATGTGCACTGTTCAGAGCTGCAAGTGACTTTATGGCTAAAAAGCTCAAAGACGGACCAGGAAGGCAAAGGGTGCACGGTGTCATTGCAGCTCATCACAGGGAGCACGATATGCCCAGTCAGGGTGGTGTACGTTTATCTCAAGCTCAGACCTCCTTCAGCAAAAGAGGCTCCACTACTCATCCACCAGGATGGTTCAGCGCTAAGTTGCTTCCAGTTTAAAAGAGTGATGGAGCTGGCGTTAGAAGGAATTAGGGAGGCGTAGGGGGTCTTTGGGACACACTCATTCCGGATAGGGGCTGCCACATCTGCAGCAGCGGTTGGCATGGGCGAAGTGGCAATCAAGCAGATTGGGAGGTGGAAATCTGGTTGCTTCAAGAGATATATCAGGCCCGAGAAAATGTGAGGTTAAGTCTGTTGTCCTTTTTTCACCAGCACCTGCTCGAAGAAGGAGGAGATCGGTATGGGTGGTAGGACACTCTTTTGTGTCTAGAGCAGGGGCGAGTTGGACAGAAGAACAAGAAAAGCTGACAGCGGGCAAATTCAGGTTAGGTTGGCACGGGGTGCCGGGTATGAAATGGGCACAATTGCAGAAGCAGGTGCACAGATTATTGAGCATTGAGCAAAAGCCTGACATACTGGTTATTCACTTGGGGGGTAACGATCTGACGAGCGGGGCTCTGATGCGTGCAATGATATGCAGGAACTGGCAGGAGAACTGGGGGAAACAGAAATTGTTTGGCACGAGATCATCCTGAGGCCGGAATGAAAAGGTGCAGACAACCAAGCAGCGGTGGAGAAATCCAGGAGGAAGCTGAACTGCGCAATGGCAAAGTTTTGCAGGGGCAGGGGGTTTGGGCAGATCAGGCGCAGCCTGATCAATCTGAAATCCCCGGAGTACTTCCTCAGGGATGGGGTGCACTTGACCGCGTTGGGCATGGATCTGTTCTTCTGGAATATCTGCACAAAAATCCTGGAAATGTAGGAAGAAGGGGGGTGCCACGGTGGGCGGCAACCCACTCGTGGCCTGGCGGTGTTTGGCTGGACAAACACACGAGACAGACTCTGGGTGAGCCAGGAGAAAGCAAGAAGGGTCTTTGCTCTTCTCAGACCCAGCAGCCCTTGGGAGCCTAAACGGCAGGGGTGTCTGGGAGGAACAACTAGGGCTCAGCTGCCCCCAAGGAAACGGCACTCTCCCCGCCCAGGAGCGCCTGCAGGGGCAGGAGAGGCTCGGACGCAAAGGTTGGGAGAGTTGGGCCTACTTTGGACGCCTGGAGAAGGAAAGGGAGAAGCAGGTTATTTTTGGACACGGACCAGTCACCGCATTTTATGACTTATTTTCCACAAATGTGTGCAGTGTGGTTTTGGTGTTATTGTGGAATAGATCTGCGGCCTTTTATGCCAAAAAAACAAACAGGTCTCATTCTACACTTTTCTGGGGGGAAAGGGGAATGAGCTATGGATATGTTGGATACGAATGGACGGATGCCGGGGTTATGAAGGTGACGACGAAGTCACCAGAAAATGGAGGAGGCACCCCCGATAACCCGGGCAGTGTCCCCTCTTGGCCTCCCCCTCTCTGGAATAGGGGGAGGTGCCGTGCCCAGAGCGGCAAAACGCAGGCTAAGCCCGCGAAAACACGAAAGCTCGGCGAAACCCAAGGAAAGCCCGCGAAGGGCTGACAAAGGAAAGGGGAGGGGTCTCGCCCTTTATAATCAGGCTGGAGCTGCAGGGAAACCAGCATCCAGCCTCCGTGAAGGACACCCGCCCAGGAATCGCAGAAGGAGCTTTTCGTTTTCCCACCCACCAACCCTACGGACAGGAGGAGCAGAAGCGCCTGGTCGTCAACGTTGCAGGACAACAAGGCGGTGTGGCGGTGTTTGGCCGGACAAACACATGAGACAGACTCCGGATGAGCCAGGAGAAAGCAAGAAGGGTCTTCGCTCTTCTCAGACCCAGCACCCCTTGGGAGCCTATGCGGCAGGGGCGACTGGGAGGAACAACTAGGGCTCAGCTTCCCCCAAGGAAACAGCCCTCTGCCCACCCAGGAGGGCCTCCTGCAGGGGCAGGAGAGGCTCGGACGCAATGGTTGGGAGAGTTGGGCCTACTCTGGACGCTTGGGGAAGGAAAGGGGGAAGCAGGTTATTTTTGGACACGGCGCAGTCGCCGCATCTTATGACTAATTTTCTACAAATGTGTGCAGTGTGGTTTTGGTTTTGGTGTTATTGTGGAATAAATCTGCGGCCTTTTATGCCAAAAAAACAAACAGGTCTCATTCTACACTTTTCTGGGGGGAAAGGGGAATGAGCTATGGATATGTTGGATACGAATGGACGGATGCCAGGGTTATGCCACCTGCATTGCAGCTGGGCGACGACCCATTGCGCTACAGCGACCCAACCCGCTGCCGGAGTTGGAGCCACCAGGATAAATGAGGGATATGATATGATATGATATGGTATTTGTAACGCGCCTATACACAAGTGTTTCAAGGCGCGACGAGGCAGGGAGGGAGGGAAACAAGGGGAAGACAGACAAACGATCCTACTAGGCCAGGTGTCATTCAGATCGCGCAGGTGCAGAGGTAAGGGGAAAAGGAGGAAGTGCAGGGGGAGGAGGTGGGGGGGAAAGTGCAGTACAAGGTAAGTAGCGTAAAAAAATAATAAATAATAAATAATAAATAAAAAGGGCCAGCTGGTGGCAAGTGCGAGGTAAGTGCAGAGCAAGTGCTGGGAAGGGGGCTGTAGGGATACAGTGACAGTCCCACAGTGCAGGGGGAGCCAGGGAGGCAGTGCAAGTGGAGAGTGGCTGGGCCCTGGACCGAGGTTGCTGAGAGTGGCCCAGATGCAGGTTTAGTGCTGAATTCAGTGGGGAGTTAAGCAGGTTTAGCAGGGGAGAGGGAGAGAGAAGGCAGAAGCGAAGAGGAAGGTTTTGAGGTGCTTCCGGAACCGGAGATGGTTCTCCTCAAGTTTCAGGGAGGCAGGAAGGCTGTTCCAGAGGGAGGCCCCTGCTGCGGAGAGAGATCTACCCCCAGCTCGTTGCTTCGAGAAGCGGCTGACCATGAGGGAGTTGGAGACGGATGAGCGAAGGGCTCGTGAAGGAAGATATTTAGGAAGAGAGAGTTGAAGGTATTTAGGTCCCAGGCCCCAGAAGGCCTTGTGGACAATGCAGAGGGTTTTGAACTTAATCCTCGCAGCCACTGGGAGCCAGTGAAGAGATTTCAGTCCTGGAGAGATACGGTCCCTGGGCTTGAGGCCAAGGACAAGTCTCGCAGTTCTGTTCTGGATAAGTTGCAGAGGGCGGAGAGTGGAGGCAGGCAGATTAAGATAGAGGCTGTTACAGTAGTCCAGCCTTGAGAGAACCAGGGCTCGGGAGACAGTGAGCTTCTGGGGGAAGGAGAGGAAGGGAAGAATACCTCTGAGGAGGTGCTTGCTATCCAGAAAGACAGAGGGCCTCATTACAACCTGTCAGGTTTGGACCGCGGTGATTCCGTGATGGCGGTAACAAAGTTTCCGTGTCTGCAAGGTTGCGGAAAGACCGTCCAATTACGTGCTGTCGGTCACGCGCACCACAAGGATGCGGAAAAGTTGTAACCGCCATCACGTAAAAAGCCACGGAAATGGACATAGCGCTGCCACAAGTAGCGCAAAAACCGTGTCCGCCTCCGTCGCCACGGACACGAAACCGGAAATACCATGATCGCAAAAACAGGAAACAGAGAGACGGCCATCATATAAAGCACAATCCATTTCCATACAGAGTCAGCACAAGCAGAATCCACACTGTGAGAAGGCAAAAAGGACCACCAGCATGTCTGCCAGGATTCCTACTCAGAGGCAGCGCAAACAGCGCTTTAGTGACGAGGGATCTAACTGTTCTGGTGGAGCATATAGTGGAGCATGCAGAGATGCTGTTCAGTGCCGATCAACGGCGTGCCACACAGCAGCAGAGGAAGGAAGTGTGGGCGGAAGCAGCATGCAAGTGCACTGCTGTGGGCGTGACTGTGAGGAGCGTAAAGGACTGCCACAAGCAGTGGGACGACCTCAGGCTGAGGGTTCGGAACCTGATCTCCACACACCGCCAACGCAGCAGTGGGACAGGTGGAGGACCCCCTTCCCCACTGAGGCTGCAAGCATGGGAGGAGCGTTGCAGCAGTGTCCTCCACCTTGAGGGCATCCATGGGATTGGGGAGGCTGAGGCAGGAGTGAGCCCACCTGCAGATGCTGGTAAGTGGTGAAACATGAATGCCACATGAGAATATGTTGATGGCATGACTGGGCTAAAGAACCGATTAACAACCCCCCCCAAGCAGTGCATGACTGGGCCAAAGGACCCATTAACAACCCCCCCAAGCAGTGCATGACTGGGCCAAAGGACCCATCATGATCCGTATCGCAACCAATATCACAATAATGCATACCCCCAACAATCAGATGCATGTAACTAACACTATTGAATGATCAACCTGTATGATGCAAGTGATGCACCCATCAGCCACCACCACAACACTAATTTCATGTCCTCTGTGTCCCCACAGCCGTGTCAAGTGACAGTGATACTGCACAACAGGCCAGGCAATCTGCACCAGCACGTGTCCAAGCCACCACCCCTGCACAAGAGGATTCTGCCAGCAGTTCGGCATCTCTGCCCCCAGTACCAACTGCAACAAATGTGCCGGCCACCACCACTAACACCCCCAACGTCTCCACTCTGCCTGAGTTAACACAGATGCCACGGAAACCCATCGTGCCCACCCAAACCAACACAGAAGGCAGCTGCACTGCAGAGGAGGCGGCCTGTAGTGACAACAGTGCCCCGGCAGAGCACTCTGATACTGGGCCACAGGGGGAGATGCCCATATTTGATGACCTGGGATCCTTCCATCAGCTGGAGTTTAGTCCCACATCACTCCGAAGTCCCATGAGGTCACCCACCCCATCTATGGCAGAGCTTAATTCCTGCATGCAGCGGATGGAGGAGCAGCACACTACCCTCACCCAGCTGGTGGAGAGGCAGCTCGAGGAATCTAGGCTGCAGAGGGAGTGCTACAGCACATCAGTGCGTCACCTATCAAGGTCTATTGGACGCTTTGCCAGCACTATTGTCACCCTGGCACGCCATGTGCGGGAGGGTAATGACAACACCGCCAGGCTCATAGAGTCCATGTTGATTGGGCAAAAGGCAAATATTGCACATATGCCATCTATACCTGATTCTGTGCCATCCAATACAACCACCCCATCCAGCTCCACTACTGCCAGTCCAAGGAGGCGCTCGAGTCGGCTAACGGGGCTCTCGGGCAAGGATGCACAGGCACAGAAGCGCACATGGAAGTGATGGCATGTGTGTGGGGCACTGCAGGACACACGTGGACTTGAAGAGTGTGAGGGGTGGGTACGTTTGGGTGGTGGGGGAGGTTGTTTTGGGTGTTTGAACATTGGGGCCAGGGTGGAGGTGGGTACGTTTGGGTGGTGGGTGGGCACGGGTGTACAGCTTCCCTAACCATTGCACCTCCTTCCCTGTTGTTAATTCATCAATATATCATCATTTGAAATCAAAACATACATGTGTGGACATCTATCATTTCATTGGCAGTATAAAAAATCATTTATTGTCATCACCATGTCCATGAATTGCTGTGAATGTGCTGTGTCTCAAAAGTTAATGCGAATCAGCTCATCCCGTGCTCTTTGGCCATCAAGTGGACCCCCAGGGGGAGGTGGTGCCATCCCATCCCCATCCCCATCCGCATCTCCATCTCCATCCCCATCCCCTTCTCCATCCCCATCTTCTTCATCTGCGTCTGGGGGCATTGGGATGTCTCTTTGCGCAGGCAGAGATTGTGCATCATGGCACATACAAGTGTGATTTTACCCGTCCTCACTGGGCTGTACATCAGTGATCCACCAGATCTGCTCAAACAGCGGAACCGGGCCTTCAGCAGTCCGAATGTCCTCTCAATCAGTCCACGTGTGCGGACATGTGCCCTATTGTACGCCTCTTCATGCCTATTCATTGGTCTCCGTACAGGTGTCATCATCCATGGCGTGAGTGCATATCCAGCATCACCTACATGGGATGTAGATGGGGGGACATGTCAGTGTTTGTTGTATCATGTCTTCATCTGATGCTGTGCTATTTTGTATCATTGTTCATTCATGCATGTATGCCATGCAGTGATTGGAAGTGTTGATGTAGCCAAATGGATATTGACCTACACATTTACGTGCATGTGTACTCTGCCCTTCGGGTGACATTTGATTGTGAGTATGGCATAGTGCAGTGATGTGCACACATGGCAGAGTCAGTCCATTGTAATGAAGTAGTTAATGCAGGACGTCTCATTTACAGGCATCATGCGCATTGGGAGGGCAGTGTTCCATTTGTGGGTGGGTGTTTGCAGTGGCACAAGGTGTATGGGACAGTGACAGTATCGGCTGTGTGTGTCATGTGGCAGGGTGTGTACGGGCACACTGTGTTGACCTGTCATGTCTTCCTTTGTGATGTTTGGGATCCACTGTCTATTTGGTTGATGGCAGGGGGGGTGATGCATGTGCGTTCATAGCGGCACCCTCACATTGCTCATTGGCCTGGAGACACACACACCACTTCAACAGGGTCGGAGCATTGTCAGATGTACTCACCTAATAGCCATGTGTTTTGTCCAACATAGCGTTCCATGTACCGTGGCAACGTGGAATTCCGCAGTACCATTGAGTCATGGGTTGAGCCTGGGAAATGTGCGCAGCAGTGTGTAATCAGTAGCGTGGCATCACATACCATCTGTACATTCAACGCGTGATACTGTTTCCTATTGCGGAACACCATCTCAATTGCACGTGGTACTGTCAGCTCAATGTGCGTGCAGTCAACTGCACCTATGCAATTTGGTGGCAATGACCTCGGGGAGGGTACGGGGTAGGACTATGTGTTCCGACACATGGCGCAACAGGGCATCCAGTACCTGTACCAGGATTTTTGAAAAACAGGGTTGTGATATGCCGTGCAGCTCACCGACTGTGTGTTGATAGGTGCCAGTGCCAAGGAAATGCAGCACAGACACAACCTTCAGGAGGAGGGGATGGCGGTGGGGGTGTCTGTGTGGCTGCTGATGTTGTCCTCATTCATGGCAGTGATGTACAGGATTGTTGGACGGTCCAGCCGGTATAGTGTGTGGATCTGTCCTGGGGTAAGGTTCCAGGGTGAGGCCCTGATGCGTGGTATTGCAGGCAGCCTGCAGGGTTGTGCCGGCTGGACAATGGGGTTTGCCATAGGTGCAGGGTTGGCTGGTTGGCGCATGCACCTCCTTCGCCTCCACCTCCTCCTCTGCACCATTACTGCCATCATGTGCAGTGCTGCCTGTGGGTTGAGTAGGCCAAGTGCAGGTGCTACTGGAGCTGCTGCCTGCATGGTTTTGTGTTGTGTTGGTCTGATTGTGGCCCTTTTGTAGGCTCCCAGTGTGCTGCTGGGTCCAGCTGGGCTGATTTGGTGCACCTGTGCCCTGATTCAGTTCAGCAGGCACTGTTTAACATCATGTTCGCGTTGGCGGCGGTACCGCCACGGTGATCACGGTTTTAACGCTATTTTTCTGGCGGTGTTTCCGTGTCCGCGCTAGTTGTGATGCTCGTGGTGTTTCGTATTGCCGGTAACGGAGGGGTTTCCGTGGAGGTGGACTTTACGGGACCCTTAACTCCGCGGTGGCGGTAGGGGGAGGTGCTATTTCCGGGGCCGCGGGTCATGATTGGGCGGAAGCGGAAACAGTGCCGGTATGGTTATACCGGCAGCTTTAATTCCGGACCGGAGCACTTGTAATGAGGCCCAGAGTATGTTTACTCACTGCGAGAATAAAGTTGGGAACTCCCAGCACTCTCCCAATATTAGTCATCTAGGGATGGACACAAAACGGAAGTACTACTGTCATTTTTCAGTTATGTGCCAGCCTGGATGTCCAGTGACAAAATTCACTGAGCTGTCTTTTGTAACGGACACAAATGCTCCAAGTGGCTTCTCTGCGCTGATCGCTGACCCACCTTCAATGGGAGAAGAAGAAGGCTTTACGATTCCTCCGAGAAAACCCAGTAATCCATGAATGAACAGAATGTGATGGCGAGGAAATCCCACAGCGCTACCTCCTGGGCGGAGGACCACACACGCCACCCATTCCCACTCTATACTGTATGTCAGTGGTGTGAAGGATATGCATGGGGAAATGATTGATGGAAAGAAGTGTGAGAATCTCAAAGAGATATAAGGAGGAGCTCACTGCACTCACCAGACATACCTTAAGGCAAGGGAGGGCGCACCCTGGCCCTGCAACAGTCATACATGCAATGGGGTTCATTTTCCAGATGAAGCAGGTCGGTAAAAGTCACGTAAAACACTGTTTCCTCCACTTCCACTAATCCCCCCGCCCCATTTTGGTGCCTGTGTCAGGTGGATTTGGTTGGACATACTGTGACGTCCTCCATTTCCCACTCCACCTGACAAATGTGGGTGCCTTACCATCCGCATGGATGTTTATGCTGGTGGTAATTCTATGGCAAGACTGGAGGCGATCATTATGCTTCAACTTCTTTTATTACCACTCTTCAGCAAACTATAACAAAACTAACAACTTTTGAAATGTCCAAAGTGACTTTCCTCTCTTTGAACTACAAGTCCCATAGTCTCTGTAGTCCTTAACTCTCCAGCTCAGCTATGACCACATCCTGTCCCTGAGCTCCTCCTCTTCTTTTACTGCTCCTCAAGCAAATAAGTAACGTTTTCTTTACCTCCCTAAATATCCATCTGAGGGGAGGAATTATATCATATTACGATCTGTATTTATAGGATGTTATGTAGAGCATGACAATAGGCAGCGCTTTAGGCCTGAGGTGGCGCAGATATATAATAGTGCGAGACGCGTAGCGATTAATTTCAACAAAAAGAATACCTGCAGTTCGGTGTTGCAGGTTAGCGTCGCGGTATATATAACTATCCCTCACAGAACTCCAGCGGTGCTGCGACCCCGTGCCGTATAACCGGCACCTCGGGGGTTTCGGATCGTAGCTGTCAGGGCCCTCAGACGAGGGAATGGAAGCGCTGGAGCGGTCCGGCCCCCAACTTCATGGAGGCGTGGCAGTGGTACGGTGCATGTTCGCCCGCAGAGCTAGCAGGGCCCTCGGACGAGGGAAAAGAAGCACCAGAGCACTCTGGCCCCCACCTTTGTGGAGGCGTGGCCAGAGCCGGGTGCGCGTTTGCTTCTGCGACGCTTTTCAAATGCGACACGGAGAGAAGAAGAAGTCGGCCCGGCAACGAACGCTCCAACGCTAGAGATAATAGCGGGAGCGAGAGTTGGAGCGGTACCAGCCTTCTGCTCAGCACTCTGAGCAACGAGTGAAGAAGTCTACAGACACAGCGCATTTGAAGCAAGCAGTCTGCTTTCACAAGACATTAAGCCTCAGACAAGATGTAAGTGATTTCAATCCGGCACACACCCAAGTCAAAACCTAGCATGTAGTGCACAACTGAAACCCTTATTTATTTTTGTCTATAAGTTCAATATTCTGAATGATATACCACTCATATCACACCCTTCTCCTGAGATCCCCCCCGGTCACACTGAACCAGGAATCAGGCTAGTTTGCAAAGGTAATATTTATTTATGCATTTAAAATGTAATCACAATATGTTTTAATCGATAAACAACAATCACCAGTCGGGTGACAGAACACCAAAGAATATCTTTAATACACTAGGAATAAGTAAGGAGCACCAAAAACATATGCAGCACAGCAAAGAATACTCTTGTGTTGGTTTGGAGAGATGGCACTATGGTTAGAGGTTCCCCCTGCAACACCCCTTAACCCCCAATAGGCAATGCAAAGCGGTGGGAGGAGATAGCAGGTATTCAGGAATAGCACCATTCAAACAGAATATCAGTCCCACTTCCCCCTTCAAACACAAAGAAAAACTGAATTGACTTTTCAGCTGTCAGTATGGCTTTAAAAGTGTCTTTAGAAATTACTGGGCAAAAACACCAAATGTGGTCATAAATACTTAAATTATTCTAAATTCTTATGGGAGCCACTTTGAATAGGTGCAAACAATCACAAGCAATGATTTAGTCAGCAGAAAACATTTGGAAATTTAAGGATCGAGTCGGAAGCAGTTTAAAGCTATTTTACACGTGTAAACCTTATAGATTTGTAAAATCGTGGCAAACTTTTCATTGTGCAAATTCACGATAACGTGAGAATCGCACTGTTTATGTCTATGGGTTCTATGAATAGCTACAGATGTTAGGTACAAGTAGGAGTTGAAATTTCGTTTCTACCACAAAAACGGAGGGAGTTATAGAGGTTTTAGTAAAGGTCGTTTTTGTAAAATAGGTGCGAGAATGGAAAACAGAAATGCACTTTTGAAAATGACAAATGGGTTTGCTTACACTAGAGGATGACTATGAAAAAGCACATACCACACAGGGATCTTACAGTCACTTGATCAGGGGGACCCGCCTGCTAAGGAAACTCGACTTCTTCAGATGAGAACAGGATCAGCGCAAAGATGGTTCTAACAATACTGGTTCTGAAGGAAGAGAGGATGGGTTTGAGATAGGGATAATGCAATGCAAAGATACTCCTAACAATACAGGTTCTGAATGAAATATAGGATGGGCTTTAGATAAGGATGAGACAATGCAAATATACTATGGGCCACGGTTCTTCCTATTAATACTCACAGGATAAGTTTTTAAATGGGACCGTCAGTTCTGGTCATGGATTGGGTCTGGTCTAGGAAAGACGGAACATCAAGCACAGTACTGGATCAGCTATGCCGGTCGCCGGATTTGCACAGGATCTGCCCTCCTAGTCTGTGGGTATTTGAATCAGCTGGATGGCGAGCTCCTCAGGCAAGCCTAGTGGTGGAAAGCCAGAGAATTTCAAGATACTGGTTCAAAAGGCCTTCTCACACCACACAGCGCTTTACTGAGTAGAGAGAATAAATTTGAGGTTTGGGCCTTGCTGGAAATCAATAGTTTTCTATTGCTGGCAAGAGATTTGGCATCTGGATCTGGAAGAATATTAAAGCTGGATGTAGAATGCTGGATCAGAGTGCTTTGCCGGAATCAGGAAAGTGAGTGGATCTGTGAGTCCCTATGTGTTGTCAGCTGTCTCTATCCGATAGAATAACATCACAAAGGGGGGGGTGTGGGCCGGCTTAGCTAAGCTTGCCCCTGTGAGCTGGGATAGGACCACACTTCATCTCTGCCTTGCAATTTGAGTGATTGGATCAAGGCCGGATGATGTCACATTTTATGATTTGCTTTACAACCCTCAGAGACCTCCCTGTAGCCACTGGTCTAAAAATCGGATTTGATACTAAATGTTCATTTCTACAATAGTCACCTTTATACAAATCACACACAAAGATGCCATATTTTACGTAGCAGCTATTCCTCAAAACCCCACAGCGGTGGGATCTTTTCTCAACTTTCTACAGAATTTAGCCCTTTTCTCTATGAACACAATTTCCAAATGTTATGCAAATTTCCACAAATGTGTGTGTTTAACATAGGGATATGCACGTAAATTTTCACAATTCTAACAGTAATACATTTTGCATAAAAACACATGTATTGCCATTCCTGTCCAAAACATGTCACACAGTTCTACCGCCTCTTCACACATGCAGCCAGAAATTAAATTAACAACTCTGTCCTTTTTATATTTTTCACCATTTTGAATAGCAAGTTATGAGTCTTTTAAACATTTGTACTTTGTTCATGTTTAGCAACAGATGGTCCGCCCCTTTTTGTCTAACTGCAGTCCAAGGCACCCCCTCCTTGCTTGTTCCTTCCGGAGGCCATTTACGACCCCCTTCACACTTCCAGTTTCCTGGGCTGAAGCTTTTTCATTGTTCCTTCACTTTCTGTAGACATTCTGTTCGAACCCGCAATTAACACATCCCAGTGAGTTTCCGCTGAGAGGAAGGCCTTCCTTCTGGGAGAAAAACCTGTTTTTCCAGTTCTTGCCGCTTCAGCCAGGCTAATTAACTTCTTAAATCCAGCAAAACCCACATTTTTTACATCAAGCATAAATAATCTTTCTTTCTTGGCTTTAAAATCTGTGGGAAAAAAGCACAACTAAAATCTGTATTCCTTTCTGGCGACAATCCTTTTTATGTTTGCTAATCCAGCAGACTTTTTAGTTTTAGGTCCCTTTAAAGTTTTCTCAGTACTCCTCTGACAGCTGTCATTCAGGCACCCAGATTTTGGCATAAACTGTCAGTTTTCAGACAATCCAGTTTGTCTGAAGAATGTTTTGCTCTTCACATTGGGACTTTGTATGTTCACAATGTTTCATAAAATACATGAATTGTA
Source organism: Ambystoma mexicanum (assembly GCF_040938575.1). Classification (NCBI taxonomy): domain Eukaryota; kingdom Metazoa; phylum Chordata; class Amphibia; order Caudata; family Ambystomatidae; genus Ambystoma; species Ambystoma mexicanum. The sequence goes on from NC_090922.1 coordinate 906,611,999, forward strand.
GCACCAGGCAAGATTTTGAATGTTGAGAAGTGTTGTGTTATGGGCATTTTGGAGTTTTTTGCAACAAAGCAAATGTCATTTGTAGGCACATCTTTGGGTTTTACTTGCAAAGTGCTGTTTTTCTCTCTGCACTCTGTTTGCTGGTCATGGAGTCCACTGGCACATTTCTGCAGGGTGTGCTCTATTCCACCACACATGTACCATGGGTGGCAGGTTGTGCATCCCTCTTTTTGTGTGCTGAAGACACGGTATTTGTAGGTTTTTGGCGTGCACAAGGCATTTGCCGCCATTGTTGCTGTTTCTTTCCCCATAACTGGCAGGGTGATGCCACATAGCATAGCGGAGTGGGTCAATACATCCCACAGAGCGTGGGAAGAGGCAAATTGAACTTAAGCCATCACAGGAACAGAGAACTTCCATAAGTCTGGTGCAGCCACATAAAAAAGGGGATTATAAATAAATATAACTAAGACATTTGAGCAATATCTCAAGTAAGGTCATCTACTGGCGAAGTGGGCGTGTAAAGACACCTGTTTCAGGTATCCAGGCACACAGCACGCTCTTAAAGATGTTAGAGTTCGAATGGAGCGAAGAGGAGCAGCCATTAGGCCTAGCTGCCAGCTTCAAGGAGGTGCTGGGGAATTCACTAGTAGATGCTGTGGCACAAGGGGTGAGGCCCCTTCAAGAAAGGCTGGAGATCTTGGAAGCAATGCTTCACCAGCCTACAGATAGCACCATAATGACAGACCGCACGCCCACCAGACCCTCTGGAACAGGGTCGAAGGGGAGTACTCAGGCCCGAAAGAGGAAAGCCTCTGATGACCCCCAGGGCCCTTTGGATGGGGCGAAAGATAAGGCCCCGGAGGTTGCCGACGCCTTTGCAAAGCTCGAAGAAGCCTATTACAGTGTCAGGCAGTGCCAGACATCATGACCCCCACTCCTTGGGAAGAAAATGAAGGAGATGTAGACCCAGGCTCGGAAGAGGAGCCAGCATAGAGGGACCTCTCCCCACAGGAAACAGAGGAGCCAGTCCAGGAAGAATGGCTAAAACCCAGCGGGGGTAAGAGAGCCCACAAGGAGAAACACCTTGAGGAGGAACAGGATGACATGTTTGATTCAGACAGCATCCAAAACCTGAGGTCATATGACTGGCAGCCGTCACCCAGGGTAGCACAATACATGACGGTGACACTGAGAAAAGCCTTAGACAAGGAGGTTAGACAGCACCTCCAAGCGGAATGTCTACGACCGGACCTTAGTTGCAGAGACCTCCGAGCTGGACCCTAAAATGCTTACCTTTGTATCCAAGACCAGCAAGGACCCCGGTAAGGGTATAGACAGATAATGAAGAGTTGCCAGGAGAAAGTGCTAGACCTGGCAGACCCTTTCGCTAAGATCATGGATCTTGCAGAAAGAGCGAGAGACACAGGAGAGGAAGTAGACCCAGAGGCCTTGGCAGGAGGGTCGCAAAGAGCCATTTGTCTTCTGGGGAACGCTAACTGCACCATCGCCTCAGAGAGAAGGAGAGGTCTCTTGCTCAAGATCGACCCAAAGCTTAGCGACCCAGCGTCCTATGAGGCTGGAGAAGCAGCACAGGGGCTCCTCTTCAGAGAAACTTTCGGAAAAGAGATGGTCCGTTTCGTAGGCACTTACACATCCTTGGAGAAATCCCAGGCATCCATCTGGAAAATATTCCCAAATAGAGTTTTTGCCGAGACCAGTCGTTTCAGGGGTCGTACAACAGGTCGCCAACAAGGAGGGAGAAGACCCCCAACCATAGCGCACAATACTGGGAGAACAGAGAGCAGGATGCGTTCTTCCCAGCCAGAGGCTGTATCCACAGGGGACGCAGAGGTATATGTTTCAGCCGAGGGCAAGGATTTACACCAGGTAAGAACGATTGCCTACCCCCCAGTGGGAGGGAGAACAAGTATGTTCTGGGAAAACTGGCACACGCTTTCCAGCGATGCCTGGATTTTGCAAACCGTAAGAGGTCTGCTGATAGGATTTATTCAGCCACCAGTGCAAGCTCGCACCCCCATCAGCAGCACCTAGTAGTAGCAGAGCAGGAATATCTAGACCATGAGCTATCACTCCTAGCGCAGGAGGAAGCCATCGAAAGGTGCTCGGAGGCCCCCAGTTTCATAAACAACATCTGTCTCATACACAGAAAGGAGAAAGTGAGGCTGGTAATAAATCTGAACGAGCTGAATGGATGGATTGTGTACCACCATTTCAAGATGGAAGGGATCCACCAGCTCAGAGATTGCCTGAGAGAGGGAGACTGGTTGACCAGATTAGACCTGAAGGATGCTTACCTGACGATTCCAGTGCAGAAGCGATACAGGACATTCCTAGCTTTTCACTGGAAGAAGCAGCTCTGGCAATTCAAGACGATACCCTTCGGGCTTGCGTCAGCACCCTGGGCTTTCAGCAAGCTGATGAAACCAGTGGCAGCAGCAATTCGGGAGAAAGGCATAAGATTAATCATATATCTAGATGACCTACTACTTCTCACAGAGGATCTGAATCTGAAAGAGATATAATGAGGAGCTCAGTGCACTCGCCAGACATACTTTAAGGCAAGGGAGGGCGCACCCTGGCGCTGCAACAGTCATACATGTAATGGGGGTCATTTTCCAGATGAAGCAGGTCGGTAAAAGTCACGTAAAAACACTGTTTCCTCCACTTCCACTAATCCCCCCGTCCCATTTTGGAGCCTGTGTCAGGTGGATTTGGTTGGACTTACTGTGCCGTCCTCCATTTCCTGCTCCACCTGACAAATGTGGGTGCCTTACCATCCGCATGGATGTTTATGCTGGTGGTAATTGTTGTGGGTCAATCAGGGCCATGTATGATGTCGTGCGCCCCCTCCCGCTATAGACTCACACGGAGCTCCCTGTATGCAGTTTGGGCTCCCCAGTCGCTCTGACGAGGCCGGGAATGCCCCGTTTATTTATAGGCACACGGCAGAGTGCAATGTCACTCCACCACGTGCTGAACCCTTAAAGGGGCAGCACCACACTCCTCCTTTTTCATGAGTACAACAACAAACAACATAACACTGTTTTCAATAACAAACAATACTCACTGCAAACCAAAACCCCACAAAAGACCCCTTTACTGACAGCCACTCGGACCCCAGTACTAGCTGCAGCCTCCCAGCAGGTTCATCCGGAATCACGACTCCAGTACATAGCCACTGAGGTGAACAGGTTTCCCTCGCACTGTCCTCAGGGGGTGCCTTCTGCCAGCTTCCCGGGTAGAGGCTCCCTCGTTGGTAGTCTCTCTGGCTGAAGAGCCGGGGAAAGGGGCCACGCCCCCACCCTCATCTGGAACCTCCATCATGTACCGGCTTTAGGTCACCTCTGCCCGAGGCTCCCCAAGTCTTTTAAAGGAGCTGGAATTACAAGTGACGGATGCCGTGCCATCCAAGGCCATCACCATGGACCCCTTCATGGCCACCACATTCATCGGCTCCAGCTGGTATGTCAGTGACAGCTTCTCGTGTGGGTGCGGTTCTTTATAAGCACCTCATCCCCAGGAACAAACTGCTGATGCCTGAGTTCCCTCTGAAGGTTCTCCTTTTCCATCCTTAGCCTCCGGTCCCATTCCACTTGTTGGTCATCGATCACAGCCGGCTCCTTCTCCCCCATTTCGGGCAACAGCCCTCTCGGGCACCATCTGAACAGAGCTTCCGCAGGTGCCCCTCCCGTAGATGTGTGCAGGCTGGCTCTGTACACCCGCAGAAACTGGTAGAACGCCCTCTGCAAACACTGGCCTTGTCCCTGTGTGATGCGCAACACCTTATTGAGAGTCCTCAACATTGTCTCGGCCTCGGCATTTGCCCTGGGCCATAGCAGGGTGACCTTCCTCTGGTGGATCCCATAGCCCTCCATCTGCCGGGCCAAGCTCTCACCTTGGTAGGGTGCTCCATTGTCCGAACACAGTACCCTGGGGAGCTCGTGAGCAGCAAAGATTTTCTCTATCGCCACCACCACATTTTCAAAAGCCACAGACTCAACAAACTCCACCTCAGGGTACCTGCACCACTCATCCACCATGACCAGGAAATGTGTGCCACGGGTCGTGCCGCGAGGCATGGTTTCAATGACAGGCTCCCTTTGGGCTGGTGACGCCGCCTGACACCATACACATGACGCTACACAATCTTCCACGCGCCTCTCCAACTCAGGAAACCAGACCTTCTAGTGCAACCATGCTTTTGTTTTGGCCGTGCCTTGATGTCCCTAGTGGGCCAACTCAATGACCTGTTGTATCTTCACCTGCAGGACCATGATCCGGTCACCTCTGAGCAGACGACCAGCTTCAGAGAACGTCAGCTCATCTATCACATTCCACAGCTGTTCAAGGGTGACTTTGTCCTCCTGCATCCGCCGTGCAAGATTGTCCAGCACAGTCTTCCATGATCCTTGCTGAATTGCTGACTTCAGGATGAGGAAGCATTCATCCTGGGCTGCCGCCAGCTCTAGGTCGTCCAGCGGCACTGAGTTGGGAGTCGCTGCCTCCACCACCAGTCGAACGAGCGCATCTGCCCCCTTGGCACAGGTGTTCGTTCGTTCTTCTGGGACCCCTCTAGGGTGGAGAGATTTAATCAGCCGCATTGTTGCTCCCGGTCCGGTAGACAAGCGAGACCCCATACTCCAGTAACGCCAACATCCACCTCTCAATCCTCGCAGGGGGCTTAGAGGATGAGCCCACCAAGATGGGCAGCAAGGGCTTGCGGTCGGTGACTACTGTCACTGGCCACTCTAGGACATATAGCCTGAAGCGCTGACAGCCCCACAGGACAGCCATGGCTGCCTGCTCAATCTGGGAGTACCAATGCTCGGTCTCCGAGAGGGCCTTGCTGGCATACGCCACCGGCCAGACACCCAATTTGGCATCTACTTGGGTTAAGACCGCCCCATGGCCAAACGGGCTGATGTCCACCACAATCTCCGAATGCAGGGCTGGGTCGAAGAAGGCCATGGTGTCTTCGGCTGTAAGGGGACTTATGAGGTCTTCAAAAGCCGCCTGTTCCAGCGGCCCCCACTGCCACGGGAGTCCTTCTTTGTGAGGGCTTGCAATCGCTCAGACCAAGAGGCCAAGTTCTTAATAAAATAGCCACAGTACATGACCATGCAGAGAAAGCTCTGCACCTATGACACATACTCTGGTGGTCGTGCCTCCATAATGTCTTTAACCTTGCGGGGGTAAGGTGACACGCCTCCCTTCTTAAATACGAACCCAAAGAACTCAATGGTTGTCTTGAGGAACTCGCACTGCAGGGTCAGGCCAAGCGACTAGAGCTGCTGAAACGTCTTGGCCAACTTCTGTAGGTGTTCCGTTTATGACTTGGCAAACACTAAAATGTCATCACTTATGTTGAGGATGCCATCCAGGTCCGCAAGGGCGCCCCATATGATATTCTGAAACACTTCCGCTGCGGAGGACACCCCAAAACTCAGTCTTTTGTAACGGTACAACCCCCAAAGGCTTGTGAATGTGGTAATATACCATGAGTCAGGGTACAGCACCACCTGGTGGTACCCCGCTCTTAGGTCCAATTTGGAAAAGAAACAGGCACCTTGCAGTTCTGTGATGATAGCATCGATGGTGGACATCAGATGCCGCTCTCTCTTGATGGCCTTATTGGGGAGCCGCATGTTGACGCAAATGTCTTCTACATACACTGAGTATGCAAAACTGACAATCCCCAAGGCTTCTGCTGCTGCGCAGCTCAGCAGAGTATTGCAGCTCATGGTTGTAACGTAGTAGCAAGATCTTATTGGAGAGTCCCCTGTCCCACATCAGCCACGAAGGCCCCGTCAAGTGGAATCGGTTGTGACCCCCCAAACTTGAATATTCGTGCCTTGGGGGCAGCCAACTGCGGGGGACACTCCATGGCATCATAATGTTCTCTCGCCATGACGTTTACGGAGGCCCCAGTGTCCACCAGCATGAGTCATTCACCGTGACCAGACACCTCAGCTGTCGCCTGTTCTTAGAGCGCAGGACACCCACACTGGACACAAAGAAAATGTTCTCCTCCTCTTCCTCTTCATCTTCTTCAAGTTGAATGCCCTCTTTTCCCTGGTCCACTTGGGCGACATTGGGCAGGCATGATTGGCGAAAAACCGAGACTGGACTGGACCTCTCGGCACTACCACTGGCAGAGGAGCTCTACACATGCAAGCATAGTGATGGGCCAGACCACACGCTTTCCCCGCAGCCGGGCATTCCGCAGGGTGGGGCAAGTCATACCCACACTTGAGGCACAAGGCCCCTGACCTTCCACCACAGTCACGGAAGTTGCCCCCGGACCTCCTGGCACCTCTGCCACCTGTGCCACAGCCTACGGCACACATCTCTTCTGCTTTGCCAGGACGCACCCCGGCCTCCATCCTAGATGCCCCCACCTCAGAACCTTCCTGGCACCCACCCAGCTCAAGAATACGGGGAAAGGTGATGCCTGGCTCCAGCAGTACCTGTCTGCGCAACTTGCCAGATGCACACCCCTGGATCAGCTGGTCTCTGACAATGGTGTCAGGGTTGTCCCAGGCGCATTTCACTGAAGGCCTGTGCAGTCAGCCATAGAAGTTGTCCAGTGTTTCATCGTCCTTCTGACGAGTAGACCTCATCACGAAGCGCTCATAGTCCACGTTTGCCAGGGGCAAGAAGTAATTGTGAAGAGCAGCCTTCGCCACACCGTATGAGGCATCCACAGGTTGAAGGGATTTGAATACAAGTGTTGTCAGCTTACTGTCCTCATTTGTTTCCATGGTAGCTCGAAAGTACATATCCAGCTGATCTATCCACCTTTTCCACTGGGGCCCCAGGCTGGATGGGCACCCGAGATGTCAAACTCCGGGATTGGTTGTAGAGCCCCTGGTGGTCTCATCGGGGCCAACATTTGGGGCACAGGGGGCGGAGGCATAGGCGCAGCTTGGTCAGCCTGATCGTTCACCTAAATTACAGATGGGGCCGCAACTCACCCAGATAGTCTTCTTCTAGATGAAATGGATGGAACTGAAGGCTCCTTTGTTCTTCACCCCCACCAAAACCAAGAAAAACAAGCCATGGGGGCATATGCAGCATGTCAGTCCAAACACGTATGCAGGGTATGGCAGGAGAACCACAGGAGATGATTGAGATACCCCAGTGGCTCCAAAAATCTAGCTGGGTAGGCCTAGGGGACCAACAAAGAAAACAGCAGGCCTCCCCCAGCACCTCACCTCAACTCGATGAAATTTTGCACTCCAAAATTCACAAGTTTATCTCACGACATACAGTGCGCGCAGAGACAGCTGCCCGTTGCTGAAATGTCCAAAGATTTGGTTTGGATGGCGCACAGGCACCCTTTTATGGGGCAGCGACCATCCCAGACCTGATCTTCAAAATGGCCACCGAGCCGCCTGTTCCTTTCCCTTTACGCAGCATGGAAATAGTGAAAAATGACCTCAGATGAGGGAACTTTCACTTCTTCTATCACTGCTGTGCCCAGGTATGGATCCCACCTTCGTCGCCACTGTTGTGGGTGAATCAGGGCCATGTGTGATGACGTGAACAACCTCCCGCTACAGACTCACATGGAGCTCGCTGTATGCAGTTCCGGCTCCCCGGTCGCTCTGATGCAGCCGGTAACACCTCGTTTATTTATAGGCACACGGCGGAGTGCAACGTCACTCCTCAGGGTGCTGTACCTGTAAAGGGGCAACACCACAGTAATGAGGAATATTGCATGGACAGGATCTTTTGCACAATAGTGCAAACAGAGGTGGTCCCCTCCGTGCAATATACATTCAAAATGACTAACAATGCATTCTAAATGCAAAGTCTGTAAAAAGAACTGTATGTTCAGTTTCTTTTTGGGATCAAAGAACGAGATAGTCTGCTGTATTGTCCCACACAAAGGTAAGCGCTGTTGGCCTAAACCAATGGGCAATTAACAATGGCACAATTTTCTGGTAGTGATTAAAGGAAGCCAGTGTGGGGAATCATTTCTTCAGTCATTTTAAGAAGCCATTTCTAGTGTCACATGTAATCTGGAGGATTAACTGTAATCTGAAGGAAGAACTGTGTCCATAGGTTTCCCCAGATTCCTTGCCACTTGAACAGGGCGAGGGCAAGGGAACGGAGCCTGCGGCCACCAATTGTGTGGGCATAACATTTCGGAGCCCTGACGAGCATGATCTCTTCTTCAAGGTATTCCTCTTCACTTGTTGCGCAGCCTTCCATCCATTTATCATGAGGAAGAAGGTGAAAAAGGAAGCCTCGGGTGCTCCAGAATGGTCACTCACCTTAATCAGCTACTCTGTGTCAGGGGCAAATGTATAACATTCAATTCCGAAAGCATGTGAATATAAACTTCAGTTGTACCATATGCAACCTCAACCTTGTGGTACAACCCACTTGGCTGCTATTGATGACGTTCCGAACGGCGGCAGAGACACTGTAAAATGCAATCTAATGCATTTAATGACCTGCTGGCATCTGCCAACTGTAGATCGCCAAGTATTGCAGCTGATATTGATTTGTCGCTCTGAAAAGGCAAACTTCCCAATAACCCTCACCCAGAAGGTTGGCTTGTTTGAAAAGCTGTCGCAGCTGCTGGGTGACCACTTGTTCCTTAAACTGTGTAGAAAAGTCAAATTAGAAATTGGACAGCTGTTTGTTAGTTCCGAAGGATCAGCTTGTGGTCTTTACAGAGGGGATTCAAATTGAAGTTTTGAGAGCTGTTGCAAAAGTTGTCATGGTTTAACGATGCATTCAATCACGGAGCACCATTATAACTTATATATGCATCATAAAAAGGGGCAGTTATTCACTGTTAGGGCATTTGTACAGATATGTAATTTTCGGAGAGGTAATAGGTTCTGTGCTGTTCCCCCAAAGTCCCAGTTATCCCCAGTGTGATGGAGATACATGCACATCACCCAGAGAAGAAGACTGGGGAACTCTTGGGGGCAGGAGCACCCATCTGCTTAGTAATGCAAATTACCCGCCCCCCACCCGAGATGGTAAAAGGAATATCATCCAGAGTTCTCCCAGTTCTCCTAGGTGGGTAAACAGAGCAGTGCAAAACCAGCATAGCTCTCGGAAAAATACGTGCCCACTGGTATCCAGTGAAGAGGGTCTAGAACGCTGCTTAGATCCGCCCACGGTTCCCCAAGGGAATAAACGCAGCCTCCAAAAAGATTTGGGAAGTTGCAAAGGCAAGCAAACGATTCACTTATGAATAAGGATCCAGTGAAGGTTCTTTAATGCCCTGGAGATCTGATTCTGTTTCTAAGCCCAAGAATGAGTTGTGCTGCTCAATTTTGGATCAACTCTGAGCAAGAGATCTTAATTTGGCAGTCTAAGTTATCTAACTTAGCCATAACCAGGTCCTCAATGGTTTGAATCTCGTGATTCATCCCTAGAGTGCGGAGAACCTTGCACAGCAAGTTAATAGGTTAAAAACAACTTCTAAAAATGTCAGAGGCCAGATGGGAAGAAAACACAAGGTGTTGGTCGAAGAATACTGCTACAGCTTTGGTTTTGTTAACCAGGAGGGAGACTGTGCTCAGGTTGGTAGGCCAGATATCAGGAACAATGGATGCTTGGGCTGGGCAATGCACCAGGATTTCGGTCTGTCCTGGATTCAGACCATATTGGCTCTCCGATATCCAGGTATGAAAAGCAGACAGGCAGCAAAGTTTAAAGCATCATTGGGCAAATCAGGCTCTAAATGCATTTTAAGTTGCATGTTATCAGAGTGAATGTTAAACACAATTTTGAAATTAAGGATATTTGCTAATTGTTGAGTGCATGCATTGAAGAACTGTGACGAGAGAGAAGAGGTCTGAGGTACTCTGCAAGTGGAACTATAAGCTTGGAAGTGAAGAGGCCCCGGTCTTTGAGGGAGGGGGATAACCGGTTCATAGTAGCATCCTGGAGGCCAATGTAAAATTACAGCTTGGCTATAAGGATTGCTTGATCCACAGTGTTCTATACGACAGTGAGATCAAAGAGGATGAGTGCGGTTGGACGAGAAGAGATTAGTTTGAGAAGCATATCTTCTTTAGTGTCCAACAGTTCAGTTTCAGTGCTTGACCTACCCAGAAAAAAGAGTATTTAGTCATGGAAGAAGGCAATACGTATGCGAGGACTCTCTCATTAAGTTTTGACACAAAAAGAAAGGTGGTGAGAGGCGATCATAAGATAAATTGGTAGGGTGAATTTCCTGCTTTTAAGGGAGAGGGCTAATATAGCATTTTATTAAGTGCGCTATAAATAACCAATCATATCATATGATGCCAGGGGATCCCTGATTTGATCAACACTTTGCATAAGATTGTGAGGGGGAGACCAAAGCAAGAAACAGATAACATAGACTGGGTTTTAGATGGTTTCATTTTTTTAAATAATGTTGAGGGTGTCATTCAAGGTGAGTGGTGGGAAGGTCGAGAAGGAAGAGTTTAGGTTCTCAAATTGAGCAGAAGTGTGGATTGTGGATTGCAGTGCTTTTCCCTTTTCATGTGAAAAAGGTGACCATGTTATCAACCAGAGAAGGGGTTTTAAGGATTGGGGTTGCAAGTTCGTTGTGAATTGTGAAAAGTTCAGTGGATTTGTTGGAGGTTGGTTCGATTCTGTGATTAACGAACAACCCATGTTTTGGTTTAGTGTATATTTATAGTTCCTGGAATGATGTTTGCATTTACATTTGTTGGCAAGGCTTGGGATTTTCACCGGGAGTGTTGATACTTTTGACTTTCTCGTTTCATGAAAGCAAGCTGGCGGGCAAAACGTTTATTCTTGGCCTTTTCTCCATGTATAGTTTGTTTCAATAGGTTGAGACTTTTTTCTCAGTCTAAAGGTAATGAGAATCACTATTGTCCTTGGTTGGGTTGTTGTGATGGGTATTGGTGAATGTAGGTAATCTTGAATAAGATAAGGGTCTAACAAGAAAAGGGTGATAACTTGGTGTATGAAAGATCACAATTAAAAGAGAACATTATATCAAGCATGTGATCAAGAGAATGAGTTGGGCAGTGTGTAGGTTAAAAAAAGCCTCGATTATCTGTAGCTTCCAATCTTCAAGATCTTGTGCTGATTTGTTTCCTGAGACATCCACAAGGTGTTAATATCACCATCACCTGCACATCACCTGAAGCTTGTTGGAGCTGTTTGTTAAAGTTGCCATTATTCCCCTCCATTCTGGAAGAAACCTGGGGTGTGGTCAGGGGGGGCTGTGATAGGCAATGATGAAGAACTCTGTAGGATCTAAACCGACAATTATTTTATTTTGATTTACAGCTGGAGGGAATCCAATGGGTGCACGTTAGACACAACTGGCAGGGAGTTTTCACCCGATGGGTCAATCTTTCACATTTCTCGAAGGTGTTGAAGGTAGAGGTGTGTCAACAAAACATCATGAAACCCGCCAGCTGGTTAGGGGAATCAGTGTTCAAATACCTTTATCAAAAGCGAATTGTTCAGTGAGCATCGTTGGGGGGGGGGAGGGGGTACACAAAGCTTTAAACAAGCATAGCGATATTCGAGCTCTGGAAGATGTCCCAAGAGGGTGAGGGGGAAGTAGTGAGTGTAAAGACTGGAGGGGGGTGTCTGTACTCCTGCTCTCCATATGGCAGAGGAGAAGCACAGACAACACCAGCCAAGATTCTCTATTTGGTAAACGTGGGCGACCTATCAAGGCCTAACTCTCAGGAAGTGATGCAGGCTGGTTCTTAAGTACAGTGTAGTCTCCAAGCCCCCACAAAGGAATGTCCACACACTGTATTAGTGAAAACACAGTCTTTCTAAAATTAAGGTTCAAGGTTATGTACACAATCACAACTCACTTTGTGCTCAGTTAATCTATAATGGCAACTATATACACCGTTCTATGTGGTACCACAATTACTATCATATTTCATTAAAGTGCATCAACTGTACTTTGGTCAAAAATCACACAAATCAATTAATAAAGGGAACAAACACTAGACATAGGAGGAAAGCAGGTCTGTCAAAAAAATAGGCAGAATACTGGCCCCATTACCTAGACACAGTTCTGTGCGAGGGTCCCCCCACCTGGGCAACCTGTAAATAAAGATATATTGTACAAGCCCAGTCCATATATTGTTCCCAGGAGCCTTATTTCCTTCTAAATAGTTCTACAACGCCAATGTACCTGGAATAGCAGAGTTCGATGTTGGGTTGTCGACGGATTCTTCTTGAGCAGCTCCCTTTAAGGCAGGAGCCATGGATTGTTGGAATCCCTCGAAGAAATGCTGAACAACAGCGTGGAGGCAGCAGCTTCGGTCCTGGCGGTACTCGACGATGATCGGTCGTGGACGTCCTGTGAAGATGAGGCGTGCGGGGCATCTCAGTGTCGATAGTTCGGAACCGCAAAGAGTCCCAGCAAGGGCATCGAGTCGTCCAGCGTCTCTCCGGGCTTCGAGTGGTGGAAAACCCACCGGTGGATGCTCCTCGGCGCCTCAGCGGCCTTGAATTTCTCCGGCGGGATAAAGCGGTCGGTGGTGCTGGCGAGAGCGTCCTTGGATTCAAAGTGTTTTAATCAGGTGGAGCAGTGCGGCTCCAGTTGTCGGCGGCATGGCGTCAAGCAGTCCCCGCTTCTGGGCAACACGGCTTCGACGGGCCTCCAACGGTTATGTTAAGAAAGGAAGAAGGCAATGAATATGGCAAGGGAAATGTGCACGGAATCGCACAGTGACAACTTTGAATCTAACAACATGCATACAATACCCAAGACCCGTGTATACAAAAGCCCATGAGTGCAAATAGAGTGAAACAATAATACCAAAATGAAAAGGGATGTGGGGTAAGCACTTAGAACCTCCTTATGACTGAAAGGAAAGTCGGCAAACTCCTTACCCACTATGCTATTACAGATACTGACAGCACTAAGCCCACGTAGAGGGCAAGCAAGGACAGGATCTGTGAGCTGACACTCTGGATGGTACTGAATAAGGAACTTAGAAACAGTACTCATGAGGACCGGAAAGACCACTTGAATGTCAGTAAACCCACAAACCCAGTTGATCAAACAGGGACCCAAAAGGCTATAATAGCAATGGGTGGAGGATAACTAAATACATAAAACCCAAGTAAAGGGGCAAGTAGGAATTGTGATTATAGAATAGTGAGGAAAACAAAAGGCATTCACACAGGGACTAGTTACAACAGCCCCCCACACCTAATAATCAATGGGAAATAAATGCAGAAGTGCAATGGAAAACATGGAATGGATCCCAATAGAAAGTAAGGATCAGGAGCAGGGAAAATTATATCAGAAAAGGAAACCTTTCCCACCCATCCAAGGAGAAAAGGCAGGAAGCTAAATCTATAAAGGGAAAGACTAATGCATCAAGTTTTTCAGTAGCAAAGGACAGCATCAAAGAAACTGAGAACACAGGCAAATTGGGCAGCATCAAAGGGTAAAGCACAGAGAAAGGCTGCCTGCAGACAGAGGAAGACAGAAAGGGAAATCCAGAAAGCAGAAATCAATTAAGCACATAAACCCGAAATCCAGGGCAGAGGAACAAGAAACAGGAACTAGGAACTAGGCACAAAAGCTAGGAACAAGGAACAAGGGACCAGTCACAACAAGAACACTGCAACAATGGCCAGCTCTGGACTGAAGCAAACTGAGGCTTTTAAAGCTGCTTAACGAGCACACCCCTCAGGTGTGCCGCCTGCTGCACATGCAGCCACAGGTGTTGCCTATCCTCCACCCAACCTTGTCCTGCAAGGGAGGAGGTGAAGCAGTGAGCCAGGCATTCTGGGAAGCATAGTCATTTGATTAAAGTAGCATGCTGGCTGCCAAAAACCTGGAATGGATCCGGAAGGGAAGTAACTTGGAAAATAAGGTTTTAGCGCTCCCAATTCATCACAACACTGTAGCATAGGGTTCGGAGGAAATGTCCAGTAGGGAATAAACCCCAAAACATGCCCCCAAGTGGCGGGAACGGGAGCGAAGGGAGCGAGCCGTGACAGGTTATAGGAAACTTGCAAACCCTGGTCGGTGACTGTGGACGTAATATCCGGTGCTTCTCTTCCTTCTCCTCAGTGGTCCCCGTCTCTGGTCGGCATCCTGTCGAGGGTCTGAGTTCCAGGAAGCTTCGGCGAAGGTTAGCAGTGCAAGATGGTCCCTCGTAGCTCAGGAAGAGGTCTCCTAACCAGGTCCTCTCTCGGATCAGTCTCGACATCACAGCGGCTTCCAGATTGCAGTGAAGGTAACAGCAGTCAACATTCTTCTTCGGGCTCGGCTTCGAGATCAAGCATCAGTTTCGACTTCAGCTTCTGAACGAATTCTAGCAGTGAGAGGCCCCAGATATACTCTTTGGACTCTCATTCGTTCTGCTGGGTCACACACTCAGGCAACCAATCACTCAGAAGGGCATTCAACAGTCAGGCAGCCAATCAGGCTTACAGTGCATTCAGGCCATTCTTCTCCCTCTCAGACACTCACAACAAGGAATGTGTATTGGGACAAGTACCCAGCCATTCAGCACTACGCACTGCATTCATACAAGTTTCGGGCAGGGCTGTCTCAGTCTTTGTGTCACATACCAGAAACTAGACACCCATAACAAGAAGTGCATATTGGTCATCCACTCCATTCACCCAGGTCCCACCCAAAGGGTGTACCCACAACATAGAGTTACTGGGAAGGCTCCAGCCAGTCTAACCTGGACTTCCCCACAATACCATATATGGAACTTCCACCCAACAGCCAGTCAGGGGGAAGGAACAGAGTCAGGGCTTCCCAGGACCTTGGGAAAAACAAGGTAACAGGCAATAGAAAGCAAGAGGCCACAGGGGCCATCTTGTCTCCTATCAGGAATCAACTGATTCCAATGGCAGGGCCTTGGTATCCCAAAATGGAGGATACTCAGAGCACCTGTCAAATTCAGCATGGAGCTGCCACCAGCCCATACGCTGTTGTGTGGGCCACACACAGGTGCACAAAAACATATACTAGGGGCACAGGGTTGTACCCCCACCCATGGGTGCCATAAGGGTATCCCGAGGGTCTGTACACCAAACCAAAAAGAGGAAGAGGTGCACTGCCAGGAGTCCCACATGGACTCCTGGGCAGAAAACAACACAGAACATACATGAAAAAGGACTACAGAACAAGGACAGGGAGGCCCTGTTCCTCCAATGCATTTACAGCATCACAGTGAGGTAACAATGGATGCTGAGCCAACAGGAGACACCAGGACCAGTGTCTCTGCCCTCCACCTTCTCTTGTGAATGAAAAAGCAGGGGACACAGACGACGAGCAAGGGCTTTACCCACTACGGGAGCTAAAGGCAGCAGAAGGGTATTCAAATCCAGTATTTCAACCTCCACCATATACCAAGGAGGAGGGGCAGAGAGGGGTCGGACAGACAGACAGTGGAGAGGGAGAGCGCAGTGAGGCGCAGGCAAGCACTAAGGAGGGGCTAGGGGCATAGCTTTGAATGCTTGTTTGTTTGTTTATTTATTTATTTGCTCACCAGACCCTGGGGTAGCAGGGCGCATGAGAACGCGTGGGTTTACAGCCTAGTTACAGAAGTTACAGATTTACAGAACATGGCACCACAGGGTGAGACAATAACAGTACAGATGATTCACAGCCAAACAGTCATCATAGAGCTAGCGTTACATAGTAGCAGGTCAGTCTCCTAGGTACAGAACATGTGGTGGGTACAGGTTACATAGCATTCTCAGTGAGCCATTTTATTGTGTTCTGTCTGAATTTGTTGAACTTTTGGTCAGATCTAAGTACATGAGGAAGGGAGGTCCATAAATGAGCTGCCTTAACTGGGAAGCTGGATCCTCCAATGGTGGTTAGTTTGAATCTGGCCACTAAGAGGCAGTTGGGGCTAACTGTTCTTGTAGGTCTAGTAAGTTTTTTTCTATTACATTGTTCTGTTAGGTAGCAGGGGGCTTTGTTGTTTAAGCATTTGTGGATGAGGGATGCAGCTTTAAGGTTGATTTTTTTTGGGTAGATGGCTCTTCTGGGAATATTTAGGGCCGCTCTAAGTGCATTATTTTGGAGCACTTGTATTCTGTTGATTATTTGTTTGGTTGACCCTATGTAGAGGGAGTTACAATAATCTAATTTTGATAAGATGAGGGCTCTGGCTGGGATAAGACAACTTTCATCTGATAGGAATGGTTTCCCGGCTCGTATTAATTTACATGTATAGGCCGTGGATGAGGCCAGTGAATTCACCTGTTTGGTAAGGGAAAGGGTTTGAGTCAAGGTAAAAACCTAGGGTTTTTACTTCTTTGGCGACCTTGATAGTGTTCCCATCGATGGTAAATGCTGAGTAATTATGGTTAAGTTTAGAGATGCAAGCTCCGGTGCCAATGATGATAAGCTCCGTTTTGTCATCGTTCAAACATAGGCCGTGGTTGGCCATCCATGCCTGAACGATGCTATAAACTCTATTCACCAAAGCCAGATCTTCTCCGTAGTCCCCGGTAAGTGGTAGGAGAATCTGGGTATCGTCTGCATAATTGGTGTAGGTGATACCCAGATTGTCAAGATCGTCAAAAAGTGGCTTGGTGAAAATATTGTAGAGTGTTGGCGAGACACAAGATCCCTGGGGCACTCCACAGGTGATGGGTTTTGGGTCTGCTGCCGCTGAGGGAGAGAACACCCTCATGGTCCTGTCACTAAGGAATGACTGTATCCAGGCTATAGCCTTCCCTGAGAAGTGGGCCACAGAGTCCAAGTGATTGCACAGGACTCTACGGTCCACCAGGTCAAAGGCGACTGAGGAGTCTAGTAGGAGGAGGAGAGTAATTTGCCCTCGTCTCTGAGTGAGTCTATTTGGGCCTTTAAGTCGATGAGGGCAGTCTTTGTGCCATGTTGAGGTCAGAAACCAGATTGGCGGATGCCAAGGAGCTGGTTCACCTCAAGGAAGTTCTGAATTTGGGTATAGGCTACCTTTTCTAGCATCTTTAGTAAGAAAGGCACCGTAGTGATGGGCCTGTAGTTTGTGGGAATGTTGGGGTCCAATGTTTGTTTTTTCAGAAGGGGGAGTACCCAGGATTCCTTTAAGTTGCGCGGAATGGTGCCCGTAGTAAAGGAGGCATTGATAAGTTTGGTGATGAAGGGAGCTAGATCTCTAGCAGCGTCCTTGATCAGTTGTGCTGGGCATTGGTCGCCTGTGCAATTGGATGGTTTAAGACTCAGAATAGTTTTCTCTACCTCGATCACTGAGACCTTAGAGAAACTGAATTGGGTAGATCCGTTAGGTTTGGGTGTGGAAGTTTTGTTCAAGGGAGTTTGATTTTGGGCTGAAAGTGAGGCTTTCTTTAGAGCAATTTTGGTTTGGAGATTGGACACTTTGTTGGTTAGTGCCGGCTGTATGTCTGTGCACCAGGTTTTATCTTTGATGGAGTCATCCTGTACTACGATATGAGTTTCCAGTTCTTTTAAAATGGAAAAGAGCTCCTTCATGCTGGAGTTGGCTTGGGTAATCCTGTTATTATAGGTTTCTTGTTTAGCCAGGATGATATACTTTTTGTATTGCGTTGAGATGTTTATTAGATTGGTTTTGTTTTCAGCAGTGGGATGTAAGTTCCATGCCGTTTCATGTTTTCTTTTCTGAAGTCTTAGGTTTTTTAGGTGGGGTGTGAACCAGGGGTTCAGGTGCTTTTTTAGTTTACTATTCCTAAGTTTAAGCAGAGCAATGCTGTCGAGAGCGATGGTCATAGCATTATTGAATTCCTCCACTAGAAGGCCAGGATCAGCATGGTCAGGTAAACGGTTAAGTTTGGGTAGGATGCGTGGCAGGAATTTGTCCGCCGTGATATTTTTCTTGTTTCTGGTTAATGTGGCTACAGCAAGGGGGGGTGTTAGAGCTATGGGTCTTTTAGTATTGATCGTAAAGGAGATTAAGTGGTGGTCTGTCCAGATTTGGGGGGCAATAGTTATTATGGATAGAATGCAGTTGTGACTGGCAATCCAGTCAAGAGTTCTCCCTTTGGTATGGGTGGATACATTCACTTTCTGTGTGAAGCCCAGTTCTGTTAGGGTATTGGCTACAGCAGTGGCCTGATGATCATTAATATCATTGTACCCTAGGTTAAAATCTCCTGAATGAATGGGTAGGGGTACAAATCCTCCTGAAATTGGAAGAAAAGACAACAGGAGAAGCAGTGGGGGTGATCGAAGAGATGGAGGGCCTTAAGGGGTGCAGCGAAGCAAGAGACTGGGCAGAGATAATGGAAGAAGTAAATAGAAGGGAAAAGGAAGCAGAGGAAAGATGTAAAAGAGCATGTAGAGACACGCAAAGAAGAGAAACAAGAGTGTGAGCAGTGGGAGAAGAGGAGGAGGGAGCTCGTGGGGAGAGAAGAGGAGGATGGAGCTTCCGGGGATAGAGAGGCAAAGGGAAGATGAGGAGAAGGAAAAGCAAGCTTTAGTGAAGAGGGAGCGGAGAAAGTGGGAAATCGGGTGACTCTAAGAGAGCGCATACGCAAGGAAGAGAGGAGCACATGATCAGAGACATAAGGACAAAATGGTGAATGGGCATGGGGACAGCAAACTAGAAGAAAGCAGGTGAACAGAGCCAGACAGCTCTGTCACACGGGACGGGCAGCTACATCATCAAACAGAATAGACATGAGGTAATTCGAAGAAAGGGATAGTAATGACTTGATTGACTTTTCAGGGAAGCCCAGTACAGACATGGACTCTAGGAGGCTGAGCTTCGTGGAAACATTTTGCAGCACTATAGGGAAACCGACTCAAAGACGCAAGGGTAAATGGGGACGAGGGAAGTGGTTAACCCAGGCATAAGTTGATGGGGAAAAGTGCAGACAGAAGTGTGATCTGGGATGTGCAAAAAGGCACAGGGGGATCTAAGGGAGACAAGGATGAACGGGCTCAGCCGTTGAGGGACGCCCTATCCAACCTAGATGACCTGATTCCATATGTACAAGGCTTAGGAATCTCCTAGGGTGACAGAAAGGGAAGCCAGTAAAAGCATACACTGACATTAAAGACGCCGACGGGCAGATTAGACTGGCACGAGGAGCGAATGGGAAGATAGGTGTTACGAAGTGACTCGCATACCTTCTTTGGTTGACTTGCCAGGTTTATTAACAGCTTCTGAAGTATCTTTACAGGCAGTCATTTAAGTTACATAAAGGACATTGAAGGACATTAACCCTGGCAGCCCATCACCCAGGCAGGGGGTTCACCAACTGACCAGGGCTGGAACCTTCACTCACACATTCCAACACTCAGACATCAACACTCCACATGACATCACAACATTCCTGCTCACCCAGGCAAGACATATACAACAATAGGGTTCACACAGTTTCCCCTACTGGAAAAGGGAGGGGGCGATCTCAATATATACCATGGAGGCACATAGACAAAGAAAACTTGAGGAGTAGGCTACCCTCGTTAACCGTGGGTGCAGGGAAGTGGATATATGATATGGAAAGAATGACAGCGGGACAGAAATTAGCAGTGGGGGACGTAACAGTGGCAATCCTCAGGGACACCGCTGATGACGTATGGAGAAGGGCAGGGTACCCAGGAGTAACCACCCAGGACATGGTGCACAATGGTTCACCATTTGCAAACTGCTGAGCAGCCGTATGGCAAGCTCTAAGGACACAATACTCAGACATATCAGACATTAGTGCGATTATGGCATGCAAAATGGGGGCAGACGAAGACCCCTGGGGGTTTCCAAGGGCAGGGGAGGGAGCCACCACAGTACTCGGTATGCATACAAATAGAGCACATTTTGAGAGTGTGCAGAAGCAGGGGGATGCCACAGAATGGGGGGATACAATACCAGCAAGCATATCAAGGGGAACAGGATGAGTATTATTAACAGGAGCAAACACAACAACAAGAATAGGCACCAAACGCATACCCGCAGCCACACCAGCCCATGGCACAGGCACCACAGATGCAAGCCCCTGTACTACAGTATTGCACTCACCACAGATGCCTCAGGCGCAAGGTAACACGCAACAGGCGTACACAGCACAGCAGATACCGCAGACACAGAATAGCGCACAACCAAATGATGGGACAATGCGCGCACAGACTCCATAGCAGTGGCCCCCATTAGGAATTGGGGGGGTCACCATGTTGGGGAACAACCCATTTCTGGGGAACAGGATGTCCTTATACCCTCAATAGGACAGCTCACAGAGGGACTTGATGTGTTCCATCCTGTCGATTACACCCAACCCTGTGGAGGAGCCAGGCATATGGGTGACGATCAGTGACAAAACCTTTTCCTTTCTTGTGGACACAGAGGTGACACTCTTTCATCCGGGAGGGGAAATATATGTTGTCAGGCGATGCCATGAATGCGCAAGGATTCTCTGGGGCTACGGAAGTGGTTCCTTTTACAGACAATATTACACTTTCTATAGGGGAACATTGTCACGCTATCCTCCCATTCTGTCCCTATTTCACAAACATCTAGGACAGACAACACTCACAATGCATCAGTTACCCCAGCCAGGTTCCCATTTCCTGTCACTCACAGTGGACGGGTGTCACGTGAGCGGGTTTACCTCAAGGGCCAGATATGCAGACTCAGGGATTTCCCGTTCCTTCACTGGCGTCTGCCATGGCATCTGCAGGAGGGAGCTCGCAGACGCCGGCTGCAGGACGCTGCGCGCAGAAAGTAATTTCCGCGATCATTGAGATCATTGAGATCTAAACAACGCTCACGTGTCGTGCTTGCGGGTCACGTGACGCGTTCATCCGTCTCACTTGCGGATCATGTGACGCAGAAGCATCCACTACTTAAGCGCTGAACTTCCGCACTTCTGCGCTTCACAGCTGTTTTTTGGAGGGCTCTCTACGGCGTTCAGATACTTTGAGTTTCACAGCTCTTGACTCTTGGACTATTATTCGGATTTTCCTTGCTCACGTCCTTTGGCTCTGTTTGCTGGATCATTTGAACTCGGAACGCTTTTTGGACTTTCTTGGATTACCCTGAATGGACTTGGCATTTTCCTCTTCACTGCATTACGTTACCAAGTACTTTGGATTTTGGTCCTTTCGTTTCATCAGTTACAGGAGGGCAGGTTGGGTCTATACCCAGTCTACAGTTCTTCTCCCTATTGTCATTGGGAAAACCAGCTCACGTGCCCCTCCACAGAATTATCACCCATCATAGGATTCTGGGCTCCATCACCCATCAGTTTAGGTAAGCACTGCTCTTTATCCTGCTTGTTTGCTTGGACTGTACTCATTTGATTGCTAATAAAGGTTTTCCTTTACAGCTGCCTTGGGTTTCGACATTCCGTGGTTCCGGGCTTCAAGAACTACCAACCTGTGGCCTCAATGATCGCATCTTGTATTCTCTCTCTGTGGTACTTAAGGACGGAGGTATCATACTCTTCACGACAATCAAGCAACCTGACAAACATGATTTATCCTTACCCCTACTTTACTCCCGACAAACACCTGTAAACATACTGGGGAGAGACATGAGCAGACTTAACATGACCATTTCATTTACGGACAAGGGGATAGTGTGCTCCACACCAGGGATACACCTTCTCAATGTAAGGGAAAACATTCAAACTTATTGTGGACAAAAGGTACGGAGGGGGGTGCCAGTGGACGAGGAGCTGTTCCAACATGGGACTGAGATTGCAATAGCATCGCTCCCAGGGATTCAGGGAAAGATGTGGTGTATTTCCCTGAAGATCGCCCCGGAAGTGATTGGCGTAGGAGTGCTTCAGAGGAGTCTTTTCTCTGAAAGAAGTGGAACTCGGATCCCGATACGAACGAGACCCTTTCGGTCGGTGAGAATAACCCGGGAATAAATGTCTGGGGCACGATAGCACCGGAAGAGATTTGACCTCTGCTCCCGAGACAGCCACGTTTCCTACATCCTCACGAAAAGAGAAAGGAGAGAACACAAAGAACCGTTCCACGGTTCCCTGTGAGGGTAGAACCACAATTCCATAAGAACACATGGAGAAGGAAGACCAAGTCAACAGAAAATGATGCCATTTAAACAGTATTTAACACAAAAGAACACTAATTGACAAGGGACCTTTTCTCGAACAAGCCGGGAGACGGTTTCTATGATTTTTCGCTTGAACGACACACAGCTTAAAAACTCTGCCTTTACGATCAAGTCGCTACCCTCCGCATTGATGGTGGAGATTACCTTCCGGGCCGATGGACCAATAAGGGGAATTATACCCCATGAAGCCAGAATAACACTGCAACTCCAACAAGAACGTTACAAAGGAATCTTTCTTGATTGAACTTTCGCTTTGTTTTTTGTAATGTTGAGTTTTACTGTAATATGTTGCATGTCCAATTAACCCCGCATACAAGCCCCTGAAGAATTTCCGGGTATTTAACACGAGACACCTTGTACGGAAAGAAACATGTCGGGCACTTTTTTATGATTGTGGAATGAAATTTTGAAATTGAATGAAGGTAGAATGAATGGAATGAGTCTGAGTGATTTGTGAGTAATGAGGTATGGCCGAGTGCAATCAGTAGCACAGCACAAGACACTTTAACGGCTAAGTATTTTAACTAATATACTTACCGCTCTAAGGGGGTCAACACATGCAGAGACAATAACACACAAGTTTTCCTTGAAAAAACTTTGTGGTATTAAACCACAGAGGTATTTCAACATTGTGAGTTTTAACTTTTTGTATTTAACTTTTTGTATTTGAGGGGGCGTGGCTAGCAGAGCCATGGAGTAGGTCGCAGGACACTTGAGCTCCTGTGATCCGACATCGATCCTGGACAGAAACTGGCATGAAACTAAAAAAAAACTACTTTGCCTTGGAGCTGCCGGTGCGAGAAGAGTTACGGCGTGGAAGGAGCAGTGCGTGAATAGACACGGGCCCCCAGGCGAAAGTGAAAAGAGTTCGGAATCGGACAAGTCAGCACATCCGCACAGCGAAAATGGCGCTGCTGCAGTGACGGAGGCAACAAAAGACGGCGATCGGACCTGACGAAAGACTGCAGCACGGGATTCCACACGCCTAGGAGCGTATGACTGTGGCCGCCCACACCGAGGCGGCTTGCAACATTGTAACAGTGAGCCGTTGTGAAGGAAAAGACAGTGACACGCGGCTACTGTATCGGGCGGCCAGCGGATGGTAGCGGAGGAGCATGTGGACGAGAGCTCGGGCAGTAACACGAGCGAGGGCTCGTAAGGCTTAAGATATATCTGCTGCGGCTACAAAGGAATGGACAGGCTGCCACGGCATTGTGCGGGGGCCAGAAGATAGCCGATCGAAGATGCGCATCGGATGTAAGATGGCGCTGGTAACATACTGAGAACAAAGGATCCAGCGCTACATTGAGTCGCGCAGCAGAGTGGAACCTGGCAAAACACAAGAGCAAAGCCGGTAGCATACGGACCGCAGTCAGTTACTGGACCGACCAACGCAGAGCAGATCCAGTGCATTGGCGTGAGTGCATCTAAATTACTGAGTAACGCTGCATGAAGAGGGGGCGTGGCCAAGCAGCGTGTGAATGCCTGGAGTGCACAGCATAACGGGCTGCCGGGAAGCAGTGGATATTTTGTGATTTTTAAAGTTAGTTGGTAGTAGGCAGGCGGACGAACAATACACAGTAGCAGCTTCCCTGCACGACTAAACTGCTCAGTGAAACACGGGCTGGTAGGCTGCACCACTGGGACACTGCTGGTGTGGAGCGCCAAGGGAAACTTGGGAGTTTGAATGAGCATACGTGGAGCACGGAAGTACATACCACGGTGAACTGAGGTGATGCAGTAGGCTCCGGAGGGGTCTAGGGCCTGCAGTGTGAGGATATAGGCACTTGTGCGGCCTGGCATCCTGGCACCAGGTGCGAAGCTACTGTTGTAGGGGATGCTGTGAGTGTTCGCTGGCCCCGGAAGATAAGCCATTGCAACAGTGACAGTGGTGTCCAGAGAAAAGATACGGGGGCATTGAACCATAGCTGGGCATAATAGCTGTGAATGGTGTGCGGTCTCTTGGACGCGGTGGCACGTCGGATACGTGGGAGGACACAGCCCACTCAGAACTAGGAGCTCAGCATACAGAGGCTGCTTATGCCGGGGGAGGCACACCGGGGGCGAGCTTACATGTGAAAGCGAGATTACGCACTGGAGGCCAGTCAACCCGGGTGCATAACGAAAGCTGCAAGATGTCGGGGCGAGGGGCTGGGGGAAAAACCAAGATTAAGCAATCCACGATGGAAGCATTCGCCAAAACACAGCAATCTCCGGCGGTCATAGCGTCTAAAGAAGCAGAGGCACCAGGGGAGAGCGCTGCAGCTACTGACAAACATCAGATATTAGCGGCTATAACGGAGCTGCGAGACTCATGGGGGACAGCGATGTCGGACCTGCGCACTTCCCTGGAGGCCAAAATAGACGCAGTGGGCATAGAGGTTACCCTGCTGAGGCAAGACGTCAGGGGGCTGGCGGAGAGAACAAGCAGCCTGGAGAGTGCCGTGAAAATCAACACGGACACTAGCACTAGCAACGTACAAGAGATCCACGTGCTCAAACAACAGGTAGCCAATCTGGAGACTCGGGCGGAGGAGGCTGAAGGGAGAGCGAGGAGGAACAACATTCGTGTGGTGGGCCTGCCGGAAGGAGAGGAAGGACGGGACCCGACGGACTACATCGAGAATCTGCTCTTACAAGAAATAGGGGCTGCAGAATTCTCGCAGGGGTTTGCGGTGGAACGTGCGCACAGAGCCCTCATGAGGAAGCCACAACCGGGGGCTCCCCCCGGCCTATAATAGCAAAAATATTGAATTATAAGGATCGTGAGAAGATTTTGGAATACTTCCGCAAAGGAGGAACCATTGAGAGGGCGTCGTGCGCCATCACGGCATATCCAGACTACACAATGCTGGTCCAAAGGCAGCGATTCAGCTATGTGGCGATCAAAAGAAGGCTGCGTGCGGCGGGGATCAAATATATGCTGCTATATCCTGCGAAACTGAAAGTGATACATAAGAGCAAGACGTTTTTTTTCCACACGCCCGAAGAAGCGACGAACTGGCTAGACCTGCAAGGTTGTCCGGAGCAGGAGGCGGATCAAGCGCGAGAGTAACACGATAAGTGGCTGGGGACATTTCATGTAGTGTGACAGGATGTGCAATGGGTATCCAGTAGAACTGTGGGGGATGGCTATGGCTAAGGGGTAGTACTGGGTACGGGTGGCACTGGAAGCAGATCCCATGGACTTGGGCGCACGCAAGGACTTGAATATAGTAAAGTGCATATATAAGTGGTAATTGCACAGTTAAGTGTTAGAGTTTATAGCAATCAGGAGCGACAGGATGCGGGCACTCTACCCCCCATATTAGTATTAGTACTAGTAGGCTAGCCAGTAGGGCGGCCTCACCCCGCGGAGCATCGAGTACAGGCGTCTGCCAGGAAAGTGCTAGATGCGGGGGAGCCTGAGATCCAGGGATGGAGCTGGGCAACAGTTGAGGAAAGGGATAAGGGGGTTAGGTGGGAGAATGGGGGGAGGGTGGTGTGGGGAGTTGGGTGTGGTTGGGTGGGATAATGGGAAGGGAGGGGTGTTTGGGGTGTGTGTAGTTAAGGGAAGTTTGAATTGGGATACGAGCCTAAATATACGAGACCGGATACGAGTAGTGGATTGCGCGGGTGGGATGGGGGCGGAAAGCATAACAAGCCATGGGGGACCTTAAAATAATTACGTGGAATGTTAGGGGTCTAAACAGTTATTTGAAGAGAAATAAGGTCATGTTATACTTGCGGAGACAAAAGATAGATATTGCGCTGTTGCAAGAGACCCATTTGACGAAAGAGAGACTGGGAATGATTAAGAGGAAAGGGAAAGGAGTGGTGGTGGGTTCAACATACTCAGCTTATGCTAGAGGTGTTCTTATCTGGGTGGCCACGCATGTCCCCTTTCATGTGTTACAGGAAACTGCTGAGGCGGACGGGAGAATGGTCATACTCAGGGGCATGGTAGAGAACAGAGAGATAAGTGTAATTAATACATACGCTCCCAATCAGAGTACGGCAATGTATTTCAGAACCCTAAGTGTTCACCTTGGTATGTGCATGGGAAGTGCGGTACTTTGGGGGGGGACTTTAACTGTGTATTAGATCCAAGGGTGGATAGATCAGATCAGAAATGGGAAAAACCTGCCCCGGCGGCACGGGTGTTACAAGCGTTGCTCAATGATATTGACTTGACTGATGTATGGAGAATGAAGCACCCCCGAGAACGACAGTATTCTCACTATTCGGCCCCGCAACAGCTGTCCACTAGACTAGATTATGTCTTTGCTACGTCAGGCTTAATAACGGAGATGGCGCGAGTGGAAGATAAAGCGAGAGTCTTGTCGGACCACTCGCCCTTGGTTGTTAGCTGGCAATATCGCCCTCCAAGGGCAAGGATCCCGACGTGGCGGATCCGAGCGGAGGCGCTCAAAGATCCTGTGTTTAAAGAAGAGGTGAGGGAGGAGATCATAAATTACTTTGAGGAGAACACGGGCAGTGTAGATTCGGCGTGCACGTTGTGGGAGGCCTTTAAAGTGGTGTTGAGAGGCGTGGCCATAGCGAAGTCCCGAAGCCTGCAGGGAGGTGTCCTGGCTGATTTACAAGAGGTTGAGAGGGATTTGGAGAAAGCGCAAAAGGAGGGTGGTGATACTGGTTCGAATGCGGAGCGGGTACTTCAACTTCAGCAGACGTGTGGAGAGTATTGGGATAGGTTGTGTAAACTGAACTATAAGAAATACATAGAGCGGCAGCATGCGGGTGGGGTAAAACAGGACGGCTCCTGGCATGGCTATATAAGAACGAAACCCCCAGACCCACCATCAGGGCAATAACGAGGGAGGACGGGAGTGTAGCGGATACCCAGGAGGGAGTCAATCAGGAATTCGCCACGTATTACGGGAAACTGTATGGGGATGTTGAGAAGGATATTCAAGAGAGAATAAAGGAAACGCTTGAAGACATAGGTCTGCCCAGGATAAGTGCTGAAGAGAGGGAAGAGCTGGATGCTCCAATCACTTTGGAGGAACTAGAAGCGGTGGTGAGACAATTGCCAACTAGTAAAACCCCAGGGGCGGATGGGTTTCCGAGCGAGTTTTATAAAGCATACATGGCGGAGGTGCTCCCTCCGATGCTGAATATGCTAAACGAAGCGTTTGAGGTGGGACAGCTGCCAGAGTCGCTAAGGGAAGCAGTCATAATACCGCTCCCTAAACCGAACAAGCCTGGGAACAGCTGTGGCTCCTATAGACCGCTATCAATGCTGAATCAAGACAGCAAGATACTAACGGCTGTTTTGGCGGGTAGGCTGCGAAGAGTCATAGACAAACTCATACACCCGGATCAGACGGGTTATGTTCCCAACAGGAACATAACTCACAATCACAGGCGATTACATCGAGTCGTTGAATGGGCGGGGGATAAGGAGGGTGACATGGCGGTAGTGTCCCTGGATGCGGTAAAGGCCTTTGATTCTGTCAAGTGGCCATGGCTACTGTCGGCTTTGACGGAATATGGGATGGGGCCCGGATATGTAAGATGGGCAAGGATGTTATATAGTGAGCCGCTCGCCAGAGTTATGACGGGATCAGTTATTTCAGAGAGATGGAGGCTGGGCAGAGGCACCAGACAGGGATGCCCATGGTCCCCTATGTTATACATATTGGCATTGGAGCCTTTGGCCATATACCTTAGACAGCAGTATGACACCATAGGCATCGAGGTGGGTGGGGAGCGACACTTGATCTCTCTATATGCAGACGATATGTTGTTGTATCTGAAGTATCCAGAGGAGAATCTCCAGCATATCCTGGAGGTTATGGATCGGTATGCGGGGTTGTCTGGGATAGCTGTGAATCCACAGAAGTCTGTAATTTTCCCGTTGGGTAACTATAGGGGACTTCCCGTAGACCAGCTGCCGGTGTTGCAAGTTCCTTGGACCGTTGCTACCTTTCGGTACCTTGGGATAGATGTGTATCATACGACTGAACAAGAACATAGACACAACACGGAGATAGCTGTGGGGAAAATTGAGAAAAGTATGCAATTTTGGGGGAAGCTACCGCTGGCCATGATGGGGCGTAGTGCAATGCTTAAGATGGTGGTTTTGCCTAGGCTCCTGCATTTTTTTGGAAACATTCCACACCTCATACCTGGGAAGTTTTTTGCCAAGCTCAATAGTATATGCAGGGACTTTTTATGGCAAGGAACCAGGCGCAGGATGGCATTGTGGAAATTGCAAAACGTTTATGAAAAAGGGGGGATACGGCTCCCCAACTATGAGGCCTATTATATAGCGAGCCAACTGCAGTGCGTGGCTAAATGGCTATCGGATGAAAGTACCCCCGAATCCAGATTGTTTAGTGCAGACTGTGCCCCATTTTACTTAAAGGAAATGATCTGGTTATCCGAAACAGACATGAAGGGGCGCCCCAAAATGATGTTGCTTGGGTGGAGGATCTGGCGCCGCACGTGCAGGATGATGGAAATCCCGGCTCCGTGCTCCCCGCAGATACCGCTGGTGGCGCTGGCGAAAAGAGATGAGCAACTGCGGAGGAGGATTAGAACCCACTGGGAATCAGCAGGGTTGGCAACGATGGGAGATGTTTGGCGGGAGGGAGCCATCATAAGTTGTGAACAGTTGGGCGAAGAAACAGGTCTACACGTAGGTCAATATATTACATATCGTAGATTAGTGTGGGAAATTAAGAGGGCTTGGCCCGAAACTATACTCGAAGCAGAGCCGGATGGTACCGTGGACACTATATATGATATAACGGAGGGAGGGCACGAGATTTCAAGATTGTACGAAATGTTGATGCTTAAGATTGGTAAAGAACCAGTACAACTTCGATTAGATTGGGAAACTGAGGTGGGGGCCCCGATGGAAGATAGGATGTGGGAGCGGGCTTTGTGGTATCATCAGAAGGTGTCGAGAAATGCTAGGTTGAAACAAATACAATTATATATTACGCATAGAGCGTACATGACGCCCCTGAGGATATCAAGGTTTAAAAATGCAGGCAGACAAGCATGTCCCAAGTGCAATGAAGAGCAGGCAGACATGATACACATGTTTTGGTCCTGCCCTGTGGTTGGGCGTTTCTCGGGCGAGATAACGGCGAAAATGGCAGATAAAGGAGTTACACTGGTGGTAGAGTCAGCATGGGCCTGCTTATTGGGGGGGTTCCCTAGATCGCAAAAACTGAAGCATGTTAACAAACTGAAGGACTTGGCATACGTGCTGGCTAAGAGGAGGATTGCCATGGGGTGGAAGGCTTGTCATAAACCGCAGGTGGAGATATGGTGGAAGGAATTGCAAAAGTGGGCGGAAGCAGAGACTGTGGTATGGCAGGAGTCCAGTATGATGGGAAGGGGAGAAGAGGTGGGAACCCTGTTGGCTTGGAAATCATTGATATTGGAATTGTTTGGAACGAAGCCAAATTTGGCGGATTCCAATGGAGAATGTACCACACCGCGCAGCGCAAACACAGAGTAAACAGACTTGATGGGCTTGTAGGGGGGGTGGGTTTGGGGATTGGAGATCAAATTGCATACTGTACACATCAAAACTGTATTAAGGTATTGTATTGTATATTTGGTCTGTATTGTTTGTTGGTTGAAATAATAAAAATGTTTTTAAAAAAAAAAAAAAAAACTTTTTGTATTTGACAAATAAAATATGTTATATATTTTTTGATAATTCGGATGTCACGCAAATGTTCTTTGTAGTACTATTAGTGAAAATAGCAAGATAATGGAATCCACTTAGACAAGGTAGCATTTTCAAACCACAAGCCTTGTGTTTCAATTTTCCAAGGGTTAATCCCTTTAGCTTAAGGGTTTGCTTGTGGTTGTTGTCCCTTAATCTCTCTCTGTTTGATCGCATTCCAAATGAGTACTTGTTCAGACCAGAGATATCATTAGATGAAGAGGAAGGAATGATAGTGCCACTAGAATTAGAGGCAGTAATCGTGGGAGACAAGTGGATAGCAGTACATGGAACAGATGACACAGGGCAACCACGGCGAGCAGTGATCACCATAGCTGAAGGATACAGTTTGACCACAGTGACAGACGAAGAATTATTCAGTGACAACTGATCAGACCATGAGATAGTGTTTGAAATGAGTGCAACATATTGGGCAAGGATACATTATTTATTTAATTTATTTATTTATTTGCATTTGTTAAGCGCACTTGCAGCCAAGAGGCATCGAGGCACTGTTACAGAATGTGAGAGGAACTTGCGATTAGCAGAGTGGATGACCATAGGTCTCATAGTTACACATAGATATACAGTGATATAAACATAGAAGTACAGTGGTATACAGTGATATACAAATAGATATACATTGGTATGCAGACGCAAGAATAGTGCAAAAGGAGAATCACACTGGGAGGCCTTTTAGACAAAGAGCCTGGTTTTGATGGCCTTATGAAAGGCTAGGTGTGACACAATCAGTCTGAGATGAGGTGGCAGTGCGTTCCAATGCATGGCAGCTTGGGTGGGGAAGCTAGAGCCAACAGCGCGCACTTTACAGAGAGGTACCACAGAGAATGGTGATGGAGCTGAAAGCACCGCCAACCTTTCTCGAGGAAGATTTGACCAAAGTACCCAGCATCTTATGGACCACTGTCCCTATGATGTGGGGCTTCTGAAGGGGTGGGAGCAGTGAAGATAAAGCTGAAGCTAGGAGCGATTTTACCGCAAGTAAAACAGTACCCACTCTTAAGGGAGGCAGACAAAGGTATCTATGAAACCACAGCAGCACTAGTGCCATCAGAATAACCATACAACACGGCCGCGTACCCAGTCAAATAGGCGACAGGGGGATTGTGGCATTTTATACAGGACGTCTGCCCTCTTAATCTTATTGTAGAAGCAGAATATCCTTTATTTCCGAATCCAGTGACAATTTTGTGCAGCATCCCAACAGAGGCTAGATTTGAAGAATGCTTTCTTCTCTATACCACTAGGCCAAGACTAACAAGACTTGACTTCATTTCTATATACAAATGAAAAGTGGAAACATACAAGACTTCCTCAAGGGTACTGTGAATCGCTGTCCATATTCAACAGGGTCCTTCAGATGGACCTAGGAAACTGTCATGATCTCTGCTTCCAAAAGATCAGGACTTGCCCGACTCCCTTGGAAGCAGACCCATAACCCCGGTTCCGAGTGCCAGCCAGTCCCAATTGGGACCTTTTGGACCCTGTCCTGGCGCCAGTGGCACCAGGCTCATAAAGATGCCCAGTCCCAGCGCTGGAAGCGCCAGGCTCATAATGCTTGGGTGGACTTACCTGCAGCAGACCATGCTGCCTACTTACCTGCCAGTTGAACCCCTGATCCTCTTCTGTTTGGGACTACTTTTCCTGTTGGGTGGGGCAGGAGCCACTCCCTAGGTTCAGAACACTGGAACTCTTCTGGAAAGCAGGAACTCTTTTCTTACCTAGGCGTGGCTGTGGAAGGAGACACCTAAGCACTACAGGAGGCTATTTAAACCACACCCGATGGATGAATCTTGCTTTGCGTTATTCTGCATTCTCTGCAGCAGAACGCTCATCGTGTCTTCTGCCTCTGATCCTGGGCCTAAGGGAACAAAGGCTTACCATCCTGGAATCCAGTCTTCAGCAGCACCTGTAAAGAGAAAGAAAGAAAAGGTTAGCACTACGGTCTTCAGTGGCAGCGCATCTCTTACCTGCTCCATCGGCTGTCACCAACGCCTCGCGCTGCATTCCGGCATCTGAAAGACAAAGGCTTACCTACTCTTCGCATGCTCCGGAGGTCTTCGCACTGCATTCCGGCATCTGAAAGACAAAAGCTTACCAGCTCTTCGCACGCTCCGGAGGCCTTCGGCGCTGCATCCCGCATCTGAAAGACAAAAGAAGGTGCGTTTAAAGACATTGGGCAACTTTATTACTCAAGTGCCATTACTCCTTCCCACGCCGAATCCAGTGGGTATTCCAGCACCCTTCAGCTTCTCTAAAGCTCCGAACTTGTACCTGCAAGATAAAAGGGACAGTTAGTGCGCATCGTGAAGCAGGCTACAATCGCTTACTTACGTGCTTCCAGGCGCTTCTATTCCTCACGCGGGTTCGATCCTCAACTCTCAACAGCCCGCCATCCGCCATCGCTGGAACCCTGCAAAACAAGAGATATCATTACAAAAGACTTTTAAGACATTTAAAGTGCCCAGAACTTACCGTTCGTGCAGTTAACGACGGACAGCAGTCCTCTGAGGTCAAGAGGCCTGCACCCTTATCCAGTGAAGAAACTGGTTACGGCACCCTGCCCCGAGGCAGATGGAGAGCTCGGCGTTCACTTACCTAAGGTGAGGGCGTTAACCTTTGGGGTTCTACAGGAGAAGAGAAAGGGAAGAGGAGAGAGGCTCCCAATAACCCCAGTTCATTAATCCCATATTTCTATCTGCAGACATCTTACTCTTCGAGTCAGACATACAGTGCACAGAGGTCCAGCCCAAAGAGCCAACCGTGTGTTACACATCACCTTTGAAGATACGGCATTCACCCAGTCAAGACCGGCGCCTCTCCGGGAATTAGGTGAGCGTTACAGAACGCAAAGCCTACCGCAAAACTCCCACCCAGGCGCTATGGAAACCTCGGATACCGACCAGCTAGCCCAGTTACTTGGGGAACTAAGAGCAGAAGTGCATGCAGCCCATCAGGAAACGAATGCTCTAAGAAGGGAACTGATTTTTTCCAAGGAGCGAACAGACGATCTCGCTAGACAATTGCTACAGTCACAAGCCGGACAAACTCTGTTACCCGCATCAGGGGCAAATCTTCCTTCAACATCCTCTACGAACCCAGTGCAGATCAACCTACCTGGGAATGTACCTCTGGCTCCGCCCGAACGATTTTCTGGTGACCCAAAGAGGTTTGCAGTATTTATTAATCAGTGCCGGTTGCACTTCTTATGCCGGCCAGCAGCCTTTCCAACTGATCAAGCTAAGGTAGCTTTTGTGCTTTCGTACCTTAGTGGCAATGCGGCAGACTGGTCGATCCCTCTAGTTAATCAAGATGATCCGGTTCTCCATGATTTTCAAGCTTTTCAGCTCAGTATGGAAAACTGTTTGCAAGACATTCACAGGGGCAGGCCTTGGACAATGAGCTCCTTTCATTGCGACAGGGTAATCAAGACCTGTTGGCTTATATTGCGTCTTTCAACAGACTGATAGTGGAAACTCGATGGCCTGAGGACAAGAGGATTACGCTGTTTTATAGAGGTCTACGTGGAGAGCTCAAAGATGTGTTAGCCCAAGTAGTGAATCCCCCGCAAGACTGTTCGGACTATATTGACTTAGTCGTTCAAATTGACCACAGACTGCAGAACAGGAAGGCCGATCGTTCCAAGTTTGATGCTCGAGTATTTTCCAAACCACCAACTCCTACCAAAGGAGTAGACTCCGGGGAACCCATGCAAATAGGGGGCCTGAAAGGACCACTAACACAAAAGGAGCGGGAAAGGAGAAAACAGCTGCAATTATGCCTCTATTGCGGAAACTCGGGGCACTTTCTTCGAGACTGTCCGGTGAAACCAGCCAAGAAGGCAGTAGGAGCTGCAGTTACCGGGGTCACAAACTCTGAGCAGGGAAACGACCTCGCCCGACAAGAATAGAGGTCCTCTTGCCGAGCGTTAAAACCAGTTCCGTGACCTCGCATTTCGTGATACCTACGGTCCTCATTAGCCCTGAACATCCGGATCGATTACATGCGATTGAAGCTTACGTCGACAGAGGTCCCATCGGCAATTATGTGGATCATGAAATGGTTTTGAGGATGAATCTGACTCTTTGTCCAAAGGCTGTAAAGGACGTCATTACTACGGTGGATGGTACGGAGATAGCCTCCGGACCAGTAACACATACCACCCAAGAAGTGACACTAGTAAGTCAAGATGGACACCATGAGAAGATCGTGTTCGATGTGATCAAGGCCCCTCAGTTCCAGATTATTCTAGGAATTCCTTGGTTAGAGAAGCACAATCCTCAGATCGATTGGCGAGCAAGAACGGTTCATTTTCCAGAATGTGTCTCTACTTGTCACCCTCGACCTGGTGTTGCACTGGCAGCAATTTCCTCGGAGGCTCCCCAGTTACCTCCTGAATACCTAGAATTCCAAGATGTTTTCCGGAAGGATCAGGCTAACTCTCTACCTCTTCATAGGTCTTATGACTGCCAGATAGACCTGATACCTGGATCTACTCCTCCTTGTAGTAGAATTTATGCCCTCACCGAGCCTGAGAATCTTCACCTCCGACAATACCTGGATCAATACCTAGCGAATGGGTTTATTCGTCCTTCCAAGTCCCCTGCTTCCTCAGCTTTGTTCTTCGTTCCAAAAAAAGAAGGGGACCTTAGAACTTGTATAGATTATCGCACCCTGAACCAGATCACCGTTAAGAATAGGTATCCGTTACCTTTGATCCCTGAACTCCTGGACCAAGTCAGAAAAGCATGCATATATACAAACCTGGATCTTAGAGGAGCCTACCACTTGGTACGAGTAAAAGAGGGCGATGAATGGAAGACGGCCTTCCGCACCAAGTATGGGCTATTTGAATATCAGGTCATGCCCTTCGGACTTTGCAATGCCCTGGCCGCCTTTCAATATTTTATGAACGATGTCCTCAGAGAGCTCATAGATGTGTGTGTTGTTGTTTACATTGACGACATCCTAATTTATTCTTCATCGGAAACTGAACATCGGAAACACGTGAAAATGGTCCTCGAGAGATTGCGTCAACACAAACTTTTCGCTAAGTTGGAAAAATGTGTTTTCAACGTGACTGAAGTTGAATTCTTGGGATTCATATTATCACCTAGCGGAGTGCGTATGGATTCAAAGAAGGTCGATGCAATTCTCAAATGGCCATCGCCATCCTCCGTAAAAGGTGTTCAAAGCATGTTAGGCTTCGCTAACTTTTACCGCAGGTTTATCCCCAAATTCTCTCGAATAGTCCAGCCCATCACCGCCTTGTTAAAGAAAAACAAACGTTTTGAATGGTCTACCGAGGCGGAACAAGCTTTCCAGAATTTGAAGACTAGATTTATCTCTGCACCGATCTTAAAACATCCTCGCCCAGAACTCCCCTACATCGTTGAAACTGATGCTTCGAGCCTTGCCATGGGGGCAGTTCTATCACAAAAGGACCCAGTAACCAATCAGTTGCATACCGTGGCATTTTGGTCCCGCAAATTCTCGCCTCCTGAAATCAATTACACTATTACTGATAAGGAACTTCTAGCTATCAAGTCCGCCTTTAAGGCTTGGCGGCATTATCTTCTGGGGGCCCAACACACCGTTACTGTGATTACAGATCACCAAAACCTGCAATATTTGAAAACCGCAAAAGCTCAATCCTCTAGGCAACTACGTTGGGCACTATTCTTTGCCGAGTTTGACTTCATAATTACCTATCGACCTGGTACAAAAAACGGTAAAGCTGATGCCCTTTCTCGGATGGGAGTGGAAGAACATTTGATCAATCCTAAACCTGTACCTATCATTCCCGAACAAAGAATTCTAGGTGTAATCGCCACACAATGCATAGAGGAAGTTAAGGATAAAGCCAGGCTACTGGTAACTCCAGCAGACATACAGAATTGGCATCTGCAGGGAAAGGACTTTACGGTGAAGGACAACCTATTATATTTCCAAGAACGGTTATACCTGCCCAGCACAGATTTACAGAAAAAGGTAATCTCTTGTTATCACGATTCTTTAATGGAAGGACATCCCGGTATGACCAAGACCTCGGAAAATATCAAGCGCTACTTCTGGTGGCCGTCTTGGAAAAAAGATATTAGAGACTTTATAATGTCCTGTGGAGTATGCGCCCAAAACAAGAGTCAAAAGGAAAAACCAGCCGGCCACTTACGCCCTATTGACATCCCGCCTCGCCCTTGGCATACACTTTCTATGGACTTCATCACCGATCTACCTCCATGCTCCGGATACAATACGATCCTGGTAATCGTGGACCTATTCTCCAAGATGGCGCATTTCATTCCACTCAAAGGTTTACCAACAGCAGCAACTCTGGCCCGAGAATTTCTCGAAAACATCGTCCGACTGCACGGTTTTCCTTCAGTTCTAATTTCGGATCGAGGGAGTCAATTTATTTCTCATTTTTGGCGAAGTTGCTGTCGGTCGGCTCAAATTGATGTGAGACTTTCGACCAGCCACCACCCTCAAACCGACGGACAAACCGAGAGGACCAATCAAACTCTGGAACAGTATTTGCGCTGCATGCTACAACAAACTGAAAAAACTTGGAAAGATATCCTTTGGATAGCCGAATATGCCTACAATAACTCTGTCCACTCGGGAACTGGGAAGACCCCGTTTTTTCTTTTATACGGTAGTCACCCTCGAACCTCGGAGTTGGATCCACTCCAAGATCTTGGAACACCAGCAGTAGACCACCTGCATTCTACAATCACCCAAGCCTTTAAGGAAGCCGTTTCTCACCTTCAAAGGGCTAAAGAACAATACAAGAAAGGAGCAGACCAACATCGGAAGGAAGCCCCCCAATATCAAGTAGGAGATCAAGTCTGGTTATCCACCAAATATCTACCTCTAAAAGGACCACGCACATTCAACCCAAGATACCTTGGTCCCTATTCCATCACTACCATAGTAAATCCAGTAGCGGTCAAGTTGGACTTGCCCCCTCACATGAAGATACATCCGGTCTTCCACGTCTCTCTATTAAAACCCGTGCAACCTCAAACCCGACTAACTACATCTCCAAAACCTATTCTAGTTGATGGAGAACTCGAGTTTGAAGTCAAAAGCATCCTGGATTCCAAGATCTCCAAATCTAAACTATTTTACCTGATTGACTGGAAAGGCTACGGTCCCCAAGAAAGATCCTGGGAACCTGCAGTATATGTCCACGCGCCTCGTCTAATCAAAAGATTTCATCGAACATTTCCTAACAAGCCCAAACCCCCGGAGAAGCCCGGTTTGGGAGGGGCCTTGAGGGGGGGTGCTGTCATGATCTCTGCTTCCAAAAGATCAGGACTTGCCCGACTCCCTTGGAAGCAGACCCAAAACCCCAGTTCCGAGTGCCAGCCAGTCCCAATTGGGACCTTTTGGACCCTGTCCTGGCGCCAGTGGCACCAGGCTCATAAAGATGCCCAGTCCCAGTGCTGGAAGCGCCGGGCTCATAATGCTTGGGTGGACTTACCTGCAGCAGACCATGCTGCTTACTTACCTGCCAGTTGAACCCCTGATCCTCTTCTGTTTGGGACTACTTTTCCTGTTGGGTGGGGCAGGAGCCACTCCCTAGGTTCAGAACACTGGAACTCTTCTGGAAAGCAGGAACTCTTTTCTTACCTAGGCGTGGCTGTGGAAGGAGACACCTAAGCACTACAGGAGGCTATTTAAACCACACCCGATGGATGAATCTTGCTTTGCGTTATTCTGCATTCTCTGCAGCAGAACGCTCATCGTGTCTTCTGCTTCTGATCCTGGGCCTAAGGGAACAAAGGCTTACCATCCTGGAATCCAGTCTTCAGCAGCACCTGTAAAGACAAAGAAAGAAAAGGTTAGCACTACGGTCTTCAGTGGCAGCGCATCTCTTACCTGGTCCATCGGCTGTCACCAACGCCTCGCGCTGCATTCCGGCATCTGAAAGACAAAGGCTTACCTACTCTTCGCATGCTCCGGAGGTCTTCGCACTGCATTCCGGCATCTGAAAGACAAAAGCTTACAAGCTCTTCGCACGCTCCGGAGGCCTTCGGCGCTGCATCCCGCATCTGAAAGACAAAAGAAGGTGCGTTTAAAGACATTGGGCAACTTTATTACTCAAGTGCCATTACTCCTTCCCACGCCGAATCCAGTGGGTATTCCAGCACCCTTCAGCTTCTCTAAAGCTCCGAACTTGTACCTGCAAGATAAAAGGGACAGTTAGTGCGCATTGTGAAGCAGGCTACACGCGCTTACTTACGTGCTTCCAGGCGCTTCTATTCCTCACGCGGGTTCGATCCTCAACTCTTTCGCCATCGCCGGAACCCTGCAAAACAAGAGATATCATTACAAAAGACTTTTAAGACATTTAAAGTGCCCAGAACTTACCGTTCGTGCAGTTAACGACGGACAGCAGTCCTCTGAGGTCAAGAGGCCTGCACCCTTATCCAGTGAAGAAACTGGTTACGGCACCCTGCCCCAAGGCAGATGGAGAGCTCGGCGTTCCCTTATCTAAGGTGAGGGCGTTAACCTTTGGGGTTCTACAGGAGAAGAGAAAGGGAAGAGGAGAGAGGCACCCAATAACCCCAGTTCATTAATCCCATATTTCTATCTGCAGACATCTTACTCTTCGAGTCAGACATACAGTGCACAGAGGTCCAGCCCAAAGAGCCAACCGTGTGTTACACATCACCTTTGAAGATACGGCATTCACCCAGTGAAGACTGGCGCCTCTGCGGGAATCAGGTGAGCGTTACAGAAACATACAGATGGAGAGCACGGTCATGCAGTACGTAGATGACATATTGATCTGTAGCAAGACAGAAGAACAGTGTTAGCAGACAAGGAATAAAAGGTGGACAAGGCCAAAATGCAATATTGCCAGACACAAGTACTGTACATTGGACAGATCTCTCAAAATGGCCGACGAGTGAGGCCAGAGAGGGCGGAAACAATACGCAAGACAGCAAAACCAACAAAAGTCAGAGAGATAGAGCAGTTCTTGGGACTATGCAATTATTGCAGGGCATGGGTATTTGACTACAGCACATATACCAGGCCCTTACTAACTGAAGTAAAGGAAGCACAGAAAGGGGAGAAAATAACACGATGGACAACAGAAATGGCTGACGCATTTAACAAGCTGAAGGAAGCAATAGGCACAGCTCTGGGTTAGGGATCAAGACTATCAAAAGGAATTCTTCCTGTTTTCCAACACTTATGTAGTGGTAATGACAGCAGTACTGACAGAGAAGACTAGCCTGGGGCACAAGCCTCTAGCCTACTACAGTGGGAAATTGGACCCGGTGATTAGAGCACACTATCCATGCGAGTGAGCATAGGCTGCCGCTGCATTTGCAGTGGGCAAATCAGAGAGTATGACCATGGGATGCAGCACCACTCTTTGCAATACTGCAAAGAACAAAGAGCACACTGACAACACAGAGAGCCTCAGGGTATGAGGTGTTACTATCCAACCCAGCCCTCAAGGTAGTGAGATGCAGACTTGTTAAACCAGCGTCATTTATCGCTGATGTTCTAGAGGAGGGTGACTACGCACATGACTGCACAACAAACCTTTAAGAATTCAGCGACATTTGCAAGGTACAGGAGGACATACTTGAGGGGGAGATGAGCTCTACATTCATGGGTCATCAACAATTGAACAGACAGATGGGAAGATTGGAAGAGACATAGGGGAACAGCAGTAGTGAGACTGAGAGAAGACGGGACTAATAAGGTAGAGACAAGCGCAAGACTGTCACGACCCACCTCCTAAAACCCCCCCGGGCAGGCCCATAGACCAGGAGAGGTCTCGGCTCGGGCCCCCAACAAGCTAAGACATCTTTTGCTGAGGCCCTCTTGGGGCCAGTCCTGGCGCCTTTGGCGCCAGGCTCATACGTAATGAAGACTTGTGTTTGGGAACTACTTTATTCGATGCCAGTCAACATGGAGGCACCCACATAGCTTGGTTCCTTGGAACCAAGCTATGCGGTATAGTGTTTTGGGTGTGGTAGTGTCATGGGCGCTACTCCCGAGGGGCCAGGACTGGCCCAGCGCCCTCGGAAGCAGACCCGTCTTCCACTACTCCGGACCCAGCAGACCCCTACAGGGGCCCTTTGGACTGCGTCCTGGCGCCTTTGGCGCCAGGCTCATGAAGGGTTTCAGTCCCGGCGCCATAGGCGCCGGGCTCATATTGATAAACAGTGTAATAATGCTTGGGTGGACTTACCTGAGGCAGACCATGCTGCATATTTATCCAGAACAATCCAGTCTGGTTGAAGTCCCCAGCCATCAGGGCTGGGAGGAACTATTCCCTCCATTCAGGAACTCTTTTCTTACCTGGGTGGAACCGGTGGAAGAACACACACTGGAAGCACTTCTCTGCTATTTAAACCACGCCTGATGGAAAACACGTGCTTCGCGTTATTCTGCAGCAGCAGCAGGACGCTCACCGAGTCGGCTCCTGCATTCCAGGTCCAGAGTCATCTTCAGCTTCCGCGCAGCAACCTGTGGATGAAGAAGGACGCAGAACAATACTTACCAGATCCCGGAATCCAGTCACCGGCAAAACCTGCAAAGAATAAACATAAGGTTAGAAAAGTGCAACTCGCTCGCAGCCGCGCCCGCTTACCTGATCCATCCGTGATTGCAACGGAGCTAACCGCGGCCTTCTCTTCGGCAGCTTCTCTGCACCTGAAAGGCAAAGGACATAATTAAAAAGGGGTTCGGGTGAAGGCAGTCGCATTCATCTTAACTTACCAGTTTTTGCACGCGCAGAAGCGGCCGCATCACCGCAGCATCCCGGCACCTGAAAACTAGAAAAAGGACATTATTAGAGGTGCCATTAAAAGCGGCCAACGATCATTATACTTACGTGCATCGGCACGTGCAGTGGCAACGGATATAAAGCCTGCAGCATCCCGGCACCTGAAAACTAGAAAAAGGACATTATCAGAGGTGCCATTAAAAGCGGCCAACGAACATTATACTTACGTGCATCGGCACGTGCAGCGGCAACGGAAAACTACGCCCACAGCATCCCGAGGCCTGAAACAAAGGAAAAGGGACATTATTGAGGTGCCCATCTTTTAAAGCCTAAAGACTACAGTATACTTACAGGCATCCGCTCATGCAGTAACGGCGGCATCGCTCTTCGGCATCCCAGCACCAGTGCCACAACTAAGGCCGCAAAAGACTTGAGCCTCAACACTGAACTCATCCAGTGACGTAACTGGAATCCACGTACCCCTGCACCAGACGCAGGATGGAGAGCTCAGCATTTATACGCCTAAGGTGAGAGCTCGCCGAGACAAGTAGAAAGCTAGGCTGTGGGAGAAACCGGCGATTGGTGGGAGAAGGAATCCCATCAAACGGTGATTAACCCTTTTTGTTCCACCTGCAGAAAACTTACCCTGCAAGTCAGGCATTCGATAAGAGGAAGCCCAGTCCTGAGAGTCGTCCGAGCTCTACGCTTCTCAATTGAAGAAACGATAGCAGCCCAGCTGGGATCAGCGCCTCCGTGGGAATCAGGTGAGCATTACAGAACGCGAAGCCCACCAATAACCTCCTACCCAGGCGCTATGGAAACTTCCGACACAGACCAACTGGCCCAGTTATTAGGGGAATTAAGAGCTGAAGTTCATGCTGCCCACCAGGAAACGAATGCCCTTAGGAGGGAATTGATAATATCAAAAGAACGAACTGATGATCTCGCCAGACAGTTATTACAGACACAAGCGGGGCAAACCCCGCTACCTAATTCAGGAGGGAGCTATATCCCAGCGGCTTCAGCCAATCCTGTTCAAATCAACCTACCTGGAAATGTGCCATTGGCACTGCCTGAACGCTTCTCTGGTGACCCTAAAAGGTTTGCGGTGTTTATAAATCAATGCCGACTGCACTTTCTTTGTAGACCTGCAGCCTTTCCGACTGACCAGACTAAGGTAGCCTTTGTGCTTTCGTATCTTAGCGGCAGTGCCGCTGATTGGTCGATCCCTCTGGTTACACAGGATGACCCGAT
The DNA here is from genome assembly GCF_040938575.1 of Ambystoma mexicanum. Taxonomy (NCBI): domain Eukaryota; kingdom Metazoa; phylum Chordata; class Amphibia; order Caudata; family Ambystomatidae; genus Ambystoma; species Ambystoma mexicanum. The sequence goes on from NC_090922.1 coordinate 906,653,748, forward strand.
CCTTCGCGATTTCCTGACCTTTCAGGCAAATATGGAAAGACTTTTTGCAAGGCATTCCCAGGGGCAGGCCCTGGACAACAAACTCCTTTCCCTACGACAGGGCAATCAAGATCTTTTTGCCTACATTGCATCATTCAATAGGCTAATCGTGGAAACCAGATGGCCTGAGGACAAAAGAATCACACTTTTTCACAGGGGTTTGCGTGGCGAACTCAAAGACGTCCTTGCCCAGGTAGTGAATCCTCCTCAGGATTGTTCAGAGTACCTTGATTTAGTGGTCCAATTGGATCACAGACTACAAAACAGAAAGGCGGATCGATCCAGGTTTGAAACACGAGTGTTCCCTAAGCCTCAAAGTCACACCAAAGGAGTTGAAGCCGTCGAACCTATGCAAATTGGGGTTGTAAAGGGTCCCCTAACCCAGAAAGAACGCGACAGGAGACGACAAATGCAACTACGTCTCTATTGTGGAAATTCAGGACATTTTCTTGGAGTTTGCCTGGTGAAACCACCTAAGAAGACAGTGGGAGCTTCTGATAAGAGTTCTGAAAAGCCTGAGCCTGGAAACGACCTCGCCCGACAAGTGTAGAGGTCCGCTTGCCGAGCGTAAAAACCAGTTCTTTGACCTCGCACTTCATAATGCCAATGGTCCTCGTAAACCCAGAGCAACCGGATCGTTTGCATGCAATTAAGGCACACATTGATAGCGGAGCAGTTGGAAATTATGTGGACCGCGAATTGGCTTCCAGGATGAACTTACCTCTTTGTCCAAAGGTGGTTAAAGACATCATTACAACGGTGGATGGGACGGAAATCGCCACCGGACCAGTGACCCATACCACTACTGAAGTGACGATACTAGGCCAAGACGGGCATCAGGAGGTAATTGTGTTCGACGTGATCAAGGCTCCTCAATTCCAAGTCATTCTAGGGATTCCTTGGTTGGAGAAACACAATCCTCAGATTGATTGGCGAGCAAAGACGATAAAGTTCCCAGAGTGCACACCAACTTGTTATCCACGACCCAACAATGGCCTAGCGTCAGTAACGGCTGACGGTCCACAATTACCTCTAGAGTATCGAGAGTTCCAAGATGTTTTTCAAAAGGAACAGGCTAACACCTTGCCACCCCACAGATCATACGATTGTCAGATAGATTTGCTACCCGGTGCAACTCCCCCTTGCAGTAGGATTTACGCCCTAACCGAGCCTGAGAACCTTCATCTGCGACAGTATTTAGACCAGTACCTGGCCAATGGCTTTATCCGTCCGTCGAAGTCCCCTGCATCCTCGGCTCTGTTCTTCGTACCAAAAAAAGAAGGTGACCTCAGAACCTGTATAGATTATCGTGCTCTGAACCAGATAACAGTAAAAAACCGGTACCCCTTACCTCTGATCCCGGAACTCCTTGACCAGGTAAAAAACGCCTGTATTTATACTAAGCTTGATCTCCGGGGAGCTTATCACTTGGTACGGGTCAAGGAACGGAGATGAATGGAAGACGGCCTTTCGCACTAAGTATGGGCTATTTGAATACCAAGTGATGCCCTTTGGACTATGCAATGCACCGGCCGCCTTCCAATATTTTATGAATGATGTCCTCAGAGAGCTCATTGATGTCTGCGTTACGTCTACATAGATGACATTCTTGTGTACTCATCTTCAGAAGCTGACCATCGAAATCATGTTTGGGCGGTCCTTGAAAAACTTCGCCAACATAAACTTTTTGCCAAGCTCGAAAAATGTGTTTTTCATGTCACTGAGGTCGAATTTTTGGGATTTATTCTGACACCCAAAGGAGTCCACATGGACTCGAGAAAAGTAGACGCTATCCTCAAATGGCCGTCTCCTACTTCCGTGAAAGGCGTTCAAAGCATGCTAGGCTTTGCCAATTTTTACCGTAGATTTATTCCAGAGTTTTCACGAGTGGTACAACCCATCACCGCCCTCTTAAGAAAAAATAAATGCTTTGAATGGTCCGCAGAAGCAGAACAAGCCTTCCAAGAGCTAAAGGCTAAATTCACCTCAGCGCCAATACTGAAACACCCACGCCCAGACCTCCCTTACATCGTTGAAACCGACGCCTCCAGCTTAGCAATGGGAGCAGTCCTATCACAAAGAGATCCAGAGACTAACCAACTGCATCCTGTGGCATTCTGGTCTCGGAAGTTCTCGGCGCCTGAGATCAACTACACCATCACAGACAAAGAGCTTCTAGCGATTAAATCAGCCTTTAAGGCATGGCGGCATTATCTGCTCGGGGCCAGACACACCGTCACAGTGATCACCGATCATCGAAATCTGCAGTATCTGAAAACCGCCAAGGCTCAATCCTCCAGACAGCTTCGCTGGGCTCTATTCTTTGCTAAATTTGACTTCGTGATCACTTATCGCCCCGGCAACAAGAACGGCAAAGCGGATGCTCTTTCCCGAATTGGAATGGGAGATAATGTTGCCAATCCAGAACCTGTACCAATAATTCCTGAACAAAGGATCGTGGGTCTGATTTCTTCACAATCCATTGAGGATATTGAAGAAAAAATTAAACAACTTGTAACCTCACCAGACTTACTTAACTGGTTACAAAAAGGAAAAGATTTCACCGTAAGCAATGACTTGCCTTATTTCCAAGGACGATTGTTCCTACCACACGCCGATTTACAAAGACAGGTAATCTCCTGCTATCATGATTCATTAATTGAGGGTCACCCTGGCATTGCCAAAACCACAGAAAAGGTGAAGAGACACTTCTGGTGGCCTTCGTGGAGAAAAGACATAAAGGAATTCGTGATGTCCTGCGGTGTGTGCGCTCAAAACAAGGGTCAGAAGAAGAGGCCGGCTGGTCTTCTGCAACCATTAGACATCCCACCGTGTCCCTGGCATACCCTTTCCATGGACTTCATCAAAGACTTACCCTCCTGTTCCGGGTACAACACCATTCTTGTTATTGTGGACCTGTTTTCTAAAATGGCCCACTTCATTCCGCTAAAAGGCTTACCTTCAGCATCAGTCCTAGCCAAAGTATTTCTTGAAAACATCGTCCGGCTACACGGCTTCCCGTCAGTACTAATCTCAGATAGGGGGAGCCAGTTTATTTCCCACTTTTGGCGTAGCTGTTGTCGATTAGCTCAAATCGATGTAAGACTTTCGACCAGCCATCATCCCCAGACCGACTGTCATGATGCCTACCTCCAAGGGGCCAGGTCCGACCCAGCAACCCCAGAGGCAGGCATCATTCCCCCCACGGAAGTGCCAGCGGGCCCAAGCTGGGGCCCTTTGGACACAGTCCTGGCGCCTTAGGTGCCAGGCTCATGTTAGACCCCTGACTTGGCGCCTTAGGCGCCAGGCTCATAAAGCTAGACATGTGTGCAAGTGTTTTAATGTGCACTTACCTGATGCAGACCATGCTGCTACATCCGGGCCCTCTTGAGGCCTGAATGGAACTACTTTACCTGTGGGACTACTTTCCACCTGGGTGTGGTCGGGGAAGGATACATACCTGATCGGTGGAAGGATACATACCTGGAACTTCTTCCAAAGCTATTTAAACCACGCCCGATCAGCAACTCACGCTTCGCGTTGTTCTGCTCCTCGCAGCTTGACGCTCACCGTGTCAGCTCCTGCATCTGGACTTCAGCCACGCCTGTCAGCATCCTGAGTCGCCTGCAAAGGGAGATAAGAGAGAATTGGTGAGAAAGAAGACCTTACCAGCTAAAGCTGCATCACGGAGACATCACACTGACGATCCTGAAAGGGAAGACATCATTTTAAAAGCATTTCGCTTCGATCGCTGCAGCGCTGCATTTCACTCACCTTTCCTGGGCACCTCCATCTTCAGCAGCGATCATCCGGATCCGCACCCACTTCTCAGAGCCTAGAGAGAAAAAGACAAGAAAACAAGGTGTGAGAAGGAAGGGAATAGGAAAGGCTCAGTTTCCTTCTAAGACTTACCTGTTGGGTTATTCCCATTTCATTTCGGGTCCTGCCGCTTCCTGGCATTCCGGACCCCGGCCCCTATGGGGAAAAAAGACAAGGACATTGAATGAGCGAATGCAAAGACATTACCTGAACGCTCATCCAGAACTTACCTGTCATTTACTGGAACTGCACGTTTCACTTCGGGTCGGCGCCATATCTCCGGCATTCCGAACTTCGGCCCCTAAGGGGAAAAAAGACATAAGCATTAGCGCTTGCAGCAATAAGACAATTAACATTATTATTAAGCTTGAACTTTTGAACTTGCAACAGAACTCTTACAGCGCCTCACCTGAATAGTTAAGCTTATTTTGAACTCCCATCAAACCTCAATTCAGTGAAGTAACTGGGTTTCAACGCGCCCCTGCATCAGAAGCAGGATGGAGAACTCATCCTTCCAGACCCTAAGGAGAGACTTCACGGGGAATCGTGGAAGGGTATCGTGGAGGGCTGGAAGGGAGTGGGAGGCTTGAGCATTATTCCATCAGTAGGTAATACTCCCTTTTCACGCACAGGGGAATATTCCTGCGAGCCAGAAAATACCAGAGTAGAGGGGCCCTTCCAGTCCATCTTCAGAGTCCTGCGTTCACCACTGAAGAAGCATCAGCACTCGAAGCCAGACCTGCGCCTCTGTGGGAATCAGGTGAGCGTGACACCGAAGGGCAAACCGAGAGAACAAACCAGACTCTCGAGCAATATTTACGATGCATGCTACAACAGTCGGAGAGTAACTGGAAGGACATCCTTTGGATAGCTGAATATGCTTACAACAATTCAGTTCATTCGGGTACCGGGAAGAGTCCCTTCTACATCTTGTATGGGATTCATCCTCGAACCTCCAACCTTGATCCACCTCAAGATCTTGGAACACCCGCCGTGGATCAATTGCACACCGTTATTACCCAAGCTTTTAAGGAAGCGACTGCACATCTACAACAAGCTAAAGAGAGGTACAAAAAAGGAGCAGATCAACACCGAAGCAATGCCCCTCAATACCAGGTTGGGGATCAAGTCTGGCTGTCCACCAAACATTTATCGCTTAAAGGGCCTCGCACCTTCAATCCCAAATACCTGGGACCAAATCCAATTACGGCCATAATTAATCCAGTGGCATTTAAATTAGAATTGCCAACCCATATGAGAATATATCCTGTATTTCATGTACCTCTTTTGAAACCCATGCAACCTGGAACCAGATTGACCAATCCTCCAGAGTCCATTCAAGTGAATGGGGAGCCCGAATTTGAAGTAAAAGACATTTTGGACTCTAAAATCATCAGATCGAAGCTATTCTACCTAATCGACTGGAAAGGCTACGGACCTCAGGAAAGGTCATGGGAACCCTATGACCACGTCCATGCTCCTCGTCTAGTCCAGAAATTTCACCGAACCTTTCCCGATAAACCAAAACCCCCGGGGAGGACAAGTTTGGGAGGGGCCTTGAGGAGGGGTGCTGTCATGGGCGCTACTCCCGAGGGGCCAGGACAGGCCCAGCGCCCTCGGAAGCAGACCCGTCTTCCACTACTCCGGACCCAGCAGACCCCTACAGGGGCCCTTTGGACCGTGTCCTGGCGCCTTTGGCGCCAGGCTCATGAAGGGTTTCAGTCCCGGCGCCATAGGCGCCGGGCTCATATTGATAAACAGTGTAATAATGCTTGGGTGGACTTACCTGAGGCAGACCATGCTGCATATGTACCCAGAACAATCCAGTCTGGTTGAAGTCCCCAGCCATCAGGGCTGGGAGGATCTATTCCCTCCATTCAGGAACTCTTTTCTTACCTGGGTGGAACCGGTGGAAGAACACACACTGGAAGCACTTCTCTGCTATTTAAACCACGCCCGATGGAAAACACGTGCTTCGCGTTATTCTGCAGCAGCAGCAGTACGCTCACCGAGTCGGCTCCTGCGTTCCAGGTCCAGAGTCATCTTAAGCTTCCGCGCAGCAACCTGTGGATGAAGAAAGACACAGAACAATACTTACCAGATCCCGGAATCCAGTCACCGGCAAAACCTGCAAAGAATAAACATAAGGTTAGAAAAGTGCAACTCGCTCGCAGCCGCGCCCGCTTACCTGATCCATCCGTGATTGCAACGGAGCTAACCGCGGCCTTCTCTTCGGCAGCTTCTCTGCACCTGAAAGGCAAAGGACATAATTAAAAAGGGGTTCGGGTGAAGGCAGTCGCATTCATCTTAACTTACCAGTTTTTGCACGCGCAGAAGCGGCCGCATCAACCGCAGCATCCCGGCACCTGAAAACTAGAAAAAGGACATTATTAGAGGTGCCATTAAAAGCGGCCAACGATCATTATACTTACGTGCATCAGCACGTGCAGTGGCAACGGATATAAAGCCTGCAGCATCCCGGCACCCGAAAACTAGAAAAAGGACATTAATAGAGGTGCCATTAAAAGTGGCCAACGAACATTATACTTACGTGCATCGGCACGTGCAGCGGCAACGGAAAACTACGCCCGCAGCATCCCGAGGCCTGAAACAAAGGAAAAGGGACATTATTGAGGTGCCCATCTTTTAAAGCCTAAAGACTACAGTATACTTACAGGCATCCGCTCGTGCAGTAACGGCGGCATCGCTCTTCGGCATCCCAGCACCAGTGCCACAACTAAGGCCGCAAAAGACTTGAGTCTCAACACTGAACTCATCCAGTGACGTAACTGGAATCCACGCACCCCTGCACCAGACGCAGGATGGAGAGCTCAGCATTTATACGCCTAAGGTGAGAGCTCGCCAAGACAAGTAGAAAGCTAGGCTGTGGGAGAAACTGGCGATTGGTGGGAGAAGGAATCCCATCAAACGGTGATTAACCCTTTTTCTTCCACCTGCAGAAAACTTACCCTGCAAGTCAGACATTCGATAAGAGGAAGCCCAGTCCTGAGAGTCGTCCGAGCTCTACGCTTCTCAATTGAAGAAACGATAGCAGCCCAGCCGGGATCAACGCCTCCGTGGGAATCAGGTGAGTGTTACAGGTAGCCTAGGGACTACTTTACCTGGACTATTTTCTTGATGCTATTTAAACCACGCACGATTTGGAGAATACACTTCGCGTTACTTTGCAATCCTACAACGTGACGCTGATCATGTCGAACCTCGGAAGAACCCCACCTGAAAAAACAAAGGAACATCGTTAGTGGCAGCAGTTTACCTGTGATTTCACCGCTAGCTGCCCTCTGCTCCAACAAACAGCATCCAAGGAACAGTGAGCCTTCCGGATCGTTGGACCTGCTAAAGGAGAGAAACAAGACATTAGACTTTCACAATTGTACCGGCAGCTTACCTCTCGAGTTGCCCATCGGCCAGCACCTCCTTGGAACTTCTTGCTCTGGTGAGCACCGCAACCTACGGGAAACAAAAGACAAACAGGTTAGCTAAGGCAAGGCATTTTAGCGCTGCGCATAGCGCTCACTTACCGCATCAAGGCGCTCTCACCATAATCACCTGCCGGTGATTCCAAATTCAGCCAACTTTCCACTGCAAGCTTCCACGCACCTAAGGAGAGAGAAAAGACATTAGTGCATTCAAGAAAGGCTTACAGTATAACAGTAATAAGACCTACCTGAAAGACTTAAGAGGAGCATTAGTGAAGTAACTAGATCGCTCTCACCCACAAGGACAACACGCCCCTGCCAAGAAGCCAGGACGAAGAGCACGCCAAAACCCATAACAAGGTGAGGAAAGATCCGGGGAGGGGCTACGGGCATATCGGGTGTTGGGAGGCTCTTACCCCAGTTGCCCAGTCTTGAACATTGCACACCTGTTTTCCAGGCAAAACTTCCCCGTTGATAATACCAGGGAGTGGCTGAGAAGGGCACCAGAGTCCCCGCAGCTGGGTGGCGTCCCTGTGGATACCAGGTGAGCGTAACAAAGAACGCCATCCCATTACACAGCACAAGCAGCAGAGCTAGTAGCCTTAATATTGACATTGGAGCACAGCAGGGGGAAAGGAAGTGACGATTTAGCCGGTCCGATAGCACAGCGCTCACTTTGACATCTGTGCAGAGCCTGCTGATTCAGGTTCGAATCCCGGCAGGGCCAAATTCAGCCTTTCATCCTTCCGAGGTCGATAAATGAGGACCACACACCGTGGGTAATAATAAGCAGCGCTCAGATACCTCAGAGTTTGTAGCGCTATATAAATGCTAAATTATTATTATTCAGATTCAGCCTACGTGACATCCACAGTGCATTCTGGACTGTCACGTGGGATAAGGAGGGGCTTCAGGTGTGCTGATGGATGCCTGGTGGAGCATGCACTTCTAATGGGCAGGTTGGTTGACGTCATACATCTCCCAGAGCAACTAGCAATAGTAAAATGCCAAGCACACACAAGTGGGGAGGACCCTGTCTCAAGGCAAAATGAAGCAGCAGACGCGGAAGCAAACTGCACCGCATATATTGGGGACCTTCAAGAAATGGAGACTTGTCGCACGCATTATTATGCTAGGACAATCATACTTAAGGAGGGATACAATATATTACCAGCAACACAAATCGTGGAGCTGCAGGGAGCTGTACCCAGGAGGGAGAAGGACCTGTGGCTTAGGAGGGGATGTACGGTATCTCCGACAGATGACTTATGGTGGCAACATAACAAAGGGAAGGTGGTTATGCCACTCGCATTATTGCAGACAGCACTGACACAGCTACACTATCCAACACATACAGGGAAGGAGATGCTTGCCGCCCATATTGGAGAGACATGTTTCTGTCCTAACTTGGCAGAACACGTGGCCGAATTCATGAGTAATTGTCTGACTTGTAAGCAGTTTACTGCAGGACATACATTGAGAGTTGTGAGAGGAGCCATACTTCGCCCAGTTGGTCCATTCCAACAACTCCACACATCCAAGTCTGCCAAGGGTACCGCTACATGATAGTGGTATGTCATTTTCCTGTTGAATCAAGGCCGGTCCGTGTTCTCATCCCGACACCCTCAGAGCAGTGACATTTCTAGTCCGGGAAATGTTCCCAAGATGGGGCTTGTGTGAGGTCCTGCAGTCTGACACTAGCCCTCACTTAGCCAATGAGATGTTCCAACATATTACAATGTTGCTAGGCATCCAACACAAATTCTCTTGTGCTTATCACCCACAAGAGAATGGGGTGTGTGAACGCCTCAAGGGTCTGCTTAAGGAGGCCATAGCCAAGACTAAAAAGAGCCTCAACAAACATTGGCAACTCTGTCTGCCCCTAGCCCTGTCTGCATTGCGCGACAAGCCTGGGTCTGACCACCATTTATCCCCACACGAGGTGGCAACAGGATGGCCAATGCAATTTCCCCTGGCTCCTCCCACTAGAGAAGTGAAAGATGCGCAGACCACTGGAGATGTATTGGGTCAGGAAATGTATGATTATGTGACTTCCTTAATTGCTAGTGCCTCTTATATCTTGCCAGATACAACACCAGGAGTAGCCTGAAGTCGGCGGAGAAAGCAACAGCGTCGACAGCCCAGAGGACTTGCTTAAACCGCCACTAGTATACTGAGGAGACTAGGTTCTCTTGAGGAACTTCACCAGGTGCTGGGACACACCCCGGTTCATGGGTCCACATACTGTTGAAAAGGTGGCAGAGCGAGCCATTAAACTAGTAGGGAAGACGGTTTGGAATCATATCGGTGACATCAAACCCTACAAAGCTGTGGCCTCACCTGGCAACGAGATCGACAAGGCCAACGATCCTCAGCAAGAAGAGTAAGGAGACACTTTGTAACCTGCACTGCAGAGCATAGGACACCCAATGGCTATTCACTCACGGGCAGCAGAGTTAGGGCAAGGACTTCCTACACATCCAGAATGAGGGTACACTGTCTGTTATTTTTCTCTCTACACACATTCATCATGAAAGTGCGACTGTTTTATTGCATAATGTTTCATGCTGCTAACTGATTCACACCCTGATACTTTCCAGAGCCAATTTGTCCCCTTCATCAGAAAGTCCAACTGATTCTGGGCACTTCCTCCTAGTGTGTACTACCGTGTGTATAGCATATTTGGCCCAAGCTTATCCACAACTCAAACGAGGAAACCCATCTGTCCTTGCAGTACTCAGAGACCCTAGAATTAGAACTTTGTGGGAACAGCTATTCATTTTTGCTATGACAGACTATATGATTCACAGGGCTTGAACTAATACAACACTAATCCAATAACGCACATTTTTTGCGCATTTCAGGCAGGCAACTGATATCTTCAAGCTACTCAAAAATCCAGCAGCACAGGTAAATGGAAGGAGTCATTAAAAACATGCTCATCTTGCCTCTTATTTCCAAGTGGGGTTTTCACATTTCTCTTTTGGCGAATATATCTTGTGTCTAGTGAAACCGCTATATCCTCTACTAACATTACGCCAACCGCAGCATGTTGAACGACCAGGTCAGGTGGACAGGGGAGCACTGCAAGCATGGTAAGGAGAGATAAGCGCAGTAGACAATGTACCACCTGAACATCAGTTATTCAACAGGACAGAAATGGTTGCAGATAACCAGATGGGAGCTGATGCAGACAAACTCTACAGTAAATGGCTTCAATGCAATAAAGGAAGGACTCCAAGCAGTAAGGTTGATGGCACTCCAGAACAGATATGTTCTACACCACCTCACTGCAATGGAAGTAGGAGTTTGCGCCAAGATCAGGAGTTACTGTTGCACATGTATTCTAGACTCATAATAGGTACGTGCTACATGGCTACTAGTAATATATGGCACTGTGTCCTTGTTTTACAGAGTTTTATGATGGTACCATTTGGTCATTGATACAAACTTAGGAGAGGGCCTTGGGACCAAGTGTTCGGTGAGAAGGCAGTCTCCGGTATCTGCATGTATTTGCAGTATAGAATGCTATAAGTAAGTTTGGCTAGCTTGTCATACATTGAGAGTAGCATTGATAATAGAGCATTAGGTTCACTCTGTGCCTAGGTTATTTACGGGCTCTGTGGTAGGTCTCACCCTGGAGCACTGAAGATCTATTCCCAAGTTTGCGCCACCCCCTCTAACAAGTATTGGAGGTTAGTGCAAGCTATTGTAATCATGAATGATTTACAAGCACAATTTAAATGTGCCTATTACGAAATCAAAGGGGTTGGAGTGTAATCTGATGTTGTTTCGGTTTTATGTAGAGAGAATTTTGGAAGGCATCTGCCACCAGAGTATGTTGCGAGTGTGAGGGAAGATTTACACCTCATTGTTTGTCCTGAAGAAGGTCAGAATCACGCTTGGCTGCAACTTCAAGCCCTTGTTTAGCCGACCAAAACATATGTAGACTTTGTCAATAAGTCATTCTATTGTACATATATACATGCCTGCAGGAGATGTGTGTAATATAAATAACAACATTTGTGTAGGAATACAAGGAGGGCACCAGCTATAGGTTGGCCCTTATGCGTTTGTGTTGTGAATATTGGCATTGGATGTGTATGAGAATGTATGGGTATGAAAGGTAAGTTGAGGATTTCAATCAGGCACGCACCCAGGTCTCGCCTAGAATGTAGTGCACAATTAAATCCTTACTTATTTAAAATATTTATTTATTTAGTTATTATTCAAATCACACATAAATTGTTATATATATATATATATATATAGATATGGGGCAGCAATCACCAAGCGGTGACAATACAATTAAAAAAATAAGTAAAGCAATTGAATTCGCTTATAATAATGCAGAATAGAAAACACAGGAAAAAGAACAGTTTTGGTTTGTGAACAGATAGCGTTTAGGTTAATATATCCCCCTGCAAAGTACTGAAGGTACAAATAAGCAATCCTACACAGATGTCATTTAATCAGCAGGTATTCAGGAATGAAAGACAATGTCTAGAGTTTAATTGCAATCTTCCCTCCCCAAACAAGAGAGGAAACCGTTTTTGGAAATTGACACTTTTAAAATAACAGGTGAAAAATGGCTTTGTGAAATACTGCAAAATGGTCAAAATTGCTTAAATAGAGAATAATTCTTAGGAAAGCAACACTAAGCAGGTCCTAACAAACATGAGCTACCAGGTAAACAACAGTGCACACTGTAGATCAGGATGGGATTTCAGAAACACTTTGGATGGGAAAAAGACACGTGTAAACTTTTGGTAAAATGTCAATTCGTGTTAAAATTTCACTATGCGACTTTTGATAAAAACGGGTCAAATACACTGCGTTGGTTGTGGGGGTAGCTAAGGGTCTTCGGTATCATTGAGAGTTGAAATTTCGTTTCTATCTTTAAATTTGAAGAAGTTATAGAGGTTTTAGTGAGAGGCATTTTTGCAAAGTAGTTGCGAAAATGAAAACAGAAATTTGGTTTTAAAAATGACAGATTGGTTTCATTACACTATATTTATGACTATGAAAAAGAGAATGCCACACAATTTCCACAGCTATGTGGCCAGCGTAACCCTTCACGTGGTGGATACTCGATTTCTTTCTGGAATTTACTTTATTTACTCAAAATCACTAATGACTTAAGGTATGGTAAAACAAAGGAGGAAAATCCGTGCAAGAATGGTTTTGACAATACTAGGGTTCTGAATTTAAAGATGGAATGGGTTGAGATGGGATAAAACAATGCAAATAGACTATGGGTCACTGTTCTTCCTATTAATACTTACAGTCCCTTGAAATTAAAATTGGACCGTCAAAGTTCTGGTCATCGGATCAGGTCAGGTCTACCAGCAGCAGGACACTTCTGAAGGGATTGGATCAGCAGCACGGTTCTGGTCAATTTTGGACTGCACCTCAGATTGGATTTGGACGGGCCCTTCTGGTCACTGGACACAGCAGATTAGCGGGATGCAAGTTTCAGCCTTAATGGTAGCAAGCCAGACTGAATCAGAATTATTCTTTTAAGTTTTGGGATGGTTGCATCTGGGCCTAGCTAAAAAGAGTTCAGCAATGCTAGGGCCTGTATTCTGCAAAGAAATCTGGAGTCAGCTGCAAGGTGAAGAGTTCTGGACAAGATGAAGAAGTCAGGAACAAAAAGCTGGGCGGAAATCTGGATGTGTTCTGGAAGCAGTGTGTCTTATGTGTGGTGAAGTACCTATATTTATACCATCAAGTGACATCACCAAGTTTATGGTGTGGGCAGAATTTAAAAACACACCCCCACGGTTGTGAGTGGCCACAGGCACGTGCCTTGTTTTGTTTGGCAGTCAGAACAGAGCTGTCATCTCTATGATGGGATTTAGGAACTCCCACATTGATTTTGACCTATTTTGCACAAATGTACATTTCTAAAATAATGTTCCCTAATAAAATCGGACATATACATTTCATATTTGATGGGCTATATTCACATTCAATCCCCATCTCGGTGAAAGCTGTCTTTCTCATTCTATAGAATTTTCTCAATTTTAATCATAACAGTTTGGATTAATAATTTCTAATTCGGTACATCTCTGGGCGCTTATCAGTGGATCATGTACATACAATCTTGGGCTTGCAACATTAATAGATCTGCTACAATAAGTTTTTTTTCGTAACTTTGGTTCCTTAAGTGGTACAGGTTTCATCAATGTCTTCAAAGCAAAAGCTGAAAATTAGGTTAGCATCTACCAATTTTTAGATTTATCTTCCTTTAGGTTGCACAGTTAAAGAGTTTCAAACTTGACCAAAAATACAGATTTAAACACCAAAAAGTTACTTTGAACAGAGTTTTTTTTTTCTCTCCTTTAAACAAACAACAGCTGTCAGATCCCTTTGATCAGGGTGGGGTGTAGAGGGAAGCATCCTGCCCCTCCCCAGCAGAGCCTGCCCTTTGTTCTTGGTTCAGGGAAAAGACGAATGTCTAATGAAGTCTATTGTGCTCCATATACGAGAACCATTAACGCTTCCTGTAGCAAGGGGTTGTCAAACTGAAGTGTGAAACTTTCCCAGGCTGGCCACTGTCCAATCAGAATTAAGCAGTTACTTAACTACAATACTGGGTTGCTTTAAAGTTCACAAGAAAGTCTTTTCTTTAACACATATAAAAAAATAACCACAGTTCATAAGGGATTTGGACATTTAAAGGAATTAAGCCCTTCACAAACATGCTTTAAATAGGCGAATGTTGCAATTTCTTCAGGAAAAAGAAACACTTTAAACTGGGTTTGTGTTACGCTCATCTGGTTCCTACAGGGGCGTTGATCGGACCCGGACAGCTGCGGTCTCCACCAACATGATGCGTAGTGAAGAGATCACAGTCTGGACTGGCCCACCTAATCTTGTCTGCTGGACTCGTAGAAGTATTCTCCTGCAAGTGGAGAAAGGGATTTAGCCACCTGTGGATTTTAGTGATGGCCCCCCCCCCCAACTGTTCTCGTTCTCCCCACTAACCACCTCAGATATCCCCTCTTGGTCACCTCACCTTATGTTTTTAAATGATGAGCTCTCCATCCTGCATGGCATGCAGGGGTGCGTAGATACCAGTTACTTCACTGGTATGAAGGTACTGGAGGAGTTCCGGAGGAATATTGACTCCAGTGTCTATAAAGTTCAAAGAGTTCAATATGTCTGATGTTCACTCTTGTTCCATTAGGTTGCAGCTGGGTCCAAAAGAATATTGCCTGGAGGCAGTTTATGGCATTCAGGTAAGAGTCTGTATTACCAAACACTGTCCGGTAAAAGTTGCATGAGTTTAACTTGCTGTTTTCTCTCCCTTTATAGGTGCGGCATAGAAAGATGCAGCAAATTAAAGGATAATACCTCCGGTGGTAAAGCAGGTAAGCCTATGGTGGCAAAGGGATTGTCTTAATCGGTTTTCTCGGCTCACCTTGTTATTCCTTTTGTTTTCCCCCCAGGTGCTGGGTTTCGATGAAGAACATTATGGCGGCAGCGCCGAGTTGAAAGATGCGGTGCACTGGTGAGTATAACGTGGCGCTGCTGCTGGCGAAGCGACACGTGCTGAAATAATGTCCTTTCCAGGCTCGGAGATGTGCTGGGTCCGGAATCAGGTAAGGAATCAAACAATGTCCGTGATCTAACCTCTTCTCCTTTCTTTTCCTTTTGTCTAGGAGCTCCGGATTCGAGGCGGGCGTGGCAGAGGACTGGATGCTGACTTGCAGACACGGTGAGCGTTACGCTGCTGGATGCAGAATAACACGAAGCATGAGCTGCTGTTCGGGCGTGGTTTAAATAGCCTGCAGAGTAGTCCCAGGTAAGAAGTTCCCCAGAACCACACCCAAGTACAAAATAGTCCCTGTAATAAAATAGTCCCATTCAGGCCTCCCGTTGGCTTGGACTCATTTGCAGCATGGTCTGCATAAGGTAAGTAAAGTCTATGAGCCTGGCGCCTATGGCGCCAGGACTGATTTCTATGATGAGCCTGGCGCCTAAGGCGCCAGGACTGAATCCAAACAGCCCCCAGCCGGGGCTGTTGGGATTTTAATGAGTATCTGGATGCCTGCTCCCGGGGCTGATGGACTCGATCCAGATGCCTGGGGGTAGGCATCATGACAGTTTGACATCTAATTTCCTTATGCAGCTGTCAGGCAGTGAGGCCTGGATTCCTCTGACTGTACTGGATGATCTGTGGTTTCAGCACACTTTAATTTCAATAGGTCACTTGGAAAATGCATGAAATAAGCGCCTCAAACAGCACTTTGAATGTTGCAATTGATTAAGAGAACTGTATTTTAAAATCATTTTCGGATTTTAGCCCACTTCTGTGGGCACGTCATGTGACAGGCGACAGCACCCACTGGCATCCTCCTGTAGGCTGTTCTTGTTTTGACATCAACTTTGCCTGTGTGTGGCAAGGTGGTGCAGCCTTTTTGTGATTTATTAATCGTGTGTAGTTTTACAGATTTGGCACGCAGAGGGGTTAACATCTTCATTTTTTGCAGTTTCTTTCCCCCATTGGCAAAGGGATGTAGTGTGGCGCATTGGCATAGCTTGAAATATCCCACACATCCCCCCCAACTTCAGCGTGACGTCCAGTCGTGTGGGAGTCAGGCACGTGTTTTTTTTTCTTCTGTCCATGTGAATCCGGTTGCTTCTCCCGTCAGCGATTGATGCGACACGCACTAATCGCTGGTTCTGGTTGGAAGTGTGGAGCGACACTCCGGAGCTCTTGGGTTTTTCCTCCCGGTCACCGTGGAGGTCCTCCTTGGTGATTAGGTGGATTTAGTTCCAGTATTAGAAAACAGAACATAGTATGGTTATGGAAATGTCCCCACTACTGTTACCCGAGGGGTGTAGTAGGACAGATGCATTCATTTAGTAACAATTGACAATATTCCCCACATATATTCAATGATGATTTAATGATTATTCAGAGGTCTGGATTTCCCTCCTCTGGGTTTCCGGTAGGCTCTTCTATTTGCCGCAAAGTATGCCTGGGATGGCTACTCTTTAGCTGGTTTATGTGGACCCACTCGTCTTCCCCTTCTGTCAAATTGCCCTTGGGGATGTGGATTCTGTAGGTGACTGGTGAGATTCTGTCCACAATTTCAAAAGGAACCCGCCAACTTGGGAGAAAATTGTGCTCCTTGGCTTGGTTCCTTTGGAAATTGTACAAGTAGACTCGCTCTCCTACTTGATATTCCTGTTTAGTTGTTTTAAGGTCATAGTGGGTCTTCATACTGTGTGCAGATCTTTCTAGATTCCGCTAAGCATATGCAAAAGCATGTTGAAGGCATTTTCTCAGATTGTCAACATACTCATGAGTTGTGGAAGCATTTATCAAGGTCTGCTCTTGGGTTCTGTAGAGCAGATGCTGGGGTAGCACCATCCTTCGTCCAGTCATCAGCTTAAATGGAGACATTTTTGTTGTAGAAGAAGGGATAGATCTGATGGCCATCAGGACAAGGGGTAATCGAATATCCCAACGTGCCCCAGAGTCTGCCACAAACCTTTTTAATATGCTCACAATAGCTTTATTGTACCTCTCAACTCCACCACTAGAGAGGACTGCCGGAAATGTGTAATTTCCTTTTTACCCCAAGTATCTCCCACATCTTTGTCATCACTTTGCTGGTGAAGTGAGTACCTCGGTCTGACTCAATCCTTTGGGGTAGTCCAAAATGCGAGAAGATGTGATTGATCATCGGGGCAGCTGCTGTTTCTGCCTTGCAATTTGGGGCTGGGAGACATTCCACCCATTTAGTAAACAAGCATGTTACGGTTAAATGTACTTGTTCTCCCTAGTGGAGCGAATCACGGGCCTGATGAAATCGACTTGCAAATCTGACCAAGGCAGTTTCATTCTCCTCTTTTGGAGGGGAGCACGGTGTGTGAGTGATGTTGGCTGAAATTGTGCACACACAAGACACCCCTTCAAGTATTGGTCGAGTTCCGGCCCCATGTGTGGCCGGTATGCAATCTCTCGCATGATTTCTAATGTCGTATGAAACCCCAGATGACCGGCAGTGGCCGCATCATGAGCATGACTTAGCATCAGGCTTCGGAATGAGGTAGGGAGCACCCACTGGTCACAGCCAGATACGGATCTCCTCACCAACAAACTGTCTTGGATTTGGAACATTTTTGGACATTTCATCAACACTCTAAGGTTTTCTTTCCCTATGCAATCGGTATCTGTCAGGGGAAAGTCCTCAGGGTCCTCAATGTGGTGATAAAACTTACCAATTATTGGATCCCCTTTTTGAGTCGTAATCAAATCAGCATCTGGGGTTTCCTTACTCCACTAGGCAGTTGAGAGTTCATTGTGAGCATTTGTCTGGGACCTAGTGATAGCAGTGACCTGGATTTCCCCCAATGGGACTCAATCTCAAATAGATCCTCTTGGATTGCTCTGATTTTGCACAGCTGATCAGCTAGGTCATTTCCAGTTTTGTCTGGTCCCTCTACCTTAGAATGACCCTTGATCTTTTTCCAGTAGATGGTCATCCCACTAGAGGTGACCAGATCATCAATATTTAGTATTAATTTTCCATGTTTTAGTGGTTTATTGTTAGCACATAGCATGCCTCTGGTTTTCCAATTAACCAGGTGCTCCACGAACCTGTTCCGTACATAATCTGAATCAGTGATTAATACCAGTTCGTGGAGGTGGTGTTGGACAGCAGTGAGGATGGCTTGATGCACAGCCATCAGCTCTGCCACTTGACTGCTACGGGGACCGATTTTGTACCCAGCGGAGGGTTCTGGGGCATCATTCACTGAGTCATTCCCCACGCCGACCATACATTCCTTTTTCCTGTTGTTGTCAACATGGTAGAAGCACCCATCCACATAGACAGTGGGCATTCCCTCACACTTGTCTTCTTCATAGACTTCATGTGGGGAATTCAGGTACGCCTCCATGTTGTCCTTGATTTTAAGACTTTCGTCCTCACGACAGTTTTCTCTGGCACAATCATGGAAGTCAGCCAGACCTTGCGCGAGGGGCCTTTCTTATTTTGGCCATATCTGACCTCCACAGGAAAGCCTTGCATTGACAGAATCCAGGAAGTAATTCGGGAATTACTCAAATTTCCGGCCCGGATTCTGTTACTTTGAAGATATTGCAGAGGCTGGTGTGGAGTCTCCACTATGATGTGTTCCCCCTGGATGAACTGGCGGTAATTCTTCAATGCCCACACCGTTGCCAGGAGTGCCTTCTCCCAATCATTGAATTTTTCCTCCACAGAGGATAACGTCTTACTCACATAGGAGATGACTTTATTGACCTTGTCGTGTTTTTGGTATAATACTGCAGTCAAGCATGTATTTGAGAACCCTGTCTCCAAGAAGAACTCCTCGTTTTTGACAGGGTAAGCTAGGCAAGGCGCTTGTGAGAGGCTTCTTTTGAGTTGTCTTACTGCCTCGGCTTGTTCTGGTCCCACACTCCAACTTGCCCCCCCTTCAACAGATGGATCAGGGGTCTTGGGATCTCTGCGTAATACTCAATGAACTTTCTACTGTAATTAATCAGTCCAAGGAGGCTCCTGAACTCACGCAGAGTTGTGGGGTCTTTTAGTTTCAGGAGTGCTTATACTTTCTTTTCCTGGGGACAGAGACCCTCAGGAGTTATCTCATGCCCTAAGAAATTGACACGGGTCCTGCACCACTGTGCCTTTTGGAAAGATAGTTTTGCTCCGGTAGCCCTCAACTGTGTCAGAACATAACGGATCTTCACTATGTGTTCCTCCACAGTCGAGCTTTTGATCAGAACATCATCTACATAGGCCAGGCTACCCCTTTCACCTAAGTCGGGCATGGCCTTATGCAAGAAGATATTAAATGAATTGCCGGAGTTGATGTATCCAAAGGGAGTCTGGGTCCATGTGTACTGCTGCCCCCCGAAGGTAAAGGCCAGCTTGCATTGGTCCTCCTTACTGACAGGTACGGTCCAGTACCCATTGGTCAGGTCAATGGCAGTGTATACCTTTGACCCCTGGATCTCGGCCAGCCCTTGGTCAATGTTGGGAAGAGGCCATCGGGAAGTGTGGACCCGTTTGTTTAGCTCCCTCAGGTCAGCGCAGAGTCTCCACTGGCCGTTTGGTTTCAAAATCCCCAGCACCGGATTATTGAAGGTGCTGTGGACTGGACAAATTATCCCACAGGTTTAATTATTTCTGTGAGGGACTCCATGGATACGAGAGGCAAGCGGTATTGCTTCACAAACACTGGAGTCATACCAGGGTCCGTGGGAATTGTTGCTGTATGGATTTCGGTTTGACCACAGTCATATGAGTCCACCGCAAAGAGATCCTGAAAATCTAAGAAATCTTGTTTCAATTTTTGCTTTTGCTCCAGAGTCTCACAGGACTCTCACAGAGTCTCACAGGCATCAGCTAGGTTGACTCTCTCTTCAACCATTTGCCTGAAGCCTGGAAAGAATTCTGGTTTGGCTATCTCAGCGGCCTCCTCCAGCTGGGTGGGGAAGTCCCTGGTTAAGGTACTGACTTGGACTGATGGCTTCAGGTGGGGAAGGCAAACCTGGTGGACTTGAAAGATCACCTCTTCCCTCCTGAAGTCACAAGTTACCTCTTGCTTGCCATAAGGGCAGGAGGAGTACATCAGGAAATTACCCCCATGCCGGGTGAAGATCCTGTCAGGTGTTGTCTCATTGTCGCTATCACTGTCAAAACAGTCATTGGGGATTGGTGCAATCATTTAATTAGCTAAATCTATGGAAAAATGTCGGTCATCAACCGCCATTCCAATAATGGTGCCTGCGCCCAGAGTGATACTCCTAAGGTCGCTGTTATCCACCACTATTGGAATGGTGTTGTGTTCTGTATTGACTAGTGGTGTTGGGTTTAACCCCAACCCTTGCTGTTGGAGATGGGCATTGAGGTGAACATATGCGTCAGGATTTTGCAGTTTCTGTCCTCTTAATTTTTACTTCAAGTGGGAATTGTCAGGTCCATTCTGGGATGGCGACTTCCTCTCCAATCTGCATGCAACTGCATATGGCAGCAGTTGAGCTGACCGAAATGCTTTCTCTGGATCATCAAAGTCCATGGGATTACCCGCTAATCGGGACCAGGCTTTTAAGTTTATTAGGTCCAAACTAATGGCAATGTGATTGAGAATGTCACTGCCTAAATAACATGCGGCAGGGACATCTCGCATGACCCAACAATTATGGACTATGCTCTTGTTGCCTATGGAAATTTTGAGCATACACCTGCTATCAATGTAAAGGTGGGAATGGCTGGATCTTTTGGGAGTTTTCGGAACATGGCTCTGCTGATGAAGCTCTTACCATTGTTCACGCACACTCGGGCGCGAACAGAGTCCTTCCCCTCATTTAACTGAATAGGGATGAACAACTGTTCTCCAATCTTCTGAATGTCAGCTATACTTTGAGCTGATTTCTCATCATTTTGGACTATGGAAGTGGGATTTTCTGATTGTGAATTGGTATAGAATTTCAGAGTATTTCCTTCCAGTGTGGAATGCCACTTGAGACTGGAAGGAAGGTCGATTTTCAGAAATAGAGAGGACTTCCCATCACCAGGTTGTTGTCCTACTGCAATTACTGTCACGTCAGGGATTTTGTTTATTTATTTATTCATTTATTTATTTATTTGTAAAGCAGTGATAGCCCACGGGCATCAGAGCGCTGACAAGAAGACAGGACAACGAATAGTGATAAACAGGACACAAGTAGATTGACCGATTTCCTCAAAGAGATTTAGCCTGTTCCGCGGAGTTAATTGAAAAGTAATGTTTTCAATTTTTTACAGAATTAAATGTAGTTGGACTCGAGCTTCAGTGAGGTGGGAAGTACGTTCCATTTTTTTATACTTAGAGTCGGAAAAGCTTTTCCAAGTCCATGCTGCTTTTTTGTTGTGTATGTTTGTAGTTGGCCTCTATTAGAGGATCTGAGCCACCTAGTTGGGGCATACCAGTTGAAATGTTTCTTAAGGTCGGCTGGCGCATTGCCGTATAGGCAATGGTGAACCATCGTGAGAGAGTTAAACGTGATTCTTTCTTTCATGGCCAACCAGTGGAGGGCCTTCCTTTCGCCAGTGATGTGTTCCCTCCAAGTTCTTCCTGTGATGGTCCTGATGGCGTTATTTTGAATCACTTGACATTTCTTCACGCAGTTGCTGTTTGCTCCTAGAAGTAGGGCATTACCATAATCCAATCTGGATAGTATTGTAGCCCTAGCGATGGTCGTGCTATTCTTTTGGTCTAATAAAGGTCTGATTTTTTTTAGTAATATCTGGTGATATTGACAGTTTTTCTTTAGGTAAGCTGTGTGGGGTTCTGCACCTAATGAAGCTTGAAGGTATACTCCTAAGGTCTTCACTTTTTCAGAGATCGATATTTGGGTGTTTTTAATGGAAAATGAGGAGTAGAGTGGACTCAATTTTCTTCTGGACTGTGTGGAAGCGAATATCATGAGCTCGGTTTTAGAGCCGTTTAGACACATCCAATTTGCTTTCATCCAGCAATCTATGATGTTATATAAAGATGAGAGCATGTCACTGTCCTTGTCGTAATCTCCACTAAGTTCTAAGACCAGCTGGGTATCATCAGCAAAGTTCGTAAAGAATAAACCCGTTTGGGAGAGCATGGTACAGAGGCAGTGCATGTAAAGGTTAAAAAGAAGTGGGGAGAAACTGGCTCCTTGTGGGACGCCACAGTCTACCGGTTTAGTATTAGATGTTTTATTTCCCCAGACAATCCTCAATTGCCTGTTTTGAAGGAATGAAGCTATCCATTCGGGTGCCCCTGATGAGCAATTACCTGATTTTTTCAGGGCTTCTCTGAGTTTTGTGTGGTCCAGCAAATCAAAAGCTGCCGAGAGGTCCAACAATATCAGTAGGCCTGATTTGCCTTTATCTAATATTGACAGCATTTCTGTCTGAAGATCTAACAGAGCAGAGTCTGTACTATGGCTGGATCTAAATCCGGACTGCTGTGGGTGTAGTAAATTATTTTCATCTACATATTTTTGTAGTTGTCCTGTAGCAACCTTATCCAAAATTTTCAACAGAAAATTACAGTTGGTTATAGGTCTAAGTTTGGCTGGGTCTTGCTGGTTAAGGTCCGGTTTCTTTGGCAGGGGGGTGACCGTAACAGTTTTGATGATGTTGGGTACTGTTAAGTCCCTGAAAGAAGCGTTAACCATTCTTGTAAGGAAGGGGGCGAAGATAGCTATGTTGTCCAAAATAAATTTTGGGGATAATACATTTTCCGAACATGATGTGCATCTCATGCTGGAAAGTGTTTTTTCCATTTCATCAAGAGTGATGGACCTGAAATGAAATTTGGGGTTTTCTGATTTGGTCTTATTCTCTAGAAGATTCGTGTCAAATGAGGAATTTGTAGTCTGACAATTTATGATGTTTTCTCTAGCTTTGACACTGTTGTTTGTTGTTTTGAAAATGGAATTCAATGTGATCCTGTTTTTGTTCAACCATGTGGCATGTGCCATTTAAACTAACATGGTTGATGCTATGTTTTAATTTTATTGGTCGGTTAGTCTGGGTCCAGAGGACCTTGTTTACACAACTATTAGGGGAGACAATCAACGCAGGATGTCATTCCCCAGTAAACATGGTGTGCCCTCTGGAGTCACAACTATGACCGGGTGTTTCACCTTGTGTCTCCCAATTTTAATTTCTAAATCTGCAGTCCCCTCGACAGGAATTTCATTCCCATCAACGTTCTGAAGTTTTCCAGGAAGAGGGGCGAGAGGGATCTGGAATCTCTCCCCCCTTCCTGAATTCAGCTGATCAAAGGCTCTTTTTGACAGAAGGGTGTCTTGGGATCCAGTGTCCACCAGTGCCAAAAATGTACATTGCCCTTGTATTTGAACCGGGGCATAAAATCTTCCCTCCTTCTCCTCAAGGGGGCAAAGATAATGTGCATTTTGGGCCAATTCTTTACTCTCGATTCTGACTCTTGATTCTGACACAGGGGTAGTTTGGGCAGAATTGTTTTTTTTTGTTTTTTTTTTTATTTAAAGTGCATTAGCCACAATTTGACTTTTAACACATTTCACAACCAAAATATTACATAAACAATAAAAACAAACCTTTACAGCTTTTAAGTGCACATATCTCATAATAAAAAAAATTTAAAAAATCAAGATAAAACGACGAGATAAAAGAAAATCTAACAACCAACTTTTTTACAAAAGAAAATTCAAGTTGTTACTAGCTTCCATTCCTTTAAAACTCTACCCACTTCAATTGATAAAGCCATCTCATTTCCCGACGATAACCTCGCCCAGAAATCATCAGAATTTAAATGAGACTCATTATGAACAAATCTGCCAAAAGAACTAGCCCTGACACTCCAAGTCCCAGGGCACTTAGAAAGTAAATGCTTAGTAGTCTGAACTTCCATAGTTAAGCATCTATCACAGATTGGAGCAGTACCCCCTTCTTTATCCCTTATAGCAAGTAATTCCAGGGTAGGGAGTAGATTTAAACGAAATCTCAAAAAAGCAGATCTAAACCAAAAGCTAGGGGACTTCTTAAGATAAGCCGGAAGGAACGATAAACGCTTATCTAAGAGTGTGAGGGAAGCTGGTCTTTTAGTTCCCCGCATCTCCTCAATCGTATGAATCCAATCAGCCAGTTTAAATTTTTTCTTCACTTTTAAATGGTTCTGTAGGAGGGACTCAGCATCAGAATCACAACGGGACAATAATTCCAAACATGTTGATTCTAACCTACATAGAAAAACGTTATTGCCATGTACCCGCTCTACATCAGAATCTTCGAAAAGTGAATTCTTAGGGAGATCAAGAATTGACCTATAAAGAGTAAGCCACTTCCAGGCTAGCCATGATCTGAGTGAAGACAGACCAAACTCATTTCGTAGGGAAACGATCGGAGCACAATCAGGGAGTCCCAAAGTACGTTTCCAAATCTTTGATTCGAAAACATCCCAGTCTAAGTCAAAGGCTAGAGGATTGTAGTCCATGCTATATAGAATAATGGGAACTACCTTCCCGATATAAAATCTTATAAGGGGAATGATGGTAAATCTGCCAAACTTAGAATGGATTTTTTTCATCTGGGCTCCCAACTTGATCAATTCTAAATCCATAGAAGCCATCAGATTAAACCTACTTGGGAAGGATCTTAATTCTGCTCCCAAATGGGTTAATTCAGAGACAACCTCTACCTGAGAGTGGTCTAACCTACAACTCAAATTCTTCACTATTTTATCAGGCCTCCTGAATACAAGAATCTTAGATTTTGAGGGATGTATTCTTAATTTATTAATCCTGGCATAAGATTCGAAAGCACTTAGCAGGCGCTGCAGCCCCACTTGTGAGTAGTCGAACACTACTATATCATCGGCATATGCTAGCCAATTAATTTTGGCATTACCGATGGAGGGAGATATCAACCCAATATTCTGTAGCCAATCAGCTAGGTCCGGCATAAAAAGGATGAAAAGCAAGGGAGCCAATAAACAACCTTGGCGAACCCCTCTAGTTATCCTGATTTGGTCAGAGAGGAAACCGGACCTACCCAGTCTAACCCGCATATATTGTTAGAATGCAACTCTATTAGAATAGAGAGTAAGCCAGCGGGTATATCCCAGGCCACTAATTTTCCCCATAATAGATTTCTATCAACCATATCAAAGGCCTGTGATAAGTCAATCCAGGCTCCAAAAAGAGGAGGGCATCCCTTGATGAAGGACTTCGCAGCTAAGCAGCTCAAGACTAACCCATTCAGTGACGTCGACAGACCCTTTCTAAATCCAGATTGCTGCTTCGGAATAATTCCCTTCGTTTTTGCCCAAAGTTCCAACTCCCCTATAACAATACCCGAAAAATGTTTACTATCGGCGTCTAGGAGAGAGATGGGGCGATAATTAGAAGCCAATAGCCTATCTCCCTTCTTATAAATAGGAATGAGTCTCCACGAATCATGGATTCTCATCCGGGTGATAATATTATCAAAAAGGGCTTTAAGGACCTTCGCCCATGTTTCTGGATCCGATTTAAAGATCGAGTTACTTAATCCATTCGGTCCAGAAGCTCTGGACACTGAAGATTTTTTAATTAACAGTTCTATATCTAGAACGTTAAACTCAAGCACCCAACTATGGATTACGTCAGCAACCGAGCATAATGAGGCATCAGAACCATATACCTTCGAAAAATGTTCAATCCACACCCCCTCTTGAATAATAGAATCTTGTTTCTGATGTTGAGTAGCCTCATTCATATTGACTAAAGACCAGAAATTTCGGGAATTCTTAAGAGAAAGGACATATAACATTCTCTCAGCATCTTGCTGTAATATCAGATGATGATGTGCACAAATCCAATTCCTGTAGTTATTTTTCAGCTTTACCAACCCCTCCCCATAGGCCTTCTCACACAATCCCGCTCTCCTTAGGATCAATATCTGGGACCTCAATTCCTTTTTACGATTTATAATTTGAGCATTAAAAGAGTGTTTATGTAACTTGTGAGTTTTCTGCGCGTGGGGCTCCACTACTGCCTGTGCAGACAGGAAATTCAGGAAAACACTAGGAATACAAAAGTCAGACAAAAACTGATTAGATAAATCGCTCGTCCTGAGGCGCAGCTCACTATTTAATAACTGACCTCCTTTTTGAAATTTTCTAATGGCATTACCTGAGTTATTAACAAGGAGCTTATGATCATAACTAAAAGTTGCTGGAGCACAATCATACGATACAGTCACCTTCAGCATAGCATGGTCATCAGGATTCCCTTCTCCAACTATCAAACTGTTACAATTTTGAAAAATATTGCTAGAGACAAAGAAATAATCTATCGTGGAGAATGAAATACCTCTGTGCCAAGTGGGGGAATTAGGAATATCCCCCCTTATATTTCCATTCAACATAGATAGATTCCAATCCTGCATAAACCTTAACCATATTTTTCCATTCGTAGACTTCTGCTTACACTTGCCTGATCTGAGATCCACAGTAGAGATGCATTGAGAGTTAAAGTCCCCGGCAATAAGAATTTTATCCCCCGGGTAACGGATAGAGCAATCAAGTAAACCCTCCGAGAGAGCACACAGAAACTCACTAAGTAGAAAAACACCCGAGTTCCAGTAAAGGTTTACCACAATCCAGCTTAAGCGTTCATTGGAGTTTCTCAAAGATACTCTTACCATGAGGATCCCCTGGATACTATTTGAGACAATTACCGAGGATTTAAACATCTCGTTACTAGAGGCCACCAGCAAACCCCCCATTGGTCTATCCATCCCAGGAGCCAAGGCCAACTGTTGAAAAATTGTGAATCCATCAATGCCTACTAGACCAGTTAGCCAAGTTTCTTGAAAAAGAATTAGATCGAAAGTTTTGAAAATTTACGATCTCCTGGGCTCCTCAGAAAAGGATGTGTAGCCTCTAGTATTCCATGATAGCACATTAACTTGAGGCGACCCTAGAGCTTCGGATGGGTCATCCCCATTTTAAGAAAAACTTGGGAGATCACTTCAGGTAGCATATCCCACATATTCGTTGAGACAGTTGGGGGAAAATCCTTACTGGTTGCCCCCCATCGGTGATCTTGTTTGATTATCCGGCGGGACTCGGAAACAGTAATTATCGGGCAAGTACGAGAGATCTTCAGGCCCCTCTGCTCCCATGCCACCGCCTCACCCATAATTAGATTCAAACCCAGACTTGATTTCAGTTCTATTGCCACTATATTAGTGTCAGTATCATATGGGAGGCTCACTGCTTCAATGCCATTTGAAGAAAAATACTTCAAAGCTGGGATTGACTTCAATTCCGTTATTATTGCCGAACGATTTAATGGAGAGTCAACACATGAAGATGCAATTTTTCTTGATAAAAAACTTTCAGATCTAAGTTCTGTTTGTACAGTTCATCAGG
The DNA here is from genome assembly GCF_040938575.1 of Ambystoma mexicanum. Lineage (NCBI taxonomy): Eukaryota > Metazoa > Chordata > Amphibia > Caudata > Ambystomatidae > Ambystoma > Ambystoma mexicanum. The sequence continues at coordinate 906,680,960 of NC_090922.1, forward strand.
CAACTGAGATGCTAGGACAAAATTTCCATTCTCCGTCAAAGAGCCTAAACCAGATGAGGCATCTATTCCTGCAGCCAGTGGTGCACCATCATACAAAGGGCAAGCCGATCCAACAGACGGACGCTTGATTACAGCAGCAGTATTAGCTTGCGAGTTTTCACAGCTAGAGAATCCCCCCTTGTCTCCCTGATCTATCACCAACCTCGCTGATTTTTTCAAGAAGATAGGAGCAATTTTAACCAGAGGGTTAGACGGCAGCTTTTTTTGTTTAGCCATTAAAAAAGATTGGAGCAATTTTTTTTGGTTGGTCCACATAGTCAGTTTGACTTCCCACAGTGGATTTACCACCAGGCACTATCGTTTCATCCACAAGATGTGCTTTTTGGGATTTTGATTTGGGAATTTTCTTCCCTTTTTTGGAGGAAGGAGACTTCGCCACAATCTTTTCGGATTTTTCAGGAGTTTCTTGGTCAACATTTGATTTTCGTGGATGCTGATTAGATCCAGAATTGATCTGTTTTTTTCTTTCCTTTCCCCTTTTTGATTACAGGGGTGATGGCTTCACTGGCTGATAGCCTCCTATTTTTACTCTTTTTTTTGGACTTCCCATTTAATTTCTTCTTCCTCGGGACTGCTAAATCCGAATCCAAAGAGGAAATATCTATTGGAGAATCCTCGAGTGGTACCCCCACTTGAGGGTCACTATCTGCCAGGGCAGCCAATCTCACGAACTCCTCCATCACAGATATCGAGAGGGGAGTATCATCAACCATGGCCTCCACATGAGGAAGAATGGGGGGACCTAAAGGGCCTTCCTGTGATTGATTATCCGAGCGATCAGCTTTTTCTAATAAGATCAGGGACATCTTTTTTAAATCCCCACATAAATCAGTCAAAAGGGCCATTTTACATGATTGGTCCTTTACTTCTTTATGGAGCTTAGTCAAAAACCCTCCCAATGATTCATTGACTGCTGATTTTAAGGATATCATGGCAATTTCATTTAGTTCCAAGTCCTTGTTCATCTCCATTAGTATACCCGTATGCTGGTAGACCTCAGTTTTCAAAGACTTTAACCAGAGAGGATAGAACAAAGTTTAGAGCTGTTATGGTGGGTGGCACAAGTTCTTCGGTAGAATTCTGAGCAGACGCTACCGGCCCCTCTGGTTCAGGTAGGGAAGTAGGCAGCTCCTGAGGGATCTCCCGAGAACTTACTTCGACCGATGTTGAAGTCCTTCCCCTATCAGGAGTTGAGACTACCGCTTCTAACTCCAACATATGCTCATCTCTAGGCTCAATGAAGACCTCAGACTGTTGAATCGCAGAGTTCTCTAAATGGACTACGCCGATCCTAGGGACTAACAAGTGAGGCATAATATTAGTCAGGGAAGGGTCATCCAAGGAGCCCAGTTGATTTAGAATCACGTTCTTCATGGTAGAGGTCCTCAGGGTGAAGTCAATATCACCTTGGAATCGCGTACAAGTAGGTTGGTTTAAGGGCGCTGACAGGTCCTCCATATGTGATACAGAATATGGCAGAGCCGAAGCTGCTGGAACCTGATCATCTGATGGGTATACACCTGGAGGAAGGAAAATACCACCACCCGTTTTATAGGGTTTGAAGAAGGATTACCTCGCTCTTGCCTTCTCTTTACGTGGTGCCTTCTTCCCCATATCCACCGGAGTAGAGTGTAATGGTCTCGGAGCTTCTGTGGGAACAGCCGCACTATGAAGGTCATACATGACCCCCTATTCGATTCAAGGCAAGATTTTTGCTGAAAGTAGTGCTTCTTCAAAAATTAGGTCAGGCACCCCCAAGGGGCAGGAAGAGGGGACGGAGGAACAATACAGACAGGCAGATTGCAGACTCAAGACAATCAGTTATCTATCCGCTACCTCCCTCCACTCCTGATAACACCTGGTCAAACCCTTTGTCACTTATTATAGCCACAAAGGTATTAATGGGTAGACTGACCACACTTCACAAAGCAATTTAGATTAGAGTGTGATTGGGTTGGTAAGTAAGTATGTGTCAGGTAGGGATATGTAGAGAGGGGGGGGCACTTCTTTTGTAGAAACCCTTTTCACCCTATCTCGGCCTTTATCAGATACAAAAGGCTGACACCGAGTTCCTCAAGTAAGTCCCCACGCCCCCCACCTTTGCCTTGACCCTTTACCTTTTGTTTTTTACCTGTTAACCGTTATCAGTTAGGAGTTGGCACCAGGGAGTTGGCAGATGGCAGTTTTCTACAGTCCTACTGCCTTCCCCACCAACCCCCCCGCAGCACAACTCACTCTGAACGAGTAGGGTGGATCTAGCGGGTCCCGCGGGAAACAGCTCCGCCCAGGAAGAGGCTGGTAAGCAAAAAGAGAGCGCAGCGAGGGCAATCCCAGGGCCACGCCACGCAATCCAACACTCGGCGCCCGTTTCTGCACTTGCCACTCGCCATTCGCCACTCGCCACTCGGCAGCCGCTAACCGCCAGTCGGCACTCGATGAACAGCCGGCCGACCTCAGCTCCTGCGATCCCGCAATCCGATCACAAAGCTGCGCCTCTTCCGTAGAGGAAAAGACCGTAAGACGTCAAGCCATCAAGCCGCACTGAAAACGCTTAGCTTAGCCGCTTAGCCGATCAGCCGCTTCCGACAGCCAAAAAAGTGAGTATAATTAGGAATTTGGTGCTGGAGCTTGGGAATCTGTAAGAGAAAGGTGGCAGTTGGATATTGGGGGAGTTTTGGGATCCCCTGGTTCAGATTCTGGGCTGCCCCCTGCCCCTTTTTGGAGGCAGCCCCCAGAACATGTTTGGGCAAGGTGATTTTCTGGCTTGTCATTCTGGTTTTCAATCATGAGCAATTCTAACTCAGTCCCCACATTTACCCAGTCTTGTTTAGGATCTCTCGGGACCCATTTTTCTTTGGGAGGGGTTCCCCCATCCCTGAAGGAGAAGATCCTTTTCCCAAGAGTCCTCTGAGGACCCCTCTCCTTCAAATTGCAAGACACTAACCTCCTCCACAAAATGGTTTTTTTAGGCCCTTTATTTCTCCTACCCGCCCTCTGTTCCCTAGGTTGCAGACTTTGGGGGCCAGGAGATTTTGGTTCCGGTTCCTGGGTTGCCTGGGGCTTTTCACAAGTGGGGAAGGAAGCTTCCTCTGAGGCTTAACACCCCCATTCCCCTGTGCCTCCTCCCTGGGAACTGGTGGGTTGTCGGGGTTCTCTCATCGTCATTGCTCTGGAGTACCAGACTCTTGATTTGTGGAGTTCTGCGCCAACATGCTCATCTGAGGGTTCTGCTGAGCCCTCAACATGCGACCCAGATCCTGTGACAAGTTCTGGACCTGGCGCTCCAGTTGGGACACCCGCTCTGGCTGGTACGGGGGTCTCTGGTCCATCCTAGGTGGATCACGGGAAGGGTAACTGTCCCTTCTTCCATAATACCCTTGGTTGGGATAGTTCGGGTCACCCTCCACCCTTGGCCTCCCCTCTCCCAGATTGGGCTGTCTGGGCTCAGGACAGTGGGGAAAGAAAGGAGGGTTGTTTAGGGGGTTGAAGTTTGGCGGGTACCGGGGAAAGAAGCTCAACCCGGCATTTGGGGGTTTACTGCCCTCCTGGGGAAAGTTAGGAGGGAAGTTTCCTGGGTTGGTAGCTACCTGGTTGGATCACCCCCCTTGGGCTGGGGGAGTCCACACATACCCCAGGATGGGTCTCTTTCCCTTGTAACAGGGGCTAATATAATCAGGGGAATTAAGGTTCCCATTGGTGGGGTTACCTCCCTGACTACCTGTTTGGGATTGCCTGAGGGCCTTCTGGTTCTTTGGTTAGAAGCTGGATTCTGTACAGGAATATTTTTAGGCGCCCCCCGATCTCCAGATCTAAAATGGGGCAACCTTCACCTCTGCCACCTTAGCAGCAGCAGGGGTGTTGGCTGGTTTGGGGTTTATATTTGTATTTTTATTCTCTACCGGTTTCTGCACTTCATAAATACGAGTCACCTGTTCAATGACCCAGTCTAGTGTTCTCTTCTCGTGAAAGTCCCTCAACAGCTGGGTCATGATGTATTTAGGGAGCGCATGAAAGAAGGCATTAATGAACTCGCTACTGTCTGTGCGCACCCTCCTGGTGGTCTGCGCAAAAGCACGTTTTAGTTCTTGCACACATTCTTGTGGGGCCCCACATTGCAGATTGTAGGCCGCATTGCGGGCCTCTTGGGGGTCCCTATGTACAGACATTTTTTTTAAGGTGGCCGCCCTGTAGGTGGACCATCTTAAGTTATTTTGATCCTCCATCCCCGCAAAGAAGCTGGAGTATACAGGGGAAAATGTCCGCTTGACATATTGGATGCAACTCTGGCTATCTTTAAGGTGGAAAGTATCCATCATTTGCTCGTTTAACTCAAGGTGCTCCCAGACTGAATACTTGGCATTTTTTGTGATAGGGAGTTATGACGCTCCTAATGGCCTTGATCTGTTTCAGGGGATCTTTTAGGAGAGCCTTCTTAATTTTGTTGGCCTTTTTAGCCTTAGTCACCACTCATCCTCTGACTCAGAGGCACTGCTACAGGAGGTGGCTATCTGATCCTCTAGGCCCTGATTACGCGAGCTTGAGAATGGCTGGCAGAATGTGGGGGCCTAGTTTCTTGATGCCTGTGGCGCTCAGAAGAGTCTTTTGACTCTCCCCTGCTCCCAGGATTGGCTGGGTACCCCTCAGCCCCCTACTGCCCTAGCTGGGAAGAGGTTTTTAGGATACCCTTTGTGGGCCTGCTTTCCTGGAGTTCCCCGCCAAGTTTTGACAGACTGATCCTTTGGTAGGCGGTATTTTTGGGGATCCAGTTCCCTGATTCTCCCCTCACTGGAGTCTTCCTGATCAGAGAGGCTAGCCCAACATTTGGGAATCTGTACAGAGACGCCCACCCATCCATTTACTCAGAGGCGCTGATCTGTCAGTCCCCTGTTGCCAATTCTGCTGAAGTCTACCATCCCGTGGCCCTGGGTTCATACGAGCCAGTGGACATGAAGGCGGCAGAGTCCATGGTACTGAAGGGGTTAGAGTGCCTGATTGCAGGGGTCCTGATGTTATGCTCAGGGGTTTGTCTGTCCCTTCCTACCTCTTCTCTTTCAGCCCCTATTCCCTGGTGACATGCCAAAATCTGACTCTTTTGCTCCTCTATGAAGGCCTTACTGGTCTCAATGATTTGCTCTTGCATGGCTATCTGGTTGTGGAGCCTATCATTCTTTTCACAGAGAGCCTCATCATCTCTCTGTGCTTCCTGCCTGGCTTGGAAATACTGGGCCAGTTTTTGCTGCAGGAGACTCATCTCCTGAGTTTTGTTATTATTGGTCTGAGTGTTCTTTTCCAGAGCATCCCCCACCCGCCTGATGTGCTCTAGTAGCTGTTCATATTTGGTTTTAACTTCACTAAGCTCCTGGAGGGCCAGCTTTCTTTCCTCTAACATAGTTTTTAATTAGCTGACTTCCTGGCCTAAGGCGTCCCTCTCCTGACTTAGAGTGCCCCTCAGTGCAGCCAGGTCGTCCCTCTGTTTTTTTAAATGCGCTGGACTTCTGGCGCTCATCAAATTCTGTTTGAGATTCTAAATCTTTAAGAATTCATTTATTGTTTTCCTACTTTAATTTGTCTATAGGTCTTGTAGGATAACTAGCTGTTCTGCACAGACTCTGTTAAAAGTTAATTGATGCTCCAGTTTCTGTTGACTCTGTTGTAAAGAGTCAACCCTTTCCTGACACTCATCTTGCAGTGTCTGTAATTTGGTATTGTGCTCTGCCTTTTCTTGCTGTAAGAGAGCCAGATCTTCTTTTAATTTGGTAATATACTGCATAGCCTCTGTTTCTGATTCTTGGCTCTTCTGTAGCCTTTGCCCTGCAGAGTCTAGCTCAGTTTGGATTTTCTGTAGCGTTTCCCCTTGCTTCTTTGCCAGAACTAGGTTTTCTGCATGCTTTTCCTGCATTACTCCTATGTGGAGGTACAGGTAGGCTGCTATTTTGGCAATTTTACACTGCTCCTCTTTTATTTTTGGGGCCATGTACAGTTCGCTAAGCACTTGGTGTAATGGGCCCTTGTCCTGCCATGTATCTAGGTCTATGGCTGCGACCTGTTCTTCTATTTGCTGCAGCCATACCTGTTCATTCTGTTCGGACCACTCACCCCTGACAAACAGTTTGTGCAGGGGGTGTCCCCTAGCAATATTAATCTCTACTGGGATCGCCATTTTGGAAATATCAATTTCCTTATGACTTATTTCAGGGTTAATTAATTTTTACAAACAGGCCCGATTTTTAGAGTATATATTTTGAGAGGTGCTTGTACAGTGTAGCACAGTACCCCAACCCAGCAAGGTGTCTGTACCCTGCAGGCTAGTATGCTGTGTTAGACTTTCACGGGTGGTATCTCGAATTCAGAATCACGGCACGAGCCCCCAAAAATCACTTAAGGATTTCAATCAGGCACGCACCCAGGTCTCGCCTAGCATGTAGTGCGCAATGAAATCCTTATTTATTTGTGTCTATAAGTTCAATATTCTGAATGACATAGCACTCATATCACACCCTTCTCAAAATACCCCCAGGTCACACTGAACCAGGAATCAGGCTAGTTTGTAAAAGGTAAATATTTATTTATTTAGGTATTATTCAAATCACACATACATTTTTATATATATATATAGATATGGGGCAGCAATCACCAAGCGGTGACAATACAATGAAAAAAATAAGTAAAGCAATTTAATTCACTTATAATAATGCAGAATAGAAAACACAGGAAAAAGAACAGTTTTGGTTTGTGAACAGATAGCGTTTAGGTTAACATTTCCCCCTGCAAAGTACTGAAGGTACAAATGAGCAATCCTACACAGATGTCAGTTAATCAGAAGGTATTCAAGAATGAAAGACAATGTCTAGAACTTTATTTCAATCTTCCCTCCCCAAACAAGAGAGAAAACATTTTTTGGAAATTGACACTTTTAAAATGACAGGTGAAAAATGGCTTTGTGAAATACTGCAAAATGGTCAAAAATGCCTCAATAGAGAAAAATTCTTAGGAAAGCAACACTAAACAGGTCCTAACAAAAATGAGCTACCAGATAAACAACAGTACACACTTTAGATCAGGATGGGATTTCAGAAACACTTTGGATGGGGAAAAAAGACATGTGTAAACTTTTGCTAAAATGTCAATTCGCGGCCAAATTTCACTATGCAACTTTTGATAAAAACGGGTCAAATACACTGAGATGCAGTATATGGTTGTGGGGGTAGCTAAGGGTCTCAGGTATCAGTGAGTGTTGAAATTTCGTTTCTATCTTTAAATTTGAAGACGTTATGGAGGTTTTAGTGAGAGGCGTTTTTGCAAAATAGGCGCGAAAATGAAAACAGAAATTCGGTTTTAAAAATGACAGATTGGTTTCATTACACTATATTTATGACTATGAAAAAGAGAATGCCACACATGAATTACCACAGTTATGTGGCCAGCGTAACCTTTCACGTGGTGGATACTCCATTTCTTTCTGGAATTTACTTTAGTTATTCAAAATCACTAATGACTTAGGGTATGGTAAAAAAAAATGAGGAAAATCAGTGCAAGAATTGTTTTGACAATACTAGGGTTCTGAATTTAAAGATGAGATGGGTTAAGACAATGCAAATATACTATGGGTCACTGTTCTTTCTATTAATACTTACAGTCCCTTGTAATTAAAATTGGAATGTCAAAGTTCTGGTTATCGGATCGGGTCAGGTCTACCAGTAGCAGGGCACTTCTGGAGGGATTGGATCAGCGGCGCGGTTCTGGTCAATTTTGCACTGCACCTCCGACTGGATTTGGATGGGTCATTCTGGTCACTGGACATGGCAGATTAGCGGGATGCAAGTTTTCCCGCGGGCAAGCCTTAATGGTAGCAAGCCAGACTGAATCAGAATTATTCTTTTAGGTTTTGGGATGGTTGAATTTGGGCCTAGCTAAAAAGAGTGCAGCAATGCTAAGGCCTGGATTCTGCAAAGAAATCCGGAGTCAGCTGCAAGGTGAAGAGTTCTGGACAAGATGAAGAAGTCAGGAACAAGACGCTGGGCGGAAATCTGGATGTGTTCTGGAAGCAGTGTGTCTTATGTGTGGTGAAGTTCCTATATTTATACTATCAAGTGACATTACCAAGTTTATGGTGTGGGCAGAATTTAAAAACACACCCCGATAGCTGTGAGTGGCCACAGGCACTTGCCTTGTTTTGGTTGGCAGTCAGAACAGAGCTGTCTTCTTTATGATGGGATTTAGGAACTCCCACATTGATGTTGACCAAAACTTAACTTTTGCACAAATGTACATTTCTAAAATAATGTTCCCTAATAAAATCGGACATATACATTTCATATTTGATGGGCTATATTCACATTCAATCCCCATCTCAGTGAAAGCTGTCTTTCTCATTCTATAGAATTTTCTCAATTTTAACCATAACAGTTTGGATTAATAGTTTCTAATTCGGTACATCTCTGGGCGCTTATCAGTGGATCACGTACATACAATATTAGGCTTGCAACATTAATATTTCTGCTACAATAATTTTTTTTTTTAACTTTGGTTCCTTAAGTGGTACAGGTTTCATCAATGTCTTCAAAGCAAAAGCCTAAAATTAGGTTAACATTTACCAATTTTTAGATTTATCTTCCTTTAGGTTGCACAGGAGTTTCAAACCTACCCACAAATACAGATTTAAACACCAAAACGTTCCTTTGAACAGAGTTTTTTTTTCTCTCCTTTCAGCAAACAACAGCTGTCAGATCCCATTGATCAGGGTGGGGTGTAGAGGGAAGCATCCTGCCCCTCCCCAGCAGAGCCTGTCCTTTGTTATTGGCTCAGTCAAAAGACAAATGTCTAATGAAGTATATTGTGCTCCATATGGGAGAACCATTAAGGCTTCCTGTAGCAAGGGGTTGTCAAACTGAAGTGTCAAACTTTCCTCAGGCTGGCCACTGCTTTAAATAGGCAAATGTTGCAATTTCTTCAGGAAAAAGAAACACTTTTAAACTGGGTTTGACATCTAATTTTCTTATGCAGCTGTCAGGCAGTGTGGCCTGGATTCCTCTGACTGTACTGGATGATCTGTGGTTTCAGCACACTTTAATTTCAATAGTTCACTTGGAAAATGCCTGAAATTAGTGCCAAAACAGCACATTTTCGGATTTTAGCCCACTTCTGTGGCCACTTCATGTGCATTCTCCTGCAGGGAGTTCTTGTTTTGACATCAACTTTGCCTGTGTGTGGCAACGTGGTGCAGCCTTTTTGTGATTTATGAACCATGCACAGTTTTGACGCGAACAGGGGTTAGCGCCTCCATTTTTGGTAGTTTTTTTCCCCCATTGGCAAAGAGGTGTAGTGTGGCGCATTGGCATGGGTTGAAATATCCCACAGGTGGTAATAATTAGATGCCAAAAGTATGATTTATGTATGTAAAATGTGTATGATTTTTTTATATTTTGATATTTGTGTAATAAATGGATGGTTTTGTATTGAATACGATTGTGAATTTTGTCTAACCTCATCACCAAGGTTCACCTCGGAAGAGTGACAAAGATATGGATGCCAAAAGTAAGAGTGACGAAGTATGGAGGATTGGTCGACCAGAGGTGGAACTGAAGAGAGGGTAGCAGGAATGCCCCTCGTCACCCCAATGAACAAGACGGACCGAAGAGTCAAGAACGCCCGAAGTCACTCATTTGGACAACCCCCAAGTGCACCACTGACTGACACGTATGCAGAGATGTTTTCCCTCAGACAGCCATTCCAACCTTATCCAGCGCATGTCCTCATGGATAGAGGTGACTCGACAGTGATCATGGATCCGAACACCATTGATTAAATGCCAAGAAGCCACTGTTCTGATGTCTTTAGTGACACCACGACGTAGCTGCGTTAGCCACGAAGAACACACGCAACCATGCACAGTTTACACAAACACTCACTCGCATACACTAACAACATGCTTACACAGTTCTGTAGATAGACAGATACATATTGTCAAAGCAACACTAAACGAGAGATACCGAGCAAGCATGCAGATGCTTATGGCAACTCACCCTATGGGAGTACAGGGGTATATATGGAGCCTGGTAGGACCACGTTCAACTAACCTATAGGAAACATAGCACTATATAAGTATGTAGAAATCATATTATAAGTCTAATGAAAATCACAGAAGGCCTTAAACTGCAGGACACCAAACAAGGGAAGCAGACTCAGGCTGCACGAAATGGGAAGACCAAGCTCACAGCCAAGGCCAGAGATAAACCTGCGTAGTCCAAGCTTCAGACGACAAGGGGCCAGCTGCAGGAAAACAGAATAAATCCTCATAAATGCAGACCCAAAGAGCTCGGTTTTATAGTCCACAACCATGTGATGCGCCCAGAAATAGACATTGGGTATTCACCCATGGTGGGAGGACGAACTCTTCTAAGCAACCCAGACGAGAGGTGAAAAAAATGTTGCAACATGGAGCACACTCTCATAGGCAAAGGTGGCGTTACTACCAGATACATTTGGGACACAGTCATTCACATTACCTTGGAGAGGGCTGAGAACCGAACTGGGTCCCAGGCCTGGGGGGACCAGTCCCAAACAATTAGGAGACAGAAATCCAGGGGTGGATGGCAGAGGGCAAAAGCCAACGGTAAGTCTGCGACCCTGCAACAATCTCATAGATAATTTCTTGGGGACGGGGCAGGTCAGCCACCTGACATGGAAGGTCCAGTAGAATTAGACCTATACTTACCCTCTATAGGGTCTACCACTCTGAGCATCCAACGGGAGTAAGGGATAGGTTTTTGGGGGAGTGCCCCAGTGATGATGCAATTTGGTATGAAAACGGGGAAGAGCGTCTTGTGAAATTGAAATTACTGGAGAATCGTGATTGTCCTGCATGGTCCATGTTGGTTTTCTAATAAACGACAGTTCAGACTTGCCCTTGGCTGAATCCTCTGTTTATTCTGGGGAAAGGGTTGTTGGGCCCTTAGGAGCCGGACGGGTAAGCTCTTACCCATCCCCAGACCTCTGGCATACCGGGTTTCTCTCCAACACTAACCCACCCACCCTACCCCCACTCACTCTATCCCCACCCTGCTCCCACTCTTTCTACCCCCACCCACCGTAACTCGTCTTTCAACCCCCCCACTCTATCCACACTCTTTCCCCATCCACCCTACCTTCACACTGTCCCTCCACTCATCCACCCAGCTTGCCCCAATCTCTGCACCCACCCAACCTATCCCCACTCTATCTTTCCCCAACCACCCACCCACTGTAACCCAACTCGCTCTACTGCCAGCCACCCAATCCCCTTTCTACTCCCACTCTATCCTCACCCTGCCCTCATTCTTTTTACCCCATCCACCGTACCTCCAGTCTTTCAACCCCCACCCACCTTACATCCTCCCTCTACCGCCACCCACCTTTTGCCCACTCTCTCTACCTCCACCCATCCACCCTATCTCCACACTTTACCCCAGCCCACCCACCGCACCCCTACTCTCTACCCCCACCCACTGTACCCACACTTTCTAATGCAACCCACCTTATCACACCCTCTACCCCACCCACCCTTTTCCCACTCTACCCACCCTCACCCTACCCCCATTATCTATATCTCACCCTACCACCACTCTTTCTAGCCCCACCCTATCTCTACTCTCTCTACCACCATCCACTATACCCCCACTATCTACCGCCACCCACCCTATCTCCACTCTTCCCCAAACACCCACCCTACCCCCATTCACCCTTATCCCAATCTAACCCCACTGACCCTATCCCCACTCCCTCTATCTCCACCCTGCTCCCACTCTTTCTACCCCCACCCACCGTGCCTCTATTCTCTCAACCCCCACCCACCGTGCCTCTACTCTCTATACATCCACTCACCCTCCCCACCCTCTCTACCCTAGGCCACAGTATCTCCACTCTCTACCCCAATGACCCATGCTGCCTCCACTCTCTCTACCGCCACATTACCCCACTCTCTGCCCCACCCACCATATCCCCACTCTTTCCCCACCCACCCACTCTACCTCAACTCTCTCTACCCCTACCCATCCACCTTACCCCACTCTCTGCCCCCACCCTATCCCCAAATAATCCCACTCTCTCTAGCCCACACCCTATCCCCATTCTACCCCCAGCCACCCAACCCCACTCTCTCTATCCCCACCATGCCCTCACTTTCTACCCCATCCACTGTACCTTCAGTCTTTCAACCCCCACCCACCCTATGTCCACTCTACCTACACCCCATTTCCACACTCTACCCCGACCCACCATACCCCCACTCTCTAACGCCACCCACCTTACCACACGCTCTACCCCACACACCCTATTTCCACTCTACCCACACCCACCCCATTCTCTATATCCCACCGTACCACCACTCTTTCTACCCCAACCCACTGTGCCTCTAGTCTCTCAACCCCCACCAACCCTACCTCCACTCTCTCTATCTGCACCCACCCACCGCAACACACTCTACCCCACCCACAGTACCTTCACTCTCTACTCCGACCGACCCAAGCTACCGCCACTCTCTCTACCTCCACCCATCATCCCCACCTCACCCCTCTCCGCCCCACCAATCCCTATCCCCATTCTTTACCCACCCACCCCCACCCATCCACCCTACCTCCACTCTCTCTACCCCACCCATCTTACCCCACTGTGCCCCCACCCTATCGCCACTCTTTGCCCAACAACTCACCCAACACCCACCCACTCCCTCTACCCCCACCCGCTCCCCAGCCACCCTAACCCGACAACTCTATCCCCATCATGCTCCCACTCTTTCTACCCCCACCCACCGTACCTCCAGCCTCTCAACCCCCAACCACCCTAACTCTACTATATCTACCTCCACCCACCCTCCCTCAACTCACTCTACCCCACCCACAGTACCTTCACTCTCTCTACCCCCACCAGCCCATGCTACTTCCATTCTCTCTACCTCCACCCACCTGCAAGACCCCCACTTGCTCTACTTCCACCCACCCTCCCTACCTCTGCACACTATACCCCACTCACCCACCCCCACACTCTCTACCTCCACTTGAAACACTTGTGTATAGGTGCATAAATGCCATATCATATATCACCCTACGTCCACTCTCTCTACCCCCACCCATCCACCCTACCTCCACTCTCTACCCAAACCCATCCACCCACATTACAATACCCACCCTACCCCCACTCTCTCTATCGCCACCCTGCCCTCACTCTTTCTACCCCTACCCACCCCTCTCTCCACACTCACCAACTCCAAACCTCAATCTACCCCCACCCACCCTCCCTACCTCCACACACTATACCCCACCCACACAACCTCAACTCGCTCTACCTCCATCCATCCTATCTCCACTCTACATCCATCCACCATACCCCCGCTTTCTACCCCCAGCAACCATACCCCACTCTCTGCCCCACCCACCATATCCCCACTCTACCCTTGTTCTCTATATCCCACCCTACTCCTACTCGCTCTACCCCCACCCTCCCTACCTTCACACTCTCTACCCCCACCCACCCAACCTCCACTCTCTCTACACTGTGAGAAAACAGAGGGTGTCTCCTCCGCTAGTCCCCAGGGATCTCTCTCCCAGGTGGCCAGGGCACGGTCAACACATTTGGATCCAGACCCTGGGGGTGGACCAGTGCGGGAGGATCACCTGGGTGAGGGGTCTTCGGAGTGGGGGTGAGACAGTCAACGGCAAGAACCGGCATTACCCCCTATTTTGTTTATCCAACCCATCCTTTACTTTAGGATGCTCTGAGGTCCCACCCCCTTTTTACACAAACACTGGACCGAGGAAGAGGGTGACAGAGTAACAACATCAACTTTCACACATCATACTGGCCATGTCCCGCTAATCGGGTCAGGCAAAGTCAGGCACTCATTCTAAGTGCATACACCTATTAGCCCTCCCCACACAAATAAAAGGCACAACCCAAAGACACACTCTGGGCAAGGTGGAACATGAGAATGTGCAGGGCTTCTGGGATGAAGGCAAACCTATTGGAGCAGATCGACGGACCAAGGGGCGAGAGCAGCGGGTCGGAAGCACCCAGAGTTTCCTACTGGAGGGCGTTACGTCAGAGCAGCCACGAGAGACACATGCAGAAGGCCAGATCCCACAAGTGAAAACTGCATTGTGTTTCAAGGACACCAACGACCCTCCCGGGTGAACGGCACAGTTGGGGAGGTGAGGCCAAGCCTGCGGTACTAACCTCGACTTGTGAATTGAAAACCATAAAGCAAAGAAGAAACTCACACAGACAACGAGTTGGCAAGCGACCTGAAAGACTGATGTGTGTTAAAGTTTGAAATGGCAACACTATCACAAGTGGAGGCTGCACGTGTGTGAATGAGATGCGAGGAAAGGCAGACCTGTGAATGAACTTAGTAAAAGGCAGCTGCGAGGTCAGCGATACTACGTAACGGAGTGGTCCAGCAAGAGGGAGTATCCCATTTCAAAAGTCTCTGTGAAAGGTAAATTGTTCAAAGCAAGAAAGCGAATAAACAGAAAAAGTGATATGGAAAAGTTGAACTCCTAGAAAGGGGAACGTATAAGTTGAACTATACATTTTGAGTCAAAGTGGTGCTGCAGTGGTCTGAAAAGTTAGCCACGCACATTCGAAAGCCTTCGACATTCGAAAGTGGTCCGAGTCCGACAGGGGGAGACCCGAAGTGAAGTAAGCTTGGGGAAAGGAACCCTCCTTGGAAGTTGTGTGTTGAACTTTATCGTGAGAGGTCCGAGCCCGGCAGAGGGGTACCTACGAGAACTGTGTGGTGAAAGGTCTGAGCCTGGCATAGGGGGACCTTTATGAACTTTTTGGCTGAAACATTATTTTTGGAAGTCGAGAAAAGAGACTTAAAACATGGAAGGCCAGACGGGCTTCGCTCCATGTTCTGGAACTGTATTTATGTTAGATGTCGAGCCGGAGTGTGTCACCCTGCCTACAGGCACAGCCTTACTCCATGAGGTCCAACGTGGGGAGGAGAGCTAGTTCAACCACATTTAATACATTTGAACACCGATCTTTCCTTTTGCATGCATTTCTCCTTTATTCACTTTTTTTTATTTACAAGAGACAGGGCAGGCATTAGTTTTTGTTAGCATAGGCCATTTTGATTTGACAGACTCCACTAGGACTGCGTTATTTATTATTTGATGGTCGAGACTACTCCCATCTTAGTTATAGGGCAGACTAGGAGTTTCTCCAACCCCAACCATTCTAATAAAGGTTTTACAAATTGTACCCATTTTGTTAATTGTCATAATTGTGATGCCATACAACACCCACCCTACCTCCACTCGCTCTACCCCCACCCATTCACGCTACCTATTCTCTCTACCCCACCCACTGTACCCCCACTCTATACCCCACCCCCAGTCTTTCCACAACCATGCACCCTACTTCCAACTACCCTACTCCCAATTATTCTACCCATCATCCACTCTCCCTACCACCACCCATCCACCCTATCTCCACACTCTACCCCCACCCATCCACCCTATCTCCACACTCTACCCCACCCACTCTACCCCCCTCTCTACCCTCACCCACCTTACCCTACTTTCTACCCCCACCCAATCCCCACTCTACCCCCATTCTCGATATCCCACCTAACCCTCACTCTTTCTACCCCCACCTTCCCATGCAATCCCCTCTCTCTATCACCTACCCTACTTCCACTCTCTACCCCCTCTCCCTATTTCCACACTCACTACCCCACCCACCCTACCTACACTCTCTCTACCCAAAGCCCACCCTAACCCCAATCCCTCTACCCCCACCCATCTACCCTACCTTCTCTTTACCCTCAAACACCTTATCCAACCCCACCCTACCCGTACTCACTTTCCCCAATCATGCGCCCTACACACACACACACCCTATCCCCAATCACTCTACCCCCACCCATCCATCCTTTCCCCCACCCAACCTACCCCCACTATCACCACTCTACCCCCACTGACATTACCTACACCCACTCTCTACCCCCATCACCCACCCTACCGCCACTCTCTCAACCACCCACCGTTACTCTCTAAAACCCATCCATCCCCATTCTCTACTCCCACCTTACTCTCTTTACAACCCACCCACCCACGTCCACTCTCTACCCCCTCTAATCCTTCCTCTCACATGCCCGCTTTATTTTTTATCTTCTCACTCTCAACCTTTCTCCCTCAGATTTCCTCTTGTTCATCATCATTTCCTCCCTTGCTCCATTCTTCTTCCTTCTCATTCTCTTGCAAACCCGTGCCACATATTGCATCCCGCTTTGAAACTTTGTACTCTCCTCTTTGCACCCTGGTGCCTATAAATGCAAAAAACAGCAGTAAACGCCAAAACTATTGGCTTTGGCAATGCTCGTTTCTATACTTAAGGTATATGGTATTGGGTCACCCATAAGGTGCCCAGTCCAAGGGGTGCCTCTCAGGCACCCAGTGTTGGCCCTACAGTGATTTTATCATCCTAAATTCGTTTTAGGGGCTAGGCTGGTGGCAACTAATATTTAGTGTTGGCTTCACCAGGGGATGCAATCTGATATACCACAGTAATAGCCCAATTTGCTTTTATGGTAGCTATTGGGGTACTAATGGGTCTTTTTAAGTTCTACTCCTGGCCATTTTGTTTAGGGGAGTTTCCTTGTTTAGGAAAACCATGAGGCAGGCCTTAAAATGGCTGTTTTGCCACATGGCTCTCTGTGAGCCCACGATGGCAACCTCCATGGTGTTAGGGACTGGTTTAGACCAGTTCGTGGCCCTGGGCAAGCCACTACACTTCCTGTAGGGGTGGGCCTGAGTGTTTGGGTTGGTGGAGTTCTTCACACAAATATATTCAAATGTAAGAAACACAGAAAGTAGCATTCCCTTAGCTTATAAAAAACAAAAAAACAAAGAGCAGATGGAAATACATATGTCAGACTTTATTAGCACCAAGTCAATGTCTCAGAAGTGAGCAAAAAATAACGTTGACTACTTCTCACACGTGATGGTGGTTTTGAGAGCTGCGGACAGCAACATGTGCTGGCATAGGATACAGTTTAGGCGCCAAATCTAGTAATAGGTAAACAAACACCAGCTAGAATCGTATGCTTCCATTTCGATTGGCCGATGTAGATCACATAGGAGAGTTTGGCATGATGGTCATTTTTGATAGTCCTGTCTCTAACGAAAAGATCCTTTAATAATATACAAATCCCCATTATGGAAAAACACTGATTGCTTGATACAACTTGGAGGTAAAAAATGATTGCATGTTTTTTTGGCAGCATTGGGTGGTTCAGCCTTCAGAAATTATAAATGCCACATCATATCATATCTGGAAAAGAAATCTGACTAAAATTCAAACTAGTGCATCTACCATTGATTTCATCCCACACAATTTAATTCCTTGCAGCATGGAAAGTTAAGTATGAATTAAATTATTCAAAATGTTATTGCTAGAATAATTAGGATATTAAAGTATTCTTTTCTTTAAGCAAATCACGAAGGACATGTTCTGAAAGTCCTGGTATAATTTTTCCGTTTTCAAATTTTGGAGACAGAGCAGAGAAGTTAGCAGTTTTGGAAGATGTTTTAAGGACTTCACACTCATCCCTATTTAAAATTATATGAGCCATTTGTAAGCTACGTAGACCGTATCTATGTCCATTTCTCTTTGTGACGTCCGAAATTCTTACAGAAAGGTGCTCAAGAGCAGTTTTTGAACAAATATCTTCATCAGAGGGTTTCTTTTGAGAGTACTCCTGATAAAACACATCCAACAATTTCCTGATTCTTGGGTTTGCTTCACACATTTTTACATCTCCTGTAGAAAACATATTGCAGTTAAAACTGTAGAAACTAGGTGGAAGGGAGTTTCCAGTTAAATTATGAGATGGTCCAGACTTGTTTTTAGTCTGCGGCCGTGATTTAGGAAAATCTTCAACACTACCTTCTATGGTGCTTTCAAGAGATGCCATGCTTTTGCCATCCACTTGCATAGATGAACATGGTAGAGACTCAAACAAACGTCCAAAACCAGAGATCTCATTTCTACTTTCATTATTTTTAACTTTAGGTATGAGCACCTCTTTTCTTCCATAAGTAAACGATAGATCCAATGCACTGCTCTCTTCGGATAGCTGGCTCTGAGCAACTTTATTTTCTTCCATTATAATTGCGACATTAAAAAAGAAACAGAAAACAATGAAGAAAACGCAGTGTGGGTTCGCCCTCACAGTTTTCGTACTTGAACAGTAAAGTTAACAAATAATCCCAAATTCCAGTTATCTTGAGGATGCAAATATACTCGTCATCGTGCAGTCTTCTTTGAACAGATGCTGGCGACGCGAGCTCAGGATTGTATCTCATACTGTCTCTTTTACCTCTGCTTGATCCTGTTAACAACGGAATGGAACATATTAATAAGGCCTTACATAGATATGTAATTTAATTCGTCCACCATTTTATAACAATACCTATAAATAAATATAAAACGCACACTAAACAAATAAGGCAACTAGAATTCATTCTTTGGCTGCAGTCAATAAACGAGGAGTACCAATAAACCTACAACTACAATAAAGCAGAAGGCAATTCTTTGGCAAACACAACCATCAGCTCCTTTCTCAGAGAACAATACTCTAATGTTCAACCATATATACATATCATGGGAGCAGAACATCACCGACAGGAGAACATTGTCCCATGTAGAGAAGAAGGGATCAGAATTGCCTCAGGATTAACCAAAGGTTTGCATATATTTCAAAACAAACAGGATTAGGAACGGATTTTAAAAAAAATCTATAAAACTAATTTTCATCAACTGTGTGCCAAGCTGTACACATGTCAAATGTGGTTACACAGGGGGATTAGGAAATGAATGAGAAAACCAAATCAATCATAACAGGAGTCAGGAGGCTCGGCATTACACAATCTATCGCATCTTCCTAGATGACAGCGTGAGGGAGGGCAAGTAGCTACTTTTTTTTGTGACAAGCCACTGGTACACCACAATTTCCTCTGCAATAACAGTAATGTAGCTTTCATCAATTTAGTCTAATAACTCAGTGCTCTTTAATTGGCGATTTTAAGCAATACCAGATGAGCTTCCTCTACAGTCCAGGCACTTTACAAAAAGTTGGTGGCATGTGATTTGGCCCATGGAGTGAGCAAACCAAGTGGTTGCTGTACAGAGGAAAATGAGGTTGGGGTATGTGCTGCCCATCCTATTGCTTAATATGAACATCAATGGTATAATTGAGACCTTAAGTGAAGCCTCAGTAAATACTCCAATGGCAAGGGCACACTCCTAGCCATTTGGTTTGTCGATTATGTGGTGGTGCGCCTGGACTCGATTGGGGGGTTAGTGGATAGCATGAGCCTTCAATGAGGGGACAACGTGGTCAGTACCTGACATTGACATTAGAGCTATCTTTTTGCTGCCCAAATCGTGCCCGTCTTAGAGAGTCATGCCACGAGAATAATCCCAAACATTGCTATCAAAAAGAAGGCCCTGGGTTCCCCCATACATCATTGGTGCTGGGCCTCCCCACCCAAGAGATAGAAGACTGGGTAGGCGAGGGCTCTCTGCAACGGCCACTACAATGGAATACTGGGACAAGATCGCACCGTAGTATGCTACGATCACTTTCCCCCTCTCCACGACAGTTATATGGGGAAATAGCGAGTTTCCCCCTGGTCAGGGCAGAGGGCACCTCCTTTGATGGTATGAGGGTGGGCTATGCAGGTTGGGGCAAATGTTTCAGGATAACCTCCCTCTCACGTTTGACCAGTGTAAGCAGATCTTTCAGGTTACAATGCGGATAAATATGGATATATCCAGCTGCGGCATTGGTTGTCTCGAGCCAATGTGGCAACCCAGGAGAAGCATGGTGCGAGCGCGACTACCTTTGAGGATTTCTTCTTAGGAGACCCCTCAGCAGCAAAAACTGCCATCCCTATTTAGAGTGCTGAACTCCAGGAGGTTTACAGCCCCACATGGGTACATGTCTAAGTGGGAGGAAGATGTGGGTAGGCCCATCAATGAGTTAACGTGGTAGAACATCTGGACAAGGGCGGGAAAGGCTTCTCAGGCAGTTCAACTCAAGGAAAATAGTTTTAAAATACAGTGCAGGTAGTACCTGACCCCAGAACGGCTACATAAAATGTATCCACAACTCTCCCCCCAGTGCTGGCACTGCGGGACGGCCCCTGGCTCTTTTATTCAAATGTGGTGTGGATGCCCTCAGATACAGGGCTTGCGGGGGTAAAGTAGTCACCCTCATTAAAGAAATCTGCGGATTTGAACTTGAACCCCTGGCATTATTACTGGGTAATTAAGATTCCCAAGGCCATTACAAACTGGGGTCCAGAGGATCATGTTTGGTCACCCACTTTTTGGTGGCGGCGAGACTGGTCATAGCAAAGCACTGGAAGAGGCAGGGAGAACCAGACATTAGGGAGTGGGGGCACGAGTATGGTATGTGGCAGCCATGAGCAAAAACGACTGGGCACTACAGGGGCGGATGCCACAATACTTAGCAGACTGGTCCCCATTAATTACATATGTGAGTGGGCATGATAACCCCAATATCCATCATAAACCCCATGATATGTCATCATTTTCACTGCTATATGTCTCGGAAGTGATCAAAATGAGGGCACCAGAATTCACCCCAAATATTGAGGTTCTTGTATGCGTTAGGATTGCTGAGTATTTTTGCACCGCATTTTATGTTTCTATGTTATTATGTTTATTTTTAGTTTTCCAATGTTCTTCTACTTTCTATGCAAGGCACAGACTTGGTGTGCATGGTCCGCATGACTCACCACAAATTCGACTGGACCTAAATTGTGGAATTATGTCTTAATAATCGTTTAGGACTAAGACAAAAGTATTGGCGAGTTATGTATAATGCAAAGTGCCTAATTAAGTTTGAATGATAAAAAAATAAGAAAAGCTGTGGTGTATGTGAAAGTCAATGAAGACACAAATCTACGATTATGGTTAAAGCTGCTATTGCCAGATTTGAGTCAGGATCAAACATGCAGAGCATAGGCTACTACTGTTAAACTAGCAGTGATCCCAATTACAAAAGTGAAACAGGTGCAGCCAGGCAGGTATATCTGCGTCGTCTCTTAGCGCAGGCTATATAGTTCAGGAGGAGCGTGAGCTGGCACAGAAGCAGAGGCGTAGATAGGGTAGGACCTGAGCGGGTAAAGCACCCCCAAAATCTTTAAATGCCCACTTAGCAGCGCTGTGTGGGAATTTAAAGATGTCGCCGTGGTGGGCCCAATTACATTAGCTTCCGGCCCCACTTTGTTAAGACAGTCCTGGCTATGCCTCTGCACAGAAGCAAAACAAATAATATTGTGGTAAAAAGAACGTCCAACCAAGGTTCCATAAAAATAGGGTACTTTAATTAAACAAACAAATATAAACTAGTCAGAAACGCTGCAAACCATCCCTCTAACAGAAAACGAAGAAGAAGATGCAGACTTTGGAATCAAGGGGCCACTTTGAGTTGAAGACAGTGGTGCACAGGCACTGATTTCAAAAGCAAATGTTGATAGGTCTTTAGAATTTTTTACAAGTCACTAAGGCCTTTTACAACAGGACCAGGGGCGGGTGGGTATAACCACTACCAGTATCTTTATTCATGCTTTTCGGGTCGCACCAGAAGCGAGGGCGCTGATGCAGGGACAATCTAGGGGAGTTAGAGCAGAGATCACAGTTAAAAAAGCCACCCCTGTCAGTTGGAATTTTTGGTTCCAGCAGCTGTGTTCAGGAATGCACATTACCTTTGAATCTGGCTATTGCCACTGCAAGGCAGACTCTGGGGTGGTGGGGTGGGATTATCAGTAGACCGGCACAGCAAGGTACATATGTGCACTATACTTTTTGACATGTAGCATTACGAAAACAAGCTTGATTAGCAGAGCTCCCTTTGAGTGGCGGAAAAATCTCAATGGCTCAGGCTTCTACACTCTTGCAGATGGCTGTCACAAATACATGTAAACAAAAATAAATTACAGTTATCAGAGATCTTCTGGGAACACTACAAGAACCTATACAAATCAGAGTGCATCGTTTCAGAAGAAAAGGAGATTACCTAAACCAAATACCAAGGTTAAAATACAAAACAAATACAGTTAACACCATTGAAGTCTATCAATATCTGGAATTAAAAATACAATTAACTAAATCAAAAAAGGGAAATCAATGGTCCAACGGATTACCAATAAAATTCTACCAAACGTTCAGTCACCTAATCACTTAGAAACTGCTAGAGCGGTTACTCTCATTCCCTACCCCCAAACAATCCAAGCAAGGGATGTGTTAATATAATTATCTTAATCGTTTTCTAGCTGGTTTAGTAAACCCTTCATGATCTGTTTAAATAAAGTAAAGTCTTAATTTTGTATAACAAACAATTGGAAAGACAAAGCTAGATAAATGTGTTATGTTGCTGCTACATGGTGGTATCAAAACTAGACAAAACAAACAGCCTCTATCTTGGAATGCCAGAACGTCTCACAAAAAACTCCAAGGCATCCAAAATAATGCAGCAAGACTACTCCCAAGACTATTTTCACACATAACAGTAAACACAGCAAACAATTTATGAAAATAGTTCCAAAGGTGCGGCGACTGCTCCTTGTCCATACCTGCTTCCCCCTTTTTCCAACAAAGTCCACAGTAGCCACAACTCCCCCAACCCTTCGTGCCCGAGATCCGCCTGCCCCTGCAGGTGTTCCTGGGCTGAGAAAGCACTGTTTATTCGGGGGAAGCTGAGCCCTCATTGCTACCACCAGGCGCCCCCGCCGCTTAGGTTCCCAAGAGGCGCTGGTCCGAGAAGAGCGAAGACCCTTCCTGCTTTGCGATGGCTCATTCGGAGTCGGTCTCTTGTCACTGGTCGCCAAAACACAGCCCTGCCTTCCCGCAACGTCAACGGCCAGGCCTAGCCATAGCTGTCCCTTATGCAGGGTGGGTAGGTGGAAAACTAAAATCCTTCTCAGCATTGGCGGGCGTCCTTCTCCTGCGGGCTGTAAGTTCTGTGCAGCCAGCGCCCACTGTTTATATGGGGCTTGGCCCACCCCTTTCTTTTGTTGCCCTTCGTGGGCTTTCCAAGCACTTTGGCGCGCTTAGACTTATCCCTCCCCTATCCCAGGGAGGAGGGAGGAGGAGGACCCTGCTACGGTTATCGGGGTGCCTCTCCATCTTGCTCTGTCTTTCCGTCGTCAACTTCATAACCTGGGCATTTGTGCCATTACTATGCCAACATACATCCCCCTTGCTCATTTCGCTTAGCCCCTTTCTTTTCCCACCAGTAAGCTGCAGAATGAGGCATGTCTTCTTTTTGGCATAAAAAGGCTGCAGATTTATTTTCACACAATAGTAAACATAGCAAACAATTTGTGAAAATAGTTCCGAAGGTGCAGCGACTGCTCCGTGTCCAAAACCTGCTTCCCACTTTTCCCCAACAAAGTCCACACTAGGCACAACTCCCCCAACCCTTCGTGTCCGAGACCCGCCAGCCCCTGCAGGTGTTCCTGGGCTGAGAGAGCGCCGTTTATTCGGGGGAAGCTGAGCCCTCATTGCTACCACAAGGTGCCCCCGCCGTTTAGGCTCCCAAGAGGCGCTGGTCCGAGAAAATAGCGAAGACCCTTCCGGCTTTGCAATGGCTCATTCGGAGTCCGGCTCTTGTCACTGGTCGCCAAAACACTGTCATGCCGAAGGTGTGTTACCACACACCGCAACTCCCCCTTTCCTCTTTCATAGTTCTTAGTGCACTTTTTGCAAAATGTTTTGTAAAACCCCCAATGCCGGCCAGTGCACTCCCTCTTTTGCATATTGAACCAGGGACTTCACCTTTGCCCAGGTCGTGCCTGGCACAGGGAACACTTCTGCCCCTTCCACATTTCTTTCTTGCCTTGGCCTGCTCTCAAACCACCGGCTCCTGGTTTACCCCAGCTGTGAGGTCAACTTGTTAGTCATACTTCACACCCGCAGTAAGTTCCTCTCCATATTTTATTAGGCTAAAGCTCCCCAACCAACTTATCCTGTGTCTGCCTGCCCTTGACGGAGTTACCATGCTGGGAGAGCGCCGTTCCCGACGGTGAAGTTGAGCTGTATTCCTTTGCTAGAATTTCAAAAACCAACTTTGCCTGGCTAAACTTGCTCCCCTCAATAATCCTTGCACCAGGGGGGCGCTGTTGCGCACGACCAAGATGGCCGCCTGATGTGAGAGCTCCGACCCGACAGAAATCCGAACTATATTTGAATCCCGTTTCGAAGCCCCCAGAGGATAGTAGAGCCGAGCAGAGGGTGCACCTTGACCCAGTCCACACCCAACCGAAATCCTGAGAGCGACGGGCTAAAACTCACGGATATATCGGCGTTGGCGTGGTGAGCAGGAGAAGGCCCGGGAGTTGGCCGCAGAGGACAACCGGCTGGTCTACGCCCCGCGCCACTGACGCTCTAGCCTGAGAGACATAGAGAGGTGGGACTCCTGTGCCGCGATGTCGGGCCCATGGACATTGGGGAGCGACTGGAGTGACCCCCCCTGGGCCCCGTACGCGTGGCTGTGCAAGCGTTGCTGGCTCGGGGGCCCTGCTCCGGACCGGAAACAAGGTTTTGACCGGGTGTGCCCGGTGGAACCCTGCCTTCGCAGTTATTGAGACCATCCTGTTGGGCTGGAGCTTCCTGCCGCGGCGCCGCGGGTGCTGGAAAGTGGGCCATTTTGGGACGGCGTGATATCCTCTCCTCCCTGACCGAGGAATCGACTGCATTTATTGGCCGGCAGCCGGGGCGCGCAACGCGTGCTACATTCCCTGCAAGTTGGCGGGACGGTGCAGCTCTTTTCTACGCGTGAGGGGTCGAATTAGCAAACTGCCGCTGATACCTGACCATTGATGGCTCCATGAAATACTATTGTTGCGATACCCAGGCCTGAGCGAACCCGCTTGACAAACAATATCCTACGCGGCACAGCCGGCCTGCCTCCGTGGTAAAGTCACACAGATTCTGCTGCCCCCGTCGGGTTGTGGTGGGATACCGGCAGGTGTGGCGAACATGGGCAACACTAGGAAACAGGATAAGGCGGCTGAAGGGGCGACTGGGAAAAAGAAAGGTCAGATGGATTCGTACACCAGTAGCCAGGCAGCTGGCCACGAGCCGGATCCGTCGACGGCGGAGCCTGGCGTGGAGGGCGGCGACAGGGTTGATCGCCTTACCACGATAGTGCAGAATGGCTTCCTATCCCTGAATGTGAAACTAGACGACATTGTCAACACTACAGGAGCACTGAAAAACCAGAGTTGACAAAGAGAGCCTTAGAATCACTGAGGCCGAAGACATAATTGGTACAAGCGAAGACACTATTGCGCGACATGATCGCGACATAGCGCAGCTTAAGGCGGGCATGACCGCACTGCAGAGTAAGTGCAAACTCCTAGAATCCAGATCCCGAAGGAACAATATTCGGATTGTGGGCGTTTCTGAAAAGTTTGCCAAAGAAGCTATGGAACAGCAAGTGGAAAACCTACTTAAGACTCTTTTTGGCACAGAATCCTTTTCAAGCCAATTCCTGGTTGAGCGAGCGCATCGCACTCTGGCCCCCGCGCCGAAGCCTGGAGCCCCACCGTGTACTATCATCGCCAGACTGTTGAATTACAGGGACAAAGATGCAATACTTAGGAAGGCCAGAGAAATTGGGACACTACAATATGAGGAGAACCGCATACATGTCTATCCGGACTTTGCTGCGGGAGTACAGGCCAGCAGGAGATCATATGAGCCGGTCAAACGGCTACTGAGGGCGCGTCAGATCCCGTATGCGCCGATATTCCCGGCTAAAATGCGAATCCAGTATGGAGGAAGAGAACACTTTTTTGAGACTCCGTCCGTCGCTCTAGCATATGTTGAAGCAAATATACCCCTACCACCTAGAGGCTGTGGACCGGACCAGAACGGAAGATCACCTCCGGGAGAGGGAGACCGGGGTGCTGTTGATTGAACTTGGTTGCGCACTTATCCTATGCAGCTGTTTTGTCAATGTTTAAAGGGATTCTGCTCCCACTGGGGGGCTCCGAGTAACCTTCGAAACGGGTCGTGAGCCCGCTCGGGTGGCCTCGTGACGACAACGTGGCACCCACAGGAAAGTTTAAGGGTACATCGTCAAGTTGGGGTGGATGATGTGGGTGGAGGGTGGGGTTGGGGAAATCTGGAAGTTACAGATTGTTATTGCTGCCAGGACATGTTTGGGACCTGGGATTTAGATTGGTTTAATTTCAGTTCCAGGTTGGTTGAAATCAGGTCTGGCGGGTGCACGATGCGGCTACAGCAGATAAACATTAGACATGGTGGAAGCAATGGCACGGCATGGATTGGGTAACGGGGTGAAAATAACTTTATTATCTTGCAATGTCCGAGGGCTAAACAACCCGATGAAAGCCAGAAAGGTAGGAAATTATGTCACCAGACACGGTCCTCAAATCCTAATGCTCCAGGAGACACACGCCCAGGGAGCGGTTAACCGTAACATAATGGCTAAATGGGGCAAGCTACGTTATTATACAGAATATTCTTCACAATCCAGGGAGGTCATAACACTCATACATCCTGCGCTTGGATTCCGCACTGAGGGGCACGAGGCCAATCCAATGGGAAGATATGTGTTGGTGTGGGCGGAAATGGCCGGCAGACGAGTGACCCTGGTTAACACCTACGGCCCTAACATAGATGACCCGGATTTCTATCTGAAAATGTTCGACACTCTCAACAAACACGACACAGAAATCGTTATATGGGGCGGCGATTTCAATGTTGCACTCAACCCCATGTTGGATAGGTCAACCAGCGTAGTGAGGGCTCCCACTAAAACAGAGATAACCCTGAACCAACTCCTCCCACAGTTGTCACTGATAGACGCTTGGCGGGTGCTGCACCCGGATGATAGGCAATATACATATTACTCAACAGTGCATGACAGTGAATCGCGTATAGACTACTGGTTCATATCCTCGGACATCTTCAATACGCTGCAACACAGCACGATCCTTCCCTGCACACTGTCCGATCGCTCTCCGGTCTTATTGAGCCTCGTTTTCCAAGATGTTCCTAGACAGGCCAGGAGGTGGAGAATGCCGGGGGGGGGGGACTGTTGGGAGATGCAAACGTGGCCGAATCACTACATGAAGAGATAACCAACTTCTTTGCAGACAATCTGGGGACGGTGGACCGGATATCCACGGTCTGGGAAACCTTTAAGGTTTGGGTTAGAGGGATCCTTATGTCCAAATCAACAGGACTCTTGAAGGGGGTGAGACGGGACCTTGAAGACACCCTTGCTAAAATTCATAGACTCCTTAGGACCTTTGACAATTTAGCCACGAGGGAGGTACGATACATTGCGGCCCCCATGCGGGCGCATCGCTATGAGGAGGGGAATAAGACGGGGAAAATGCTGGCCAACCTGCTTCGAAATGAAAAAAATAACGCCCCAATATCCGCTATTCAAACAGCTCCAACTGTAATGGTCACAAGCGATAAAGGTATTAACAATTAATTTGTTGAATATTACAAAACACTACACGAATAGAGACCAGAAAACCGCCACTGAGACGAAAGAATACCTGGCCTCACTGGGTCTCCCGACACTCCCAGATGAAGATAGATTGGCTTTGGAGATACCTGTCACAATAGAAGAGATCACTGAAGCCATCAAGGATCTCACGTCGGGTAAAGCTCCGGGTTCTGATGGACTGGGGGGCGAATTTTATAAGGAGTTCCATGAGGAGCTGGCCCCTATTCTACTCAGAACCTGGGAGGAGGCCCTCGAACAGCACAAGCTATTGTTACGGTGCTTCTCAAGCCCAGACGCCTACCCCAGGATATGTCCTCTTACAGGCCCCTCTCGCTCATAAATACCGACGCAAAAGTTTTCGCGAAGGTCATGGCCAATCGTATGTTACCCATGGTTCCATCACTGGTTCATCCGGACCAAAATGGGTTAATTCCCAAAAGGTCTACAGCGCTAAACCTCTGCCGGGTGTTTGGAATCATGGGACAAATAGACCCGGGCAGGCAGGCGGTCGCGGTGTCCCTCGACGCCGAGAAGGCATTTGATTCAGTCTCATGGGAGTACCTCTTCTCGGTGTTGGAGGCGTTCGGGGTGGGACCCAATTTTATCAGATACGTCTGCCTACTCTACACAAAGCCCGGGGCGAGAGTATACACTAACAGAACCATGTCTGACATGTTCAAACATGGGAAGGGGCACAAGACAGGGATGCCCGTTCTCGCCAATCCTATTTACTCTTACAATAGAGCCCATGGCTGCTGCAGTCAGATTGAGCCATAAAGATAAAGGCATAGTCATGAAGGGCTCTAATCAGCTGATTTCGCTTTATGCGGACGACACGCCGTTATATATGCGTGAACCCGACAAAAACCTGGCGCCCATAATGGCAGATATACACAAATTTTCTGATTACTCTGGTTACACTGTGAATAGTTCTAAGTCGGAAATCTTCCCACTCACCCCTTGTACTAAATGTCCGGAAACGACAGAGGGCCTTAAATGGAGGGAGAGATATATTAGCTACCTGGGCGTCCTGGTCTCCGGGAGCAGACAATCTCTATTTACCGATAACCACGAAGGGGCGCTACAGTCAATTAATGCGAAGCTTGCGATATGGAGGCACCTCCCTATCTCACTGCATGGCAGGATAGCAGTGCTAAAAATGACCGTCCTTCCTAAACTGCTGTACCTGTTTGTGAATATCCCGATATGGCCAGGCAGGGAATTCTTCTCCAGGCTGCGATCAATGGTGACCACATTTCTATGGAACGGGAAGACTGCTAGAATGGGATGGGAGAAAATGGTGGAACCATACAGTACCGGAGGCATAGCAGCCCCGGACTTTGAACTTTATTATCTAGTTGCCCAGGCGCAGTTTGCGAGATACTGGTATGAGACGGCAGAAGAAGCACCGCATGCATGGGTGGAGACACACACAGTTGCACCCTCGGACGTGAGATCAATTATCTTCGCCCCACGACATAGAGACGTGTGTGAATACGACCCGGCGAGCTGCACTGTCCGGGCTTGGGGGGCAATATGCCGGAGACTTAAAATTGAAAGGCCCTATAACCCACAGATTCCCTTGTGGAACTTTCCCGGCATTCCTCCCACATTCGACACGGACATGCAGGAAGCATGGGACCCCAATAGGGAAATGGTGGTAGGGGATATGTTATGGTGGTAGGGGATATGTTCATAGAGGGGAAATGTGTTAACTTAACAGATATTTTAAGGGCACTGGGGAGAGGACCGCTTCGAACGCTCCAATGCTACCGAATGAAATCAGCATTCCAGGCTAGATGGCCCCTATTTCCTGATAGCCACTCTCACACCCTTGTTTACAAATGATCACGACTCAGGGGGGGTCTCGGAGTCTCCAAATTATATGCATCGGTGCAGGCCCACACCCCCACGATCAATAATGTGAAAACAAAATGGGAAGCAGATTTGCAAGCAGCCATTCCTGATGAGAAATGGGTAAAGTATTGTACACTCACTAAAAGGGTTTCGCTCAATGCAGGGCTGCGCCAGATACAATTTAAAATTCTGGACACACTGCACTATACACCGGCCGCATTCGCGAGGTTTGTACCAGACTCCTCGAGCGAATGCCCCAAATGTGGCGCCCCACAAGCAGGGTCTTTCCACATGTATTGGGACTGCCCTGATCTGCAGCGGTTCTGGGGGTGGGGAGGTGGCCGAGTTACTGGCGGAACTAACACAAATATCCCCATTCCTGTCTCCACAAAAATACCTGTTTGGTGATATTGGGAAGTGCTCGGAGAGAACTAGAAGACTCTAATGTTTCTTGCGCAGTCGCTAAAAAATGCATCCTCCAGGCTTGGAAAAGCCCCACGCCTCCAAGCATGAACACCTTTTTACGAGAATTGACGTATGTGAATGAGAACGAGGAACAATGTGCACCGACTCAGCCGAGAATGAGCCGACCGAAAGATATCTGGGGCCCGTTCAGGACATACTTATGTGAACTGCCGTCGGACAATGAAGACCCCGTGTAAATATGTATCACTTGTGAAAATGCATAGTGCCACTGTATACTTTTTTCTTGTTATGATGTTGGAACGAGCTGTGAACCTGCCACTACCGCAATAAAAAGATGTTTAAAAAAAAAATATATAATAATCCTTGGACTAACGGCCCTTGCCGGAGATCTTGTGCTGGCGCAGCGCCGTCTCCGACAGGGGATGCTGACCTTTTAATTCCTTTAGTAAAGCCCCCCCTCACCCTCGGGCTTTCAAAGAGAGGCTTCCCACTTCCATTTTACTTGTCATGTAGGCCCAATTTCCCCCAGCCGAATCCTCTGCGGTCTGCCTGCCCGTGCAGGAATTTCGCCAGGCTGGAGGAGTGCCGCTCATGATCGGGAGGAGCTGGGCAATCCTCTTTTTTAAATAGACCTCCTTCCCCTCTTCTGTTCCTTCAGAAGGCCAAAGCTCCCCAGCCATAGTCCCAGCAGACTGCCTAACTGTAGACGATCCCAGGCTGGGGGAGTGCCGTTCAAGACCCGGACAATCTGAGCTCGTCCTTGTTTCCTTTTGGCCACCCTTGGCCATTTTTCCCGGCACTTAAGTAGCGTCTTACTAAAACCTACACTGCTACCTATCAGATGCACCATCACCACTGTTACTTGTTTATTGACTGCGGAAGGATGAAAGGCTTAGTTGGCCTTGCTGACCTGTTAATCTAAACCCCGATCTTAATGCCAACACTGTACCCCAATGCATTGCTCAACACCTTATTTTAGCGAATGAAGCCTCAAAACAAACAAACAAACACATGGCCCCTAGTCATACCTTGAGAAATCTGGTCAGCCGCCACGTGCAAGTTAACTTTTCCTTGAGTCCTGAGTGCTTCAGCGCCCCTCCAGAGCCATACCTTTAGTGTGAACTGGAGTAGCTCACCCAAACTACACCCCTACACTATCCCCATCAATGGATCACTTACACCATACTATCCTCCAACTCTGTTTTCCTCTCCTACTGGCCGCCTCTGTCCCTGTAACGAAACAGCTAACCCCTAGCAGCGTCCAATGTTGCACCGCTGCCCCCCAACAGTGTCCCATGCCGAATCCGGGGTCTGCAGCAAGCGTAACACGCTGCGAAGCACCTTAGTCCTCATTTATCACTCCTTACATGGCATAGCTCTCCCAGTTACGGTCCAATAGCAATACCCAGTCTATGTACCTTCATCGCCCCTTCATAGTAACTCAGCTAAGAGCCATTACTTCTGCAACCTTAGATACCTTCCTTTAACCGCTGGCTAAAGCAACACACCCATTTCGGAGGAATGCCTTAGTGTAACATCCCCTAATACAATCCTTTGTATCCCAGCAAATCTCCTTAACCATTTCCCAAAGGCACCCTTATTGTACATTTCTGCCAATCCCAGCTTGGAGCGCACTAGCCCGCGCCTAACACTCCTTTCGCGGCCAGAAGTTCCAGGGACCAACCGGTTCTCCTCCCTCTCAGTAAAGACCCAGCTGCCACCTAGCCGCGGGCCGAGTTGAAAACCGGCGTCTGCCGACCTGTGACCCTCAGGTACATCACGCTGCCTCAACAGAAGAGAGCGGGATAACAAAAGAGCCCTGCTTCATCCTTCCATAACCTCACCCTAGCACGAATATCCAGCTCCCTCGTCCCAGGCCCAGTATTAGTTACCCCAAGGCTCCTTCCACAGCGCACAACAACCAACCGCCAGTGTGCGGTAGGCGCATAACCCTGTGGTTACTTTCAACCCTTTCCCCAGCGGGAGCAAAATGCATCTTTCAGCCATCGCTCGGGCACATAGGTCCTTTACTCATTCTGTTAATACCGACCTTTATCCTACCATACCTAGCGCATGTACCCACATTGAAACACCCTGTTGACTCAGGGCTCTGGCCAATTGCTTCCCCTCAGCCGCTTCCCATTAAAACCAAACCCTACGTGCTTACCCTTGCCGGTAAATCCCTCCTCTGTAGATTGCACCCAATATGTTCAGAAACGTGTGGCGCCGAGGCAATGGGCACCTACTCCTAATCCCAAAAAGAGCAAATGTGAGTGAAATGCTCCCATCAACCATACAATAAACTACCGAGCCCTAACCATGTGCCTCAAGAAAGAACTTGTAGCTGCGGAATATCGGCCTGCAGTACTGTCCTCGGACAGGACCCGGCTACATTTAAACTCGTCGCCATTGCCATGCATCACCAACCTATTCGAAGCATTGCGTTGCCTACTGCCTGGCCTAACCAGCGCCCTTCCCTAAAGCCTGGCGGGGCCCGGCCATTATGCCCAACCACCCGCTCTGATCAAAGAGCCCTGCACCCACTGCAGTAGAATAGGGTAGCCACATATACTCAACTTGCAGGCATGGAGCCCTACTGCCGTCCCCCTTCAGACTGCGCCCTCTCTTTAAGCAGACCGAGACAACAGGAGGTTTCTGGCTGATTCAACCACTTTATATACTTCCCTCGCAGTGTCGGTAGAACGGACCATGAGAAAAACCACCTCTTAAAAACAAAATTCGTCACACACACGCTGTTGCCACAACTGGGCCATCCCGTAAAGCAATTTCTTTTTGGTCCTGTGACAGACATGGCACGCCTCTATTGCACAGCGAGCGCTCAACTCACTGAGCTATTTTACCTGCCGAAGCCCCTTAAGAACAAAAACTCATGCCAAATAAAATTGTTGTGCCTGTGCACCTTATTCGATGGAACACCGAGCGAAGCAAATCACAATCCATGCACGCATTAAAAAGCTAGCATATAAAACCATCTCATTCCAGTTCCTGGCAATAACCCACCTCGTGTAGTCCATATGGCAAAAATGGTTTAAAAACTAGCGCAGCACCCCTCCACATAGCGCTACACTGGCGTGCTTCCCACCCCCACTTTAGGCACCCCCACCAGCTGGGGAACAAAAGTGGGAATAATTCACACCAAGACATAGTAACAACTATGGGGAACTCTACATGCCTCCCTGCCCTGTGCGTGTAATCCAAACAAAGGGTAATCTTCAACACTAGATGATAAATGGGAGGAGGCGCCAAGCCATCCTAATGAAACATTTTAACTTAAAAAAAGTGTCCCATCACTACAGCGATTGTACTAACAATCCCCATGTACGAGTGAATTCCAAAGAAACTCTGGTTATGGCGCCCATTTCCAATATGCCCTTAGTCGAGGTGACGGATATCAATAAGTTGAAATATTTAAAAAAGACCAATTCAATTAGCAATGCTAGACTGCAGTCCCACAACATAATTTTGTTTCCTTTTGCTAGTGAGACTTAATTAAAACTTAATTAAAGCGTCCATCTTGTTCATAGCCACTAGCTAGCCAGTATGGCGATCGGCCTGCAAAAAGTTTCTATTCCAAGTTTATTCCTGCAATGGCTGCTGCAGCATAGATAAAATGCGCAGCTGAGCTTAACTGCCTACAGATAATTGTCAAGATACATAAGGGGAGGGGGCCTTAACCCACAGGTGCACTTATTATAAACCATTTCTGCAGAACACTGAAAAGGCCTGCGTCCCGGAGGCCAAATATCAACGTGTACCTCAATCTGCCCTTTTGCATTCACGTGCCTGAGAGGTGGCTTGAACCCTATATGTGGTTTCTGGTAGACTGATGCTCTACCCGTTGAGCTATTGAGGTCCCATGCGCAACTCACCATCCACTTTACAGTAAAATAGACAAATACAATGCGCAGGCCATGGACAACCACCCATGTATGGCCAAAGAAACCCACCTAGCGTGTAAATGTGCAAAACCAACTATCCAGGCAATTCGCAACGACCATGGCAATCTGAGCATGGCTTTAAATTAACACGGCTAATGTGCCAATTCCCCAAGAAAGCAAATGGCACGGAGTATCCAAATAACACCTGCAGCCTCCTCACCATCACAAAGGGCATAATGTTTAACCCCTCGTCGCACCTGCTTGCCGAGCCACCTTTTGAGCAGGCCCATCGGCAAGCCCAGAAGACATTCCCACACACCAAGCTGCCGCACCATCCCGCTGCTAGGACTATGATAAGAGCGGCCATAAAACATGTCTCGAGCCACGGCCCCCATCGCAATGAAATAGTTTCACCACGGTATACGCTACTACCTTGCTCCCGGCGCACCGCCACTCCGATGCCCGGGTTTGCTCCAATATATTGGCTGCCTCTGTTCCAGAATGTGCCCCACTCGCCTTTCCATACTACCTGGTTCCTTACCAAACGCACCCTCGTTGCTGCAACAAAATCGCCTCCTTCTCTGGAACCAACAGTCCTGCACACCGGAACCCTTCTTCTCTTGGAACAGAAAACAGCATCCAAAACAAGCAACACGAACCAGGAGCAGGAAACGAAAATCGTTCTCAGCATCGGCGGGCGTCCTTCTGCTGCGGGCTGTACGTTCCGTGCAGCCAGCGCCCTCCGCTTATATGGGGCTTGGCCCGCCCTTCTTTTGTTGGCCTCCCCGGGCTTTCCAAGCGCTTTGGTGCTCTTGGATTTATCCCTCCTCCTTACCCAGGGAGGAGTTGGTCCCTGCCCCCTCCATCTTGTAATGTCTTTCCGTCATCACCTTCAGCTGGTAAGATAGCTCAGCGGGTTGAACGCCCGCTGCTGCGATCTGAGCGTGATCTGCAGACCCGAATCCCGGCAAGGCCAATTCAGCCTTTCATCCTTCCAAGGTCGATAAATGAGTACCAATTTCAGTTGGGTGATATTTTATGTAAATATGTGCTCTGTAAAGCGCTTTGGATTAAGGCGCTATATAAATAACACATCATTATCAGTATTATCATATACAAGCCAACATTCCCCATTTCATTCAGATAATTATAGTCAATTTTTTTCTCTTTGCATTCTGTGACTTGTAGTAGATTCATGCTGGAAAAATCCAGCATTACAAGCCCTACAAGGCTTTGTTTTTTTAAAACCGGTTGAGCTACCATTGTCGAAACGAGGCAGCCACAGAACAGCATGAAAGTAGTTTAACATGGGACTCCAAATATAGGTTCGTGGGAAAAGTCGCGCTCTGCCGGTTTTATTATTTTAATGGAAACGTCAGGATATTACATCTATGCTGCAAACCCATTTATCTACCATATATAGCGTGCAAACCAGTGAGCAGTCTAACAAACCAATTACAAAGAATATTTCACAAGAGTTTGGATGAGAGCCACAGGAAGTGCAGACCATGCCTTCCGGAAACAGTAACAACGGTTGAGGTAGCGGTGATGCAACGCCCTCCCCGTTAGGTGCACGTCTCACTGCTGCGCTGCAGCTCCAGTTCTGTTGCCCCGCTGGTCAGTAAACATAGCCTCCCAGAGTCCCGATCCATTGCCGGGTCGATACTCAATTTCAAAACGTACCCATTTCCGTCCTCCTTCTACATCCTCTCGCGAGAAGCCATCCTCCTGCGAGACCTGAAGGTCAGGACGACTTTCACTCTGTCCATTTGCCAGTTACGGTGATCAATAAAGAAAAAAGAAGGAAAAAAAAACACGCACGACCATCTGTACAGACACAACAAGGGGCGGAAGGGGGCGTGGAGAGGAGGATGGCCACACGGGACAGCCTCCTACTCAACCACAGTCCTCCATAAAGACAAATCTCCTCCGGCTAGACAGCACACACAGTGACACACCAACCCTCCTTTCGGTGACTAAAGCTCTCCCCACATAGAGTAGGTCGCGGCTCGCCCTACTTCTGCCGAGGTAGGAGTGCTCCACCCACTACGAACAGAGTCCGCCCCCTCGGCTTGTCTAGGCCTTTCATTTGCCTCATATGGGCTTTAGCACCGCCCCAAGGAGGGTCGGGGCTGGAACTCGTTCAGTGGTTGCACAGGCCTGCTGCTGTTTAGCACTATCTGACTGAGCGCACGTCCCACAACTGCATACCGGTGAGTACGGGAGTACGCCAATATAGAGGGGGGCTATTTATACTTAGAATGCAAAGCAGGATCGCGAACAACACCTGCTGCTTGTTTCTCATGCGCTGCGACCTTCATATC
This sequence comes from Ambystoma mexicanum, assembly GCF_040938575.1. Taxonomy (NCBI): domain Eukaryota; kingdom Metazoa; phylum Chordata; class Amphibia; order Caudata; family Ambystomatidae; genus Ambystoma; species Ambystoma mexicanum. Next base: position 906,717,088 of record NC_090922.1, read on the forward strand.
TTGTCCGCACGCATTCACTCTCTCTTAGTACAGGCATTTCGCACTCTCCAACAGAGAAGCAGGTGAAGGCATTCGCTGAGCTGAGGCAGCTTCGACCTGTGAAATTAGAGGTCTTTCCACAAACCCTGACAGTTCCCCATCACTACAATGTTTGACTCCTCCCACCTTATGGATGCGACACCGCCACCCCAGAGCTCTGTCCTACCCCCCTGCGGTCTCCTCATCTTCTGACAATTCCAGTGCCTGACAGCCCCCAGCATACACCAAATCCAGACATCACCGCAGCGCCCAATACACTACCAGGTACTTTCAGACCTGCCTACGTTTGCAGATCAAACATTCTGAGATTGCTGTGGCCCTGCGGTGCTCGAACTCTTCCTCTACACCCAGTCACATCAAATGAACATTTAATATTAGGAATCTGAAAAATAACAGCTCAATTGCAACTTACTATCAGCATCTCTAATTATTTTTCATATGGGAAAGTGTAAATAATCCTGCACTGATGTGTTCTGTTTAATTATTAGATCATCATACGTCCAAGCCAAAAGCAGGGCTTACACATACAAATATGCAGATAAGGCACAGTGAGAATTATTTGCTCAAGATCACACACTTTAGTGAAGTGCTTGAAACCGGTTTGCAATTTAAGCACTTGACCACATATCTTCTCAGGCGTAGTTGGTAGGAGTATGTGTCAGTGTTTGTCATTTAAGAATATCTATTGCTGAAATGACTTTTTAATATCTCATATTTTCGATATTTTATGGACAGAGGTGTTTTTATTGTCAAAAATAATGAATAAGTAGGCATGCTTACACAATGTTGAAGCTGTTTGGGTGGTCATGTTCCTCTATTTGATCCCGGGAACTCCTCGATGACTTGCAATATCTTTATAACATATCGAAGGGGCACAATATTGCAAAACATAATTCACTTTTATTACCTCATGCATTTTTCTTTCTTTAAAGCTCACTCGCCTACATTGTGCTGCTGGAAAAGTGTTTAATGCTGCTCTCAATTGGAAGAATAACTCGAGCTAGTAGGCTTTCTTCATGAATTAAAAAAAACATGAATATGTTAATTTTAATTTACTGAAACTCATTTTATCCATTGAAAACAGAACTGTAATCAAAATCCTCGTGGTGACCCACACATTTGGAAACCGCAAATATTTCTTTGTATGGTGAATACGTTGCAAAAAGGAAACATTTTAATTTTCAAGTGAAAAACTTGGTCAATGATGCACTTTAGTCTAGTAAACCACAGGTGAGTTTTATTTTTTTAAGGGACTTCAAATTGTGTCTGATAGGGCACATTGACATTACATGATTTGTTCAGATTTACGGTGTGAAGCTGAGATTTCAACCACGTGTGCATTAATCTAGCCACTGGGTCACATATCTTCCAATCTCTAAATATATGCATATCAAAACCTTACACACATATCCAAAGCTGTAAGCTGTCTTAGAAAAAACAAGAAATCTGCTGGAACCATGGCACCTTAGACCACAAATCCTAAAATGTCATGTGTTTGAAGCACATTGAATCTAAATCACATAAACAGGTTTGCCCCTTTTCTTTCAGGATATTTTAACACTCTGACATGGTCGACATTTGGGGGAAACCTCACATACTCCAACACAATGTATTTATATTCTAAATAAGAACGACTAATTAACCAATCGCTATGAAATCAGTTTTTCCTTATACTCCCCAGTATGCCAGTGTGTTACTTTGGTGAATGCCAATGAAAAACCAAGCCTATTGAATATCACATTCAGATCTAAAATAAGAGTAAGTGTTCCATCTGGAACTGAAACACATTTGTGCCAATAATAAGTTAACCTGTGAATATACAATATTTAAATATATTGAGCATCTTCTAATCTTAGCAGCTGTATGAAGTGAGGTCAAATCCAACTCCACTCATGCCTGATGGGTAAACTAGGGGGTAAGCCCAGCAGATATTTCCAAACCCACCCTTCCAAAATAATCGCACCAAATTTGACATGCCCTTGATACTACTTCAATACCATAAAGGATTTTGGGAGCTGCCTTCCGCCTGTAACACATTATTAGTGGCTTATTCAGGGGCAGAAATTCAAGTTGCAAGCTTCTCGCCAGCCAAAAAAAGTCACTCGCCACCCGATTTCTATACATACATACATATAGCACCCCATTTCTTAATCTCGGAGAATCATGTTTAAATAGCAAATGCACATTTTGCACCCTGAGTGGCTGCACAGACGCCTCTGTGTTTAAATCTTTTGAATTTTCACTAGCATCTGTAATATGTTAGTTGTTATCTTTTTCTGTTGCCGTTTCTAAAAAATAGAATTTGTAATGTAAACCCCCAAGTAAATTAATTGTTCTTTTTCTTCAAGTGGCATGTCTATCTTCCAAATACCAGACGTCTTTTTTTGTATTTAGAACAAGTTCTGCAAAATCTGCTAAAATTTGGCTTGTTCTCATTTAAAGCTAGATGGCTAGTCTCCCATGATTACTGAATGCCTTTAAGCTTCTTTATAAGCCAACAGGAGTGCAAACAAGAATCAACAGGTCATCTCCATAGGCCAGCCAACCAAGTTCAATGCGCCCAAAATTGGGAGGGTCCATTTCTATGTCCACCATGTGAAGATTAAACAAACTGGTTGGGGGCGCCCCCCTCTCCCCCAACCCGCCGCCCCCGTTTTAGTCCTCTGTACATTTCTGTCACGGGTATAGATTCCTTCATTACTTTGCATGATTTTCATTTTCGTGCTTTCTTATATGAGCAAAGTTAATTTTAATAGCCCTTTGGGTATACACCCGTGGGCAAGTTGCAGATATGTGTTAAAGGGACGCTAAACTATCTCTGGGTATTACAGCTGCACTGTGAAGATTTAAAGGAGCACAGTGAAACAAAAGGCATTGTGATGTCACCTGCTTGTAGTCATTGTTTTATGCAAAAATAGCATGTTATGCACTAATCTCTTTTCTAATCATCCAACGTTTGCACCCCTTATTATACAGCCTATTAACAATAATGACTCCCAATTACAGACTCAATTCTGTGTCTGCAGCCCTTCACTTTTAATTCCTTCCTAATTTAAAAGGTTTTTGGAAACACAGGTAGTTAAAAAAAATATTTGACATGCCCTGTGCCAACCCACTTCTATATTTGCTTGTTTTTTTCACATTTAATATACAAACGTGAGCAGAGCTCTTCCTGCCTGAGGTCAAAAGTTAGTCTACGAGTGCTGTCTGTGAACAAATTATCATGTTCTCTGACAAAGCATCTGCGCCCCGGGCTACCTCCCACTTCTCCTGCCCCAAGAAATTGCCTTGTTCACCCACCCTTGACATCATCATAATCCCGGATACCCTCTTCACACTCACTGACACAACCATTATCCCTGATACCCACTTTAAATTAATCCATGATGTCGAGCCCTGGTGTCCCATTTAATAACTAACATTCTCCCCAATCTCTGAAACTCTGCCAATACATGATATTCCCCAATCTTTGATATCTTGACGAATTCTTAACATTCCCTTAACCCCTGACGTTCCTTCTGCAACACCTAATGTCCCGCCACCCCCAGCTGCTCCTTCTCCATTCCCACATGCTGTCTTCAACCACATCAGCCCACAACGTTCCCTGCTATGCCTCCGACAATACCTTCCTAACCCCAGCCATTCCCTCTCCAGACCCTGGCACTCTCTTCTCCTGTCTTCATTCATTCTCCCCCTTTCTGACCTCTAGCTTTCCCTTCCCCCGCTTCACCCCTTGCTGTTCTCTACTTCTTCAGCCCCTGGCATTACCTTCCTAACCCCTGACATGCCTCCCCAGCCATTCCCTCTCCAGACCCTGACGCTCTCTTCTCCTGTCTTCATTCATTCTCCCCCTTTCTGACCTCTAGCTTTCCCTTCCCCCGCTTCACCCCTTGCTGTTCTGTACCTCTCCAGCCCCCGATGCTATGTCTCCTAACCCCTGATTTATTTACTCAAGGTCCTCAATGCAGTGGACAGGCAAAAGCCTGTCCACTGACTTCCTCCCTTATACCTCATGACATTGTCTACCCCTACCTCTGATGATGTTATCACCCCTGTGCCCTCATGACATTGTCTGCCCGATCCCTGATGACTTTTTTGTTTTCCCGACCCCTCATGACCCCCCGTCCCTGATAATGTTTCCATGTCCACTGACATTCTTTCCTCCACCTCCCTTGATCTTCCCACCAATCCTTAATTCCCCAAACCCAGACCTCCACATCACCTGAGTCCTTCCATCTCCCGAAACCTCGTACCTCAAGCACCACACAAAGCTTCCAACCCACCCCGCTTCTGAAATCCCCCATGTCTTCTTCTGGCACCCCCCCAACCCACACATTCAGCACATGCCACGGAACTCCTCAGAACCCAAAATACCTCAGCTTTGTGACATCCCATGGTACTTCTGAACGCCAAAACTTACTAGAGAGTGTTAGCCCCACCCCCATAATATTGATATCTTCCAACCCCTGGAGCCTAGACTTTAGCATCTCCACACAACATTCGCACTGACGTTTCTTTCCACATGTATACAACCCTCATTTTTGACATTACCACCTAAACTTCTCAATATACCGCGTGCTGTTTCTTCTACTATATGGAACCTCCATTTTGTCATTACCATTAGCCATTTGCAGAACAGAAAACGTAAGAATTGGTCCACACATTTAAAGAAAAATATATCTGTTTATTGTTTTCATATAAAACAATAAAAATATCACATTGAGCGCATAAAAGGGCACAGTTACTCAGGGAGGGGACCATGGTCGGTAGCAGTTCCGTCTTATGCATGATGGGAAGAATGCAGCAATCAAGGGCAGTACGTTGTTTATCCCTCACTCGCCCCCCATCCACCTCCCCCACACTTTGCAGAATTTCTGTGGACAGCCTCTGGCATTGTAAATGCGCCTTTCTAAGGATGCACATCTGTCGACCTCTGCGGCTAAGTCTTGGTCTTTTGGCTGAGCCCCACATCGCAGCTATGAGCCTCTTACCCCAGCCTTACAGAGAGGAACGTGTTTTCATATCTGGTAAACTCAACTTCCCCTCCAGATTCCCAATAGCAGCACTTTCGGGTCCTGTGGAACGTGAGACCCCCAGGACCCTCCGATAGTATACAAATATTCTTCCTCCAGAAGTCCAGAATTGATTCACAACTGAAAAAAGGTACCCTGCCGCACCTCGGGCACTTAACATTGTCCACCACACCCCCACTGTGCCATTGCCACCTGAGAGTGATATGCCTGGTGTGATATTTTATATTGGATTAGGCAGAGCCTGGCGGCGATTCCGCTATCCTGCATAAACATGAGTGCTTCTACCCACTCCTCAGACTCCAGTAGACCAACATCCCTCTCTTTGTGTCGGGACAGCTCCTGGGATCTGAATGCCATCAGTACGTGGAGGTGCCTTTAGTGGCTATTCGTTCAGGTAAAAGATTGGGCTCCAAGGGGGAGCATTTCGGAACCCCCTGTAAGGCGGGGAATTGAGAACCGATGGCATGCGTTAGTTGTAAATGTCGATAGCCTTCCTCGTTTGGTAACTTGAAGGTATCCTGCAGTGGACCAAATGGAATGAGCCACGCCTTCCGCACTTCATCTGCAAGGGCCTTTCCTCCCAACTCACAAAATGGCCAATTTTTAGGATTTCAGTGATATACCTGTTTTTTCAGAGGGGCTGATCTAGCGTTGGTTTCCCACCCCAACCAATGTGAGGATGAGCATCCGCCCAAATTTGTCGGATATGTAGCATCAGTCCATGGGGCTCGGGCTCACATGGATGCCCATATACTCGAGGACAGAAATCGAGATAGAATATGGACACTGCCTAGGGATCGCCACATCCCCCCCACCCCCTGTAAAGGAAAGAGTAAAGATTTCTGCTTGTTACCCTTAAATCTGCTAAACCCCTAATATTCTGTTAGTATGTTTGTTACGGGGGGCAGGAGACCACAGGAATACTTATGCAGAGGAGCAGATCTTCTCCCTGACCCCTCCCCCCCTCCCTCTCCGGATTCCAAAGTGTCCCATGAACCCTGTGATCCCTGTCATGCCCCACCCGCTCTGAACTTCCCAAGCTAGACAACGAACCAAACACAACTGCAACCAGAACCACCCCCTCCTAACCCCCCCAACCAGAAGCACCTGTCGCCCTAACGCCATGTCAAATGGACATGGAAAAACCGAAATCTCCCCCACCCCGCACTTACCCCGCCCCGAACTGAAGCACCTCTCTCCCCCAGTCCATGCAAACCTCTCATGGACTAACTAGCTCAAACATGAGTGGGGCCTTTTCCAAGACAGCGGAAGAAGCCCTTTACGTGGGCACTTGCCCAGGCACTCTGCAGTTCAATGGCCAACTGTGCTGAAAGTTATCTGTATCCAGGAGTGGGCATGTCTTCCAAACCTTGTCATATGCTGTTCCTCATGAGAAAGTCATCTGTCCTCTGCCCGTTCCGGCAGCTACCCCTTTCCTCTAAAATTTACGAGTCCTGTGGGAATAGTGGGGCTGAGGACGTTACGCCTTCCAACAGCACTCTGCGATTCCTTTTGAGCCTTCTGGGCTGGCACTGACTGAATCATGGTTTCATACCACTCCCCCGCTTCATGTGGAGCGCCTTCACCCCATAGTAGACTTCTAGTTGTGAAGGGAAGAAGAGTGCTTACTTGATGCCACTGGAGAGCAGCCTCTTCTTGATGGATTCAAATGACTGTCATGCCCGCAGAACTTCCCTTGTGTAGTCTGGGAAGAAACCAATTCGGGAGCCGTTAAATGTAATTGGACCCGTGGCCCTGGCCGGTTTATAGTGATAACATCAAAAACAATCGTTTTTTTTATACGAAATGGGGGGTTCCCCCCAAATCCCCCCCTTTTTTTTGTTTTACCCATTTTTATTTTATTCCCGGACCCCAAAATAAATATATAATTAAAAAAGATGGAATTCGACTTTTTTTTTCCGACATTTTGACTGACCACCGCCCTGGCCATCTGCAATACTGCGTCCCTGTCCAGATAGTTCAGGAGCTGTGCAATCACAGTAAGTGGATGAGTTCCTGGGACAGGCCTGCCAGTGGGCACCCTATGAGCTCTCTCTATCGAGGGAAAAATTAGAAAGCTCCTTCGGTGCCATGAGATCTGTGAGCCATTGTTCCAGGAAGAGTTCCATGTAGGGTTCTTCTGCTTTTTCTAGTAGCCCCAGGATGCAGAGATTGTTTCTTCTCGACCTCCTTCACTTTCCTCTGCTCGGTTTTCCAGGGTCTTCAGCTTTTGTGTCACCACTAGTAGTTGCTTCTCCATTTTTCTTCTCTGCGTCCTCCGCATCCGATATTCTCTGCTCCTCCTCCCCACTCTTTAAGGAAAGCTTCTGAAAGTCCTGCCATAATGTCACTGGTGGAGGTGGTAGTCCATCCCACTAGCCCACTAGCACTTGTCCTTCCATCTACTTCATCCACTGCTCTGCCTAACGGCGATCCTCACTACCCCCAGCTGTGTATGCCTGCACTCTTATGCTTGCCCTGCTGCCCCCAGTTGCTTTATAGCTATTCACTGACCCTGACTCGGTGGTAAATCCCTGGGCCTGGTCCCCTCAGGCGACCCTATTTCCTTGCTCAGTGACTGGTATAGATCCCCCAATGTCTCCTTTCTCTCTCACCAGTCACCTTACCTTGCCCTGACAACCAGCAGGGCCAGGCCTCCCTCCCGGTCTACTATGCTGGGTGGGCCACGGTCCACCTCCCACTCCCCACTGTAGTCCTTTACTCATATTCTGCATCCTGTGTAGTAGCCTGCGGGGTAGTGTCGCCATCGCTGGGTTCCTATCCACCCTTTTGTTGAGATCACTGGCCTCCTACAACCTCATTTCTTCCTGGACCCAGCAGTTTGCTTATGTTGGTGGCAGCCCGTCCTGGTGGGATCCTCCTTTGCTCCCTCACCATGTCTACCTGGGCTGCAACTGCACACGTCTTGTGGCCAATGCTGGATTTGACTTTTATGGACTTCATTGGTTCACAGTGAGTCACCCTTTCTCAACTCTCATGCTGGACTTCCTTTGCATCTTGTACTGATGGCGGCCCTGAATCATGCTGTTCCCATCTTCATCTTGTATCCTGGCTTGCAACATTATGTGTTACTACTGACTTCTGCAGTTGAATTCGCTCTGCCCTCTTGCTTCTCTGCTCTTTTTGACTGATTACTCTCTGTTCTCTCCTCCCCTTCCTTTCTACCTTTTCCCCCCCATCTCCTCCCCTTACTTTCTTCTATGCACTTACACAGAATTGTCCCTGGACCTAGTATGATAGCAACCTCGTCTGTCGCTCCCCCATCCCCTTACTGTCCCCCCGCATCCACTCCCTCCAGCACTATCTGAAACGTTGTCAGGCCTAGTACGACAGTTGCTTGTTTTGTTCTTCCCCTCCCTTTCTGCACCCCTCTCCCTCACCTTTAGTTTTTCTCTGGCTCTACCAGAAATGTCGTCAGGCCGAGTAAGATAGTTAATTTCACATCCTTACAACAATAGTCTTACAGGCCATGAACAGTATTTTCCCTTGTTCCCTCCCTTGCCTTGAAGCGTTTTGAAACACATTGTGTATAGGCGCTACTATCATATCATGTCTGTTTCTATTTCCTACCGGCCCGCAGGCAAGATGGCATCCACCCCTCCTAAATTGCATGGGTCTTCGGCGCCTCTGTCCGTAAACATCAGACCCCGTTCCAGCATACGCAGCACCAGCCAGGCTCCCGCTCTCCCAGGACATCAGATGGAAGCTGTGTCCCTTGAAGATGCTGTCAGTGTCCCCGGACTGCTCCAGCAGCCGAGGATTAAGCCCACTGCTGGTCTGGTTCTTGCACCTAGACCCGGGGATATGCACCTTTGTTCGTCTGGCAGTTGTCGTTCCTCTCCGCCAACCAGGTGCCGGCAGCCGTGCCGCTTGTGTTTTTCCTTTCCTGCCCACAGCCGCCCGGGTCCACTGGAGATAGTTCTGTCCAGGTCAGCACCCCACGTTGCCCGCTGACTCCTCCACCGTATAGACCCTCCGATTCCAAGTGCTCCGCCGGCACACCTCTGCTCTCTCAAAGCCCTGGCAAGATGGGGCTGCTGCAGGAGCATTCCTCAACTGCCACGGCTCCCGCCTGCTGCCAGGCTCTGTTTTTCCCCGGGAAAGAAGCTGGCCGGCCTCAATCCCCTCCTGCACGCCACAATGTGGTTTTGGCACTGATTATCAGCCTTTTAGCCAGTATATTTCATCAGGATTTTGGTGGCCTCGCGTAGCACCAAGAGCCACGTCTACATCTCTCTGCTGCTCTGCTACACGCATTTTAAAAATCTCCCTGACCCCACAAGCTATGATGTCTCCCTGATTCTAAATCAAGATATAGATTACATTGTGAACAGCAATTAGCTAATATTGTTGCCAATTCCTCTACATTGATTAATATTTTGAATGGTGATACTTTTGAAAGTTGTTCAGAAAAATAATACTTCCCTGCCTACCTTTAAAACACAGCAAGTGAATACACCAGGTCTAGGTTATATAATCTTAGAATTTGCACATGGGGAAGGGTGCTCAACCAATCGGTGTACCGCCTGTGTTTCTCCAGCCACTCAAATCTCTTCCCTGAGTACTGTGAGAAACCTGAAGGTGTCTCACCTGCTAGTCCCCAGGGATCTAACATCCAGGTGGCCAGGACACGACCATCGCTATTGGATCCAGATCCTGGGGGTGCACCAGTGTGGGAGGATCCCCTCCTGGATGGGGTGTTCTTCGGGGAGTGGAAGTGGGAAACCGAAGGCTGAGACACGGTACCTCCTTCCTTTTGACCCCATAGGATAGTTCGAAACTAACCCTCCACCCCCTTTTCCTACACAAACACTTTCTCACACTGCAAAAAACAACAGACTAACACCAGAGCCGTTTTCCTGACATGTCCCAACACAAGTGTCGGGCAATTGCCGATAACTACACCACCTGACAGCCCTGTGCCTTCCCCACAGGAATAAAATGCAGAGCGCAAGAGCACACTTTGAGCAAGGCGAACGCATGATGAAGCAGCTATTCCGGGACAGCAGTTCAAACAGAGGAGAAAGGCGGAGGAAACTGAAAGGACGACAAGAAGGGAATTGCCAGTGCCCTTTTCAACCCAGGGCTGCAAAGCCTTTGATAAAAGAACAGTAAAACCGGGAATTGCAGCTGGCAATTGGTGTGGCAGATGTCAACGGTACACAGGGCCCTCCTGTACTGATATCCAGGGTGGGGAAAAGAGCTTACCGCCGTGGTACCGTCCGACTCCAGCGGATGAAAAGCCAGCGAGTTCAGCTCAGCCGGTGAGTTGGATGAAACTGATAGTGGTCCGGACTGTGTTAAGCTCAAAGTTGCACTGACAACATTTGCGTAAAAGAAAAGAATATAATACACAAGGGTCTTTTGTGAACAAGCAAGGTATTAGGGTTAGAGTGGTCTGGCACGACTTAATACCCCGCTCCTGAACAAGGAGGATATGTTGAATTGAGAAAACTACAAGAACCAAGAGGCCCTAGGGGAGGCCAGCGAGAGATGTCAAAGTGGTCACACAAGGGTCGAGTCAAAACCCCTTGTACAGTCGAAAGTCTTTGACACGTTAAGACAGAATTGAACAGCTAAGTGAACTGCATTGTGGTGGCAAACGTGAGCCCGACTGAGTGATGTCCATAAGGAGCTGTTGATCTGAGCCCGATTGAAGGAGGCTGACGTTGTGAAGGGGCTCAGAGCCCGGCTGAGGGGTATCCTTGGGTGAAGAGTAATCGCCTGACGTGAAGATTAGTAGAATGAACTTTTGTTTGTTGTGTGTGATTACATTGTTGTCTCCCCATCTGCAATTAATACACATACTGCTTGTCTGTTATATAGTTAACATCTGCGCTCAAATGCAGTTTATTCTTCTTGGTGCGCGTTAAAAGTTCTCAAAATCAATCAAAATGATACATCAAGCCCTCTGAAGCAAGAGACGTTGCATAAAATAGACTTTGGCACAGAAGGCCCTGATATTGGAAAAAGGAACTCCAGAGAAGCCCAGAAGTGTGCTGTGCTCGAGTCCCGCCTTGTCCCGTGCGTCAAACGTGGGGAAGGGAGACCCTGGCCATAACATTCTGACTTATCATTTTGAGAACACTTCTTTCTTTTTCTGTGAACATTATCCCGCACTATTTTGTAGCATAGTGGTAAGGATTGGCAATAGGTTTTTCTTAGTATAGGCCCTTTTTATTTGACTAGACTCCACTAGGACTATATTATTATTATTATTATTTGTTCGTAGCTTGCTCCCATATTAGATTTAGGTTTAGATTAGGCGTTTATCTCACCCATTTTTACAGTTTAATAAATACCCTTGAACTGTGATCACGTGTCTGTCTTTCTTTGATACCATTCCTTCCTTACAGTAGCCACCAGTTTTGTCCCCCGGCATCACCACCACCACACTCTCCTGCCCCAAGTCCTCCCCCAAACTATCTCAGTCTCCCCCCACCCCACTTACCTTCTTGTGCTCCCAGCACCGCTACACCTTCCTGTGCCGCCATAGAAATGCCTATTTACTATGGCGACCGCAATCTTTTTTTTTCCCACTGGAGATTGGGCTCCCGCAATGTGCGCGGAACCTGCCTCCAGTAAAATAAGTAAATATAATACAACTATTTGCACATTTGATGAACCTAGGGGTGTGAATAGCAATAATTCCCACTTGGGGGTGGGGGCGTACATGGCAGGTAAGTTTCTGAGCCCTCGCCGAGCCCCTCGCTTAGATCGGGCAGGCCATTACCAGCTTTGTATGCCGTCCCATGTAGGGGTGATTGCTACAATTTTTTCTACTAAGCCAAATCACCACCCTACTGGTTTCAAAGTGCCATGGCTTGTCTGTAAATTAGTATGTTGGGCACCCGCAGCACAAGTAAACCCTAGTCTGCAGAGGAATGGGAAGTGGTGAAGCCACAGGGTAAGGAGGGTGCTTGTCAATCCAATCAATGTAGATCCATAGGTCAGGATTGCAGAAATTAGGAGGGTCAAATCTAAGGAGAAGGGAATATTTACACGAGGACCATTTCAGTAATATGTATTACTTGTGTGTCTCTGTGGTGGACTTGAGCTGTGCCCAAAGAGATCCTTGAAGTTTGTCATCTTTCATTGGCCATGTGTATGTTTAATTTCTTCCACTAAACAAAATCCAGAATTGTAATTCAGAACCAGGCCTAGTGGCCAAGACAAGAAGCGAATGTGAACAGAGAGAAACAGGTTAATTCGGGAGGCATAGGTCTTGTGTGAAATGTTATAGTGATATCTTTGGCTCAGGGGTGCTCAGATTTTGAGGCCTTCAACATTGCCTGGATGCCATTGCTAGCCTGGGCGTGTTGCAACAATTCACAAGGGAACATGTGAGCAAAGCTGTTCTACTTACTCCCAACACCCCGAATTACCTGAGGATGTGCTTTGAACTGTACCTCCTCCTCCATTACCTGAGAGTAATGCCTTGAACCGACCTACCTGCAAGTTCTTTAGATCTGATAGGAACTTAATGGGGATCGTTGTTGTGGTGTTGGAGGCTGGATTCCTCTTGGGCTGCGGCTGACCGTTTGGGAAGGTAATCCATAATGCAGCTTTGTGTATCTTTCTCAACCTGCATCACCGTTACCTTGTCCTGTTAAGAGGGCTACAGGGGAACTCTTAGGTCGAACCAGGGCATCGAGCCTGCTAACCAGCTTTCTTTTGCAGGTCTACTTTGGGCATTATAGTTCTTTGCGTGAACAGAGTGCCATATAAGTGTATTATGTATATACTTGCTTACTTTTGTGGAATGAAGACCTTCTGGGTGCTTCAGAGCTCCTGTAGGCCTTGTGCAAAACAACAACGTAAAACGACTTTAAATAATATAATATGACCTGACACGCGCAACACCAACATTGAGTAAAACAAATACAAAATGAATGGGTAGGTGCAGGAGAATACATGAATAAACAAATTAAAAATGAAAAGAAGGAACATTCTCTTGCAATGCAGAGCAATTGTTTAGTAAGTACACTGCAAAAACGCTGATGTCCTTCTTTACTCTGGCATGGAAATAACAATGTATAGTGCTGTATTTTCCCAAGTACCTGGTTTTGGATTAGAGCATATGCTTGGTTAAATAAAACAGACATGAAAAGCAAAATATCCCTCTTAAAAATAAACGCCTGGTTTGAAAGCTATTTAGGCTTGTTTTAAATAGAAAATGGTTAAATAATATCTTTTTAAAAAAAATGTTTAATTAAAAACTACAGTGCTAACAAAAAGAAAAAACTTTTGTTTCAGAAGCATCAGCTCTTCATTCCTTTACTGCAGGCACAGTGGTTTACAGAAATGTCTGCGGACTCGTGAGGCCTCAGGATGAACTCCCCTTATGTTCAAGAGGAAGCTTCAGGAGTGCATTTAGGTAGTTTACAACAGCGCAAACATGTTTGATATTTTGTCCAGAGGAGATCAAATGCCACCATGCCGCCATATCCCCATCCAGAGGGGCGAATTCGCCTAGATAGGCAGAGCGGTGGTTGCAGATACCTGAACACTTTAGAATTAAATGTTTCAACGTTTCGACTGAAGCAGCGCAAAAACGACAGAGATTGTTAGTTACAGTTGGATGTTTCCTTTGAAATAGAATTTCCTTCGAATTCAGGGTGTTTAAACGAAAACGAAGGAATTGTTCACGATAGAAACGGGAATAGCATTGAATCAAATATTGAGGTTGGCAGTTTAGTTTTTTTGTGCGTTGCCTAGCCATTGGGATGACACAAGTTTTGTACTATTTTCAACATTAACGATCCATGACCAAGCTTCAAATTTTCTTTTGACAAGTTGGGGGCGGGAGAATAGATCAAAGTTGTTGATTTCTGTAGCAACAATCCAATCTTGAACTCTTATGTACCATTGATCTAGCAAGAAACTGAATTTTGGGTCATTAGTGGTAGTAAATATTTTATAGGCTGGCACCCCACCCGTCTCTTTCATCTTCTGCCACAGCAGGATGGACTTCCAAATCACGTGAGTGTAGAGGGAGTTCAACGATAGTTCATGGCGTATCAAAATAATTGAAACACAGGCTGGAAGATTGAGAACACGTCTCCAGAAGAGGCCCTCCAGTTGATGCCATTTTTGCTCACTGATATTCCAGCCGGCTTCTGCGCCAAATGTTAGAATGGGAACTACCTTTTGGAGGTAGAACGTTAGGACTGTAATTAAGGAAAATTTTCCAAAGCTTTTATTGAGCTTAGCCGCTTGAAGCGCTAATCTTGCAGATTTCAGTTTTAGATCCTTTAGCCACTGCTCTTCACAGATTGAGTTGTTAAACTGAATTCCCAGGTAAGCGGATCGAGTGGACTGAGATTAGTGGCTGGCCGCCGACAGCCCACTTAAATGCACAATCCTTTCTGCTGGTTATAGAGCCGATTGACAGAATTTTCGTTTTGTCTGTATTGATTACGAGTTCATTGATGGTTAAGTAATCAAAGAGACAATCTAGAAGGCGTTGTAGGCCAATCTGTGTTTTGTCGATCATAACCAGGTCATCGGCGTATGCGATGTATCGTACAAAGGACTTATTTAGTCTTGGAGGAAAGCAGTGGGCCTGCACAAGATGAATCGGGAGATCTGCCAGAAATAATTTGAAAAGGTCGGCAGCAAGCGGACAGCCTTGCTTGACTCCCCTTGTAGTAGAAAATCTGTCAGATAAAACGCTGTTCTTGTTAATGCGAACACGAAATGAAGTGTTCGCGTGGAGAGCCATGATTGGGTTGAGGATGTCCCCTGGGCAGTTCCATTTGATTAATTTTGGCCAGAGAAAATCACGGTTAATGCCGTCAAATGCTTGCTTCATATCAATGAAGGCTAGGTGAAGTTTGGTTTTTCATTTTAGGGCATCGAGTTTCAATGTTGTTAAGATTGAAAGATTTACATCCACTCCTGTTCCCTTTGAAAACCCTGTTTGACGAACATCCAAAATTCCCGCTTTTGTCGCCCAATTGACCAACATCAATCTTAGGTTGGAGCCGAACAGTTTGCCAATACAGTCCAAGAGGGCAATGGGGCGATAGTTTTCAGGTGCATCCCAACTGCCTTTCTTGTGAATCGGAATCATGATTGCAGTAAGCCAAGACTTAGACAATCTATTAGAACTAGCAATCTTTTGAAAGAGACACTGAATAAAAGGGGCCCAAATTTGTGGATTTCTTTTTAGCATCACGTTGCTAATCATGTCTGGACCAGCTGCACTAGAGTTTTTGAGCGTCTTGATGGCATCGACAATTTCAATATGCGACATTTGTACATCCCAAGGCACTCGTTTAGCTTCAGGAACTGGCTTGTGCGCCTTAGACTGACTATTAAACACTGCCGTGAAGTGCTTGCACCAAGTGTCGCCAGGGATCGTATTCAGCATCGAGTTTGAGCTTGTTGACGGTCCCATATTCAAGATTTTTCAAGTGTCACGTGTGTTCTTGGTGATCAGCAGCTTCATCAGGAGTTCAGCCTGATCTTGAGCAACAATGAATTTATGTGATCTAATCCAATTTCGATAGATCACTCTTCTTTTGACTTTATCACGCACAATTGACCTGGAGACATTTTTTTGTTCTTTGCTGAACCAATGATTATGGCCTTTATGTTGCTGAGATGCATCACTTTTTGATATTATGAAGGTTGATAGTTGGAAGTGGAGTATAGTCTACGCCAATTGGCAGATTTATCACATTTTCAGTTAGCGAGCACATCTTCTTAACGCTTAATCTTAAGCGATTTCCACTTGGATGTGCCTCGACTGGTGCCGAATATAAGAGCGCAGAGTCAGGCGCTGGCAATAGACACTCAAGTTTTAATAGCATGTGGTCACTCTTGGTCGATTTTAGGGAGTGTAGAGTGATAACCTTCTCCTCAAAATTCCTAGACACCCAGAAATAATCAATAATGCTGTGTATTGACTTGCGATGCCAAGTAGGTTGTGCCGGCGTGTCACCTCGCACCCCACCATTCAACATCAAGCAGTTATGTATCTCCATTACATTTGTCCAACGTTGCTCTTTCGCGCCCAGCTCCTCGTAGGCAAGTTGACAAAAACAGTTTGAATGTGGATCGAACTTGAACCATGAACCATTTAGGTCACCACAGCAGATGATTGTCAGGTTGTTGTATTTCAAGATTGCGTCATCCATTAGCGAACTAATAGCGGTGGTGAAGACGGATTCATTTATTTTCGCTGGGTTCCAATAGCAATTGATAAGCAGCAAGGAAGAAAATACATTTGAATTGACAGACCGTGAGTGCATAATTGATCCTTGTACATAGGGGTTTGGATTTGAACAGATTGGAGTAGACCAGTTTTGGGACAGCCGGACCATGGTCAATAGCCCTGCACACGGGCGCCCTTTTGTGTTTTTAATGACAGGATTAATCAATGTGACATAACCGTCTCTCATTGGTGGATCAACCAACCAAGTCTCTTGCAGACAGATAGCGAAAAACATCATCTAACGGAACATCAAACCCCTGGTTCCACAATAGAATGGAGGAGATGGCGTCCTGCTGGCACAATCATGGCTAATCTGGTTTCTCTGATAACTTACTTTTTTCTCATGTCGAGAACTTAAGTCGCCTGGTCTCACATCAGAAATCATGCTGTGGCGTAAAGGTCTCACCTCTGCTGGGTTTTTACCGGCTTATCTATGAGCCGGCTGCTCTGAGTTGGTGCTCCGAGATTGCTTTTCTGGTTCAACAGAGATATCGAAGCCAAACATCAGTAGATCATCAGCTGCTTTGAGCAGAGTGTTAAGTACTCCAGCAGCATCGATGTGTAGCAACACAGCATCAGAGCAAAGTTCGTTCACATATTCAACGATTTTAGTGTCTTCCGAGTTGATCAGCCGCAGAGGTGGAATATGTTTGAATAGACGCAATACATTTGCTCGATTGAAGTTCAGCTCATTGTCGTCCCTGTGGATATTTTGTAGTCTTAATTTGCACTTATGGTCGTTTGGCCGATGTGAGTGCAGAGCTTTAGACCTCGGTGAAGGGCGGGTTTGCTGTTTGCGTTGATTAGTGGTGAATTTTGGATTTAGACTCAATGTAGCGACCATGAGATTTGTGTCTTCCTTGTTTGAAGTGGTTGAGCAACTTCCTTGCACTACATGCCACTTCGAAGGAGATCGACTTTCCCTTAGGTGAGCAGCTCTCAAAGGCGACTGCGACTCAGACAGGTTTTCTTCGCTGGTGGGATGCGACATTTCATTATCGCTTGAATTTGAATAGGTAGAGAGATCGCATAAGTCTGGAGAATCTGATTTCACTGAGATGACTGAAGGACTGTCATCTGAGTTTAAGCGTTGCCGCTTGGCGCCATGTTTCAGGGGTGGCATCATTGCGTTGTTTTGCGATGCTGTGGGACCATTCGCACCCTCATGATGGCGCTTGAAGAGACCTAACCGCGGAGGAGTGGTCAGGTTTCTTCTAAAACTTTTCGTGGATGAGTGAGTTGCCGGTTTTACTTTTTTGACCATTGTAGTCGGCTTCGCAGATTTGGCTTGAGCCGTGTGCTTTGCTTTTGTGCTGGCGGCAATTGATTTTATAGAGCAGCCAACTGTTCCATTTTTTGCTGGCCCTGTGAAAATGCCATATGTGAATGGAACACTTTCCTGATGATCGGCTGGTGTTGCGGCAGTTGTTGATTGCATTTCGACTTGAGTGGGCACTTCCGCAGCCGCTGTTGGCAACTTAGAATCCGACAAGGCTTGCAGGGGGACACCGTCGGAGGTATGTAATGAACTAGACACAGCTGAGGGATGAGCACTTTGACTTGCCATAGATTGTACGGTAATGCAGTCCTTTTGAGACGCCACTAGGTCAGAAGAAGCTCCACTTTGCTTCGTTTCCTGCGGCCTGGAGAGAGAGTTAAACGGTAGAGCAAAACTGTGCGTGTCAACCATAGGCTGTTTTGAGCTGTGGTCTGGATTTAGTAAGGGTGCAATCTCAGTCAACACCTCCAAAAGACATTTTAACTGAAGGTCATGTCTCTCCTGTTGTAAGGTAAGTCATTGAGATGAGATTGCCAGTGTGAACTTGAGTCTTTGCCTGCTTGCACCTCTTGCTGGATGAACTTAGTGAAGGAGTCAATTTGATCCAGTTTGGTCGATAGGTTCAATAGCAGGGCCCCCTGATCTCGGATTGTTTCATTCAGGGACTCGTACAGTTTAACAAACGGGATCATGGCTTGCAATGAAGCCGCCAGCACATTGTTGTGCAGCTGTATTGCAGCGCCCACTGAAAGATTAATTTTTGAATTTGGAGTTTTCTGACCATCTTTAACTGGAGTTGGACCATTTGGAGGCTCAGACAAAGGAGTAGAGGCTTTTGATGGAGTGGCCAGCAATGCTGATATATTTGATCTTTCTACGCAACTGCTGCCTTCTAGCTGTTTCGCTTTGCACAGCGAGTGTGAGGCATTTCCTTTATCTTGAGGACCAGGACACAGCATTGGTTGAATTGGCAAAGAAGATGGAGACGACAAAGTTGTAATCGACTGCTCCATGTATTTCTGGATCATAGGTGGCACCCGATTGTTGGTAGTCGGACGGACATTGTTCAGGCCCTGCAGGAATAAAGTGTCGTCAAGTGACCCATTTTGTGGCCGTAATTGAACATGCCTATCAGCCTTAGAAAGGGGAAAGGCCAGAACTGCCATATCAGGCATGCCGCCAGGGATCTGAGAAACTGATGCTGAGACTGCGGCATGTTGATCAGAATAAGCCTCATTGAAAGTGCTTGATTCGCAGATCTTCAACAATAGCATTTTGGAGGCCTTTGAAGCTGATAGCATATCCTTATTTAACACAGGGCCTATTAAAGACTGTGGTTGAATCGGTGGATCAAGTAAACTGTTGCCTAGAGAAGGAGGTGTCCGATCTGCCATGACGTTACTGCAGTCAGGCTGCACAGCAAGATCGGCACTAAAGTCAACCGTGGTAGTGGTGTGTTCAGGTTCAGCAATTGCGGGCAAGGCTGAGCGTACACAATCGCTAACACCCACCTGTTCAACTGAGAAGTTGGTTGGTACCACCGGGGTTTCGTCTTCATTGTTTTTTTCTTGTGTAACCAACGTGGCGCTTATAAATTCTGCGTCCGTTAGGTCAAAGGGAGAGAAGTACTTTTCAGGCAATGGAAGTTTCTTGAAAGAAGGAACGTCCGCCATCACACTATTCACTGTCAGCGTTGGTATCGGAGCAAGATCAGTGAGAGAAAGCAAAACAAGCGGTCTCAGTGAAGTTTGGGGTGCTGCCGTGCGTGATGGACTGGAGACAAGGATAGTGTCAGAATTGTCAGCTGGGCCAGGCATGACAATGGGATCAGTGGGATCATCTTGATGCACTTGGGCGATAGTCTGAGCAATAGGCATGGGCAAGGGCGCCACTGACTTCGAGCATGCAGCAGGCTTACCTTGTGGCTGTTGGCTAACAGCCGCAGAAGCGTTTGCTGGCAAGGCGGTCCATGGATTCAGCATCCGACGCTGCTGCAGCGTCTTGTGGCGCGTCTGAGGCCCATTCGAAGAGGGGTCCTTCGGGGTGACAACCATCTCCAGTGCCAGCCCCCGTTCGCACCCGGCGAACTAGGACTCAGCCGGACTCCACGCCGCGCTCCGCGCGGCAAAAGTGTATATGTAGAAATTTGCTGGAAGTAGAAAGAGGACTCCACTTTGGTGCTGCAGCTCCTCACAGCAACACACACACAGAGAGTCTCTGGGCAAACTGGGACTCAGCCAGAGTCCGCGCCGCGCTCCGCGCGGCAAAAGTGTATATGTAGAAATTAGCTGGAAGTAGAAATAGGACTCCACTTTGGTCGCTGCAGCTCCTCACAGCAACACACACACAGAGAGTCTCTGGGCAAACTGGGACTCAGCCGGACTCCACCTTAATATCAGTATCTGACCTCTTGCCATACTGTCGCAAGCTGGAAGAGATTGTGGTACAAGGTCCAGTTAAGAGTTCGAGTGCACCCTCTGTGCTTTTGTTCACTTATGTTTGCTGTCTAAAAACTGCCCACACATACTCTACAGATGAAAAAGTTGCCTGCTGTACACAAACTCGCACCTTGCAGTCTTTTAAAACTATTTTATATCACTTAGCATTGGTGCACATACAGTGAGTAAGTGGAACAACCAATTGGTTGTAATGATACATTGCCATATAAGGTATAGAGTTTTTCTTTCCCGAATTATGATGCATTGCTCCATATTCACTGTATCCATCTCAGTATTTCATTTCAAGATTACAATTAACATATATATATATATATATACCGATGTATAGACAAGAATATTTAAATCACAGAGCAGGCATATCTAAATAGGATAAATAAATAGTGCCCGATTGTTGGACAACTTTAGATGTATCAAACGTAGCTGAACAGTTTACAGAAACTTTATTTTATTTATTTAAAATAAAGTTTCTGTAAACTGTTCAGCTTAGTTTGATACATGTAAAGTTGTCCAACAATCAGGCACTATTTATTTATCCATTTTAGATATTCCTGCTCTCTGTGAAATATTCTTGTCTATACATCGGTGTACTGTTAGTCTAAGAAGTTTTTATCATTGGGAGAGCATGCACTGTCCCTACATCCTCTGTTGAATGAAAACCATTAATGGTCCTCCCATATTTCCCTTAATTTGGCTGTAATATTCTACATTTTTCCAAATGTGTAACATTTTGGAGCGCCAAATATTAATGGTTATTGTATTCTACACCTTTCAAATTGGTGCTGGGTGATCTCTAGACAGGATCAACAGACCAGTCATTAGAACATGTCGTTTCTAATGTGTAAATAAACAGAAGAAAAGACATTGGGTCAAGAAGGAGTTCAATACAGGTTAGCTTTTTAGATTGAAGACATCCTTTCTTTCCAGACTATCTGGATTGTCTGACTTGCCACCATATATGGGACCTGATTCCCACCATGTTATATCTCCCCTAACTCCCACTCCTCTGCAGCGTGGAGACTGATGAATAGCTCTTCTGCAGCCTCTCGGGCATAACGTAACAATGATTCAGTTTATAGAAATGAGTCTTTTTGTATTGGTATAGATGATTTGGAAGTTCTTGGCCAGATATTTTCCCATGATATCGGTGTTGGACACTGTAATTCTTTTTCCAACTTTTACATATACATGATTGTTATCTAAGATGTTAGACAGTGGAGATTGTATGTGTGAATGGACCTAGCAATAACATCTATTGTAAGCGTTCATACCCTCTTTGCACCAGTTTCTGATGATAAGGTACAGGCTTCAATGTCTTAACTCCATGTAGCGAAATTTTGCATTTTCTGGGAAATGCCCTTTTGTGTTTATCAAAGGTGCCTGGGATATCATCCATAGGCAGCTGTCCTCGTACATTGCAGCAAGAGAAAAAGATGGGTTGGTTGTCTAAGGGTCTCATGAGGCCTCCTATATTTCCTCCAGTATATCATCACTTTTGTTTTGTTGAACGCATTGCGCTATACCAACCTTAATATTATATAAAATTGCATTGCAAAGTAACAAATGATACATTTTAAAGACCTCTACCTGGTTGGTGTGGCGGCCGCAAAAACACATGATGGAAAAGTATAGTTTAAACGCTTATTGTTGTCAGGATGAGATTGATATAAATGTCTATGTGGACCAGAGTTATACCTAAAGCTACAAATTGTGTACTTATCCTGGAGTAAGAGGGGCGTTAAAATATGAAGTATCCAGGTACTCAGTCATCTAAGGTTATGGCTCTCCCATTGGATCTGTGGTTATCCTCAAGTGTACGTGAGGATATTAAGCTTCTCAATGTCTAGTCTCTTTAGGAGGGTCATAATCTACAAATGAAAAAAGTATTCCTATATTGTAATAGCCTAAGAAAGAAGTCAAGATTGGTGAAACCATGAGTGTCACGGTTCCCTTTCTTAGTGATACTGGTCTCCCTCTGATCTCAGGGTTATAATGCCAAGCTTGCTCCTTTCCAAGATCACAGTCTGAATGATATAGTGCCCAGCTCACTTCATTTCTTCAGTCACAGTCCCAGGATGTACTGTCCAGCCCACTTTGTGTAATCCATGCTAGATTTGATTTCTAATTGCTACCTGATCCAAGGGATATGCTGCCCAGTCAATGCTGGCCACGGACATAGGGGACAACTCATTCATCAGGGATATACTGCCCATCTCTCGCCTCTGCAGTGCCAGATCTTGAATGTTTCTCAGGCTTTTTAACCTTTCAGATCTCCTACTTCTCTTAGATTAAAATGCTTTATCATCTTTCTTTTTTTTATTTTAAACTTGTTTTTATTGTTGACTAGACAACACAACTTAGGAGACAGGGCCTAGGCCGGCCACATGGCAGCTAATACATCAAGAGTAAATATACATAAATACGTATCCACAACAACATACGACTGTTCAAATATTTGGGGCAGTGAAGCATGAGCTCATAGATTCAACTAGATATCGGCATATGGGGCAATCAATCGTACAGTTGAACATAATATACACTTCATTATGTATTTTTAGGAGAGACACCAGCTGTGCATGAAGGTGAGGGCAAGGAGGCCACGTAATCCCGGAAGCTTTGCCAGACATCTATTGGCCGACAGTGCGGATGTTGCATTGCACTCCAGGTTTGCTCCGTGTCGTGAGCCCATGTAACTGATCTAAGCCATTGTGAGTATATAGGTGGTCTGGCACGGAGCCAGCATAACAGAATGCAGCGGACCGCCAGCAGCATACAGAGACCCGCAAGTCTCCTGGCTTTCCGGCCCAGCCGGGGGAATTCGTGGAAGAGACAGTGTAGCGGGGTGGGGGCAATGGGGATACCCAGGATGTCTGATAGTGTGGAGCAAATCTCGATCCAGAATTGCGATAGGAGTGGGCAGTGCCATAGCATATGGATGTAGGTTGCTTGTTCCATGCCGCATCTGGGACAGCTGGAGGGGGAGTCCGGGAACATGCGGTGCAGTCTCTTGGGTGTGTGATGATATCTATGGAGAATCTTAAACTGTATAAGCTTAAATTTTGAGTTATAGGAGACATCTTGAGTGCGAGCACACATTCGAGACCACCTCTCGTCGTTGAGCTCCACCTCAAGGTCGACCTCCCAGCTATGCTTCAGCTTAGTGAAGGCCGGGACAGCTCTAGATTGCACCAGTGTGTATAGTCTCGACACTTTACCCTTAAAGGATAGGTATGAGCAGAGTTCCGCAACTATGGAGTCATCAGGCGGTATTGTGGGGAACTCAGGGTATCTGAGTTTGAGATTCCTGCGAAGGGAAGAGAATTGTAGCCAAGCAGTGGGGCGGCGCTTAAGGGATGGGGGGAGATCCGCCCACTCTAAGAAGTTACCCTGTTCGTAAATATTGCGGAGCGACTGGAAGCCGGCTTCAGCCCAACGGGTTGCAGTTGGAGGCGGGATGGGTAATACATCAGGGAGAAAGTTCCAAAGCGGTAGGTCTCCATGGAATGGCCGAGGTGTGGTAACAAGGGCCCAAAGTTTGGTGAGCGCTAAGGAGGTGCAAGTCACTGGGTCCGCCGAGTCAGGGTCAGCTGGAGTAGGTTTAAGAATGAGGGAACCTAGCACTCGGTCAGCAGCAGACAGCCTCTCGAGCCGAACATGTGGGGGGGGATTGATGGTATTAAACCAATGGGAAGCGAATTGCGATTGAGCCACCACCCAATACCTCAAGAAATCCGGTGCGCCAAACCCCCCAAATTCTTTCGGGGTGGTGAGCGTAGAAAGTTTAAGCCTGACCGCACCTGAGTGCCAAAGGAATGTATTTGTAATGTGCCGTAGTGCCTTAAAAAATGCATCGCCCGGCCATACAGGTAGATTGGTGAAACGGTATAAAAGTTGGGGTAATACCACCATTTTAAGGATGCTGATCCTACCTGCCAAGGAAATGGGGAGCTTGTTCCAATTAGACGTCTTACCAGATAGGGCCGTTAGATAGTTCGAGTAGTTGTCCTCGCGGAGCTTTGTTATAGAACGAGATACCTCCACCCCCAAGTATGTGAAACTAGATTGAGACCAGGAGAAGCCCAACATATCCGGGGGAGGATACGTACTCTCAGTAAGCGGGAACAACGTGGATTTGGAGCAATTCACTTTTAATCCTGATATGTCTCCAAATCTAGTGACGTCGGCGAGGATAGGAGCAAGGTTAATGTCAGGTGAACGAATAAACAGCAGGGCATCGTCTGCGTACAGAGAGATTATGTCAGCCTGACCGGCTGTGCGTAATCCCCTATGGGCATGTGCCTGGCGCATCAGGTCAGCAAATGGTTCAATGGCTACGGCAAATATTAGTGGGGAAAAAGGACATCCCTGGCGTGTGCCTCTGGCTATCAGGAAAGGAGCGGAGCATCTGTCCTCAGTGCGGACTCTAGCTGAAGGGGAGGTATAAAGCAGCTTAACCCAGGTTTGGAAATTGTGGCCAAAC
Organism: Ambystoma mexicanum; assembly: GCF_040938575.1. Taxonomy (NCBI): domain Eukaryota; kingdom Metazoa; phylum Chordata; class Amphibia; order Caudata; family Ambystomatidae; genus Ambystoma; species Ambystoma mexicanum. The sequence goes on from NC_090922.1 coordinate 906,741,617, forward strand.
TTACACTTCACAAGGACCCGCCACAAGTATTTCCAGGACACCGAGTCGAAGGCCTTCTGCATGTCCAGTGTGGCCGCTACCGCCTGCGTGGTGGGGCTAACCCTACTGATCACATTAAAGAGTCTTCTTAAATTTAAGGATGTGGACCTTCCAGGGACAAACCCTGCCTGGTCAGGATGAATAATGTGGGGCAGAATAAGGGCTAAACGGTTGGCTAGTAGTTTAGCGTAGATTTTTACATCACTGTTAATCAGCGAGAGGGGGCGGTATGAGCTACACTGGGAGGGGGGCTTGCCCGGTTTGGGGAGAACCATTATCGCTGCCTCTCGAAGAGAGGGGGGGAGTATACCCTTTTCGCAAGATTCCTCCCATAGACCCAACAAGTGCGGGACCAGCAGTGTCTTGTATTGTTTATACAATTCAATGGGTAGTCCATCCGGGCCAGGAGCCTTGCCAGATGCCAGTGATTCGATGGCTTTGGCGATCTCCTCAGACGTTATCGGACTCTCCAGGGAAGCACCAGCCTCGGCAGACAAAACGGAGAGAGGGATAGAGTCCAGAAAGGAATCTATTTCGGAAATAGGGGGGTCATTGGTCCCGGAGTATAAGGATGTATAAAATGCAAGAAATTCGGAGTTGATGTCCTGTGGGGACTGAGCCATGGAGCCGTCCGATCTTGTTATAGGCGGAATATTGGGGGGTCCGAGTTCACGACGGAGCATCCTGGCCAGCATACGGCCAGGGCGTTCACCTTCGCCATATTTCCTCGCCAAGCCAGGAGACTCCAGGAATTTGACCTCACGCTCTGCCAGGGCACGAAAGTTATCTAATTCCGACCCCAGGGCCGAAAGAGTGCTTGGGGATTGGTTAAGAGCGTATTGAGCCTCAAGGCCGGCGAGGGTAGATTCACTGACGGAAATATCTGCGCGGATCCTTTTGAGAATGCCGCCTCCCTTGGAGATAGCCACCCCTCTCGTGTATGCCTTGAATGATTCCCAGAGGATGGAGTAAGATGTCACCGAACCAGTGTTGAGTTCAAAGAACTCTTCAATGGCCACTTCGAGTTCTGCCGTAAAGGCCTTAAAAAATGCATCGCCCGGCCATACAGGTAGATTGGTGAAACGGTATAAAAGTTGGGGTAATACCACCATTTTAAGGATGCTGATCCTACCTGCCAAGGAAATGGGGAGCTTGTTCCAATTAGACGTCTTACCAGATAGGGCCGTTAGATAGTTCGAGTAGTTGTCCTCGCGGAGCTTTGTTATAGAACGAGATACCTCCACCCCCAAGTATGTGAAACTAGATTGAGACCAGGAGAAGCCCAACATATCCGGGGGAGGATACGTACTCTCAGTAAGCGGGAACAACGTGGATTTGGAGCAATTCACTTTTAATCCTGATATGTCTCCAAATCTAGTGACGTCGGCGAGGATAGGAGCAAGGTTAATGTCAGGTGAACGAATAAACAGCAGGGCATCGTCTGCGTACAGAGAGATTATGTCAGCCTGACCGGCTGTGCGTAATCCCCTATGGGCATGTGCCTGGCGCATCAGGTCAGCAAATGGTTCAATGGCTACGGCAAATATTAGTGGGGAAAAAGGACATCCCTGGCGTGTGCCTCTGGCTATCAGGAAAGGAGCGGAGCATCTGTCCTCAGTGCGGACTCTAGCTGAAGGGGAGGTATAAAGCAGCTTAACCCAGGTTTGGAAATTGTGGCCAAACTTACACTTCACAAGGACCCGCCACAAGTATTTCCAGGACACCGAGTCGAAGGCCTTCTGCATGTCCAGTGTGGCCGCTACCGCCTGCGTGGTGGGGCTAACCCTACTGATCACATTAAAGAGTCTTCTTAAATTTAAGGATGTGGACCTTCCAGGGACAAACCCTGCCTGGTCAGGATGAATAATGTGGGGCAGAATAAGGGCTAAACGGTTGGCTAGTAGTTTAGCGTAGATTTTTACATCACTGTTAATCAGCGAGAGGGGGCGGTATGAGCTACACTGGGAGGGGGGCTTGCCCGGTTTGGGGAGAACCATTATCGCTGCCTCTCGAAGAGAGGGGGGGGAGTATACCCTTTTCGCAAGATTCCTCCCATAGACCCAACAAGTGCGGGACCAGCAGTGTCTTGTATTGTTTATACAATTCAATGGGTAGTCCATCCGGGCCAGGAGCCTTGCCAGATGCCAGTGATTCGATGGCTTTGGCGATCTCCTCAGACGTTATCGGACTCTCCAGGGAAGCACCAGCCTCGGCAGACAAAACGGAGAGAGGGATAGAGTCCAGAAAGGAATCTATTTCGGAAATAGGGGGGTCATTGGTCCCGGAGTATAAGGATGTATAAAATGCAAGAAATTCGGAGTTGATGTCCTGTGGGGACTGAGCCATGGAGCCGTCCGATCTTGTTATAGGCGGAATATTGGGGGGTCCGAGTTCACGACGGAGCATCCTGGCCAGCATACGGCCAGGGCGTTCACCTTCGCCATATTTCCTCGCCAAGCCAGGAGACTCCAGGAATTTGACCTCACGCTCTGCCAGGGCACGAAAGTTATCTAATTCCGACCCCAGGGCCGAAAGAGTGCTTGGGGATTGGTTAAGAGCGTATTGAGCCTCAAGGCCGGCGAGGGTAGATTCACTGACGGAAATATCTGCGCGGATCCTTTTGAGAATGCCGCCTCCCTTGGAGATAGCCACCCCTCTCGTGTATGCCTTGAATGATTCCCAGAGGATGGAGTAAGATGTCACCGAACCAGTGTTGAGTTCAAAGAACTCTTCAATGGCCACTTCGAGTTCTGCCGTAAAGGCCTTAAAAAATGCATCGCCCGGCCATACAGGTAGATTGGTGAAACGGTATAAAAGTTGGGGTAATACCACCATTTTAAGGATGCTGATCCTACCTGCCAAGGAAATGGGGAGCTTGTTCCAATTAGACGTCTTACCAGATAGGGCCGTTAGATAGTTCGAGTAGTTGTCCTCGCGGAGCTTTGTTATAGAACGAGATACCTCCACCCCCAAGTATGTGAAACTAGATTGAGACCAGGAGAAGCCCAACATATCCGGGGGAGGATACGTACTCTCAGTAAGCGGGAACAACGTGGATTTGGAGCAATTCACTTTTAATCCTGATATGTCTCCAAATCTAGTGACGTCGGCGAGGATAGGAGCAAGGTTAATGTCAGGTGAACGAATAAACAGCAGGGCATCGTCTGCGTACAGAGAGATTATGTCAGCCTGACCGGCTGTGCGTAATCCCCTATGGGCATGTGCCTGGCGCATCAGGTCAGCAAATGGTTCAATGGCTACGGCAAATATTAGTGGGGAAAAAGGACATCCCTGGCGTGTGCCTCTGGCTATCAGGAAAGGAGCGGAGCATCTGTCCTCAGTGCGGACTCTAGCTGAAGGGGAGGTATAAAGCAGCTTAACCCAGGTTTGGAAATTGTGGCCAAACTTACACTTCACAAGGACCCGCCACAAGTATTTCCAGGACACCGAGTCGAAGGCCTTCTGCATGTCCAGTGTGGCCGCTACCGCCTGCGTGGTGGGGCTAACCCTACTGATCACATTAAAGAGTCTTCTTAAATTTAAGGATGTGGACCTTCCAGGGACAAACCCTGCCTGGTCAGGATGAATAATGTGGGGCAGAATAGGGGCTAAACGGTTGGCTAGTAGTTTAGCGTAGATTTTTACATCACTGTTAATCAGCGAGAGGGGGCGGTATGAGCTACACTGGGAGGGGGGCTTGCCCGGTTTGGGGAGAACCATTATCGCTGCCTCTCGAAGAGAGGGGGGGAGTATACCCTTTTCGCAAGATTCCTCCCATAGACCCAACAAGTGCGGGACCAGCAGTGTCTTGTATTGTTTATACAATTCAATGGGTAGTCCATCCGGGCCAGGAGCCTTGCCAGATGCCAGTGATTCGATGGCTTTGGCGATCTCCTCAGACGTTATCGGACTCTCCAGGGAAGCACCAGCCTCGGCAGACAAAACGGAGAGAGGGATAGAGTCCAGAAAGGAATCTATTTCGGAAATAGGGGGGTCATTGGTCCCGGAGTATAAGGATGTATAAAATGCAAGAAATTCGGAGTTGATGTCCTGTGGGGACTGAGCCATGGAGCCGTCCGATCTTGTTATAGGCGGAATATTGGGGGGTCCGAGTTCACGACGGAGCATCCTGGCCAGCATACGGCCAGGGCGTTCACCTTCGCCATATTTCCTCGCCAAGCCAGGAGACTCCAGGAATTTGACCTCACGCTCTGCCAGGGCACGAAAGTTATCTAATTCCGACCCCAGGGCCGAAAGAGTGCTTGGGGATTGGTTAAGAGCGTATTGAGCCTCAAGGCCGGCGAGGGTAGATTCACTGACGGAAATATCTGCGCGGATCCTTTTGAGAATGCCGCCTTCCTTGGAGATAGCCACCCCTCTCGTGTATGCCTTGAATGATTCCCAGAGGATGGAGTAAGATGTCACCGAACCAGTGTTGAGTTCAAAGAACTCTTCAATGGCCACTTCGAGTTCTGCCGTAAAGGCCTGGTCAAGGAGCATACGTGAGCTTAACCTCTACAGCCTAGGTCTGTTGGCGTCAGGGCCCCATTCTAGCGAGATGACGATAGGCGAGTGGTCAGATAGTGTTCTGGGAAGGATACCCTGGTGAGACACAGACCTGACTAAGCTATCAGTGATGAGCCATCTATCTATTCTGGAGTGGGAGTCGTGGACTGTTGAATAATATGAGTATTCACGGACATCAGGGTTTGCCAACCGCCAGGGGTCAGCCAGTGACAGATGTGGAAGAGCAGTGAGTATGGTGTGGGCCGCTCTGGAGAGTTGGCGGGGCCGTGTGCCCGATCTGTCTAGGGTTACATCGAGTATAGTATTAAAATCTCCTCCCCACATGATCGGGATCAGGGGGAATCCCTCCAAGAGCGAGACCAGGTGTAAATAAAAGTCTGGATCATCAACATTGGGACCGTAGATGTTTAGGATGGCCACCTCCTGACACTGTAGTGTACCAACAAGCAGGACATATCTGCCAAGGGGGTCTATACGTGAGTGATTGCACACAAATTTCAAACTTCTGTGTATTAGAGTGAGTGTGCCGCGGCTCTGGGTAGAATAGTTAGTATAATATCTTTGGGAACCCCATTGTTTTGCGAACCGATCACATTGCTCGGAGCGGGCATGGGTTTCTTGTAAGCAGAGCATTTTGACCCCGTGGCGTTCTGCATATAATTGTATCTGGCGCATTTTTTTATGATTGCCCAAACCTCGAACGTTCCAGCTCATGAACGTCAGGGCTTTATTCGCCATTTAGTTGGAGATATTGATGCAATAGCTGTAGTATATTGGACAAAAAGAAGAAACTCTATGGACCCCGATGTGGAGGGATCTCCAGTCGTGGGTGTGTGATGTAGTGCTGTGTAGCATGTGGTGCCCCTAGTGGTTGCCGAGTCATTTTCAACATTAACTACCCCTCCCCCCATTCCCCCCACCCACCTCCCTCCCAAAACTCGAGGGAAGAAACCCAAACCCATTAACAACAATAGGAACATAATACTAGGCATCTGCGCCTGGGGGGCTGCAAGTCAGCCTAGCGATGTCATGCTGAAACCGGGGAGAGTTTAAGAATGTTATACAGTGCAATAGTAGTAAGTAACAGAGCATAGTGGTAGTGCGTCGGAGCCATATTGGTATAGAATATCAGGATCGGAGCGGGCCAAGATCTAAGGTGATGTATAAGCAGGCAAATCAATCAACACATCAATGTAAATGTAACGGACAAGGGGGCCCTGGCAGCCAGACCGAATCGAGCCGAAAATGTCTCACGCCCAAAGAGGGGCCTGGGCTCGAGCAGACAGGGTCCGGCTGCATGAGGTCGACTGTGCCACAGCCTGCGCGCCAGGGCCCCACAGAGACCAAGTCGCACCAGCTTAATGAAGTCTTTTATAAGCAACTGATGAACCCCCGAGGGGGGGTACCAGAGACAGCGAGATTGAAAAAAGAAGAAAGGGGGAACCGGTGATCAAAAGTCTGCTGAAGTCTCAAATGTCATAGGGGACCCGGCGGTGGTGGGACCTTTACCGCCAACAGTCCGTGCTGGGGGGCCATCACAAGGCATCCCATACTATGAGTGCGGAAACAGACATCAGCCGGGAAAGTGTTCGTCAATGAATTTCGACGCCTCCTCTGGGATGGTGAAGAAGAAGGTCTGATTCAAGTGTTCAATCCTTAATTTCGCCGGGAAAAGCATAGAGTATTTAACCCCCAGGTCGCGGAGTCTCTTTTTGACAGCAAGAAAGGTTCTGCGCTCCTGTTGAACCGTGACCGAGAAGTCGGGGTACAGATGTATTCTTGCCGAGTCGAAGCGCAGCTCACCCTTGGCTCTGGCTGCACGAAGCAATGCGTCCCGATCCCGAAAATTTAGGATCCTGGCGATGATAGGTCGGGGAGGCGCTCCCGGCTTAGGCTTAGCAGTGAGAGATCGATGTGCCCTTTCGACCGCAAAGTGTGAGGAGAGTTGCGGGGCATCAAGTGCAGTTAAAAGGATACGCTCAACATAGTCCTCCATGGGCTCTTTGACACTATCCTCCGGAACGCCAATGATTCGCAGGTTGTTACGCCTGGAGCGAGACTCCAGGTCATCATTCTTCCTCTCCACCGCTGAGACACGATTAGTGAGTGTAGATACTGCAGCTCGCAGCGACAGCAGATCATCCTCCGCGGCACCCACCCTGGTCTCAACCTCGGTGACCCGGCCGTCCGTTCTTTCTATATGAGCTTTAATGGACGATATGGTTCCACTCATGTCGTCCAATTTGGTGTGCAGTGCGGTAAATCCCTCCTTCATGTATTCAAGCATCCTCTGTGAGTCCTCCGATGAAGAGGGTGTCAAGACCGTGGGTGTCTCCTCGGGCGGGTCGGGGGGTGCCTTGGACGGAGTTTTTGCGAACATGTTGAGCGAACTTTGTTTCTTGCCAGCTCCAGCCCCTTTGGTCATGTTGGTGACGGTCCCGCGTGTGTCACCGCCAGGGGAGCGCACGTCCGCCCTCGCGAGGACAGGGGAGGCCTCTGTGTAGAAAGGATATACAGCAGGGCTGTAGTATATGAGCAGGGACCACCACCACCAGACTTTAGCTACAGGCGGAGAGCGATTGCTAGTATGGTGATGTCGAACCCGTCAGGGCCCGCATGAGCAATGACACTGCATACAACAGCCCCAGGCGTCCGCGCCCACAAGACCAGTGCCAGTCCCCGGGATAGCTGAATCGATGCAACTGGGAGGGGAGCTCAGGGGCAAGGGGCCGTCCGCGCCCAGCCGGCGACGCGGGGCCAAGGGAGGGGGGGGGGGACGTCAAGCAAGAGCCCACCGCTCCCCGCGAAAAAGGAGGCGCTGCATACAAGAAGATTCCCAAGTTCCAAGGTGTGGTGCAAGTCAGGGTAGAGCAGTCTGATCACCACAGGTTTAGTCCCTAAGTCTTTGGCCAAGGCAGGTGCCCCCGGGGGGGGATGAACTTGTTTAGACTTGTCCCCCTCTAGTTCATGGGTGCATTTGGCACCTTGTGTAGCTCCAAGTGTTGAAATCCAAGACAAAAAAAAAAAAAAAAATTCAAGGCCACCCGGGCCGCCGTTGGAAGAGGTCAGGCTATGTCTCCTCGCCCCGCCGCCGGGCACCACCAGAGTCAGAGGAACAAATCGGGGGGGACCCGGGCGGGCCAGACCCACGGGGCTGCAGCAGCTCAAGGATGGGCAAACAGGGCGCGGGTCAGCGGGCCCCACGGATCTGGGCGATGAGCGGTCCGGCGCCCCGCGTCCTCAGCCGGCGCGGAAGGGCAGACCCGGGGGATCAGGCACCCGCCAGCCGGCCGCAGCCCAGAGCCTCCCCCCGCACCCCCCCACCTGGTCCCCGAAGCGGCCTCACCAGCGCCAGGAGGGGGGGCAGCGGAGGAAGGGAACCAACGCAGCCGCGGGGCCGGGACCGCAGCGACGGCCGGATCTCCCCCGGAGCTGCTATCTGAGGCGCCGCCGCCTCACGGCGTTCCGAAGTCCCGCAGGTCGCTGGCGTGATGAAAGCCACAGGGCGAAGCGCCGGAGAAGGCCCAGAGGCACCGTCCTCAGCCGCATAGGGCCCCTCTTCAGAGGAGGATCAACGGAGGCCCAGCGCCCCTCCCCCCCGCCGAGGCCCGCCGCGCCGCGCCCAAAAGTTGCGTGGGCGGGTCGAGGGCTACGGAGCCCCGGGCCGGGGATGCTGAGCGCCGCCGACCGGCCTCACCGCTGGGCGCCGCGTCAGGGTAATCCGGCGACGCCGGGGGACCAGACTCAAACCGGGGGTTGCAGAAGGCTTCCCACGTCCACACTGCAAGCGGGAGTTCTCACAAGAGCACTGGGCGGGTGGTAGGCGAAATGTTCAGCTCTCCCGGCTCAGAGCTCTGACATCAGGCGGCCATCTTCGTTCGGCGCAACAGCGCCCCCCCCGCTTTATCATCTTTCTAAGATTTACCAGTATAATCTGCTCCTTCAGCTCGACTCTCCAGCATAGTCAAACTTAATCTGTGCTTTTCTTCAGCTTTCCTGTATTCTGGATTCTGTGCTTGTCATCCTGGTGGATGACCGATAGTTTTCTCCCCTTGTCCATCCCTTTCTGGCCTTTTTTAGGCTTCTCCCCTCATGGACAAATCTTCATTGGCTGCTGCATTGACTGCTGATTAGTTATGTTCTGGTTTCTGTTGTCTGTAGCCTCCAAAGGCGCTCTCTGTCCAAATTCCCTCATTGGGTCCAGCTTTTGCAGCTCAATCATGTCTAGAGGCTTCATAAGCTTTGGCATACGTTTATAGCCCTGGTGGCAGTCCTGCCTTCCCCATTCCTCTCTTATGTGACTGCTTGCGGAAGGTTGGTGGCTTTGCTGTCACTTGTACTGTAGATCTTCAGCCTGCCTGCAGTAGAACTGCTGGCATATGGGATCCCACACAGCTCCATCACACATCCCATAATCTCTGTCATGCTCTGTTGATTGGTTTTGTCTCTTTCTACTTGAGTCTCCATGGTGTACGAGGCCCATAATGGACCCAGTGTCATTAGAGGGGTTCTCTCTAGGGTTTTTCTGGCCTCACCATCTGACTTTTGGTTTATAGCTTTCACAAGGGTTCCCACTAACAGATTGCACCATGAGTGGAAGATGTGACTGGCTGAATTCTCCTGACCTTTCTAGGCGCTTGAATGATGGACTTTTGAGTCCTTGGGTCAACCCTTACCATACAAACATCACTATGTGACATTATCTTAGTGTGTTTTGGAATATGTAGAAATAATCATGGAGATATATCTAGAAAATATTCAAAGCATAAGACATAATATGTAGTTGTCAAAAAGTTAAAGTTTGCATCTCATGTGGCAGTTAGATATGCAGCGCTATCTAGTAACGCCTGGTTCCCCGGAGTTCGCTCCTGCCTTCCGGTGATGCATGATGATCAAGAACTGATTTGAGCTCTTCTTATCAAATCTTAATTTCTAATCCTGCATTAGTATAATCTACAATGTCCGCTAACCCTTGTTGACCTGGGAGTAGGATGTAGATCCCCTTTCATTTGGGTAAACATTTTTTCATGTTGTCCATGGTGTATTGTATATCTGATATTTAGTTAAACAGGCTTTTCAGGTGCTCATTTTAGCTGATGTTTGGGTTGGGCATCTATAATTGCATCAAAACTCCCCAAGTACTAATTCCCCTTCAGACTAATTGGTTATTATTTTGAGGAAGGGAATAACAAAATGTGGTTGTGTTTTTTTTGTTTTGTTCAGTTGATAAATGAACACAAATGAAACATTACTCTGTTGTAACCAGTGCTCCAGATAATATTTGGAAGTGGGAGTATTTTAAATCCCTATATTTTAAAGTTGGTAGAAAATGGATTTCTTAGGTTGTAGCAAATGTAAGTCCAATTCCTGATGAGCGTATTTTATAAGAAGGTAAAAATGTTTTAACTGAAAAACAATGTTCTGCAATTTTCGAATTTGGCTGTGCCCAGTGGCTGCATTGTGTTTTCATCTGACCGGCTGTTCCTGTCTTGTTCTTTGCTTCTGCTTGTACCCCCTCCCCCTGTGTTCTCTCCTAGTGTCCCCACACCCTTTCCGCTCCTCCCTCATTCCCCAACCCACCCCTCCTCTCTCCTCTTCCCCCTCTTCCACTTCACCTATGGTGCTCTCCGTTTCTCCTATCTTCTCCAACGGTTTCTCTATTGACTATTTTACCCCCTCCTCACTAAGTCTGGTAGGAAGAAGTTCAGAAATGATATCCTGGTCTCCAACCCAGGCCTTCCTATCGCTGATAACTACAATAGCGCCTCCTCCAGACAGACCCTCACCGACATCCTCTTTGTCGTTCCTTCGCCAGACCTATGGAATCTTCATATGCAAGGCATAAAATAAGCAGTGTCACATAGCAATTTGCTATGCAATTCTGTAGGTTTGCTAATCAAATTGCCACTTGATTAGCACAACTAGCTATTTAAATTGCCATGTTCAATGAAACAGCTGCTCACCCGGCTTTCCTCACTTGCCCTCGGGGCTCTCTCCGCCCTCTTTTCTCTGCAAGATCAAAGAGGCTAATGGAAACAGAGCGCAGCAGTAATCCTCTCTTCTACTCTTAAAAGTGCCAAAGGCCTATGTGGCAGTGCGAGGCAAGAAACGTCTTTGCCAAATAATTGCAAACCAGAAGTAATCGGGATGATACCTAACTAATATGCTCAGTTTGACCAGTATGCGTTAACAATTCTTTTTAAACAACAGTCCTGCAATTCCATTCCTAAACATGTAAATTGTTACATAATGCAGAATTACAGTATTGGTACTGTAAAACAATGCATTTTCTATTTCAGTAAGATTTAGCATAGTGTATCTAAATCTCAGTGTCAACTAGAATTTCATTTTGTTTGGGAAGGTGCATCATATTGACAAGTGAACACTTTTCAAAATGTGTATGAGCAATCTCCATTACTTGGACCTGCTGGATGCATACATCTGTGCAATAGGTGCCCAACCCATGGACTGATCCCAAACTCCTTGGCATTCAATCTTATCACTTTGTTGCCTTATACCAGCTACCCTGAAAGTGAGATGGCTGCAAACTACTTGCCCAGTTCTCTGCTTGCTGCGCCATCCACTCTGCTTAGTCTCTTACTTTCTTTCCTCCTGCATAATGAAAACCCAAAGCTAACCCGAAGTTTACGCAAAGTAATGATCAATAGTTCCATCCAGTCTGCAATATCATACATCATAATCAGCCTCCGGAGCTCTTTTTGTTCTACGATTATATTTGTATTATATATTACCACCTGTGGGAGAGATTGCCCATTCAGAGGCTGGGAACGCAAGCAGAATCTGCAAGTAGCTGCCCACATTTCATGCTGGGCAACTACACCTCTGCCCAGACTTCACCTTGTCCATGAAGATGATGCCCAGGACATGTCTCCACTGGAGTGCCCCTTTTGTGGGCGCGCCGGGCTGGAATGCTGCGCTTGGGCCTACCTGACTCAGGCTTAAGGACCTTTAGCGGGCCTGTCCTCCCCTGAATGTGGTATTTAACGCTATATTGAAAACAGTTTATATCAATGACAGGCAAAGACCATCTTGTCCACCAGAAATTGGCAATTACACTGCATGCTGAAAAACCATACTACGTCCTTAGTCTCAGGCTAGGACTTTCCTTTGGCATTGTGAACATTTTGATTGATGAAACATCCAAACTTCTCCTTGCACAACAAATGATGGGTAGAGCATACAATATTCGAGACACTGGCCTGTGCAACACCGACTGCACCCAGTGCACAGAGCCTTGCACTGAAAACTGTTTTCAGAGCCTTTTGATCATATCTATTTATTTGTGTCTATTCATGCAGCTCACCTTAACATTTTATAGGCACTCATCTCACAGCTGTAAACACACATGCTGTATTTATTGTAATTTGATGTCTTGGGTATAAATAACATCCAGTGACATTACATTATAAGTAAAACATTGCTAAAAAAATAGGTTTCTTTGCTGATCAAGAAAATGTTAATTAGCAAACTCTGCTAATCTATTTCTGAAAACAAATGTATGCCTTGATATGGTCTCTGTGCTCTCTCCTTGCTCTTCCTCTCCTATTAATGGTGGCACCTGGTGGGAGGCCCTCCTGGCTTCCTTCCACTCATCAGCAATGCTTACCTCATTGGTACCGTCTTGGTCCAAGGCCCTCAGGCCAACCTCCTCCTCTTTGATAGAGGCTTCCTGCGCCTTATCAATTTCCTTTCCTCTCCCGCTATCCTTTCTCTCCCTTCTTTGGCTTCCCTGCCTCCACCCTCTGCCACTCCTCTGGCGCCCTCTTCCTCGGCTACATCATGCTCTCCTCTTACCTCCTCTGCCCTCCCTCTGGCTCCTTCTACACCTCCCCGGAAGGCCTTCAAGGATGGTAACCTTCTTCACCTTGCCTCGCCACACTTAACTCTTTTGCTCAGTCGTCGCTCAGTCGTCAAACACTCCTCTGACATCTGCCGTCTCCTGGAAGTACTTGACCTTGATGTCCTTGGTCTCACTGAGACATGGTTCACAGCCAGCTCTGTCACGAGCTTTGACGCTCTCCTTCCTGATAGCTATAAGATCCTCTCCGCGCCCAGATGCAACTGTTACGGTGTGGTGTAGCCTTGATCTTCCTGGAGTGGATTCCTGCCTCTGTCATTCCTATGCAGACCTACTCCTCCTTTGAATACCTGGTCTGTAGGCTTTCTCTCTCTCTCCTGGCCACTCTCTCTCTCTGGTCAGAGCTCCCCCTTCCTCTCCGAGTGGGCAGCCTTCTCTTCCTCCCTCGTGACCACAACCACTCAGCTTCTCCTCCTCAGAGACTACAACATCCATCTGGATGCTTCCTGTCCCGCCACAGGACTCTTTTGCGACTCTCTCTCTCTCTCTCTCTCTCTCTCTCTCTCTCTATCTCTCTCTCTGTTCCTCACTCTGCAGGGCACACTCTTGATGTTCTGATCTCCTAAGACCTCCCCCTCTCTAACCCTCTCACCACTCCTCTCTCCTGGAGTGACCACTTTCTCCTCTCCTCATCTCTCTCTCTCTACCCCTCAGGCCATGCCTACCCCCACAATGCCACCCACCTTCTCAGTCATGTGACCCATGAAGCGTGTGTCGGTTGAGGCTTTCGCCGCCTCTTTCTCTCCCCCCTCCTGCACCCCTGGCTGACTCACACCCTGACACAGTCCTTTCCATGCTCCACTCTGCTAACTCCGATACTTTTGATGCACTTGCCCCTGTCATGAGGATCCGCATGAAACCCAAAGCCAAGAACATCTCCTGATACGACTCTGATCTCGTCACCCTTAAACGCAAGTCTAGAGTGCCTGAGAGGAAATGGTTGGCATCTTGTACATCCTTTCACAAACTGGCCTGGAGCCGGCTCCAAAAGGCAATAGCGACTCTCTGTCCTTGCTAAGAAGATAGCTCACATAGAAGCCCGCGTTTCTGCGGCATGTAACTACTCGGTCGAATTCTTTTATAATCTGCAAAGAGGTGGCCAATCCTGCTGCAGTCTCTACCCCTCCTGTTCCCTCCCAGGCCCTCTGTACGGCACTGGCTTCCCATTTAATCTAAGAAACCCAGGACATCCTGTCCACCCTCTCAGCTTCTCCTGCTTCTCCTTCCAGTCCCCCTTCTTCCTCCGCCCCCCCCTGCGGCCACCCCGCTCCCTCCTCTGCCTTTCATCTCTTCTCTCCTGACGAGATTTCTAGACCAGTTCGATCTATGACAACCTCATCAAAACAGGTTCTTCCCTGTTCTTCCAAAACCATCAAGGACCACATTGACACCCTCACTCCAGCCTTTATTTCTGCAATCAGTCGTTCACCTCTGGAACCTTTTCCTCCCCCTCCCCCTGAAGCACTCTCTTGTGCACCCTCCTCTTAAACCCTCAGCGACCCCTCCCTTCCAGTTAACTATCACCCGATCTCGATCACTCCTTTCCTGGGCAACCCCTCGAAAATCTGTCCATCTCCCAGCTTAATCTTCACACTGAATCTGTTGCCTGTCTCCATGACCATCAGTCTGGCTTCAGAGCAGCCAGAGGCACATAAACTGCTCTCCTGAACATCTGTGATGACCTGCTCTCTAACCTTGACTCTAATCTCCATTCTGCCCTCATCCTACTTGATCTCTCCTCTGCTTTTGACACGGTCAACCATGCCATCCTGCTCAACCGGCTTTGTGATAACCTGGGTATCACTGATCAAGCTCTGGACTGGCTGACTTCTTTCCTCTCTGACCGACCCTCCCAGGTCCAACTTGGGTCCTTCCTCTCCTCTATCTCTCCACTTGTGCGGTTCCCCACGGTCTAACCTTTCTCCCTGTTTGTTCAACCAATACCTTTCACCTCTTGCCCACTGCATTGCTGCTCTCTGCTCCAAATTCCAGTGCAATGCGGATGACACCCAGTTCGCTTTCAGGCTCCCCTCTGCCGCCTCCTCTCCTTCTCTCATCCCGGTTTGTCTGTCTGAAATCCAAGAGTGGTGCACGGCCAATGATCTCTGCCTGAATGCTAGCAGGATGGAGATCCTCCTCATCGGCACAACTGCACCTCTCTTTCCCTGCACTCTCTAGCCGGCCGCGCTTGGCCCTCGTCCTCCTCCCACCTGTGAGGCTAAGAACCTAAGGGTTATCTTCGACTCCCCCATTCTCCTTCTCTCCTCAAATCTCCAACGTCTCTAAGAAGTCAAACTACCAACTGCACCTCCTCAGAGGCATTCTTCTTTTCCTCTCCTTCCCCCAGAAGCTCACTGTCTCTAGACCTCTGCTTCTCTATAGGCCTTACTACTGTAACAGCCCCTTTTTAAATCTGCCTGCCTCTACACTCCGTCCCCTCCAACTCATCCAGAACAGGACTGCAAGACTTGACCTTGCCCTCAAGCCCAGGGATCCTATCTCTCCCGCACTGAAATCTCTCCATTGGCTCCCAGTGGCTGCAAGGATCAAGTTCATGACCCTTTGCATTGTCCACAAGGCCTTTTGGGGCCTGGGGCCAAAATATCTCCAGCTTTCTATTCTGAAGTATCTTCCTACTCGAGCTCTTCGCTCCTCCACCTCCAACTCATTGAGGGTTAGTCGCTTTTCCAAGCAACGAGCTGGGGGCAGATCCCTCTCTTCGGCTGGCGCCTACCCCTGGAACAGCCTCCCTGCCTCTCTGAAACTTGAGCAGAACCATCTCCGGTTCCGGAAGCAGCTCAAGACTTTCCTCTTTGCTTCTGCCTTCTCTCTTTCTCTCCCCTGCTGATCTCCTGTCTGATACTGCACTGGATACCTGGCTACCCTGTGAATCTTGGGCCCAGGTCCCTACCCTCCCAGTTGTACACCACACTGTATCTAACACTTGCTGTCTGCACTTGAACCCTGCACTGCCACCTGTTGGCCGTACCTCTTGTTTTTGATGTCTCAATCCTATGTCCTGCACTTGCTCCTCTTCCCTTTCCCCTGGCACTTCTCCCCTTTACTCTCCCCTGCACCTGCATGATCACAATGTCACTGGGCCTGCTAAGATCGTTATCTTGTCCACCTTGGTTCCGCTCCCATGCCTCGACATGCCTTGAAACACTTGTGTATAGGTGCGCTATAAATAACATATGTCATTGCCAATGCTGCTCTTCCTCTCTTGGACACATCCTTTGGTTGAACTAAATTGTCCTGTAGAAATCAAATGGGGGGCAAAAAGTCATAATAAAGTAATGGACAGAGCGGTACTCCCCTTTTGATGAGCTCTTTCGTATCTCCTGTGCGTGGTGCCTTGGCCTTGCTGCTGTGTTATTCCTTCATGTGATGAGTTGTCAATTTCTGCACCCTGGGCCAATGTGATGGTGATTTCCTACTCCCAATGTCCAAATGCTTTCCTGTTTCCATTACGCTGAATTTGATTTTGGGATTGTTGTTTGTTGGCAGGCCTGCATGAGCTGTCTCTTGTCATTTCTCCCCTCGTCCATCTTCCCTGTCCTGTAGCGTTCCTGCAAACCCTACTACCCCCTTTTTAACCTGTCTTGACCCTGAGACAAGCGCAGGTGATGGGTGAGTACGTGCATGTGTCAGATATGTGTACACAAGTTTGCCTAGCATCTTTTGCACATGAATTTCTGCTTCCTTTCAATATAGGGTTACACATCTCATATAAACATTACAATTCAAATCATAGAACACGTTTATTCCCTTCCCTTGTGTACACCTCATACAAAAATGATACTTTTCTTGTTGATGGCCACCTTCCAGGTGCCATGCTTCAACTGTGCCTCTTGTCCTGTACAAAAAGATGCTTTCCACTGAAAACCTTTCTAAATCTCCCTCACCTTCTACCTGTTACTTACCTTTACCTCCTCTTCCTCCTTCCCTAGGGATCAATATGAGACCTCCCACATTTCTTTCACACTTACCTGCCATCTCCATTCACTTACTTTCCCCTTTCACAAGTGCCTACATCAAGCGTTGCTACTTCTCTTTACATTGCTACTTTACCCCAATGATGTAATCCCGAAACCCATTAAATCATTAGGACTTCATTAATAGTATACAAAATGTGTTACTTACCTTAATACACTGATTCTTTACCGTCTGGGCACTCCTATTTTGCACATTGTGCTTCCCTCCGTAGCCCTTCCCTCCTAGCCCTTATCTTGTGTCTAGTTAAACACTTTATTTCCTTTATTTGATCTGTTATTATGTTCTTGTTGCA
This sequence comes from Ambystoma mexicanum, assembly GCF_040938575.1. Lineage (NCBI taxonomy): Eukaryota > Metazoa > Chordata > Amphibia > Caudata > Ambystomatidae > Ambystoma > Ambystoma mexicanum. The sequence goes on from NC_090922.1 coordinate 906,758,350, forward strand.
ATAATATTCTCTGACATAGTTGTCACTTTTCCCGCTCAGCCAATAAGAAAACGTGACAGGAAAAAAATAAACCATCAAACACTGCTCTGGTCCCTTTTAGCAGTGCGCCATGCCTCCAATCCAAACTGGTCCCCTTTTAATGTGTAACTATTGTGCCCCTTCATCAAGAGCTGTCTCTCTTCTCCACATCTCCCCCTCATCCTTATCTTGCGTGAGTGAAGTCACTCTGCCCCCTCACCATCGCACCTCTGCAGCTCCCTATAGCTGTTTGTCAATTTCTCCCCGTGTGTGTGTGTGTGTGTGTGTGTGTGTGTGTGTGTGTGTGTGTCCTTTCTTTCACTAAACTGTTGGTAGTATTGTGATACTGTGTCCTTCATTTCTGTCAATCATATTTGCTATGTGTGCTTTTCTTATGGAACCACCTCCCTTTGTAATGGCATACTCTTGTGTCTATTCTGCTAACATAAATGATATATAAATCACTATGCTCCCATGAAAGGGGTCCCCGCTCAATGTGATCCGCCCCCCTTTTCTATGTGTGTATCTGCATTGCCTTGGTGCTTGCTGTGGCCTTATTTGTCTGCAATGTCTTAAATTTGCGGCACATGCGCTGGCCACTGTGATCTGGTTTCTACTGTTCATGTGGTTATGCACTGTACTTCGAAGGGTGTCCCCTTCCTCCCCCCCTTACCCCCTCCTCCCAAGTCTTGCCAACTTCCCCTTGTCTTTTGTGGTCTTTTCCTTCTTGCATGTTTGGAAAAGTTGTCATAATCTTCTTCCCACATTTCGCTCCTGTGCACAGCTAAACTATGTCAATTCAATATCTCTGGCTTCGTAATTCCCATCATTTTTCCTTTCTGTGTCATTGCAGCCCTATCGTGTCCCTTGAAAATTCCTGCGTCACTTCGTCTGTGTGTGGAAACATTCCTTTGCCAGCCCACAGTCACAAAATGCATTTGAGACTTCCAATGTTATCCCTCCCCATAAATCAGAGTGTTACTCCCTTTTGCTTTGTGTGCCTGCCCTATATACCTTAAAGTATTCCACTTATTGCTAATTAAAAGCGGTTTTGAGAACTAAATAATATATGCACAAAATATCCCCTACCATGTTTCTATGCAGTGCCTGAAAAAATGCTTTACAAGCCTCTGGCATGGTGTCAACCTTAAAGCAGCAGAGCTGCTCGGGTAACCCAAATAAATTGTTGAATCAAAAAAGGTCTCTGTATTCCAGCCAGCATACACTGTTCACATACCTACATGCCATTATATGTATATGTCATTTATGACCCCACCCATTCGCCTGTGCAGTCCTACCTGCAGACAAAAGTAATGCTCACCATTAAGTGGGCCAAAAAGCGCTGCAAAAGTAAATGTTCAAACCTCCAACACAAACTAATGCTTTGTCAATACAGTATGTAAGGCAGAGCTTTACAAATTCAAAAACTGTTACACTAATTGTTCAAACAAAAAAACATAAACATATGCTTGTGTTAAAATATGCATTATTCATGATCCCAATATGTTGTGTATTTTGCGGGTCAAATCCCAACCACTAAATACACATCTTTTCTTACTTAACTCACTGCACATCCCACATCTCTTCTGCTCCCCACATCACATCTCATAAGCCCCCTCCCCCACACTCTGGTACACGTGGGATTTTTGGATGACTGGGACAAAGCCTCTCCCTTTCTGCGCCTCTGTCATCTCTAGTTACGTCCCGATCCCTGCAAACAAACCGTGCCTCTGTTACTTTGCACTTAACAATGCCTAAATTCCATGCATTATTTCCCCAATGCACAAAGTCATATTGCCCTTTTGGAATGGAAATTAACATTCACTATTCCTACATGTGTTGCTTCTTGCAAACTCCTGTCAGTCTTAAAAAACCAATACTTTTTTAGGTGCTTGCTCCTCAAAACTCTGAAAAACGAAACTATTCTATGGGGGAGTTTTCTATCTTTCCATAGACGGCGCAAGCTGAGCCGTCAATTTAAACACAGAAAACTACATATCTTAGGCTGCCGCAGCAAAAAGAGAGAACGTGAGAAAGAAAGAAAAAAACAGCGCACACAGTTACAATATTTTTGAACACATAACGCACACACAATTGTATGCATTTCTCCCCACACACTACATAGCTGTCCAGTCATTTGGTCGACAGACAAATGGTCGACAGACGAATGGTCGACGCAATTTGGTCGAAAGCCAAATGGTCAAATTTTTATTTTATTTATATATATATTTTCCAGGTTTTCGTTTAGGAAAAAAAAGTTTTTTTTAGCAAAAGAAGGGGGCTGGGGACCCCGCAAAAAAAAAAAGTGAAAATACAAAATAAATAAATAAATAAAAAAAATCGACCATTTGTCTTTTGACCAAATTGCGTCGACCATTTGTCCTGTCGGCCATTTATTTTCGACCAAATGACCTGTAACCCACTACATATTCAACTGCACTCACACACCACAAATAAAATAAACATGCCCACCACTTGTTCAAATGCCCTCAACACGCACACTCCACAAACCACGTTCGCTTTAACCTCCACCCTAGGGCAGTCCATCATTTTCACATGCTTTTCAAATTCACCCACATAATGTCACATTTTGAAAAGCTTGAAAACCTCAATGTGTTGTCCACCAAATCTGTGCTCCACTATGGATCACAATGCATGTGTCACTTGGCACAAATGTTAACCCACTTCTCCGAGAATAACAACATCCATCCTAGGTCTCCACCACCCTCTTTGTGTTCTCTGCCCCAAAGGGCCAATATACAATTCTGTCATGTGCTCCTCCAACCAATTCAAGCGCCACTTCACCAAGATAGAATCTGCCGCCTTCTAAGCGCTTTAAGTCTTATTCAATAACCTAATTTGTGGCATCACAAACCCTATAGCAAGGCAAAACAAATAGTGAACAGCTTCCCCTTCAATACAAATCCGCTTTAAACACTTTCCCAAACACACTTGCAAACTTAACAATATATACACAAATCCGTGGCCACCTTCCTGTCTACCTAACAGGGAATTCCAATAATTCTTGTGCTCCTCTTTTATCTACTGCGTCACCTGAATATGTCTACCTCGCGAGGAAAAAACCAAGGAACTCACTTTCCACGACTCAAGCTAGCTATTTCTGCCAACCCTATTCGCAGGTAATCCTCATCCATGAAACAAGCTAAATTCACATATCCCAAAGGAAATCCAATATGTACATACTTTTTTCCAATAGGTACATACTTTTTGTCATCCGTACTCTCAATAGTCTAAGCTCACTGCCCAATCTGATCATCTAAGACCAAATGTTCCCTAACCAAAACAAAAATGTAACAACATTCCATATGAAACCAAAACCTTAACACAAACATGAAGCGGAACCTTTCTATACCCTCCCCTGTTTGCCATATAGCTTACGTACATTCCAAAATCTGCTGAGTAAACTGACAAAAACATAGCTGTTCCTTCACCCTGTATTTGTCAGATTGCTGGACCCATACTTACACCAGCTCCGCAACTCTGCTGCAGCTTTCGGACTTGCTGTCACTCGCACAGCCTGCCACCCATACCTTCTGATCTCCGGAGCAGGCAAGAATACAGGGTAGAGACACATTTGTTGCCGAAGGCATGGGCAGCCATCTCTCTGCTTCCACTAGAAGTGTAGTTAGAAAAAACAGAGTTTGGCTTGAGGTAAATACCCTAATGCCCAAAAACGGAGGAGTCCAGAAATGTGACAAATTGCTGCTTTATTAATCCAAGCAGGGACACACACGGATTCTACAGCTCCAAATGCACTATCAGCTCACTACAGGCGGGCAGTGAGGTTTTAAACAGGTCTGACATCACAACCAAAAGTTACATTCCTTTCCTGGGCTTTAAGCGAGATTTGGATTGGGTGAACAGTATAGGCATAATCACAGTTTATAGGGGACAAATAATATGATTGGTCCGGCCAGATCTGGTAGCTCCGCCTGGCACCACCCCCTGGAGGTCAGTGCAAGCCTTGTCAGTTTAGGAAATTTATCACCATGTGAGCAAAAAATGATGGGTGGGGAAGGTGATCTCAGAGCACTGCCTGTCTCCCCCTAATGTTGCTACTTCCACTTCTGAAGCCCAGAGCAAGGACACATTCTCTGTCTTCTGTCTTCAGTTTGATGGGAACAACCTTATCTGTCTGAATGGGCCTTGTTCCCCAGCTCCAGGTCACGTGTTCAGGGATCGTAACTGTGATTTTCTCTGCCTGCATGTATGAGGGATTTCAGTCTTCTGTCACTGTAGGTTGTAGAAAAGACATCGTACCATGAGTCAGACCACAACACAAGGATACAAGTTCAAAAACCTTTATTGAAATTCTTGGGGTTTGAAAAAAAACTCATACTTTGCCCTGTGGCTAGGGCGGGAGTAGTCTCAACCACCAAATAATAATAACGCAGTCCTAGTGGAGTCTTTGTTAAATCAAAATTTACCTATACTTATCTCTTGTACAATAACAGTGTAAAGGGAAATGTATATGTAAAAAGGAAGGAAACACAGGAGTCCAAAATAAAGTCAGGATGTCAGTGTCAGCTGGGAATGGCACTGGTAGCTTCCCTCCCCACCTTCAATACACATGGATTTTATGATATTCCCTGGCATGCTGATACTCTTCACAGTCACAGTTTGACATGGGTTGCAGGCATTCTTGGCTTTGGTCTCACAGTCATGGGTTTCTTATTCCTCATATAGTTCACTGTTCAACACCTATTACAATAGGTTTCCCTACTCTGGGATCAAACCAAGTTCTTTACTTTACTCTTGTACAGTTCAATATTTCGTGACCATTTTAAAAACAAACACAGTTCTTTCTTGCGCTTAACTATAATAGGCTCCCTTCTCCTATATCTTTCAACTACGATACGTTGTTAGGCTTCTCTCTATCGGCCTCTAATTTTCTCAACGTCCATTTAATTTTAGCAGTACAATCAGATTAAAAAAGCAATGTTTTACCAATGCGTTTCCCTCAGCCGGGATCAAACAATATTCATATAGGGTTTCCCTTCCCCTTACTTGCATGACACCCCTCAGTCAGTGTCGGGACTCTCTTTTCTGCTTGTCTTAGACTTGCGAATGTGCAGGGTTTTTATCTTGCATGAATGATTCAATCTTCTTTGAAATTAACCCAAGTGGTACTTGTAGTTTCATTCACCACTTTTCCTAAGCTTTACTCGTGGTAAATACGAATAACCTTGCCTCACTTAAAACAATCTTTACGGTTCACAAAGACTTTCGATTGGTCATTTGTTCATGCCGGACCACTCCGCTACTAAGTATTCTTCCCTCCTTGGTTGCAACAATGTCTCTTTCTTTACTCACGGTTTTACTGGCACACGCATATCTTTCACTCAAGGATTTTGTTTCATTCAAAGCTTACACAAACCAGGCCTTCATTTCTCTTAGCACTCACCAGTTGTGGGGGATATTTTCTTATTATCTCTGCATTTGTTATTGGAGTTAAGGCCGGTACAACAGCCGGGTTTTGTCCCTTCCAACTCTGTCATTTACCTGAAAGGATGGCTGGATCCCCTCCAGCACTTCACATAAACTTGCTTTGCCTTTCTTGTGTTCTGCTTTACGATCCTCAATAATATGCTTTCGGTAGGGCCCTTGTTCTCTGCAGCCAGGTTCGTGCTGGCCATTGTCAAAGTGCTTCTGTCCTTTTGCCGCCTTGCTTCCTGAATGCTTGGGTTTTAGGAAAGGATCCTCTGCGGGACTCAGCCTCCCTCCTCTGTTCCCAAGAGCAACTCCCTTCCCTCCTACTGCAGGCTCCCTTTAAGCACCTGTGGGAAGTTAATGTGCTGCAGGTGTGTGGTCAGGGCTGGGCATGCCTGACCCTGCCTGTCCTCATTAACAGGACAGCCAGCTGTCAGCAGGGGAGAGTCTGTCTTCTGTGCCTTAGTATGTTTTTCGCTGGTATTTTTCACCCCTTCAGGTCCCCTCTTCTTCTTTATAGTATTGTGCGAAATAGGGGAGGGGGACATGGAATGGCACTATACATATTTTCTAAAGGTAGAGTGGACGTGATGGTTTTTATAGTGGATGAAGGGATTGTGGGAGTTGTAGTTTTTCTTAGGGATAATGGAAAAACGATATACGTTTTTGTCAGGGTGAAGGGGGAAGATCTATTGTGAGCAATAATGTCCTTTAATGACTGAGGGCATGTCGGGTAGGGATGCATTGGAATGGGGGGGGGGGATACCATGTCTCGATACAACATCCTTTCATCGCCATATATTTCAAAGCCTGGCATTTACACGTGCACATTATAACAAAAATGTCCATTGAACTTTTTAGAGGGGGGCGGGGTGGGAAAGGGCAGATAAGGGTTTGGGTGGGTAGTGAATAGGTAAAAATAGGTATGGGAAGGTGGTATTGGGGGATCCCTACCCCCCCAAAAAAAACAATTTGATGAACATTTTCGTTATAATGTACACGTTTAAGTGCCTGCCGTTGAAATATACGGCGATGAAATGACATAGAACCAATGTCATTCCCAATGGCGTTTCTCCCACAGTTTCTAAGGGCCCCTTTCCCAGGTGATCCTCCCTCGCTTGTCCACCCCCAGGGTTGGGATCCCAGATCAATGGCCCTCCCCTGGACACCTGAGGCGGGGATCCTGGGAATAGCATGGGAGAAACGCCTCTAGTTTCTCACAAGGTACTGTATCTTTTCTGTTGACTCGAACTCTCTCCCAGGGTCATTGGCAGGGCTGCACATGCTGCCTGCTCTGCCAGATCTGCTTTGCGTTTCAGATTTAAGCTTTCCCAATTCATTTCAATGCAGCTGTGGCTTCCATTTTGCTTTCATGGCTGTTCATGGTAATTCCTTTTTCAGTGTCAGCAAGCAGTTCATGTGTGTTGTTTTGCACCTGGCGGGTGTGTTCAGCCATGTCACCTTTTCATGATTACTTTGGTGATGGCATCTGGGTAAGGTCTGTGGGGCTGCTTCATTGAGTATCATCCATCATCTTGAGGGGGAACCTGGAGGGGGGTGTTTGAGACCTCCCTCACTCAACAGTATTTTTTTCTTATGTGCACATTATTCTGTCCATCAATACATAATTGTGTAGTTTTACCAGACCATCATGATGGCAAGCCTGGTTCATTTTGAGGTTTCCCCACTCAGTGGATTCTTTCAATATCCTGATCACTGTAAATCTTCTTTGAAGGCCATGAGGGAGGTATCAAATGCTTATTTTGTTAGTGTATCTGCCATTGCAATAAGAGGCTCTAGCGATTCCTTTGCATGAAACTCTTCTTTTCTACATTTTTATTGCCCTGAGGGGTTCTTTTTGTCTGTTTTGCCCAGAGCACTTGGATTCAGTTGATTTGCCCCCACCCTGCCCCCCGCCCCTCCCTTCTTCAGTTTCTTCGTGGGCATGCGATGTGTAGGATGTACTCTAGTTTAGCAAGTGTTGGAGCATGTGACGAGGAGCCAGATCACAATCCAAAGTAGCGTATTCACCATCCTCTCAGGCCGGGAGGGGTTCAACAGAAGGGAACCATTGATCTTCCTCTCTCTCGCTCCTCCTTCACTGGGCAACAAGCAGTTTAGTGTTAGGTATTTGTGTAGCTCCCTACAACTCTTGGACAAAGTGTTCATCACCCTAACTTGAAAACTGCTACACTCACGGTATTGCTTACTCTGATTCAGGTGGTACTAGATTTTCTTGAGCAGGCTCCAACTAGGTTCCTTCCTCAGATCTCCTTCGCTCCTGTTAAAAGTCTGAACGGCTATCTTAGGACCACAAGGGTCTGCTGCCTCATTGCATCGCAGGGTTCTTGGGTGCCAGATTGAAGTCAGGCAAGCCTGTGCATCTTTGCGGTCTCTTGTTTCTCTCCAGCTTGGATGGTAATATCCCCTTTATCTCTCCTCACCAGCTGGCTCTCTGCCTCCGATTTCCCCCTCCCAACCTCTTTTCTGCGGTTTAGGGGACGTTAATCCTTGTTGAGCGGGAGCTCAGAAGAACTACTCTGCACCTGGTGCCAACTTGGCCACACCCATCTGTGTCTCATTCTAGGGTAGCACATGGTTTCTATGAATACATTGTTGCTGGGTCTCATTCAGGACTCGAAATGTGCACTCCCCTTAGCGAGTAAGAAATTGTGTGCTTTATCCACATGGACAATTCAGGGGGCAAGTGACTTCTTTTTTTTTTTACCTCTTTTCATTGTTCTCTTTCGTTAGTATGAGATAATCTTTCCTTGTATGAATTTGACTCCATGGTCCTGAAGAGCCCTATGGGTGATGCAGAGTGCTTTGGGTGGATCATTTTCTTGACTGGTAGCCAGTAAAGTGATCTTCGTGCTGGTGTATATGTTCTCTCCTGTCAAATCTGAGTAGTAATCTTGACTATGTGTTATGGATGTGTTGAAGTTTCTTACTAAGGCAGTCTGGCCTCCCGAGATATATTCTGTTGGTATTTTTGAATCCTGATAAAACCAGCAATACGACTGTGAGACTGCTATGTGTGAAGGTAAGGAACAGCATTATTCACATGATTGAGCATAAGCATTTCTTTACTATAACATTCATTTGTGGTCCCAGTGTAAGTCCACTGTCTAAATCCATAGATTCTAATTAACCTTTGAAGTTTCAGTGAAGGTTGTGAGGGGTCTCTGTCCTTTTGTTGTCTTCACGATATTGATAAAGAATATTGAACAATACCTGCCTGAATCATTAAACAGAGTTTAAAATAAACATAAAGGATGACTTCAATGAACATGTTCTCCAAGGAAAAAAGACCTTTGGATCCAGAGGTTGTTCCCCTTCCCCTGGATTCCTAAACCAGCTTGTCAAATGTCTCTTTTGCACATAGTTCTTTTGTGCCTTCATTGGACTTACACGTTCTCTTTTAAACAAATATGTACTGCAACAGTCTTTCTGTAGTATTTCTAATACTTGGTAGACCACTTGGTATACTCCCCTGCCAGGAATCTCGATACAATTTCAACTGCCTGGTGTACTCGCCTGCCAGAACCTTTCTTAAGGTTTCTCAGATCACCTCGTATACTCCCCAGCCAGCCTTCACGCCAGCCTTCATATAACTTCAGCTGCTTGGTATACTTGCCTGCTAGGTCTTTTCTTGAGGCTTCTCAGATCACCTGGTATAGTCCTGTGCCAGTAATTGCCATACAATTCCAACTGCCTGGTAGATTCGCCTGCCAGGACTTTCAAAGTTCTTTGCAATCTTCTCCCCACCACGGTATCTCATACATCTATACTTGAGTGAAGGGTTGCTTTCATACTTTGTCTTTTCTGCATTGAAACATTCTTCTTATTAGGTGCTCAATTGCTATTTTGCTTTGAATGCATTTAAACAACCCTTGTGAACTTTCTGCATCGGCAAAATTGTACCATTCAAACACTTGATGGCGTGCTTGTTGGAATGTCCCAGGGTCCCCATCTGCTTTGGGCATACTGGCTGGTTGTTTCCAGCGTCTCCGATGTTGCTCATGCCTCCATGGTGTCATTCATTCACCCGCTTTCCAGTTCAAAATGTGCAGCCGTTCTCTCTGTGTCCTGTGTGGCTCTGTGGGCCCATGCCAACTCTCCTGCTCGGCCCGGTCTGGAGAATGCTGTTACTTTGAGTGGCCCAACCTCCAGGTGCTTTGGTGTGGTTTCCGGTTTCTCCATGACCCTTCTTGCTCCCACGCAGTACTTCCTCTTCTCTCAGCGGTTCTCTCTTTTACACCAGCTCTGTTAGTGTACCTAGCGTTCCTGAGGCCCAGCGTGGGCAGCAGCGCCTCCTCCTACACTGCTCGACTTGACAGTGCAGTTGCGGCTGTTAAATGTCCCGCTCATTGCCGGTTTGGAAAAACAACTACCCTGCATGTTAAACTTCAAGCACTTGTCAGTTTGCGCAAACTCCCTTGTCCTCTTCCTCGTCTCAGTACCTGGATGCTTATGGGAGTTAGAGTCCACAGTTGTCTTGGGACCTTTATCTCCTGGATAGTTCTTCTCATGCATTCCACATAAATGCACATTAGAGACAAAATATGTTGTGTGAGAGCTTTGGGTGTTTGAGCCAAAGGGGGAGGTCTGTCCAGAACAGTGTAAGGAAAAGGTTTCTTTACTTCCTCTACAGGGGTGAACTGCGGGCTGACAATAGGCCATTAGGTTTTTGGGTGCCAAAGGGTTTTCCTCATGGGGAGGTGGGTTATATTGTGCCTCATCCAGTGAAGTCATGACATCTCCCCGGTAGTTGTCTCCTCCCATGTGATCCTCGCTCATAAAGCCACCCCCAGAGTCAGGATCAGGTAGCAGCTGCTGTCCCCTGGGCACATGGGAGGAGAATTTTGCTGGGGATTCCCTGATGACTACACTGGATTCATCACAAGGTACCCATTTATGTGGGCCAGAGGATTGCTGCCTGTGGTGTGACGTTGGGTGAAGCGATCATGATTTCCGACTTGTCCGGATTTAGTTTAGGTTATTGTACGTCATCCATGTGTTCACTTGCTGTAGTGCTACACTTCAACTACAAAAAGGCCTCGCAATACTGTGAGTTTACAATAATTTCTCAATTTGAAACAGTTACTTTGCACTTTGTAAACTCCAACAGCTCTCCACCTCTAAAATCCACCTTCCCCCATGCTATGGCACATCCCTACATTTCAGGCTCAGTTTATGCTTCCCTGCAAGATCCTCACATTTGTTTGTCATCAGGATTTGGCAGAGAGCAATGGCGCAACAAGAAACAATCAAAATTGTGAACATTGGGCTTTATAAAAACGACCTAACCTGACCTTTTGCTACCATTCACTTTTTAACATTTTACTCCCCCCCCGCCCCCCATCTTGGACATTTCCTTGCCTCCAAACTCAGACAAATTCCTAACTCCTTAGACTTTTCGCTGCCCCTGCCCTGTGACATTCCCATAATCAAACTTCTGCTATTTCCTTGCCCCGCAAGCTCTGGCGTTTCCCTGCCCATCAAAGCTCAGACTGTTCCTGCTTGCTGTGACGTGACTGCGGTTACAATTTAACATCTATACTGTACAACAAATGAGTCAGATAAATGCCTATAGACTGGGATTTTGTGAACCTAAAAGTACAGCCTCTCTGGTGTTTTTTGGTAACAGTGCATCGGAAATGGTTGAAGGGAAGAGGTGTAAGGGTTAGTAGCACTGGTCTGCAACCTTTGGCTCTCCAGATGTTTTGGACTACAACTTCCACCATCCCTGGCCATCATGGGCTTTGTAGTCCAAAACATCTCGAGACCCGCAGGTTGCAGACCCATGGACCGTTAGTTAATCTCACAATTTTCTTGGGACTTCCTTAGGCTGTGATCCGCCTCCCTCTGATACAACTTCCCAGTCTCTCCACTGGGACTGGTGTCTGAAGGAGTGGGGTTGGAGGAATGCCTATGTGCTTTCAACAATACTCAAGAAGGTCAAAATGGGGGTATAACAAAATGTGGGCATGGCCTCTCTCGATGTGATATCCAAGTCTAAATTCACTGTTCTTTTCAATTGTAAATGATCTAATCCTGAACAGTTTCCTGGATATTGCCCTTGACTTACTTCTTTGTTTTTTCTCAGGTTGCTTCTTGGCTCAGTTAGTGTCACCCTCTGACCATAGGTCGCCATCCCAGGCTCCTGAAAGTAGAAACAGTAAGGCAGCCCTACGGATAAGAGGCATAGGAGCCACCTTTTATTTATCTAAAAACAAGCAAATACCACATTAAAAATAGGAGGTGAAATACTTCCCACACAGAAAATGAAACCACGGACACAGAGAATGCTTCCCTCTGTTGCCGCATACACAGCTCCACATATATTTGTGGATCATTGGTATCAGCAGAGGAGTGTCATAAGAAAAACTTCTAAAACTAATGTTTTTTTTTTTGGTTTTTCTTGTTTTGTTTTTACTTTTGATGTTTTAGACCTTCAGAGTATAATGATGACTTCCCTCTCAGGTGGGGCATTTAATGATCTGTGTATTGTCTCTTGGAATGTGAATGGAATCAATAATTTGCTTAAGAAAAAGAAAGTGTTTCACATGTTACAGGACATGCACGTCGACATCTGTTTCTTACAAGAGACTCATATATTGGCGGATGAGATGTCTGGGTTGGAAAAGGAGTGGGTTGGTTCTGCTTATGGCTCTTCCTTTTCATCAAGGTCAAGGGGAGTAGCCATATTGTTTCGGAAGAAACTACCTTTGAAAATGTTACGCAAGTGTGCGGATGACAATGGTCGGATGATTGCCTTGTTGGTTGAGATTCAGGGGGAATTGTTAACTCTCTGCAATGTGTATGCTCCGACTTTGGATGACGGTTCCTTTTTCAGAATGGCAGCACATACCCTTTTAGATTTGAATAATTCTAATGTTTTACTTGGTGGGGACTTTAATACTGTGGTTGATCCTATGCTAGATAGAAGTCAGATCAGGTGTGTGCTGCGTTGTGATCATCATCATCAGGCACTTAGATTACTCTTGGAGGAACACAATTTGAAAGACGCATGGCGTCTGGGGAACCTGGACAAACGTCAATATAGTTTCTTCTCTAGTGTGCATGGTGTGTTTTCCAGACTGGATATGATTTTTACTGGTGGAAATGTGTCGGAAAGTATTGTTTCTAGTGGTATCGGCAATATTTTATTGAGTGACCATGCCCCTGTTGAGATGCATTTGAGACTTACATTTCTGTGTAAAATAAGTTTCTCTTGGAAACTGAACACCTCTATATTATTGGATGATGATATATTGGAGCGGATTGTTTCAGAAGCAAACTATTTTGTTATGGAGAACCGCTCAGAAGAAGTCAGTGTGGCGAACACGTGGGAAGCATTTAAATGTTGTATGCGTGGTGTCTGTTTAGGGCTGTCTAGTGGTAAACGGAAGAGGGAGGAGAGAAAAAGACAGGATCTTGACCTACGTATTGGGGAAATCTCTCGGGATCTGATGCTTGATCCAACTGACTCAGTAAAATTGGCATCTTTGAAAAAGCTTAAAAAAAGAAATGGAAGATTATTTGTCACTGAAGGCAGAACGTGGTTTGTTCTATTCTAAGTGTACTTATTTCGAAAAGGGTGAACGTTGTGACAGATGGCTGGCATACCGGTTGAAGAAAAGGTTTTCAGAATCAGCAATTGGTTCTATGGTTGACCAGGAAGCTAGAATTACATTTGATCCCAATAAAATTAACTCAATTTTTCGAGACTTCTACGAGAATCTGTATAGCAATGAGACGTGTATTACTGGTAGGGGGGAGGACTTCTTTGGTACCTCCCATGTGAGTACCTCCCATGTGAGTTTTATAGGATCCTCCCGAACTCGGCCTTGGAGCTCTTGAGAGATATGTTTGTTTCTAGCAAACTGGCTGGGATGTTGCCTAAAAGTACTAACCATGCGTCTATTTCGGTCTTTTTGAAAAAAGGTAAGGACTGTAACCATCTGGCAGTTATCGTCCAATCAGCCTTATCAATACCGATAATAAGATTCTTGCCAAGGTTCTTGCTATGCGCCTGGTACAGTTCCTGCCTGCTTTGATTGATGGGGAGCAGTCTGGATTCATGAAAAATCGGCGTACGTCAAGTAATATCAGGAAATTGTTACTTACCATGGAAATGGCGGATAGATTGGGCTGTGATGCCGCTGTCCTTTCCCTTGATGCGGAGAAAGCTTTCGACAGGGTCAGTTGGGATTACTTGTACTCGGTTCTGAGGAGGATGACTCTGGGTGAGGATTTTATTTCTTGGGTTGCACTTTTATATGCCAGTCCAGCGGCTGATGTTAAGACTAATGGGGTGGTATCAGACCCTTTTTGTTTGAAGCGTCCTTTTTCTCCTCCGTTATTCATTTTAGCGATTGAGCCTCTTGCAGTTCGCATCAAAAATGAACCGGATTTACAAGGTGTTGATTGTTGGGGTGTTGTACAAAAGGCTTGGCTTTATGCCGATGACCTCTTGTTGGTATTGCAGAATTTGGAAATGTCCCTGGCATGTCTGATGAGGATTTTGTCTGATTATCACGATTGTTCAGGATACAAAATTAACCGCTTGAAGTCAGAGGTGTTGCCTCTGTCAAACAGGTGTGATAAGACTCTGATATTACTAACACAAAGTACTAGTACGTATGTAGGTTGGCCTGTAGGAAGGTGTGAATGAATTAAGGTCCTGCCCCTGGTCCAAACCTGAGTACCCCTTTGGGGTAATAGCATCTACATATAATTAGTATCCATCATAATACAACACATCAAGGATAGTCATGCAAATTATTGTAAGTTAAAGACAAAACTTTATGTGCAAACATCCGTACAAATACAATCAATAAAACATTTACAAGGTTACATATATATGAAAAACAATCCTTCTTAGTACGAATCAGAATGCAAAATTGCTAAACAGAAATCATGAATATTAGATAAAAAAGAAAGAAGGAAAAATGGAAAAATCAATAAAACATAAACCAAAATAAGGAAATATTTCTCACAATGTAGAAACATCAACACTGGAAAAAGGTAACAAATACTATTTTCAACATTATATGATCATAGTGAGTATCAGTAACACCCCAGTGGGAATATTTGTTCCTACAACAATGGGGTGGGGTCTGCCAACGCATGAGGGGGAAAAAAAAGGGAAGTCAGAAAAATGTTGATATTCCCAAACAACGAATAAGGCTGATTCAATGGACAGTGATCTACAAAAACCAACTGGGATACTAAACAAATGTTGCTGTAGATCCTGACTAACTGAAAAAACAACAGAACATATATTGTTGTAAACAAGAGGTCCAATATAAATCAGATGTTATTCTGAGGGACCTTCAATCCCCTCTAGGTAATATTGCGTTTCGGCGGTACCAGCTCCGCCTTCATCAGGGCAGAAATAGCAAGACCCTGTGGGAAACAAGAGAGAGAAATAGAGAGAAAGGAATGTTTTACTAAGCAAAGAACTGAATGAAAGAGAGAAAACATGTCCAAAAGATGATGCAGAGAATGATATATGTGGAACAAAATTATGTAGATGAATCGCTAAAGTCAAAAACTTGCAAAGTGCATGATCTTAGTCATGTTTGCAACTCACTTCATGCCAAGGTCTAAATTTCCTAAACTGTTGGGATCACCTGGTAGCATGCTAGTGTGACCCCCCCAAGGAAAATAAAAGGACCCGGCCAGAAAACCCCTTTCTGTGAACAACAACGCTGGGGACTTGGGACACCCCACTCGTGACCTGCCTACCCCGGGGTGGGGGTTAGGGGGGGAAAATAGAGGCAAAAAGAGAGTGCAATAAAATTGAAATTGAAACCCCAATGGGGCGTAAGTGAATAATCTAAACATGAGAATATTGTTACCTTGAGCGTGATCCTATGCTACGCTCAACGAAAGAGGTGAGCCCATTATTGCTTGTAGGACACTGGCTGAATCCTGTATGGTGACAATCAAGTCGGCAGTTGCCTCCCAAAGGAGATTATATCACCAGATATGTATGAGGTCTGTTGAAAAAGCCAACCTAGACAAAAAGAAAAGGAAACAAAACCCAATTGAAGGGCAGTTTGCTTTGAAGTTATGAAGCCAAAGCGAAATTATTCGTGTGCAGAAAAGAGGAAATTATTTTTTATATATTGTTGTTTTTTAGTCCAGGTAATTCAGTACCTGTGATAAGGTGTAGCTGAGTTCCGTAGCGGAAAAGCTTAGGCAGGAAGGGAGTGGAGGGGAAAGGACCGCCTCCAGCTGGCGTCTGTATCGCGCTGCAAAATCTGCTGCGACTGGCTCCTAGAATGTGGAAAGGCAGCCTTTCTATTTAAGTGGACGCCGTGACGTGTGGAGGCGGGCGTGTGGGGCCGGTGTCTGGTAGCGGGCGGGGTATCCAATCAGGACCCTGTATGACCGCCGAGTGGCGCGGGGAAATGTGTCCCCCGTCTGGCCTATCAGAGGGGAGGGAGAGTTTTAGTCGGATTGTAATAAATACACCGCGGCGTCTACCAAACAAGTGATGGATGTTAGAGCCGGTATCCGCCGGTATCCACCTCGAGACATTGAGGGGATCGTGTTTCTTTGTGCCCCCTCTGACTAATGAGCAGCATAAGGGCCTGCTGGTCTCCAGGGACCAGTACTGGAGCGGACACCCCCGGAGCGGACACCCCCTAGTGCCATGGTTGAGGCCCTCCTGACCGGCTCCCAAGGTAATTAGACTTTTGTGCCATGGGGAAACTACCTGGGCATGAAAATCTGCCAGGTAAGGACGAAAAATGCTGGGTGTGCATGTGGACAGTGTATGTACGCCGGGACTGAATAGTTGTGTAGAAGCCGTCCCGGGTCAGTATGTGCATATCACGTTAAGTAAAATGGAAGTCTATGGATATTATCTATGGATAATATGGAAGACAGTAAGTCCATACGGGAACTACGCTCAAAAAATATTGTTAAACAACAAACTCTGTTAGCAGTGAAGGATTCAAGCAGGAGGTAACTCATTGAGACCATTGTCCAGGGAGTCCAATCTGTGCACCCATCTCTTTTCCAATTCGAGAAGTCTGTGCTGTACATTTTGGCCTGTGTGGATCCTATCAAGGACCCACCACAAGATGTCATCAGTACTGTGGGAGTTGGTCAAATAATGTGTGACCAACGGAGATGTAATATTCTTACACCGGATCCTCGAGCGGTGTTCTGAGATACGAGTCCCTACGTTCCGCATGGTTTGTCCCACGTATCTGAGCCCCCAGGGGCATTCAATACAGTATATCACTTGGCTGGTCTTGCAATTAGATTGATTGTTTAAGACCCATTTTCTATCGCTAATGTTGAAAGTTTGGATCTTCTTAGTGAATTTGCAGACCGAACAGGATCCACACGGATAGTGTCCGGTAACCTTACGTAAGTTCCACAGGCCTGTGCGGGGTGGAATTTTACTGTGTGAGGAATGAACTAGATGATCTCTGATATTTTTTGCTCTTTTATAAGCAAAGCGAGGTGTGGGCTCATCCACCAGTTGTAATCTGATAATGGGCCAATATTTTCTGATCATTTTTTTGAAATCAAAGACATTGGGTCCGTGCGTCAAAACGCATGTTAACCTTGCTGCATCATGGGTATTTGGTTTCGGCCGTGATATCAAAAGTGAATCTCGGTCCGTGAACCTAGCTCTCTTGGTAGCAGTATTCACCAACCTTTTGGGGTATCCCCGTGTATGTAGGCGCTGACCGAGTGCTTCGGCATTCTCATAAAAATCTTTCAGAGAAGTACAATTTCTTCTAATTCTTAGTAATTGCCCATATGGCAAGTTCTGTTTGATATGTAGTGGATGGTCACTCTGGTAATGAAGGAGAGTGTTGCGATCTGTAGGTTTCCTGAATAGGTTGCAGGCTAATTTGTTGTTAAAACCTGTGATCTCTAAGTCCAGGAAGTGTATCTGTGTAGTACTATGTTCCATGGTGAATTTGATATTATTATAAGACTCTGGTCACGGGGCTGGGGTTTACTTTGTGTGATGTGCGCTTGCGCTATTTGGGAGTATGGCTGACGTATCCTGTCTCCCGTAGGGTTGATGAAAACATGAGTGTGGTTATTCAGGATTGTAAATTGGATTTGGAAAGATGGTCGTTGCTTAATCTTTCCCTGTGGGGTAAAGTCAATGCCCTGAAAATGAATTTGACACCCAGGATTAACTTTGTATCTAGCATGCTTCCATTGAAAATTAAGAGTGTTTATTGGAGAGATCTGGACCGTCTTGTTCAGGAATCTTTGTGGGACAGAAAACCACCTAGACTCAGTCTATGGAAGTTGCAGCTTCCGGTCCATTTAGGAGGTTTAGGGGTTCCGAACTTTAGGGCCTACCATTTGGCCTTTTTTGCTCATTCTTTTGTTCCGTTTTTGAATGGTGAATTGGACAGCTGGGCGGTTGCAGAGTCGAATGCCTATGGGCCACTGGGGCCGGAAGCCTTAATGACCACTAATACAAAGATTCCTGGAGGTAGTTTGCTAGCAACGTCATTTTTGCGCAACTCATGGATTGAAATCTTGTCATTGTTAGGTCGTGACGCATTTAAGTGCAGGAGTGCCTCTATCTGGCTGAATCCCAGGATTAGGGATAATTCCAAGACTGTTTTTTGGCCTGAATGGTTCTTAATGGATATTAAACAGGTCTCTGATTTGGGGAATGGTGATCGGTGGTTGACTGCTGCTGAGCTGAGAGAGAGATGGGGGTTTTGAGGGCTTGTCGGACGCTGCTTATAGACTCCTGAAGAGGTCAGTGGGTGAAGTGGACTGGTCTGACTAGTTTGATATGAATGTTTTTCTGATGGACTCTACCAGACAGGGACGTGGTTTAGCCAGTAGGTTATACAAGCTATTCGTGTCACATTTTCTGAGTAATGATAATTTGAGGGGAGTGTGGAGTGAGAGAATAGGGTCTGAAATTGATCTTGAGGCCTGGCAGAATGTGTGGTAACGTCTCCTTGTGTTTGCTGAATTTGAGTGAAAGGTCTCGACAAATTAAGATTCTGAATCGTGTATATTGGTGTCCTGAAACATTGCATAAAAGAGGCATGACTGACAATGCTGATTGTTGGGGTTGTGTTCAGGAAGTTGGCTCATTAGAACACATACTATGGAGCTGTGTGAGGGTCAGGAATTTTTGGATTGAAGTTTGTGATGTGTGTACTAGGATTTTGGGTGATGGGTCTGTCCTGGATTTTAGGACAATGATCCTGGGTGGTGATTCAGGGTTGGCTGACGTCAGCTCCGCCCTTAAAAAGTGTTTTTTTAGAGCTACATTGTTGCAAAACTATTGATTCTTCGATGATGGAAAGGTTGGATCCCTCCTTCATTTGAGGAATGGGTTCAGGAAATGCACTGTGTCAAGAACTGAACAATTGATTTACAAATTGAAATGTAAGTTGTCGTTATATGAGAAGATCTGGAATGTGTTTAATGATTTCTTTTAATTTTGTTTTTTTTTTCTTTGCCTTCTGTACTATAATACTGTTTCTGTATATACTTGTAAATAAATAATAATAATAAAAAAAAAACTAATGCTGCCTAAAATAATAAATCATTGTACTTTTAAAACTAGGGAGTTAAATAGTACCACTGTATAGTTGTGTCTAGAGCCCTGCTTTAAAGGATACCCTAACAGCAAGAATGTCCTCCCCACACCCTTGCCAGGGTACTTTTAGATTAAAGTTATAGTGACCCAGTAGGGCTTAAGCCCTCAACAGATTTTGGCTTCCCTTTTGGAATCTCTGGCTCCTTCTTGGAATTGTGGTAAAGTCCTAAATAGATCATCTGCTATTGCCCTCTTGGTTCTGGCCTCTGCCAGATTCTGGGATGGAGTCTACAGCAGACATATGCAGTTTAATCACCTTGCTGTCTGATTTACCATCAACGGTACTGTATATTTTAGTAAGTTGTTGCTTCACTGATGTTCTCTGTCTCTGTCTCTTTCTTTGCTTTTTGCTCACTGCTCTCTCGCTGTTTCATTCTCTGACTCTTTCTGTGACTTTTTCTGATGCTTTTTCTTCTCTTGTCTGTTTCTTTGACTTATTCTATGACTCTTCCTCTCTGCCCCCCTCTCTCTCCCTCGTATTCTCTGTCTTTCTGGCCCGAGCATTATAAGGTAATCTTTCTTTTCTGGAGATGCTGTGTGATTGAGGTTCTCTTTCTCCTGCCCCTCATCCTGGTGTCTCTCGTTCCCTGGTTGCGGGTCACATTGTTCCCTTGTACACGGGCCAGGGGTTTAAAACCTCATTCTGCCATCTTGACATCTAGTGGAAGCTCATCAACCAGTGCTGGACTCTGCATGTCCTGCCTTCCCTTGGCCAGTGATGGCTCTCTTCCTGACCTGAAGTAAATGGGCAGGGGAGCGTGTGGGGGGAGCGGTTACTTGTGCCTCATGCTTGTAAATGAATAGTGAGTTTTGCACAGCAGGTAGTGATCTTCCCATGTGTGTTGCAGTGTATAAAATACAGTGCCTGTCTCCTTCTGATTAATGCTGCCATCTGTGGGCCACCTGTAGGGTTGATAGTGAGATTCACTCCGCTTTAGCAGTAGGGGGAATATGTGTCCCCTAAGTAAAACATGCAATGACTACCTATTGGGGAACGTCCTGTCTGAAGTGGTTGATGTGGGAATATGATACCATGACAGGGACCCAGGCTGTGGACTGACTCTGGGTATCCCCCCCCATGTACCCTCTGCCCTGGTTGCATTGCGTAGGTTGGGCTTGCCCCTGGTCCCCGGAGTCTTCCGGTCCTCCCCAATAAGTCTACAAAATGTGTCCCAACCCCGAAAGCGTACTGTTTTTTCTTCCTTACATTGTGGTAATTTACTTCACTGAATGAACCTCGTTACAGCAGAAAAGGAGTAGAGGAAGGGTGGGTAAACCAAGTGCTGGCTTCCCCCCCCCCCCTGCCACCCAAGTTCTGACAGGTACCTTCGCACCCTCCTCCCCACCCCCCGCAACAGAACTGATATTTGCATGCTCTGACATTTCACAACCCCAAGATCTAATATTTCCCTCACCCTAAGCTCCCCGCATCTCTCTGCCTCCAATGCTCCCTGCAACTGAAATTCTGACATCTCACTACCCTTCAATCTTCTGGCATATTTCCCCACCCTAAGTGATCTGACCTCCTCTACTTTCCAAACTCTGACATTTTCCGTCCCAATCCTTTGATAGCGTTCTGTCACCCCAAACTCTGTCATCTATCTGGCCCCTGATGGTCTCCTTATCCTGCAACCTCCATGCCTCAGATACAAATACCACAGCCCAAAGTGACCTCTTGCTCCCACTTGCATATGCTGCGATATTCACGTGCCCTCCAAATGTGTGGCATATCACCAACGTCCTCTCGCTCTCCAAGTGCAGGCTCTTCCAGCCCTTTGCCCTCGCCATCCTGCCCCACCCCCTTCACCAACTGCTGCTTCATATGCTATGCATGCTTCATACTGCTGAGTGCTGCCCTCCACCCCCTTCCCCTGGAGCTACTGTCCTTGCTTTGACCGGTCGTTCAGTGTCCTTTTGTATCACTGTAGGTCAGACAACTGGCGATTTGCGCGCCTACAAAACCGGTTGAGGTTTGTGATATCCATTCCCTGCATGCAGAATGCCCAGGCCTGCCTGGCAGGACTGAATCTGCACACTTGCAGTCCTCCTGTTTGCCAGGGTTGCTCGTTGTTTAAGGACAGCATTGTTTCTGTGTCAGCTTTTAAACATGTAAGTGCGCTGTGATCCGCGTTGGAACTGCAATGCCCTGTGCCCGCTTCTGTCTCAGTCGAAGGGTTTCCGGACCGTGCCCTAATGCATATTGTTCTTTTTAGGGACTTCTTTCGGGTTTCGGAATTAATTGCAATTCAACGGGAGGAAATCTCAGGAAGGGAAAATGGCAGAGAGTAAACAGATCAGGGTGCTGATACTTAACGCCATGGAGAAACTGGAGAAGAGACTTTACAGACTTGAGCAAGGTAAGCCCAATTTATAGGGACATTTTCATTTCTTTTGAACGGCCTCTGGGTGCAATCCATATTTCTGACATTTAGCAAGGATGAATGTGTACGAATCTTGTTAAAAACGACAGGAAAACCTGACGTCCTTGGTTTCCGTAATGCAATAAAGGCATTTTTTTATTCCTGGTTCATTAGGTATAATTTTAATGATCTGTTTTACGTTCCTCGATAAAAGTTTATATTTTTAAGTACATCAGCATTCATATTTTATTGTGTACTTGCCTAACAACACGTTTTTGCTGAGATTTGTGATTGCAATAGTGGTGGTATCTGCAACCACTATTGCAACAAGTCACTTGTCAATTTCAAAGATGCGTGGCAGTAGCTAAATATTCAGTGCATTGACCCATGCCTTTATAGCATATCTGCAAAACGACTCATCTAACAACTGAATGCCAGACAATCCAATTGGGGGTACCGGTAAAGCCTGTTTACACTTGCTTAATAGATCTACTACTCCTATCATATGCAAAGTATTCTTATAGTCTTCAAAAACACAGATGTTCACACTGTCTCAATGTGTTACACTCTACAATCCTAGGTACTCTCACCCTTTGCCAGATATTGTCATCAAAACGCTAGGTAGAGTAGTGCCAGTTTCCTCTGTGCTCAGCTCAGAAATGCCAGATTATTTAAAGCCGAGTTAACAATGAAGCGCGGTGTTGAGCGCAGTGTTCAATTATAACCAAATAGGATAAAATTCGTTTTTTGTACTGCAGTTCATGCTGGATTCCTATTGTTTGTTAACATGGTTATTACTAACCAGTTTAGCGGTACTCAGTTGATCAGACTCGGAAGGAAGGGCTACCCTATTTTCGAAGTGACAGCTGAACCTGTGATGTCCACCTGCATGCTTCGTGATCTGCTTTGGCCTGTTTTATTTGTAGATCAAGTTGACTCCATGTACAGTATTTTGGAGCTCTGTTTATGTGTTTGATATGTTCCTAATCCTCTGTGTTAGTTCAAGGGGATGGCTTTATATGCATTAGTGAGCTGCAGCTGACTAAATGGGTTTGTACAGGTCTCGATAACCTCCTACCAGAGTAGACACCATGCATAGCGGCAGACTCGCACAACAAGTTGCGGAGCTAGCCTGTGGCTTGTTGGTATTGAAGCCCTCTCAAATTGAGGAAGTTGCAGGCAGAATTCAGCGCTCTGCAGTGCCTATAGGAAAGGGACACTACAGCAAGAGCTTGTCAAATCTCTTACCAGTGAGAGCAGAGAGTGTTTAAACAATTATTTACAGGGAACAGCAACCGTGACAGGGCGCAGTAGTCTTCCCTACTCATTTCAATATGCATTCATTTTGTTCTAGATGGCCTCTCATTTTCTCCATCAAACTGCAGTTCTTTACTACCCCTCTTCCTCCCATTCCCCTTTCCATTGTCGAACTGTCCTTTACTTTCCCTCTGCTCTTCTTCCTTTCTCCTCCCCTGCTCTTAATCTAAGAGTCACCTTTTGACTCGTCTCCTTTTCATCTCACATCACCAACACTGCCCTTGTCTGTCGCTTCCACCTTTACAATCTTCGTCGTGCACACCCTCTTCTCTCATTGCATGCCACTAAGCTTCTCATATTCTCTTATCAGTTCTCATCTGAACTATTGCTCTGCCTCCCTTCTTCTCATCTCATCCTCTTCACTCTGTCTTTAATTCTGCCTTTCGTCTTCTCTTTCGCCTCCCCTCATATTCTTCTTACTCCTTCGCTTCTCTCTGCTTTGCTCTCCTTCGACTTCTCTCTTCAATTGCACTTTCTCTGAATTGTTTTCAAGTGCTTTAACCGATGTGGCCCATCATATCTTTTTTCTTTAGTTTCTTTGTATTTCCCCTGCCAGTTTCCTTCATTCTCAATCCCTTTATCTTCTCTCCATCCCTAAGACCCTGTGTTCCTTGTCTCATTTCCATTCTTTTGTTTTGCTTGCTCCCATACATCGCAACTCATTACCACTCTATCTAGATTCTTCCTCTTCTTTTCACGTCTTTCAGACCTGTTTAGAACATCATCTTCTGTTGCTTTTCTTGATTTACCATCTATTCATTATATTTTTTACTGATGTTCCCTCGTATTTAAAGTGGTTTGGTGAAAACGCTCAATAAATAGAAATACAAGCCAGAGACGTAACTACTCTGCTCATCTTCTAAATGGCTCACACTAACCTCCCAATAATTAGCATCTCTTTTTGAAACTAAATATCCTCAAAATTGTGGCATATTGGATATTATGGGCCAAAGCAATGCATACCAGATAAAGGAAGGGATAAAATAGAACAATATTCAGTCTACTGCTCTTCACTAAGGAAGACATACCGACACACAGTTAATTTCTCGTAGATCAGGACATGAGATGAATCAGATGGGCAGTGTTAGACAATGAGGAATAACCTCAGACGCACAACTCCTTTCTCGTGGCTCTGGGCTTTGGCTTAAAATTTGTATTCTTTATCACACAGCTCCTTTCTCTCAGCTTGGACCTGAACAAGACTCAGGAATAGATTCTGAAGCTTCGATCCAAGAAGAGGGCCAAAGCTATAACATCCAATACTAATTGAATGAATTTAGTACAGGACGGAAAACCAAAGTGCTTTACCCTAACACAGATGCAGAAACCTCACACACAGCATTTTCTTTAGCCAAATGGAAGCTGTGCATCCTTTCAAACAAAATTATCCAGCTGGAAGGGTTGTGTGCCTAGATTATGAAATCAGAAGGTCTTCACTTGAATTACATAGTAATTCTGCTTCAATTACCGTAAGCTTGTTTTCAGCAGCGTCCACCCCATCTTTATGCACTAATAGCCATAGTTTGCTCCAGAATTTCTTTGAATTAAGACCCTAAATACTTACTATCCAATACACATACAGTTTCTAGTAAGTAAGATGGATTATTGTATTAAGTGCAAAGATGCACTGATTTTGTGTTTGGGAAGAGCAAGAAATCAGCATTAAGTGGTTCGAGTTTTCTCAAGGTACCACAAAACTATACCATGTGAAAAATACCTGGTTACTAAAAACATTTCTCATTTTATGTGCTTTCCTTGGTGGATTCTTGTTCCTTAACCTCAACTCCTTGGTCCCTATTCGTGCACCACCCCACTTTGCTTCAGTCTCTTCTTTTCTTTTTTAACTTTGTTTTATTGGTTACAACAACAGGTACGAAAAGCTACAAACAAAACGGATGAATACTAACATATATCTTGCAGATTATTTGTTTAACACTCATAGAGAAAATGAAATCATATGGGATATGCTTGATACAAGCTTCTAGGATAGAAGGTGCAAGTGCCCCAAACAATGTACAATACGTATAAGAAATGGAGAGGATTTTCTTGCAGAGAATTAAAATAAACACACACACACACACTGGTGTGTGTGTGTAGGGAGAGGGAGAGGTCAAGAGATTGTAGGAGAGGAGGGAGGCATGAAAGTATGAATGAGCCAAATTGTTTTGGTCTAATCGAATATGGGTTATAACTGGGGTCTTCTCCCCGTGAATCTCTTTCTTCCCCATCCAAGACATAGTTTCTTCCTTATCAATGGAAACACCAACGGAATATCGCTGTTTCCATTTCGTTCGAGTCTTCCAATTCTGTTGTAATGACCCTGATCTAACAGCCCCCACCATGACAAACCCACCTGAAAATATCAGACAGGAAACGGGCTAAATATTCTGTTTTATTTACAATAATAAATTAAGAAATTGAAGGTGGGCCCCTCACTTTCAGTGTACGGGAAGTGACCCACAAAATTCCACATAAATACAGGTAGCTTGTCTACAGAAAAGAAATATGAAGACAGAAGAACAAAATCCTTTTCAATATAAACAAACACATCGTCATTAGCTATTGAATATGAAGAAAACACCCAAACCATTCTTGGAATAAACTTTATAATAATACAGTTGACTTTGTTTTCTCTGGAAACTATTGACAAATATTGGCATTAGACAAAAGTATTACAGGCTTTCTTATTCTAGGGCTGATTCGACTCTATAATTTTGGGCAGAATTGGTTTCTAGCTTGGACATAGATACAATAATGTAAACTAAGATATAGTAATCTTTTCCGTTGTAAAGGTTTGGGTTTGTGGTAGAAGCATTTATTTTGAATAGCAAAATATCTTGATTATTAAAGTGTCACACAAGGATGGGATTATATGATTGAAGTAAAAAAGGAATCAGCAAATTAACTTTACTTGGCATTAGGAGTCCACTTTAAGGCAGAATCCTTTCTTTTCTGTGCAGTGTTATTGACAGTTATTTAAATTCACATTATTTTCTTGGGAATGAAGGGGCGGAAGTAACCTCCTTCCTACCCTTTGAGGGGTTGACAACTCTATTCAGGCGTTTTATTTAATATAAACTTTGGTTGTCACAGGTCAAGAAGTCTATCAATCCCTGACAATCTGGTTTACAACCCAGATATAATTTGCTCCTGTTAAAGTTCAGGGAATCAATGAATACTTGGCAACTGGCAGAGACTAATATGTTCTGCACAATTATAGATTCTAGGGCATTCTTGTTTAAATATTTATATATTTATTTATTTTTTTCAGTTTGTTAAACACCTTTTAAAAAGAAAAGAAGAAAACTTCTTCCAAAAGAAGAAAGAAAAAGAAAAACAGCAAAACAATAGTGGGAGAGCAGGAATGATAAAATGTTCCTAATAATACAAAAGTTCTATTCATCACATTATCTTAGTTTGCCAAGTAGGAACATGACACATCTCCTTGTTTTATCAGTCCTTATTCAAATGATCAAGGTAGAAAGTCAATGCAAAGACTAGCTTGTTATCTGCTCTGTCTGACATTCTCACCCACCAATCCTCCCCACTTAAAGACAGTCTTTTTGCAATTTCAGTTCCCAGATGTTTAGCTCTTAGGGTCTTAAGTTTTGCACAGAAGGGCACAAGATGCTTCAGCGTTTCCTTTGTGTCGGCACAAAATCTGCACTTGTTGTCTTTGCCAACACTTTTTTTTCTCATATAGTTTGAAATAAATGTAATCGAAATTTTAGAAAAAGTGTTCTAAGGCGCTTACAAGGTAACTTTTCCATGTATTTAGGAAGCTTATTGAGGGCTTTAAACTCTGGGGCATTGTTCCGCATGCACGTATGTTGGGCTCTATGGTCTATTGTTTCGATCCAATCCTGCTGCCATAATTTCTTTTTCACTGCATTCGGGTTGTGTAGCAGGACGTTTTTGTTAGTATTTAATTGCATAAGGATCGTTTCACAATTCTGCATTCACTTGCCCAGTAATGTGTCACTTTTGTCTGCAGCGGAAGTGTTCAGAATCTTGAATTGCGGAAGACTGTCCGCTCCAATAACTTTCCTATACAGCGACAGGGTGTTCCACATGACCCTCGCATTAATTGAAGTGAGACCAATTTCATACCGAATGCAGGCTGTTGGAGTACCTTTTGGGAGTTGTAAAATTTTTCTTCAAAACACGTGGTCACACAGTGACCATGTCACGTAAGAGCATCCCAACACGGCTTCTGCTCTGTGAATCAAAGCCGGTATGACTTTTGTTTTGTAAAGATTTACACCAGGTTTCAATGAACTTGCCAAACTTCTTATGTATCATCGCTCCTTGTACAGCCAATAGTTTACACTTCATTTAGATTTTTTGGGTCATTGGTTCAACATTGATGTTGGAGTTAATTATAACTCCCAGATATTGAGACTGAGTTACACATTTCAATGGTTCTTGCCCAAGCTTCCATTGAAATTTTTTCTTGCATTTCTCTTTGGGACCTTCTAGATATTTTAGAAGCACAATCTCTGTTTTTGTGACATTTATCTCCAAGCCTTTGTTGTCGGTGTATGTTTTCAGAGCTGACAATTTGCGCTGTAGACCAATTGGAGTTGCGTCCAAGAGCACAATGTCATCTGCGTAGATCATCCAGCTCAGGTGGTTTCTGTTAATTTTGGCCGGAAAAGATTGTACTTCTTCCAATGAGCTACCAACATCGGCTATAAACAAATGAGTTTTGAGCCCCATGGGCACCCCGGTTTCACGCCTTGAGATGTTTTTATCAGGACTGATAGTAAGCCATTTTGATCTAAGCGTGTTTGGATTTGTGTATTAGAGTACAGCTCTTTGATTGCCGTGATCAAACTCATAGTACAGTTCCTTTTTGCCATCTTCATTCATAACAACTTCCTGTCGACTCTGTCGACTCTGTCAAACGCGTGAGCTAGATCTACGAAAGCAAGATATATTTTTGTTCCCTTCTTAATTGCTTACATTTTCAGCAAATTAAGCAATAGTAGATTCAGCCCACAACCTACGCCCCTGACAAATCCTGTTTGCCGGGGCTCGAAGACTCCAGATGATTTAATCCAAGATGTTAAATGATTTAGGAGTTGGGTGACGAAGATCTTACCTACCACATCCAGGAGAGCTATCAGTCGATAATTTTTGGGCTTTAAAGATTGGCACTATTATTTCAACCTTTCATGACAGCGGTATCCTGCACTCTTTCAATATGATCTTGAAGAGGTTGTCACAAAAGTCTGTCGACTCATTCAGATTTTTCTTCAGCATTTGATTTGTGAGGCCGTCCGGGCCAGAGGCCCGAGATGAACTGATTAGCCTGATGTTCTCGAAAATATCATCTCTTGAAATTGCAAAATTCCAGTATTTTGGGAAATGATATTCAGGTTCTAAGATTGAGCCTTGTTTCTTGAATAGGCTTGTGTAGTGGGTAATCCATTGTGCTTCCGTTACCATATTGCACTGACTCGAGTTTTGAGGCGCATCAATGTCATTAATGATAGCCCAGAATTCTCTTGAGTTTTTCTGTGCCATGCTCCTTCAGCATCATTTCGGCGTCACGCTGTTCCATAATGATAATATACTTCCTCTACTCATTTATGGCCCTGTCCCCATTTAGTGGCATAACTTGTAAACAAGGTTCCCCCAAAATACACTTAATTGGTATCTCTGGGATTCAACTGACTCTTGGGGCATATGTTTAAATGAACTCGGGTTATTGTACTCACTTTTGGTTTGTCCTTTGAAGGCCCAAGACAGGTAGGGGGGATACACAGCTCCAGGCAACTCTGCCAGATAAGCTCTTACATTATGTTTGCCTGAAATGGATTTGGGAGCAGGGGGGAAATCTGGTTTTCTTGGGAAGGGCTTCTGCATTCAGCTTCCTCTGGAAAAGGTCTTCTTAAGAAGGATTTCTCTCACCTACATCCAGGTGAAACCCCCAACCAGCTCTTTTCCGGTTGGTCTGGCTGTCTCTTGCTGCTGCTTTCTCAAAAACTCTCCCAACTATGTTTTTATCGTTTAAATACTGAACAAACTCCACCAATGCAGCATCATTTGACACGTACGTTTTGGTTTGGACAGAGCCTGCAATCTGTTGCTTTTACATACATCAACAAGAATCCTCCTGTTGTGAGTGGCCCGATGTACGTTGATGCATTTAACTGTGGGTTAGCACACCCCTGAGGAATTTCTTTCCTTTTATAATTTCTTGCATGGTCCTGTGCCATTGCTGAGGCATATATAATCAGAATCACAATCGCAAGAGAATCCAAATTCAGAGACATCCTTCAGGTTCTTGTAGCTACAGGCATAGCAGAGGTATTACAATATGTGCATTTATTAATATGTCCTGTTTATATGGACATGTTCGGAGCCACTTTGCTGAATTAAAATCTAGTCGTGATTTTATTTTTTAAACGGGTCAAGCTTTGAACAGGTGGAGCCAATAATATATTTAACTATATTGTCATTTTAAATGCACTTATTTCCAAGTCTGTTCCTTCAATGTTTTGTTGGATTTTAGAGTTTTAATATTTAACAGAATATATGTGATGTACAAACATCCTGAGAGCAAAGGCTTCATTTTAATAGGGTGCATTTTATGAACCAGACACATTTGATGAGGCATTATCAGGGGTCGGAACGAACTAGGTTTGGATAAGCAAGAGTTAAAATCAGCTCCTGGTTGTCCAGCATAAACCAGTAGGAAGGCGTTACCACTGGGGAACGAGGAGATAGTACATAGATTTCGGCAACTCTAACTTCCACATTAGATGCAAACTTAGCATTTTGTCCATTATTTTTGACCCCTTATGCGTTAAGTGTCGCATAGAGGTTTCCTAATGTTTATTTGTAGATTGTCCTAAACATGCAGAGTTAAAATTCACAGGTGTGGTTTTTTTGACATAAATTGGCCTGGTCAGCCAAAAGTAGCTCCTGATAGCTGTTGGTGTCAAGTTAAGCAGGCTCTTCTAGGCTATAACCAGAAGCTAAATAGCTCCCAGCTTCCCTCAATTTCGAACGCTGCATTATTGATCTGCTTAGTGCAAGAGTAAGGCTTATATGTGTACATCTGTTCCTCTAAAGTGGCCGTACATCCTAAATTCTGACACAACTTTCCTCGTAAAACTTTCAGGAGCAACATTCTGAGCTAATTTCAACATCTGTCTCGCTTTTCACTGAATTTTGTTGCCAGTTTAAAAACAAGGCATTTTTATGTAGACTCGATCTGTGCTTATTCATCTCTGTTAATGGCTTATTCACTGATTAATGCTTAGGCCTTATTTTTTTTAATGGAAAATACGCTTCCTTCCTGGCCTTGAAAGCAAAGGATCTCAGGTTTAACTAAAGTCCTACTAAGTCAATCATTTAACTGTTACATGTAAAAGGGAAAATAAAATGTGTTGTGTAATTCGTGCTGTTAATGACAATTTAATAACCATAGGCTTCAATGGATTTAACTCAATCTATATAACTTCATAATATTATTTATCGTCTTGCAAACTATTCAAATATAATTTGTATAAGCCTGCATGTTTTTCATTTACATGGCTAAAGAAACACTTTTTTATTAGCAATTGTTTTTATCAACGCACAATTCCTGTTATTTTGACATTGTTACATCATCTGAATACACAATCGCTGGAAAGGCAGGGTTTAATGAAATGCACTGCATTTAGTCAAATCCTTTCTGCAGCAATGCCGCAGATCCAGCCCCCAAAAAGGATTTTGGTATTTCAGAAGAGAAAGGTTTGATTGAAATTGAACCATACTTTTGAGGATCCCCTCCAGATCAGTGATTAAGTTAGTCCAGTCCACGGCATCCCCAGATAGACCCTCTATGTAGTGCTTAGTTACCTTCCTCGCTGGAGAAGGTGGCACAGTTCAGCCACTGGTTCCCACACATCTGTATGATGAGCCGGTGTGAGGCAGAGTTATGCTGCTGGTTCCATGATGAGTGATCATTAAATGTAACTGTTACCCTACCAAGGTTCCTAGGGGATACCTATACCAGGGACCTAGTAGATCATTTTTCGGGGTAATCTCTGCGGGGGTCACACAACAGGTAATGAGAATGTATGTATACACTATCAGGCAAAATAGCCTACTTTGCTAGGGAGTATGGGAAATCCCAAGGGACACTGCAAATGAGGCTGTATATATACACTTATCAGGCAAAATAGCCCACTTTGCTAGGGAGTATGTGAAATCCCAAGGGACACAAAGTGGCAAGTGAGAAGTACGAGTCAGCAGACTTAATTGCGAAGCTGAGTTGTAGAAAAAAGCTACGAAGGAGGAATATGTGTTAATAATTAAGACTGAGTTGTAAGAGCTCTGGACAAAAGCACTTTGTTGGAAACTGGCCCTAGTTGCAGGCCATCTCCAGCTAGCAGAAGGATCTTGTACCCATTCCTCCTTCTCAGTACATGAGCGTAGACCATGACAAATTGCACCTTTTGCTGGCAAACCAGCAGCAAATTCCTATAACCCCATAAAATAAACCATTATATTAATGCTTGCTTTTAACCTTAGTCAATCAGTAGAGTAGGTATTTTATTTGTATACTTTCATACCACCACTATATACTAAGAAAAGGTTACCCTGGTCATTTTACAATAATTGATGTACTGGGTTTTCTCATGATTTTCCCACAAGTTCTTATTCCGAGCGTGCACCCTTTCTAACACTGCCATACCTTCATTAACCTTACTTCACAACTAGGAGATCGTGGACCCTAGTTCTGAGTCACATAGGGGGGCCTGATAATGTCATAGGAGTTGGACAGCATTTTGAAATGTTCTAGCCTTAAATGCAGACTGCGGATTGTTCTAACAAGTGTGGGGGAAGGGGAGGTCCGCCAAATGTTATCTTTAAAACCCCATGAAAATTCATTTTTTTAAAGCAATTTTTAATATTCAATGCCAGAAATTCAATGTATTTTTAGATAATTTTCTGCTCACTTCACAATAACTTCTTAATTTTATTTGAATTATAGTGATCTGGTTTACATCAAACCTTACACTAGTTACAATATGTAAAACCACATCTTAGTTTATTACAATGCATTTAGGTATTGAAATAACATTTGACGAAATGAAATAATTGGGAAAATCAAGGACATTTGTCTAATACCATCTTGAAAATCCATCACTCCTCAACATTCTCTCATTATGTACACAACTAAAAATTGATTTTCATAAGCCTTATGTATTAAGATAGTGAATAAAAAGATGACTGTTTCAACAGGCATTGTATCGAGAAACAGTGCAGATATAGAAACATCTCAGCGCTGTCTTTTATGCACCTAATATTTTGTTTATGTGCAACAAATTGAAACAAAATAACACATACACTCTGCCTGCTTAATAGGGAAGCTAAAATGTAGGGTTGCATGGTTTGATATCAAGGAAGTAGTTAAACGCATTCTGTCATATGCCTCAAATTGCTTAAATGTCAATAGTTTGACCCATGTATCCAGAACCACACTTAGTTTTTTTCATAATTCTTTTTTAAATGTTAACTCATATTGTCAATGACTTTAGCATCCACCCAAGTCCTAAAACCCTCGCAACAAGAAATTAAATGAGGGCGCGACAAGAGCATGAACAAATCGACACTTTAAAAATATGTCCGATCTTTTATTCACAAACTTTATCTTAGCATAGAATGAGAATTTCCACAGCATTGCGGAAGCTTGTGAAGAGATCAACAAGTAGTTCAACCCGTATAGTTTTAATTCGAAAGCTTTGAGGCAACCCTAATACATTCCTACAAATGTGATTTTCTAATTTAATGAGCATCGTCAAAGCAAACCTAGGAGTAGCATCAATCCATTACAGTACAATTCTGCATTTATAGGATAAAATCAATGGGTAACAGGAGAAGCCCCCATATCCACAATCACATTTCTTTAATTTAGCCATCAGATCTTAATTCATTATCTATACAATCCTGCCGACTTGCAGGTTTCATATTCATGAAACCCAGGTAGACGATTTCTTTTTTCTCTACTAAAGGAGTCTTCTTCAGAGACCGGGCAAACTTTGGAATAATTGTTCTAAAATGTGAAAAACTCATTAAAGATTTTCTTCACACTTATAAATAAATATTTAGCCATATCTAGACATATAGCCATATAGCCGTATAGCCGTTTGGTCTAGAAGTATGAGGTCATCTGCATAGGCTAACCATGAAATCAGTATAATGCCCAATCATGAGGAAAATTCCCCACAATATCCAGGGCATTTTGAACGTCTACAACTTAGAGTTTAAATGGACAGGGAGCGAGAACAAGTCCTTGTCCCATGTGGACTTCTTCTGAAAAGGCGACTTCTGTGTTTTACATTGCCTTCAGCCAATTGCAAAGAGGGAGGCTTTGCCTTGGGGAGAAGGGACGAATACCTGCGATTCGTCAAATACCCATCTCCTTACGGTGGTGGCTTCTCCTCCTCTCCTTCGACAGTCGATCACCTTCCTGTTAGGTCACCTGTACTGTTAGGTTGGTGTACTCTCGAGTGGGTACCTTCCCAAAGAACAGGTCAGTGGGCCGTGTTCGTTCTCACAGAGGGGTGCCTATGGACTATTTTTTTATTGTTTAAAGGACTTAGGTTTAGTCACAAGTTTCCTAGGGTCATCCAGACGTGGACCCCTTGCTCACAGTGCTCAGAGAGGCACAGCTCCACCTCACTGATGAGGCCCAACAAGGCTGAAACACGTGTATGTGGTTGCTGTTGGTACTCTTGTTCAGAAGGGAATTGCCATAGGATTTCGGTGCTGGACTGCCATATGGGTGGGACAAAGACTGATATGCAAATGGGTATTTCCCATATGTGAAAGGTACAGCGAGCTAAAGTGTGGCTGCGGACTCTCGAATGGGAACCTTCCCAAAGAACCGATCAATGGGCCGTGTTCGTTCTTGCAGAGGGGCGCCTGTGGACAATCTTTAGAATGTCAGTGCTGCCCTCATGTGACAAACCATCTACAATGTTTGTAATTTAATCTCAGAATGGCAGGAGTGATCTGGAATGGGAGTTCAGTTGGAGCTTAAGGCTGAAGATGGAGGATGTTACTGCAGTCGCTGTCTAATGCTTGAAGTGAAATAAACTTGATAACACTTATGAGGTGGAGCTTAGTTTCACTGGTGACGAGCTGCCAGATGTAGCGACTGCAGTGAAGGAAGAGGCTGATTTGGGCGAATCTTCATTGTGTTGGTGTGGACTGCACTGGACTGAAGTGAGGTCCGCCTCCGGGAGGTGCGCCACATTGGAGTGACGCTGCTTCCCCAAGCGACGTGTGTGAGAGGTGAGTTTGGAGATTAATCCCGCTGCATGGAAGTGGACTGGAGGAGGCTGCCAAAGCCGCGGGGTGGGGGGTATCAAACAAGAAGAGTGCTGTGCCTGCTGTAAAGTTAAGATCTTGTCTGTGGTGGCCGCTCCAAGAGCCCGTGGGGACTCTGTGGATGGAAGGAGGGATTGCCTTCACTGTAGGCCCTGGGAGGCATGGCGCACCATGGGCACATTGCCAGCATACGTGCACCTTGTTGACTGCTCGGCGTGGTGCCATGTGATGCAGAGCTGCACGCCCGGGCATCCCTTCGTTCCATGGCTCTCGTTCTTCAGGGTTCCCATGGTGACGGAGGATGCTGTTTGGTGAGTGGCGTGACTAGGAAATTTTGAGCCACTGCTCTGTGTGTTTTGAACGTGTGAGGACAACGTACCAAGCAAGATTTTATTTTTGTGTTTGAGCCTGCTGAATCCAATGGTGAGTGGCTTTGACTTTGGTGACTGCTATGCCTCATGCAGGATCCTTCCAGTGATCCGCTATACGCTATGTGCTGATCACGACTGGGTGCAGGG
Source organism: Ambystoma mexicanum (assembly GCF_040938575.1). Taxonomy (NCBI): domain Eukaryota; kingdom Metazoa; phylum Chordata; class Amphibia; order Caudata; family Ambystomatidae; genus Ambystoma; species Ambystoma mexicanum. Next base: position 906,792,972 of record NC_090922.1, read on the forward strand.
TGCTGTAATCGGCTGCTGTAATCGGCTGCTTTGTGGAACCTTGGTGGCTTGGGATACATCAAGAAAAAGGGAGCCAATCCCAGGGAAAGAGTTTGGAAGACACTGTGCGGTTCCCTGGGTTGTGGGGTGCCTGTTGTGGGATACTCGAGACCCACCTCATAAGTGCAGAGTAGTAAACCGTGTGCTCTGCTCAATCACACCGGTGTCAGGTGGGACATGCCGAGCATTCCGGGCCCTATTTTTGCCTCACGGTTGTGGTGAGCCTCTGGTCCGGTGGAAGGACTGGAAAGAGGAATTCCTTTAGTTTGTGTTGATGGTTTATGGTCCAAACTTTTTAGTAGAGCGGAAGGACGCTTTGCTCGATCATTGTTTGGAGCGTGGAGGCCAGGAGATTTTAAAGAGACTTCCAGAACCTGCATCTCAGAATAGGGTTGTTCTAAATGTTTTTGAAGCCTGTATAGCTAAGATGGACATGCATTTCGAGGTAAAAGAGAATATGATTTTTAGCACATTACCGATTGTGCCACGAGGGAACATAAGAAGGGGGAGCACGTTGAGTAATTTGTTACAGCCCTATGGGACTGGCAGTCAAGTGTTTGGTCTTTGTTGTCAGGAGGAGCACCTGAGAGACCAATTGAGGATTAAATGTGCTGATTACAAGGTGCGAGAAGAACGTTGAAGGGGAAAAAGATCCAAATCTGCATACGGCCATGGAAATTGTGAAACAGGTGGAGCATACTGCTTCTTGTATTAAAGAATTGTGCAGAGAGCCTCCCTAGGATTGTGATGTCTCTGCAGAAACTAATGTGGTGTGCAAAGACATGATTGCCCATAAGAATACCAGCAGGAAAGATGTGATATGGAACAGGGTTGAGTGGAAAGGGAGAGAGAAAGCAAAGGGGTTGTCCCCTCCTGCAGGGAAACAAATGTTAATCGACAACCCAACTGCCAAGCCAGAAATTGCTACAGATGTGGCAGCACTCAGCACTAGCCATTGACTAGGAGTGCACTGCCACCTGTGTTGAATGTAGACTGTGTGGTAGGAGGGGGCACTTAGCAAAATGCTACAGACTGATAGGATCTCGCTCTGATAGTGTGAGTGAGAAAGTTGCAGATGTTAATGATGATGACTTCTATGATGGTTTGAAGGTGGTGCATGTGGTGAATGCAATATGTGAGGTGAAAATAAAGAAGCACAAATCAGTAATTTTAGTTAATGGTGTGGGAATTTAATTGGATGCTGTTTGGGTTCGTCTTTGCCAGCCAGTGTCTTTCAGAAAGTAATGCACAACATTCTTGGTTGTGTGGATGGAGTAAAATTCTATCAGGGCAACATTCTTGTCTGGGGATGTGCTAGAGTAGAGCATGATGCCAGGCTGAGGATTGTGTTGAAGAAGTTGTGTGCTGCCGGTCTCACGTTGAACCTGGAGAAATGCAGATTTGGCAAGCCCACAGTGGGTTAGTTAAGCTACACTTTATCTGGTCAAGGTGTATTGCCCAAACTCAGTACAATTCAGGCCATTATGGAAATGGATTTGCCCAGGAATAAGCTAGAAGGGGCCTCATTCTTGTGCCTGATTGAGTATTCCTCCGAGTTTGTGAGATGTTTAGCAAACAAAACTGTGGCTGTTAGGAAATTGCCCAGAAATGTTGTAGAATTTGAGTGGTCTAAGACTTGTGAGGATGAGTTTGCTCGTTTAAAACATGGTATCGTTGATGCCCATGTGTTGCATGGATTCAGGGAGAGAGCTAGGACTATTGTTTACATTGATGCGTCGGTTTGGTAGGGGTGCAGTCCTCACACAGGAAGAAGGTGCTGGGCGAACACACCATAGTGTTTCCATCGTGCATGCTTAAGGAAGTGCAAAGTCGATATTCTGTTATAGAACAAGAGGCCTTGACAGTTGCCTGGGCCATTATGAAGTTCTGAGTGTATTTGTATGGAATGTGTGTGGGGTCAGAAATTTGAGGTGGACGATTTTGTAAAGAGTTTTCCATATTTGCCATTTTATTTAATCTGAAGGGTTGGATGAATACCTCACTGTCCCTACCCTAATGAGGACTTCCCTGCCTAAAGTAAGTAACGGAAACACTCTAACACTCACACTTATACATTCAACATATCAATAAGGCAATGCATGGCAGTTCATCACAACAAAATAATATCACAATTGATCCTTTAATATTTACACAGTCATGTTTTATAATCTGGGTGAATTCCTCTTCCCCAAATTCAACCAGGGTTCTTGCTTTACAGTTCAAAAGAAAGTCTTTGTTGGTAACAAAGTTCTAACACAGTACTTTATAACTGCCACTGGAAAATAGAAAGTTCCAACACTTAAAAATAGAATGTTCTTTCTCTTCTTCGCGTAAGAATGAACCTCAAAATAATCTGCTCCTCAAGGTAACACAAATTGTCTTTGTCAGGATGTTGTGCCACAACGGAATGCTTTTTAAACCTTAATCAACATTTCAGTTCACTTCTGTGCTCTTTAAGACTCCTCTACAATTTATGCTCCTCTACAAATTATGCTCCTCTCCCTCTGAATGACCTTTTTCAGAAGGGCAGGCTCTTTGCCACTCTTGTTTCCGCACTGTACCAGTAACCAAATAGTGACAAGGATATAGGGGTGTTCTGCTTCTTTCTTGTTTTGACAATGTGTTTTTAAATGAGCTGTTGCAAAATAATTCAACCACCATAAATAACAAACTTCACAACCCTTGGGTCTTCCATTACTCGCCTATCGCCTTTGGAAATATTGGTTGTACTTATTGCTTAGGTTTTAGATTTTTCTTGGCTTGGGTAATGGTTGTAGGCATTAGCTTTTAACAATGTTGCTTCACCGGGTTGTTAGACTTCGCATAAACTTACATGCATAGTTTTACAGTTACTTGGTTTCTTAGTATGCCACTTTTGCTGATGTTTGATTGTTCGGTATTTAAAAGTACTGTTGGCACTGTTTTCACTCACATGCGAGTGTAAAAGCCTGCAAAAAACATAAGAGCAGTCTCAGAGTGGCCCAGAGTCACTTTCACGTTGCAGACTCACTGGGTAGTTTGCACGCTTCCGATCCTCTCTGCGATTGCAGGTCTTCCACTGCTCTGGCTCTCTGCGACCCAGCGAACAGCCTCTCCTGCTCCGCATTTGCCCATGCCATTTGTTGCTGGAGTCTTCCTGGCACCTGACAGTTCCTGGTGCACAGCAGCCACCGGAGACCTCTCGAGGGGGAAAGCATCCCTTGCTGCTTTCATTTTCTGCTGCACAGCTTCTGCAGAATGATCCTTCAAAGGGCCAGCATTCCCTAGGCACGCTTCCCGCTACGCAGCTTCTGCACCTGGTATATCTGGCGAGACAAACCCTCTACGGACCAGCTACAGTCTTTGGCTTTCAAACAGTCCCAATGTCTTCCTTCTTCAGTCCCAAAATCGGCTGCATACGTGGCCTGTACTGCTGCTTCTGCTCACACTGTTTTCCTTCTCCATCGGTCTCGGCTTCTGCGTCTCTTCTCTCCATTGCCTGCACCTCAGGGGGCCTTTTAAGCCTCTCAGTCCCCCTCAGGTGTGGCTCATTTACATTAATTAGTTGACCACTCCTGCATTGTTCCTCTTCAGCCCTACTTGGGGGAATTATGGGACTTGAAGTCCCTAGTAACAAAGTTAGTTTTTCTGTTATTCACAACATTATCTAAAAAAGTGTCATATGCGTTAGTCATGGGGCTTGATTGATAGGGGGAAAACATTTCTTTAAAATTCAGACTGTTATTATTCACATACTTCCTTTGACTATACTTTTGGGAGTTTGTGAAGACTTTACTTGTATGAGTTCCTCTGGTTTCATAAGGGGTTTTATTTCTCGTTATGCCAAAGTGTTGTGGACTATTATTACCCACAGTAAGGTGTTCAACCTGTGGAATATACAAATCATTCTGACAAAAAGCCATTCTATATTTTGGCATTTGTGATCTGTCTTCCCTAGAGGAAGATAAATACCATGTCACACCCCATGGATTCCTCTCAATTCCCAGGGCCTTATCTCCTCCCAGATGATCCTCCTGCAGAACACCACCCCCAAAGTCAGGATCAGGAAGCGCCTTCCTTTCCCTGGCCAACTGGGAGGAGACTTTAGGCAGGGGTTTAGTGAAGGATCCGTAGGATTCATCACAAAGGTCATTTGTACGGACCATAAGCCTTTAGTGTTGATTTTGGACTGTGTCTCTAGAAGGGTTTCGAAGTGGATCCCCAAACTCCAAGGTTTGCATTTTATTGTGAAACATGTTCAAAGGATAGAGAATATGGTGGTAGACGCTTTGTCGAGGAATCCTGTAGTGGATGAGGAAGAGGCAGATATTTTGATAGAAAATGATGTTGGGGACACATACTTTGTTGAGGATAGCCTTTCGGGAGGATGAATGGTTGGCTGCGTCTGGAGGATGTGGTCTATCAGGAGGTCGGAAAATTGATTAAAGAAAGGTGGAGGGTCGGCAGTCATGCTCAGTGAGAGTGTCGGTGAGTACAGAAGAGTGAAAAACAAGTTGAATATTGAGGGTGAGTTTTTTTGTCGGGGGAGGGGGGGAAGGTTACTGGTCCCATGTGGCATGAGAGAAACTTGTTGATTTAGGTCATAAGGTGCATATGGGTGTTTGTAGGATCAAATACATACATTCGCTTGGATTTTTGGTGGCTGCAGGTGGATGATTTTATTGAGATGCAGGTCAAAAAGTGTGAGGAGTGTCACAATAGTGATAAGGTTTTGGAGACCAGGATTCCTCTCATCATAGTTCTTCAAGTGCCCTAAGTTCCCTGGGGTACCGTGGCTATAGATATACTTGGTCCATTGAATGTTTCCGGCTCCAGGGATAGTTATGTTGTGGTTGGGATAGATCTTCATTCCAAGATGGACACATAGCGAGTCTCTTCCACTCACGCCATCTTCTGACTCCTCTCAGCACCCATACACATGCCTGACCTGGGTTGCCTTTTACCAGAGCCTGGCCAGCCCTGCTAAGCCTTATTTGGCCAAATGCACACACGCGGGGGGCGTGGCCTGCAGGCGGGCAATGTAGACGTGTTCCCTCATCGCTCCCGGGCCGGCAGCTAAATCCTATCTTTTATCCTGCAAATTGGCATCACACTGCGAGAGAAACAGCAGCTACAGGCGGCGGAACCCTCATACAGCGGGTCGCTGCAATATCAGCCTGAACCGGAGAGAGGATCATGCCTTACATGCTGCCGAAAGTGGGAACAGCCAATGCCGAAGATTGAACACAAGATGGCCACCGGGGCTGAGAGATGAGAGACACACACGGCGTAACGAACACTCTGCAGAAGCCACGGTGAATACCGGAGCACTGCACGTCACTGACTTGGACCCGTGGCGGTGGAAGAACATCGGCCCACACGGTGCAGCAGGGACTGGACGCGACCCAGTCTGAAGGTCCCGGAGCGTGCCTCCTGCCGACACGAAGGTGCGTGAGCGAACTGTGGGCCACTCAGCCGCGCACGCCGCTGAGCATTCTAATGTACCCCTGAGAGCTGTCGGTGCTAAACGGGCAGCAGCGGTCTGGGTCCCGCAGGGCGCTGCCTGCGCGAGACCCGAATAGCGGGAGTTAATCCAATCTGCAACCCACGCTGCAACCGGGGCTTAGGCTCCGCAACATGAACCGGCTGGTGGAGGCAGGACAAGACGATAACGAAAGCGGACCCGCTCTTGCATAGATTTAACCACCAGGGCCGACACAACCTAACGGCTGCATCACGAACTTCTGAGAGGGTATACTACGCGAGCTGCAGCATACGTGGAACGCAGAGGCAGCTAAATGAAGGGTGGCAACGTGTGAGTCCCTGCCATATGGAATTGGTGTATATTCCCTCCCACAGTTGGTGGAAAAGACACCGAACGGTCCGTGCTTGAGGAAAAGAAGGGCGCAGACAAGACACACGCCCGACAAAAGCAGGAACCAAGCCTATCAACAGCAGCGGAATGCAGAGGGAAGGGAGATAGCCCCTACTTGCTAGACACAGTCGGCGCCTGAGAGGTGAACTAATAGAAGCGCACCAGAACACACTGGCCCCAAAGACCTCGCTGTGGGCGCAAACGTGGACCTCCATCCACATGTTAGAGACACCTGGGACATAAAAAGGAGTGTGCAGGGCGCGGCAGAACCCGCCCTGTACCAGTTCTGGGGGCTAACGGCCACATCCTGACGCGAGCTGCCGGGCTCCCATGGGCAGCAGCGCGCGTATATCTGGTGAGTGCAGCGCTGCATCAGTATAATAAGACCCCGGAGACCATTCCCCGCCCCAGGTGACACTGATAGAAGCCAGTTGCTTCAGGGAGGGGGAGAAGCCTCCCGCAGCCCGGCGGATGCTGATTGACCCAAGAAGCGGGCTGGGGACAGCTGCTGCTCGGCGCCTGTGCGAGACAGTATAATTCACAGTAGTGGCCGCACAATGCCAGAAACGTGAGGTGCCCACCAGCGCACACTGCGAGAGCAGCGACTGGAGTGCCTGCAAACCCAGGAATAGCTGGAGATAGGTGCCCAAGAACACACTGCAGACTAAATAATCAGCAGCGTCGTAACTCTAGGCTAAAAGAGACAACCAAGCAGACATTTCTGTAACATATGTGTAATGTGCTCGTGACAACTGTAAGCAAAGCGAAAAATCGAAAGCAACAAGACCAACAAAAGGGGGCGATCTTCAAACACACGACCCAGCCCACCCATCAATCGTTGGGCGCCAACATATCCTAGCAGTTCCAGAAAAGGGTATCGCACTTACCTGCCCTTTACATCGTACCTGTGAGTACTGGGGGATGCTGAGCAAACCCCCCCCCATTGAGCGTGCAACCACTACACGCACCACAGGGTTTAAAACCTTATAAGCAACGACTGAGTGGGGCTGCCCTGCCACAGACCACTATCCATTGTGTAACATGGCGAAAGATAAGGCAAGAACTACGACAACGCAGAGCAAGATGGAACAATATACGACCCCCACCCAAGCCCCCCCACCAGAACAAACCAAAACGGGCGAAACACCAGATGAAGAGGAGAACATTTCGCTGAAGGATGTCATGAATGCCATAGCAAACTCGAGAACTTCTATGGAAAAGAAAATGGATGGCATCAGCGCAGAGGTGTCATTATTACGCCATGACCTCCAAAAACTCACAGCCCATACTGGAGAAGCCGAAGGTCGAATATCCGAAACAAAAGACAATTTAAGGTCTGTGAACCAGCAAATGTCAGGAGCACTAGCCCGCCTTAAAGCATTGGAAGAAAGGGTGGAAGAGGGGGAGGGCAGGGCAAGACGAAACAACATTCGGATCCTCGGTCTGCCGGAAAAAACGGAAGGAGCAAGCATGGAACTGTTCCTAGAAAAATGGCTCGCAGATCTCTTTGCTCCCAAGACCTTGTCAAACTTTTTCTCAATTGAACGCGCCCACCGAATGCCAACTGGCAGGCAAATTTCGGGCGCCCCACCCCGCACAGTGATTGCGAAACTCCTGAACTATAGAGACCGGGATGCAATACTCCAAATGGCCAGAACCAAGGGCACTATAACATTCAACGGCTCCCAGACTTTACCAGGGAGGTGCAAAAAGCTAGACAATCCTTTGGCCCTCTTAAAAAACGCCTCCAAACCCTCAACGTAAAATACAGACTCCTATTCCCAGCACAGCTGAAAATATACTTTAACGGAACAACTGTGCACTTCACGGACCCAGCTGAAGCATGGAATTGGGCAGAAAATCACCTGGAGGGCGACTGGAGGCCGGACGGGAGACAAGGTAATGGCAGGAATCGCCCGAGACGAGAGAGTGTGTTGTATTTGTATGTTCGGGCGACAGGTACTTCAAGTTGGGGTGGAGTATAGGGAGGGGGAAGAAAGGGAAAGTTTTTGTGTTGTTTTGTTAGTTCGGATCTATAGCATGTCCAAACACCGACCCAAACACAACCCTCTACACATTATACCCTGCTGCACCAGGTATCGGGACCCTATCCCCGACAGACACACCAAGGGGAGGCAGCTCCCCCGACCAAAGCATCCTTCATGCCCTCCATCAGGAAGTTTTAGATGACACACTCACAAGCACACCTACCGCCGCCTGACCGCCCCAGGTCCCTTAAACTGCTCGCCTGGAATGTGAACGGAATGGGCTCTGGGATTAAGAGACGTTTTATTAAGCAATTGTTGAATAGACACTCCCCCGATCTGGCCCTTCTATCAGAAACACACCTAGCGGGAACACACTGCACCCTTTTCTAGAGAACAAACTACCGGGCCGCATTCCATGCGGGGTACACAATGGGATCCAGAGGCACCCTTATCCTTATACACAAGAGGCTCCCATTCGCCCCACAAGTTGTGGAATTGGACCCACAGGGTCGCTATGTACTCATCCTGGGTTCGCTCTGGGGAGAAACAATGGTTTAATCGCACTAAAGACCCGGGGTAATGTCATGGGTGATTGATAATTGACCTGTTAATGATCGAATTTTGAAAGGACATGCTAGTCCACACATGATGTTGTGTTGATGAGAATGTAAAACAATAAAAAATGTTTTATCAAAAAAAGAAAATAAACGAGCATATATCGGAGATCTTAAATTTATCATTATCTCCGGAGGAAACTTTGGTCTTGCCCCACCCCGAACTGGGCCAGGGCTTATTGGACAATATCCCCACTCTCCTAGGGAAACACCACCCAGATCGATGGATCCTAGGGGGAGACTTTAATGACGTTATGTGCAACACCATGGATCGTACCCACCTTAGAGAGTTTCGTGGGAGCATCCAGGTTACGCCCTCTAACTTTATGTCCGCCCTGAGCCTCCGAGATGTGTGGAGGGAGTTGGACCCTCAAAGCAGAGGTTATTCGTTCCACTCCGGGGCCCATGGCTCCCTCTCTAAACTCGACTACCTCCTCGTCCCGAATACAGACCTACATAGGGCGATATCCGCAGAATTCCTCCCTCGTGGAATCTCGGACCACTCCCCCTTAATAATAGAAATACGAACGCATGCCACAACCCCCCCTAGAGCATGGAGACTAAACAACTACCACCTTGGATTCCCAGAATTAGTGGACCACCTCACGGAGGTGTCCGATGAATATTTCGATATAAACAAACTTGCAGTGGATGACCCAGTAGTGGTGTGGGAGGCTTATAAAACGGTGCTGCGTGGGGAAATAATCTCCTGGGTAGCGAACAAAAAGAGGGAGAGACTCCAAAAAATAGTGGAGGCGGAGGCTGAAATGATCCAGGCCGAAAACATGCATGTTCTTGACCCTACCCCGCAGACTCAAAGGTCCCTCAAATTAACCACGGAGACCCTCAGAAATATTATGCTGGATAATGCCAAGCAAGCCCATTGGGACACCAGAGCGAGGATATATGAACTGGGGTACAAGGCAGGCAAAATGCTGGCCTGGCTTGAGAGGAGGGAGGAGGGGAGACGTCCTGTCTGGGAAATTGTTGCCCCGAATGGTGTCGGGTACCAGAAAGATGCTGAAATAGCAGAGGCCTTCGCCCAGTTCTATGCGGAACTCTACCGAGCCCCGATAACACCATTCGACCCGACCCTACTAGACGAAGTAATACTCCCAGCACTGACGGCACAACAATGTGAGGAGCTGGACTCAGAATCTGAATCTGAAATAGCCGAATGCCCTGGCGCAACTTCAAGCAGGGAAAACACCAGGCCCTAATGGATTCCCGGCCGAGAGCTGGCAAAAGCTTGGAGGGAATAAAATAGCAACCCCCCTCTACAGGATGCTCCTCGGCGCCCGCGACCAAGGCACCCTCCCACCTGACCTATGTAAAGCCAATATTGTGGTCATTCCCAAACCCGATAAACCCCCGGAATTGTGCGCCTCTTACCATTAATTAACAGTGAAGCCAAGGTTCTTGCCAAGCTCCTTGCCAACCGACTGCAGTCAGTAGTCCACACCTTGATCCACCCGGATCAATGTGGCTTTATGCCACACAAATCAACTCGTATGAACCTGCATCGGCTCCACTTGGGGCTAGAGCGGGCCCCGGTCATTGATACCCCTCTTGCTCTATTGGCAATAGATTTCGAAAAGGCCTTCGACTCGGTCAGGTGGGACTGCCTCTGGGAGGTCATGAGACGTATGGGGTTCGGAGACAGCTTCTTGGGATGGGTGAAATTACTCTACACTAACATTCAAGCAGAGGTCAGGGTGAATGGTTGGCCGTCCCGGTCCTTCCCACTGGGAAAAGGCACGAGACAGGGTTGTCCCCTTTCTCCCCTTCTCTTTGCCCTGGCAATTGAACCTCTTTCCCTTTGGCTCCGCCAAAATGCCACATGGACAGGGTTCAGATGGCCTGAAGGACATGAGGACCGCATCTCCTTGTACGCAGATGATCTCCTGATCTACCTGGGGGACCCAGCTCGATCCTGCCCCACGGTGACACAGATGCCTACCCGTTTCGGAGAACTTAGTGGGCTTAAAATTAATTGGGGAAAATCAGTTCTCTTCCTTACAGAACGCCCCATTAAAGATCCCAGACTCTGACTTTAAACGGGTTGAATCCCTCTTTCAGGAACTAATATGGGGGGGAGGCCAGCCGAGGATAGCGCTAACCACGCTCCAAAGATCGATCTGGGAGGGTGGGATAGGGGCTCCCCGCTTCCAAACTTATTATTGGGCTGCACAGTTAGCAGTGGTCAACGACCTGCTCCACAGAGATAGGGAACTCCCCCACATCAAGGCCGAGGTTGCGGCCATGCACGGTACCGACCCATGGCAACTGCTATACCAAACTTTCCCGAGACCCCTCCCACCAACGACCATGACTCATATTATTGCTGTTTGGAAGCAGGCGCACAGATTCGTAGGGTGGGAACATAACGTAACTACGGCACAACCCCTGTGGAGAAATTGCAACCTGCCTGAGATAAAGAAACTTCAACCATAGCCCCGATGGGTAAGGGCCGGGATTCTGAGGGTCGGGGATATTCTTGAGGAGGGGGATATAGCTTCGTTTGAAATCATCCAGCAAAAATTCCAACTCCCGGACACTGAGCGATACCACTATGTACAGATGGCCCACGCCCTAAGAAACCACATACCTGTAGGCACTAACGTCCCGGACTATACACCGATAGAGCGCAATATACTGCCAGCCTTCATCCCCACCAAATGCACCTCCATCCTATATAATGCTATTACATCCTTTGCTACACCCGAACTTATGACCCTTAAAGCCAAATGGGAGGTGGATGTAGGGGTAATAGATCAAGAAGACTGGATCCAAGTGCTAATGCACCCAAGGGAAGTGGCCATCTCTTCCAGGCTTCGGCTGGTCCAATTAAAGATCCTCCACAGGTTCTACTACCCCAGGACGATACTATATAGGTGGGAGAGAGCCTTGAACCCGAACTGTCTCGGATGCGGAGAAGAAGAGGGGACTTTCTTTCACATCCTTTGTGCATGCCCCCGAATCCGTACCTTCTGGAATGAATGCTGTACTGAACTTAGCAATGTCTTGGCGTGCCGTATACCACTGGACCCAAAGATTCTCATTCTGCGTGTTCCGGGCGAGATTGCACTTAATAAATGGGACAGACTGCTCTTGAACATGGCAGCGGGACTGATGAAGTGCAACATAGCGCAAAAATGGGGAGACCCGGAGTCCCCAACGATAGAGCAATGGGCATCGGACATGAACATTTGTGCAAGTATAGAACACAGAGTATATACTGCCAGAGGCTGCCCTGCCAAAGCGGATAAGATATGGGGTAGGTGGGAAGAAGATGGACCTTAGATCCTCTTGGATCCTGTTGAGGGCAGTGAGGGGGATATGGTTTAATCGCACTAAAGACCCGGGGTAATGTCATGGGTGATTGATAATTGACCTGTTAATGATCGAATTTTGAAAGGACATGCTAGTCCACACATGATGTTGTGTTGATGAGAATGTAAAACAATAAAAAATGTTTTATCAAAAAAAGAAAATAAACGAGCATAAATTGGAGATCTTAAATTTATCATTATCTCCGGAGGAAACTCTGGTCTTGCAGGCACGGACACGATTCGGATGGGGGAAAGAGAGAGAATCACATTATTAGGGGTAAGAATTACACCATCTCTCAAAGATTTATATGCAGCTAACTATCACCCCCTAATAAAAGAAATTGAATCGTAACTTAAAAAATGGGATCCACTTATGATCTCATGATGTCTGTGAAAATGGTCACTCTCCCCAGAGCACTTTACTTATTTCAAGTGATAACCATCAAGGTCCCTCAATCAATTTCTGTAAAATACACAGGGCATTTTCCACCTTCGTGTGGCAAAATAAAACTGTGCGGATAGCACTAACCACGTTAATGCTGCCACCAGACAAGGGAGGGATGGGTCTTCCTAACTTCGACATATGGCATGGCTCAAATTCGGCCGATAAAGGAGTGGTCCATGGGCACTCTTGAGAAGCGATGGGTACAGATGGAACAAGCAGTGGGGGGAACTAGACTAAGGGACGCACTATGGTTACAGAAAACAGACCACCCCCGGCCAACATCCACGTGAGTGAAATAATGAACGCAGTGGAAAACACCTCAGATGTTGCAGTTAAAAAAGATGGTACAACAACATTTCCCTCACCTTTCACACCCTTGTTCTTTAACCCCCACTCACTCCGGGCTTAGTACCAAACGCTTTCAGGGAATGGAAGGCAGCAGGTTGCGAGAAGCTGAGAGAGATGTTTTTGGGGGGAAACGCTAAAACCATTTACACAATGCAAACAGGAGTTGGGGCTACATGAACATTCTAGGTTCCAACACCTCCAGGTGAGACACTGGATCCTGGCTCCCCCGATCAAGGCAACGGGCACCAGGGAATTAACATCTTTTGAGCAATATCTGTCATCCAATCCTGGGAACAAGGTCATTATTTCTAATTTTTGCAAAATACTGGGAGAAGGGACATCCAAAATGACGATTAGTTATAAAAAAACGTTGGCAGGTCACACTGGGGGAAGAGGGTACCGATCAGGAATTGGGGACACTATGGAATACAATTCCCAAACTCACCAGATCGATTAAAATAAAATTATTTTGGCTCAAACATATGGTGCAATGGCACTACACGCCAGCTTGCCTTGCTCAAATGAAATGTATCATATCTGATAAATACTGGCAGGAATGTGGTCATGTGGGGAAATGGGAACATATATGGTTGAATTTTGTCCGATATTGGGGAGAGGTGAATTTATGTCTGTGTGAAATATTCTCCAATCGCACACCCCGGTCTCTACGAGCCTGTCTGCTAGTCATGATGGACAAAAACTTCAGACGAAAGCCGAAAGCTGTGCATAAAAGTCATGATGGACAAAAAATTCAGACGAAAGCCGAAAGCTGTGCATAAAAGTGTATGTAATACTGCAATTAGTTGCACTACTCGTTATTGCTCAGAATTGAAAGCAAAGAGATCCACCTCAAGTTTCAGAATGGTTTTCCAAAGTGTGGAACTTTTTGTCATTAGAATGGATGACATATTCCTTACAGGGGGATCAGTCCTTGTTCACTGAAGACTGGAATGTAGTGCTGAAATATTTATATAAAGACTTTAACATCCAGTACTGTCCTCAAAGACTGCGCCTGCTGGGCATTGTTTGATATGCTAAATTATGAAAAAACAGTAAAGTGGTATAATGAACAGAACTGAATTAATCCGGCTGCATGGAGGGGGCGGTGGGGTCAGGGGAGTTTTTGGGGTCTAGGGAGGGAACAGTTTGTGATGATAACTTGAAATGCCAATAAAAAATACTTTAAAAAAAATGCACACACGCATTCTAATCATACTCCTTGGCCTCAAAAACTCTGGACATTGGTCCCCGAGGGCGTTCCCACCACCAGTGCATTGAGACAATAACAATAGTAAAAGGCGCTATATAAATGGAAATTATAATACAATATAAATCACCTGAGGTAGGGGTTATCAAGGATATCACTTCTAGGAACTTGATCAAATTATTGGAGAATGTGTTCTGGAGAGAGGGATTGCCAAAACAGTTTTTGAGTAATAATGGTCCACAGTTTGTGTCGAAGGAGTTTTAGCGTGGCTCAAGGAGAAGGGTGTGGTGCACAAAATGACTGACCTGTATCGTCCTGGGGGTAATGGCTGCGTGGAAATGTTCAACCGTACTGTCATCGGTGGTGTTCGGTTATCGGTGTTGAACAATAGAGATTGTCAGGCGGACTTACTCTGGTGGGGTTTCCAGTAGAGAGTCACCCCCTCACCCTACAATGGGTGTCACCCTGTTCGAAGTCATGCAAGTTCGCAAACCCAACACATTATTGACCCCTGGTTGGTTGAATCGCTCCAAGATGATAGACATGGATGTCAGACGTGTTGTGAGCAGGATAATGGAGTGTGATGAGGCATCCAAGTTGAGGTCTGATGTCCGGTATGGGTGCAAGAGTAGAAAGTTGTGTCTGGTGATCAGGTCAAAATCAAGCTTACTAGAAAGATCAGGAAGTGCAATTCTAGAATTTCTGACTTTGTACAGTGGAAAAGAACTATGGGGGTGCAGTGGGATTGAAGGGAGGTGATGTCTGGAATAAGAGGGGAGCGGTAAGAGTTGGTTAGCACCCCTACCCACGGCAACCTCCTTCCCGAGTACTCACCGCTTCATAGTTTGCTCATTTGTCCACCCCTTTCCCTTCTCCCTTTGCGCATTTGTCCTTCCCTTCCTCATCCCCCTCACCCACCCTGCCTGTGTAATGCACAATCCAAGTTTTTTTGTTTAGTTCAAAGGAAACTAGGTGTGTTTATATATGTGCATTGCCATGTTAGAATGTCAGTGCTGCCTCCATGTGACAAACTATCTAGAATGGGTGTAGTTGAATCTCGGAATGGTGGGAGCGAACTGGAATGGTAGTTCATTGGATCTTAAGGCTGAAGATGGAGGATGTTACTGCGGTCGCTCTGTGTAATGCTTTAAGTGAAATAAACGTCATTACACTTACCTTATGATGTTGAACTTCATTTCAGTTTGCTTGAGTGGTTTTTTATTCAACGTTTAGAGTTATGTCTTCAGTGTTTCTCTCTGTTGAGATTGTCTTTTCCCAGTTCCAGGCGGTATTATCAGGGAGGTCAACCGAGGATTCTCAAGACTGTAGAGGAGAGTAATTTCGGATAGTGTTCTGGAATAAAGGAGGATTTAAGAGTTCTGAAAAAGTTGGGAAGTCCGTACCAATTATTACTTCTTCTGAAAGAATGGGTACAATTCCAGTTTTTATAGTCATCAGCTTCTCTCTAACTTTTAATAGTAGAGGGACCTTGGGATAGGTTTTGACATTGCCATGTAATCTGGATGGCCTGGTTACCCCAGAGATCTTCCGGATAAATTAAGTCTACTCTAACAGCTGTTTGTTTGCTGCCGGTATCAATAAGGGCTTTAGACCCCGTTACTTGTACTCTCTCATGGGTTTGGAACTACTGAAGGGTGCAATAATATACTTCTGCTTTATCCTGCTCTTCTTCGTCCACTTCTTGCTTGCCCCACTGCTCTGTGGCTAACCATCCTATTCCCATGGGTTCTTCTGGATTATTTTGAGAACAAACCTTAGCGATATCTCCTTTCTCACCACAAGAAAAACAAAGGGGGTTTTTGCTCTCACTGTTTCTTCTCGAGTGGCTTGTCTTATTTTACTCAGGGATATGGGAGGGATTCTTTTAGGCACCATGTGTCCTTAAGCTGCATTTCTCGAACAGGTGTTTTCTCTACCCTGTGTGATTTATTTTTCTTTTCATAGGAGAGAAATCTGGGGTGACGTTTTCAAGTCCTTTTTCTGATTTGTCCCTTATCCTACGTGTCACAAATATTTGGCTGCTTCCGAATGGGCTTGGACAACCGGTATAGCAGTCTCTAGCGAGGGTTGAGGTTGTTCTAATAAAACTTGTTGTAGGGAGGAGGGTATGGCGCATATAAATTGTTCTAACGCCAGGGCTTCTAAAACATCTGGTAGGGTTTTCCTTTTCAACCACTGTACCAGAAAGTTTTGTACTTTTTTTTTTTTTTTTTAATAATTCTGTTTATTACGTTTTAGGAACATAAACAACAAGACAAACATGAATCAATGGTATACAACAGATCGTGGTAGCAAGGCAGTTTTCAAATGGCAAAAGGAACCCAGTCGGGTCAGGAACCAGCAGGCATGTGTGGGATAGGTCAGGTAACCAATGTTAACATCTGTACATGTCTGTTTTCAGTGATAGATTTCAGTTAGCGTCCAACCACTTATCCCATATTTTCCCGAATTTGCGGGGGCAGCCTCGTGCATTATAAATCCGGCGCTCCACGGCCGCGCATCTGTCCAGCTCATTGCTCCAGCGGTTCACGGATAGCGGGTCGGCAGAGCCCCAGCTAGCCGCGATCAGTCTTTTGCTTGCCCCCAATGCCAGTGTCAGAAATATTTTCTCATATTTCGACAGGTCCACCTCACCTCGGATTCCCAGCAGTATCATTTTGGGGTCCCTGGGGATTGTTGTCGCCAGGGTGTCTGCGATCTTGTTGATACAGCTCTCCCAGAAGACCTGTAATACTCGGCAGTCCCATAACATATGGTAAAATGTGGCAGGTTCTGTTTTGCACCTGAGGCATGTCCCGTCTTCCAGTCCCCCCCATTTGGCCATGTCAGTGCGTGAATAGTATGTGCGGTGGAGGATCCTCAGTTGTATAAGCCTGAGCTTGGAGTCTATGCCTATTTCTCTAGGGGACATCAATGCCTCTACCCAGTCTTCTGGTTCCATTAGACCTATGTCTTTTTCCCATTTTTCTTTGAGCCCATCTAGCTGTGTCGCCCCAAAGGAGTTGAGAGCTTGATAGAGCGTGGAAGTGACCTTGGTGACAATGTGTTGCGAAAGGATGTTGGTCTCAATGGGAGTATAGGGGGGTATAGTTGTCGTATCAGGGAATTGTGTGCGGATAGCGTGGGCCAGTTGCGCATGTCGAAACCGGTCCATGGGAGCAAGGTCGAATCGCTCCTGCATGGTCTCAAAGTCAAGGAGGTGGCCGTCCTGTATCACATGCGCTAGTGTATGTATCCCTTTCGCGCACCAGTGGCCGAAGGGGCCCATCTTAACAATTTCCGGGAGGAGTGCGTTGTGCCATAGGGGTTGGGATAGTGTCGGTTTACCTTTCCAGCCTATTAGTTTGTGCGCGTCCCGCCAGGCCCGGCTAATGTGGCGTGTCATTTTGGGCAACAACGGAGGTTGGTCGTGGGTGGCGTACAGAATCTGTAATGGGGTTAGTGGGGTCATGCTTTCTATTTCAAGACGGATGTGGGGGAGTGTGGGCTCTGCGTGTATCCAGTCGTTTACCACCCCAATCTGGGCTGCAAGGTAATACGTGCGTATGCATGGCAGACCGATGCCTCCCTCCCACACTGATCGCTGAAGCGTTTCAAGGGCGATCCTGGGTTGTTTCCCTCCCCACAGCAGGGTGCGAAGGCGTCTGTCTATGAGTGCGAAGGTGTCTCGGGGGATGGGAAGGGGGGCGTTTTGGAGTACATACAGCAGTCTGGGGAGGGTCAACATTTTGAATAGCGCCGCTCTGCCCATTAGTGATAGTGGGAGTGATTGCCAGTGGGAGGTGTCCCTATTGAACCGGTCAATTATTGGTTGTAAGTTGAGTTGCAGGAACCCACCCAGTGTCGGGTCGAGTCTTATGCCCAGGTATTTGAGTTCTCTAATGGAGACGTGATATGGGCAGGATTCAGGGATCGCAGACTCGTTTCCCTTGACCGGGAAGTAAATGGTTTTGGTTTCGTTAACCTTAAGACCTGCAAAGCGCTGATATTCACTAAGGATGCGGGAGACAATCGGGCAGGATGTGCGTGGGTTGCTGAGGTATATGAGGAGGTCGTCCGTGTACAGGGAAAGTCGGTCTTCCCCCCCTCCCGGCCAGGCAAACCCTGACCAATTAGTGTTATTCCTAAGCTCAATTGCGAGGGGTTCTATGGCCAAGAGAAAAAGCAGCGGGGAGAGGGGGCATCCCTGTCTCGTACCACGGCCTAGGGGAAATGATCGGGAATATCTGCCGTTCACCCTTACCGTGGTCTCCGGTTGTGCATACAGGAGTTTAACCCACGATATAAACGTCTGCCCCAAGTTCATCCGAGCCATGATTGCCCACAAGGCCTCCCAATCTACAGAGTCAAATGCTTTTTCGAAGTCCACTGCCAGGAGGGCCAATGGGGCTGGTATTTCCTTAGCTCTGCTCAGCGCCAACTGGACTCTGCGCAGGTTCATGCGGGTGGATTTGTTGGGCATGAATCCGCATTGGTCGGGGTGGACCAGGGCCTCTATAACTTGCAGCATTCTGTTGGCTAGTATTTTGGCGAGGACCTTGGCTTCGCCGTTGATCAAGGATATTGGGCGATAGGAGGCACATTCCTCCGGGGATTTCCCGGGCTTATGTATGACTATTATGCATGCCTTCCTAAGGTCCGGGGGGAGTGCCCCCAGCTCTCTGCTGCGTAGAAACATGCGGTGCATGTGGGAGGGCAATGACCCGCCAAGGCATTTCCAGGTTTCTGTAGGGAACCCATTAGGACCCGGGGTCTTCCCAGGTTGGAGCTGTGCGAGCGCCTCTTGTACCTCGGTGACAGTGATTTCGGCATTCAGGAGGTCTGTTTGGCGCTGGGAGAGCTTCGGGATCTCGATCTGGTCAAGGTAACATGCGGGTTCGGAAGACTGTCTCTCGGTCGATGGAGTGTAGAGTTTCTCATAGTAGGCGGCGAATGCCGCAACAATGTCCGCGTCGTCTGTGAGGAGCGTTCCGTCTGGAGATGTTATTGCCCGCACATGTCCCCTGGCCTGTTCGCGCCTTTCCAACCAGGCCAGTGTCTTATTCGCCTTGTCGCCTCGATCGTAGATTTGGCTCCGGACTACCTGATGGGCTATTCGTGCATTGTCTAGAGCCAGGTTGCGAAGGGCCTCTTGTGTTGTGATCAGCTCCTCCTTCGCTTCTTGGGTGCCGTGTTTTAGGGTTTGCCGTTCGCACTCCAGGACACGTGCTTCTGCCTCTTTGATCTTTTGGGTTTGTCGTCTTCGGTAGGCCGAAACTTCCGAGATAGCCTCCCCGCGGAGGACAGTCTTATATGCCTCCCAGAGTGAGATCGGGCAGTCCACTGATCCTTCGTTGTTTTCAAAATATTCTGTTGTCCTCTTTTCCAGTTCCTCCGCGATTTCGGGGAGACGTAGGTGATACGTGTTCAGGCGCCAATTACGATCCGGACCACGGCCGGAGTTCTTCATGGACAATAGGAGCGGAGAGTGGTCAGAGATACCTCTTGCGAGGAATTCCGCATCGAGGAGCCTGTGCTGTATGTTGCGGGGGATGAAGGCATAATCGATTCTGGAGAGTGACTTATGGACGCCTGAGAAGAAGGAGAACCCAGCCTCGTTGTTGTGGAGCGAGCGCCATGCGTCCGTCATACCCAGGGTTTCGGCGAACGTGGCGAGTGGTGTGGGGGTAGGGCAGGTGCCTGACCTCCTGTGAGACCTATCGATTGCAATGTTCATTACTTCATTAAAGTCTCCGCCAATCACCCATACATCGGCCTCATCTTCTAGTAATCGGCTCTGTAGCTCGGAGAGTAATTCTTTCGTTTGTGAGGGAGGTGCGTAGATTGCAGCGAGGCCCCATTTCTCGCCCCAGATATCAGCCAGTATCATGACATAGCGGCCCCGGGGGTCGGTCTTGACCTTCTTGACCTGCAGGGGGACTCGCTTGTGAACCAGGATCATCGTGCCCCTGGCTCCCGTTGTGAATCCAGCCTGGTAGGCGTGGGAGTAGTTGGATCTTTTGAAGAAGTGTGTGCTCGTACCGAGCAGATGTGTTTCGTTTAAGAGGGCTATATCGGGCGAGTGGCGATTAAGATACTGGAGCACTAGTCTTCGCTTTATGCTGGAGCCAAGGCCGTTAACGTTCCAGGAGAGCACAGTTATCTTGTTGGAGTCCATTCTATCTGCGTGGGGCGCATATCTGGGCATCGAGGATCAGTGGTAGTCTTGTGCGCTCGAGAGATGTATGGCGTTGTGTTTCCGGGGGACACGGCCGGGGGTCGTCTCAGGTTGGTATATCTGCTGCCCGGATGATGATTATGTCTGTGATCCTGTCCACAGATTGAGTTCGATTCCCTTGCCAGTGCTACGATATGACTCGCCTTCATATTTCTTGATTCGGTTTCTTTACAGTCCTTGAATTCCCCCCCACCCTGTACTTCCCCCCCCAACTGGGAGCACCTGTCGCCCAAACATTGAACTTATAACTTTATAAACTTCTTCGGGATAACCCGGCTGTGATAACGCGCGCTCAGCCTTAGGGGGCGGCGGCCGCTAGGTGCTCATTTCCATTCTACCAATCTGCAGTTTGGTCCCTTCAGTACCGGGTACTCAGCCTTTTCCCGTAGGAGTTCTTGACGCGTCGTCTTCCGCATCGGACGGGGGGTGAGGAGGCGAAGGTCTCCCAGGTCGGGGTCGCTGCGCGGGTGGGCCCGGTAGCACGCGTCTCCCACTGGGGTCCGTGAGGGCATGAGTTTCAAGCCAGTCCCATGCATCTTTGGGGTTGTAAAATAAGTGAGTGGCGCCCTCATACTGGACTTTTAGCAATGCCGGGAAGAAGAGGGCATATTTGATGGATAGTGACTGGAGCTTCCTCTTGATGGAGTCAAAGGACTGGCGGGCTTTTTGGACTTCTTTCGTGTAGTCAGGATAGAAGCCGACCTTGTAGCCGTTGTACGTGATCGGGCCCATGGCCCTTGCCATTTGTAGGATCGCATCGCGGTCGCGATAATTCAGTAGGCGTGCAATCATTGTTCTGGGCGAGGCACCCGGTGTTGGTCTGCCGGTGGGGACTCTGTGTGCCCTTTCCACCGAAAAGAATTTAGATAGCTTCTTCGGGGCAAAGATATGAGTGAGCCAATCTTCTAGGAAGAGTTCTGCGCTGGGGCCTTCCTCTTTCTCTGGTATACCAAGGATCCTGAGGTTATTGCGTCGCGCTCTCCCCTCACTGTCTTCGGCGCGGTTTTCCAGTTGGGTCACTTTTTGGGTAATCGCGGTGAGCTGTTGTTCCATGCGATGGACTGCATCTTCAGTGTTAGACACCCTCTGTTCCGCTTCCCCCACCCTGGTCGACAAGTTGCGGAGGTCCTGGCGTATAAGGGACACCTCAGAGGATAGGCCACCTATTTTTTGTTCCAAGGACGTCCTCGAGTCCCCAATCGCTTTCATAAGATCTGACAAAGAGATAGAAGGGTCTCTGAGTACTCCAGGGTTACTCTCTTCTTCTGGGGGTTGAGGTTCGCGCGGGGGCGGGGCCCCTACGGTGAAGAGGTCCATCTTGCTCTGTAGTGTTTGCCTCTTGGTTTTCTCCTTTCCCATGCTTCGGACGGGCTCTATGTCGTTGGGATCTGGCTGCCCTTCTTCGGTGCGCACTACGAGCCGCCGCCAAAGCTATTTTTTGGTATGGCCGCAGTGTCGTCGCTCAGCCTCGCTTAGTTGCTCGGTGTATAGTAGGGATGACGTGGGGAGGACTGTACCCCTTTTCTATCGTCGTTATGGGCCTGTTTCCACTGTGTAGGGTGGCCCTCCGTGAGCGCTGCGTTTCGGGCGTTGGTTTAAGCCACTCGGGGCGGTCCCAAGAGGGGGGTAGGGCAGGTCTTGGGGTCCACCATGGACCGGGGGAGAGGTCCCCCACCCTCTCAGTGTGGCTGCGTTTGTGGCTCGTGGGACTATGGTGCAGCTGTGCTCTGTGTCCTCCTGTAGCAGGCTGGTTGCCAAAAGGGGGGTCGTGGGGGGGGGGGGGGAGCAAAACAAACATCCACCCCCCACACCCGTGTACCTTGCCGCGGGTGCCTCTGGTTGCTGCCTGTCCTCCTTCAACGGGGGAGCGCAGCTTTGGGCTCGTGCTGCCGCTCGACCCCGGGTATTGTAGTCCTGCCGATGAGGGGGCCCCACTGGGAAGGTTGGCGATGCGGCGTCACAAGTGGATCGGGGGGTGTGTGGGCAGTCGGCGGGGCCTTAATCCGAGCGTCGGCCCCACCTGGGAGCCGCAGCAAACTCAGCGTCTCCGGAGGGGAGGGGCGATCCTCCACTCCCGCCCGCGCCGCGATGGCCGCGATTCAACCGCCGGCGGTCCGCGGGCCGGTTCCGGCGTCTCCCGCTCCGATTTCCCTTCGGAGTGCGCCGACAGCAGCTCCAGCTGGTCCGCCGCCGTTGGTGGGCGGCTGAGGCGCGATCGGTGCTCGTGGAGTGGAGAAAAAACAGGATAATGGTAGCGGCCGCCGGGAGCCGTTAAGTTTAGTCCCGCATGCGTCGCGCGCGCATGCGCAGTCCACGAAAGTTTTGTACTTGACCTGCTAATTCTAGGGGACTTTCGTTAGTTAACTTTTGAATGTCCCGAAATATTTGCCTTTTAAAAACCGTCTGTTTGTCCCACCCATTCTAATGGGGTCCTCTTTATATCGGGATAAGGGGTTGTCTCATTGTGGTTTATAGTTTGGTATGACGCCTACAAGTCTCCTTTTAACAAGGAGGCCAGGTACGATTTTTAAGCCGTTTTCCTACTAAAATTGGGTGGCGATTCGTTCAAGTTAATAAAGAATGCACCCAAATCTTCCCCTTTCTGATGCGGTTGCAGAACCCCCTGGGGCACTATTCATTGGGGGGAGGGAGCGGTTCGTAGTTGGCAAACCCGTCTTGTATACGTTGATCCACATGGATTTGGTGATCTATGATCATCTCCACGTTTTGGACTTTCTGGCGACGAGCAAATACTGAACAACTGCTTCCTTTTACTGACTCCCACTCATCTGAGTCTTCCGGGAGTTTGGAACGAACAGTGGTGTCCTGTGATGTTTCTGAGCTGCCAGGGTTATTTTTTCTTCCTAAAGATGGTCTAATGCCCAGAAGTCCTATGGGTGGGAGGGAGCTTGTTGATGACCTTTTATCTGCTGGGTCAGACTCTTTATCAGGTCCTTAGCATCCCACTCTGACACCATATGTGGCGGGTCGGGTGGAGGAGTTGCACACGTTGAGGAGTTTTTAGGTTATCTTAATTGAAATAATACGAATAATGTCTATCTTTCCCTACTGCTAGAGGGAATACCCTACCTGTCTAGAGGAACCTAAAGGTGCTGGTCAGATGTCAAAATCCAAATTAAAATATTTCCATCCAAATTAACTCTACCTGACCCTACCACAATATACAACTAAATTAAATAGGCCAAGCAAATATTTTTTCTTCCCCTGGTCTTCTCTTCTCTTTGAGTGTCTCTCTATATATAGGTTTATCTTTGGTATTTCTTAACACAATCTCCTTTGATAGTTTATCAACTCTTGCAGTTCTTCAAAAATACTCTTGTGTTTCGTGCTTTCTGTTGTCCCATACTTACAATATCTTTTCTTCAAATAGTTCCTCACACTCTTGTCATCACCTATAGACTCTTCCCAGTCTGTTAATTTGGGCTGTCTTGAATTGGGTTTACTTGATCCCCTCCTGGGAAGAAGGGACAACATCATAGGATTCATCACAGTCCCGAAACAATCTTTTTCGTGAATGCATTGCTCTGTGGGCCCCTTTATTAATGAAGGTATTTAATGCACTTCTGTCAACCAATCCTTGCCTGTAAACTGTATTATTTGCCCATCTATAAGAAGGGTCATACATCTTTACCATGATCTTATTGCCCGATCACTCTATTGGACAGGACATCAAAGATGTTTTCCGTTGTCATAATGAAACGGCTCGAGGAATGGGGCATTCTTTCTGACACCCAATTTAGCCTTTAGGTCCGGGATCGATACTAATAACTAATGCATACATCTGTATCTGTTACGCTCTGAACGCATTTTTCTTGCCGGAACCCCTATGTTCGTGGCATTTATGGACCTCAGTTCGGCCTTTGACCTCGTGGACAGGGTTTCCCCTGGAGCACCCTGGATGATAAGGGAGTACCTTGCACCTTATTCACATATTAGATGCCCTTCAGTTTGACGCCTGGTTTGTGTCGGGTGTGGTAATAAAGGTGAAGTGAATTGTACTAATAATGTGGAGCAGGGGGTTCGGAGGGGTGCGTTCTCACATCTCTCCTTTTCGATCTCTATGTTAATGGTCTACCATGCTCCTAGAAAGTTTTAACACTGATGTACTGCAGTGCGAGGCCAGGAAGATTCCTGTCCTTTCTTATGCCGATGATCCCGCTCTGCTAGCTAGAAATCCTAAGTCTCTCGAGAGGGGTACGTGAGGTTTATGCCCTGGAAGGCAGAGTTGTCACGGAAGCACTGGCACCATTAACAACGGTGCCAGTGCTTGCGTGAACCCATTCCTGTGGAGTCTTATGCAACTCCACGGGAATGGGGACTTACAAATCCACCACCTGACTTCCCGCTCCGCCGGGACTTGTAATGCCCGGTGGCACCGGGAAGTCAGTCTGCAGATTCAGTGTTGCGAGGATGGCGGGATCCTGCCGGCTGCGCCAGTGGGTTACTGCCGTCCTTGTAATGAGGCCCTCTACCACTTAATTAACCCAAATTCTATGTAGGCTGTTGTTGATGTTTTATGGATTGCTTTTGGAAATCCGAAATAAACAAAGTTCATTCAAGAAATGGGAAATGAGAGCAAGTTTGTGTCATTTCTATTGCCATAATAATAGTACAAATCGGGTGTTGAGTCAAAATAGTCTGTCCATTCTAAATTGAAAACATTACTTCCCTAACCCAAAACCTGCAGAATTCTAATGCAAGTTATTCTATGCATATTAAAAACTGCGCACACACACCACCATATTTACAAGAGAAGAATGTGACCCGAAATAGATCTTTGATGCTGGCATGTATTGGCATCATTGGGGAAAGTAACGTTTTTGCATCATTTGATTTGTAATTTGGAAATGTTTTCATGCAAAGGAAGTGCTGAAATATTGGACGATAAGCAGCAGAAGTGAAATTAGTTGACCTATTATGACTTCGAACTAAATATAGATATATCATTATGTAAATGGGTGTTTATGTGTAAGAAATAGTGCGATAAATGCAGGCAGGTAATAGTTTTGTTTCACAGACTTGTCTGTGATTGTATATTATTGTGGTGAATTCCCCTGCATCAAGCCGCAGACCACTTTTAGCTTGGTTTAACATTCAATTTCTTTATTTAAATACATTTGATTTCCGATAAAACTGCCTAGTTCTTGCTGATATTTTTTTAGTTGGACTGTATAATTTGGGAGTATTAGATTGGGGTTGCCCACCTGACATAGTATTCATATATGAATCAAAGTATATCTTATAGAAGAGCGTAGAAAAGGAAGGAGTCCTCCCCCATTCCAATCTGTTAAGCATTATTGTCGATTTAAATATTTATTTAGCTAATGGACATTCTCTGATTGTACAAACCCAACTCAAAATTCTGGGACAATTAACGGACCGTATTTTAATGTATACTCTACTTTTTCCAATTAAAGCTGGAAGTCCAAGATGGGCCTCTAACCTTATACTGGGGAAGTCACCACAATAATTTACGGTCACAGGGAGCTTGTCTCTAATAAGAAAAGCTTCCCTGCCTGTAGAATCCCACTACTTTCACATACATGCCTAATTACATGCATCAAACACTATATCTAGATATCTATTCCTGTCTCGGGAGGATAGCTCAGCGGCAACGTGCTCGCCTTGGAAGCAAGACGACACGGAGGAACACAGGTTCGATCCCCGGGTCTGCGCTTAGAAATCTCTGGGTATTAAGCACGTTATGAATAACCTACCATATCATATCATAAATAACACAATGCAATTTACATTTCATTATATGCAGCTTGTTTGCTTATGTAGGTTACACCTTCGCTACACGTGTACAGCATAAATCACTTTACTTTGATTGTCAATTCTGAACAATTATTTGTTTTCTCCAGTGTCAATAACAAGTATTGGCATTAGAGGAATTTTGCATAGAAAAATGGATTGACATTGGTATAGTTTTGCCCCTTGCAATGTGCTCCTTTCCTCAATGCGATGTGTTTGGTTTCTAGCATAAATTAAATACAAGCAATGGTAATTTAAATCAAAATCTACAGACTTGGATTTAGAAAATATGTGCTATCAATTTAGAAGACACAGAATATTGATGTATCTATACTATGCATCAACCCAAAATTATGATTTTCTGAAAGGACCACTGCCCCCCAATTCCCTTGGATGATTTGAGTGTATCTACTTCAGGGTCCTCTCAGTTAAACACAGCGTAATTTGTGAGACTGTACTGTTAATTTAAAATGGCACCATTCTCTATGGGAAGGGAAATAGTTTAGCTAAACTCTCTTTCATCCCAATATCTCTTTTTAAATTCCTATGCCTTCACAGGTTTGGCTACCGGTCCACAGACAGTTTTTTACTATACCTGTAAAAACGCACAGGGTTTAATTTACTTGGCTTTGGTTGCAATGAATTTCACACCCTGCACAGAAATTGTATATTTTCCAGTATACATTGATTTTCCTTTGGCTTTGAATATGCTCAGGAAGCAGGATACATTTAACACCAACATGGTGTAACATTCTACTCCCATTGAATTGGTTATAATTTATCAGACACTGTGTGTGCTATGTGCAGGAAAATGCTGTTTGGTCTATTCTAAATCAGATCTCACTTGAATATAATGAGAAAGCAAAGTTGCATTTCACATTGTAATGCTAAAGCCGTTGCTTTAGAATCAGTCCTCACTTAACGGCTCCCCCTCCAGTTCCACCCATTCCAGGCTCTTAGAAGAGAAGTGATTATAGAGGACATATATCTAATTGCACATGGGCTTTTTCTACGTGCGCTTGGATAATTCTTTTAAAATGCAGAGCAAGCAGGATTCTCAGAGTCCCCAGGTAATCTCCTCAGTCAGGGAGGGCCCTCGACTGTCTGCTTCATCCACCCTTGGAGTCCAGTCTCCCTCAGGTAGAATCTGCTTTAGGCTTTCTCATGGACAAGATCCATTGTTTCCCCCAGCTCAGCACTCATCCAGTTGGACAGAGGATCCCCTTTCTGCAGCCTTCACATTTCCAGAGTGTTAGGCACAATTATATGCAGTACCCTTTGGGAACACTGCACACAATTAAGACTGCAAGTGACAGTACAAATTCACCTTTGGTACAAGCCTGTACTAGTAAGTGAGCAGTATCAAATAGTTACACTAAGGACAGCAATTACTATGATTCAA
Source organism: Ambystoma mexicanum (assembly GCF_040938575.1). Taxonomy (NCBI): domain Eukaryota; kingdom Metazoa; phylum Chordata; class Amphibia; order Caudata; family Ambystomatidae; genus Ambystoma; species Ambystoma mexicanum. Next base: position 906,820,214 of record NC_090922.1, read on the forward strand.
ACAAACACTGACTTAAGGTTTTCAAGTAAAAGAACATACATTTATTTTACTCTTCAGTTGTATAACATTTCACTATTCTAAGCAGTCTAAAAATCACTCTTAATACACCACACAACTCCCAATATGTTCCAGACAAGTTAAGCTCACAAAATGAAGTGGGAGCAAAATGGCACTCCAGCAATTTAAAAGGGAGGGAAAGATAAAGTTAATAAAAATGAAACCACACCAACAGGTAAGTACTCGGGGCAATTGAGCAAGAGGAACTACAGTGGTAGAATCAGGTAGAAAAGGCTTAGGGCCAAAGTCAATAGGACAACATTATTTTGCTCAAGATCACACGGTTCAGGGTAGGTTGCGGTAAAGTTCGTGCCATGGGTTCCGGACGAGGTTGGTTGGCAGAAAAGTTAGTTCAAAGAAATGAGAAGGACAAGCCTTCGGATTGGAGAAGGATTTCACACACTTTCACCACGTCTGAACGAAACGAACAACCGGATTTGCACAGTACCTTAAAACGGAGAAGAAGCTGTAGCTGAGGCGTACGTTCCTGGTAGTTCCGGCAGGCTCACGGTTCCTGAAGCGACTGTCAGACTGACAAGAAGTAGGAAGACTGGAGGGTCCTGCACTACCCAGGGAAGAAACCAGCAGCAGAGCAAAGCAACGAATAAAAGGTGCGCTCCTTAAAACCCAAGCAGGGTCTGACCTTCCTGGCTATCCGGCCCACTGTAGCTCTGTATAGCGAATTCGACCAGAGGAGGGGTCCTGGCTTGCAGTTTGGGTGAACTGGTTGGTCCCATCAGCTCAAGGGAAGAAGTTTCCTGGAGGATCTTCTCTGTCGTCGGATTCTGAAGATTTGGACCTGCAGCAGGGTTTCACCGGGCGGTTCAGTCATTGTTGGGATTCTCTTCCGTCATTTCCTCATTGGTTCTTTCGTTCCAGTGGCGACTCTGCCTTTCCAGTCCCAGAGACCTGCTTTTTATGTAGTTTTCCACCATTCACACAGCCTGGCTGTCAATCACACATCAGGATGGCTGTCCTGGCAAGGACAGTCATCCAGCCAATCAAACTGGGTGCGACTTGGGTTACGAAGGGAACCCAGGACAGGGGTCCTAAGTCCCCTCCCTCACATCCTGCCTACCCAGACTTTCAGGTGCCTTAAGGAGGGCTTCTGTGCAGAAGCCCGTGAAAAGACGGCAAACAAAGGAACCAAATCTGGTTTGCCGTGCAGAGTAAAACACGAGAAAGACATTTACAAAAAGAAATGGCGAATAAACCCAGCCGGAACCGTAATAAAATATATTTGGTCAAGCAGATTTATGTTTGAGGCTAATATAGTAGCCTACAACAATACCATGGTTATTTAAGATAACTGCGGTATAAAAAATAGGTTAGATACCACTGCCACCAGCCAAGTCTTGATGTATAGGGAGCGAAACAATGCTTCAAGAGACACAGACAAAAAGGGATACGAATTAACCCTTTCCAATACTCCATGTAAGATGGGGTGTACTGGGTCTGTTGTTTAAAGTGACTAAGTAAAGTTAATGGCAACTTTACCTTTTCTGGGGGACAGTAGTCAGCCCCAGAAAATGGAGTCGGTGGGAAGTCTCAAAGACAATCCTGTGTCACTGCACTGAAGATGCTGTGTAACACACATGAAAAAGATGAGGCTATGGAGTAGGTGAGGCTCCATTGCCCAAGATCACACAAAAAGTAGAAATACACTTAGCAAAAACACATGTAAGAGTGGGAAAAAGGCTCACACTCTTACCAGGTGAAAAAAAGAAACCCTAGAAATCCAGCAAAGCTGCTAAGGGACTCCATAGGTAAGGGATATTAGCCATTTATGAGAATTCTCCCTAACACAGAGCTCTCTCTATTTCTCTGGGTTGGAACTTAAATAGGTTCCAATTTTTCTCATATTTACATCACAATTACTGATTGGTCAAATCCTTCTAATGGCTGAATGGATAGGATGACATGCCCAGAGAATACACCCCTTATTTTCATATGCTGATCCTATTCCAAGCATGTAACGAGGACTGCCTCTGGACAATTTGGACTCATAATCATATTTTCTTCCATATCACCCAGTCAGAATTGTTCACATGAGTGAGTTATGAATTTTCAGATTTGCAGGATTAAGCTGAATTCAGGATTAGGTGACGTACGTTTGTGAGATAAATTATATGAATATATCATATGTGGTCTCAATTTGTACAGGAGGCTCTCACGGTTTGAGAACACTTGTTTTTTCAAAAAGACCTATGCTTTGTAAAGATATAGCCACATTCCAGGGCTCAAAATTAAGATTGGATAATCAGGAGCTAAAAGCAGCTCCTGGGTATTCAGCCATAACCAGTGACTAGGAGCTACTACTGGAGAACGAGGAGCTAGTGCATAGCGTTCCACAAATGTAACTTCCACATAAAATAGAAACACAATTTTTTCCAATATTTATGACCCCTTCTGCTTTAAATGTGGTGTAGATGTGTCCTTATGTTTATTTATCGATTGCCCCAAATGCACAGTTACATTCAAACTGGTGTGTTTGTTCGGCATCAGTTGGACTGGAGAGCCAAAAATAGCTCCTGGTAGCTGTTGGTGTCAGGCTATTCCGGCTCCTCTAGGCAACATCAGGAGCTAAATACTCCCAGCTCCTCTCTAATTTGAACCCTGCAAAATAATTTTCATTTTAAAATGTATTTATTGGCATTTTCAACTTAAAACATAAACAACCCCTCCTCCCCCAACTTCCGCCCTCCTCCAAAACTTCCCTTTGACAGCTGTTCATCCCTTGAAATCGTCACATTTCATACTCTCACACCAGTTCTAATATCCTCCATCTTCTTGCGCATAGCACCACTCTTGAGTCACTGCGGAGGAAGGATAGTACCATATCCCAAACAGCCCCACATTTTTGTATATCTCCTTGTAGGGAGTTCCTTAAAGAAATTAACTGTGCCCTTAACGGGAAGGGCTTGAAAATAATAGAGGATCTTAGGAAGGATCACCATCTTAAAGACGTTAATTCTGCCTAACCATGAAATATGCGGAGGCCCCCATTCCATCAATAGTTGTCTAATTTTCTCTAGTTGGGGTGGATAGTTCGCCCTTTATAACGCTCCCAATGACCCTGTAAGTTGGACGCCCAGATATCGGATGCTCCCAATGGCCCAAGCATGGGGGCAGCCCTCCTGCAATCCTCTCACCCTCTCTGGTATAGTCAGATTAAGAATCTCCAATTTATGGTCAGTAATTCTCAGACCCACCACGCTGCTGAACTCTTCCAATTACCTCTCTATCCCCGGCAATGTGGTCTCTGGATACCTGCTAATAATATGTAATTGCAAAGGCAATTACCTTGTGGGACCCTCTACCAAAGCTGATCCCTGTCACCTCTGGAGAATCCCTGATGCAGGAAAATAGGGGTTCTAAATGAATGGCATATAGGAGCAGGGAAAGTGGACATCCGTGTTTCGTGCCTCATGATATTCCTATACTCTCCGATAGCCTACCATTAATAGCCAGACAGAGTGTTTGATCTCTGTAGTTAACCCGCACCATGTTAATGAACCCTTCCCCCAACCCCATGGCCTCCATTGTACGGAACAAAAACATCCGCACCACACGGTCAAAGGCTTTCTCAGCGTCCAAAGCCAAAACCGCGGCAGGGGTGCCGGTCAGTGTGGGCTTCTCCATAAGATGACATACCCTTCGCTTGTTGTCGAAGGCTTGTCTATTCTTTATGAACCCTGATTGGTCCGTCCCGATCAAATTTGGGAGCAACCTCTCTAATGGGGTCGCCAATATTTAAACTTTGTCAGACTTTGACTATCAACTGGACACTTCAAATTACAGTAGACACTATGCTGCACCCTTCTGGAGACTATCAACCTGGATGTCAGCCTATGCACATCCTCCACTAAATATGATCTTCTGTCGACACATTGTGTTTCGGCCATCAAATCCGGGTAAAGTCAAGTTGATTCTGTCCCTTTTTATTGCACATTCAGCCTTCATCAGAACACGCAAACGCGACAACATCCAATGCACCTCTTCTTTATTCTTTGACATTTGAAAACATGTTATGAGTGATAATTTGCCCAATATTCATGTCAACCTTGGAGTCATCTTTGACTCCTCTCTCTCCTGTCTCCCTCACACTCCGGACATTGCCAAGAAGTCCCAATTTCAGCTATTCCTTCTCAAAGCAATTCTCCCTTTTCTCACTTTCCCCAAGAGGCTCAATGAGACCCAAACCCTGGTTCTCTCTAGGCTTGACAATTGCAATAGCCTCCTCCTGAATCTACCATCTTCCACTCTGCGACCCCTCCAGCAAATCCAGAATAGGGCAGCAAGACTTATCCTTGGCCTTAAGCCCAAGGACTGCATCTCTCCTTCACTAAAAAGTCTTCACTGGCTTCCGGTTGCTGCACTGATTAAATTCATATCCCTCTGCATCATGCACAAGGTGGCCTGGGCCCGGGGACCACACTATCTTCAACTTTATCTTACCAAATACTCTCCCTCTAGACCATTACGCTCCTCTGTCTCCAACTCTGTGTGTAAGGCGTTTTGCTAAACAGAGGGCAGGTGGTTGCTTGCTTTCCTCAGCTGGCTCCCTCCTATGAAACCGCCTCCCCCTCCCATTGCTCCTTGAGCAGGATATTCTTAAATTGCAGAAGCTCCTGAAGATTCTCCTCTTTACCTCCTCCTTCCCTTCTTCTTGCCCATGCTAATCTCACAGTTGCTGCAATTGGTGTTCTGGGCCCTTATGAATCCTTGGGCCCCGGCCTCCCGCACCCAATCTGCCCAGTTTTATCTGCATTTGCACTTACCCCCTCCGCCCTGGAGGCTCGCACTTACACCCCTTGCGGCTCCAGGCCGTGTAGCACTCAACATTCCTAGCACTTCATCTGTGGCTCACCCATGAGCTCAGACTCCCCAGCACTAACGCCCATGCCCTCTTCCTTGCTGCACTTGCACATTCTGAATACACACAAGGCATAGTAGGTTGGTCGTCTTATTTCCCCCCCACTGCTCTTAAATATTGTGTTTTTTATGTATTTCAATGTATTTCCCACTCCTGTTCCCTCCCTTGCCCTGTGGGAGCTTTGAAACAGTATTTTCTTATTGTATACACGCCTAACAAGCAAACAAACTATAAAATAAATCATGACCTATTTCGTTTGAATTTCTGTCTCTGGGTCAGTGAGAACACCAACCAGGCCTGCGTCCAACAGCTCTCTATCTCTTAAGTGTGTTAAGCTATACTCAACGACTTGGACACTATGCAGTCTCCTCTGTCCTCTTGATTTCAACACATCCACGCTCTCTTTGAAACTACATGTCAACATTTACAGCTGATGTGCAACAGACTGCCAATCCTTTGGTTTTCTTGCCTTTTGGCTCCACGCTATTTGGAGGGAATGGTGTTATCTATTATCTAGATGAAGTGTTTGTCTGCATTTCACAAGCTCCATGTTTCATTTTTGTATAATTAGGCAAATTATGTTATATTTTAGCGCCGTAAAGTATCACACTGCATTTCGCACTCTGATTGTGCTAGTCTCTGCTTTCCCTACAAACCCAAGCAGACTGTGAATGTGAACCTGAGTTTCAGCAAACTGTTGCATTTTTTTTTAATATAGTTTTGTTAACAACAACAGAACGGGAGAGAAAGGCTTGAATGGATATTCGGGATAAAAGAAAGGGAATATTATCCAGTGCACCTACCCTGGGTATGTGGTTCAAGATTTTTAAAAGGTGCGGCCTGGCAGAAGTACCAAGCAATGACTAATATTCACTGGTCAGTCCATAAGTACAGAGAGGGATGTTGTTATGGTAGGTTGCTTGTGCATAGGCTTTTCCTCAAGAAAAATATGTGCGAAATTACGTTTTTTTGTGATTTTTATTGGTTGTAGACCAATTGAATTTTTTTTTTTTTAGTTTCAAATAGTGCCAAAATACTCCTTTTGAAGGCCCATCAAATTGTTTCACCCTTACACAGGCTTTCTCAATGCACAAAAGGTTGTAAGTGAAAAAAGAATTACATGTGAGACTAGGTGAGTAAAATCCTGCAGACAATTGTTAAGCAATACGCTAATCAAGCATGATGTCCCAATTGTTACAGATTGGACGGTATTGGATTCTTTAGTAAACATAATTATGTTACTGTTGTCTCACAGTGAAAAAGCATAAAAAGTTGATACACAATGGTTCATAACATTCTGTACACATGATTGTTTCAATAAAGTACTTAGTAGCTCTCTAGAGAAGGAAGGGTGAACTAGAAAGGTAGAATAGAGCGGTATTATTTAAATGAAGAATTGGGTCTATTAGTAGTTGGGTCACTTGAGTCACTTGAGTCTGGGTTATCCTTACCTAACGTTTTTATCATTCAGTATTGTGATCTTCTATCTGTAGTCAGATCCCTAGATAGGTCCTAAATTATGATGCAAGTTAGTGCTTTGTTATATGTATGCAAAAAGAAGGGATATGGACTAACAATTTTGAAACCTTCCTACTGTTCAGTCGTGAAAAAATGGACCCAGTACTCCATACCTAAAATCTCAAATTCAATGTTATTGCATTTATTATCCTGTTTCAACATAGAACAAATATAAAACATTACTGTAAAAAACATTAATCTAAGATCACCCACAGGTTAGTTTTCAAAAACAGAAATCAGAGCAGATACTGGGTTGACTTGGTGGGGGAAGAGATATCAGAGGAGGACTGGGCAAAAATATATAATGTTACCTTCCACGGCAACCTGTTCACTTCTACGATGGAGCATAACTATAAACTGTTGGTGGGATGGCATAGAGATCCATTGAGACTATCTACAATGTTCGTGGGGTTCTCCCCCCTGTGTCCCACGAGATGTGGGATCCCTTTCTCATATGTGGTGGCGATGCCCCAAGGTTAAGCTGTTCTGGGATGAAGTGCTGAGCTGGATGAAGGACATTACAGGGATTCAGTTGGGTCTAGACACGCTACAGATGCTCCTGGGGGTCCCAGCAAAGGAGAGAAATGAGAATAGGCTCCCCAGAATGTGGGAAGCAATGCTGCGAGCAGGACGGATGGCCATCGCTTAAGGGTGGAAAGATGAGAACCTCCCATCAAAGGAAGTTTGGGAACAGAAAGTGCACACCATGATGGTGATGGAAAAACTGACAGCGTTAATTAACGATAGGCTTAAGGCATTCAGAGGGGAATGGAGTGCACTCTTGTACAGTGGGGAGGCGGAAGGGGTGGACCATGCAACCCCGACCGAGGGGTGAATAGAGCTGTACGTTACAGAGGACTTTAGTGGGAGCCGAAATACCAGAGCTAACAATCACATATTAAATGGTCCAGACACAAAATTGAACGGACCGGAACTACACAGAGAATGCGCATAGACAGAACCTTGTTTAAGTGGGAGGGAGGGATGGCAGGAAAAGGGGGTTAAGAGGAGAGGGAGGGGGGAAGGACCCCATTTACGGTTTGAGTTCATCGGTTATTATTTTGTTGGTCTGACGAGGCCAAGGGGATACCCTTCCAAGACGGGGAGCTCATGGGCGTTAATCCCTGGAAACTGTAAGAGTTGGGATCCCTTGTTCATGAGGGTGGGATGGGGGGGGGGTGTAAATCGAAAAGCTGGCATTTCTACTTGGTAAACTGTGACTTGTATATTTCAGATCTTAATAAATGACAATAAAAAGAAAAACACGCCGTCAGGTGAGGAAAGAATCACAAACACAGTGCACAGATTTTAACCTCTTGCAGGGTACTTTTTTAAAATCATTAATGACACTCAATATTCGCTTGCCAGGTAAATAAACAAGTTCCCTGAGCCACCTCCTCTCTCCAGTCCTTGTAAATATCTTTAAATGCAATAGGCACGCTGGGTGGCCGTTCTTCTAAATCCTTCTAACAGTATTGAAAACATTACCTTTTTCAAACAAATACTCTCAATTCCCCCATGAAATTCCTCAATAAATATGTTGGTTCCCTCCTTCCCCCACATGCCCGAAATTAAAATGTGTTAAAAAATAACAAATATTAGTATGAGACTTTGATTTTTATAACTCCCCTCTGAGAAGGAGGGTTCCTATTTAGTCCTTTTTATCTCGCTCCAAAAAGAAAACACACAGTGCTGAGTTACAATAATTGGACCTAAATAGTTGGGGTCCAGAAAACAAGATGTTTGGTAGTACCCAAACTATTTTCTTGGTGGGTATACTTGATTTGCCCTCCTGATTCCATTGTAAGATGTCAACAGTGCCCACCCCAGCCTTAAAGGGTATCAACCAGATGGGTACTCGCAACTAGAGCTGGGCTGAGAGGTCTGCCTGCGGTAGCGCTGCCACATCAGGAGCTGGCATTCTGCCATGTCAGCTTGCTCCTCACTCTCTGCGGGTTGGGTGCCCCACAAGTCTCTTCACCTCTGTCACATCTACACCTCCCATTTTGTCAGTTGACAGACCACAACCGAAAGATTGACCACCCAATGGAAGTATTCCCAACTCCCTCACCATGAGCTGTTCAATGGCCAGGCACTGCAGCACTAGCCATCATGGAAGTGTCAAATAAGCTGTTGAGATTTTCACAGCATTTGCTGTAGAATTCTGTGATATGTCTCTGAAACTGTGGTAATGCAGGGCATTGAGGGAATACCCAATATCTGCTCTGACCTAGACCTTTCCCCACACAGTTGCTGCTTCGTCAAAGAAGTTGTCAATGTCTCTCTTGTTTCCACCCAATTGCTCCTTATTCATCACTTGTGTCATGGGGTCACGGGCACTAAAAGCTTGATATTACAATGGAGCAACACATTAGGGGAAATGCTGCAATATGTACATTTAAAACGGCATCGTCTTTGTCCTTTATTCCTTACATATTTTATATTACCCAATGAGAGTCTTTTAGTGTTAAGCACACACTCAGTTGCTGCTTTTGCCTACACTCCTCACCCTCCTTCGCCTGCTGGGAGAGGTATCTACTCCATTCTATTATTTCTGCTTTAACTATGGAGTTGCATTTGCACCAGCGACCTGAGTTGCTAAAGAGTGATTCCGATCCATGGTATTCAATAGCTAAGAATGTCATTGTACAAAATACCCATCTCTTCTGCCATCATGTCTAGAGGGGGGAATCTTTTCTAAGATAGAACATTTCACACCTTTGGTAAAGTTACCATCTGCCAAAGATCATTTTTAAAAGGATTCTCAGTATATTTGACAGGCTTGTGGGGTTGTCTGCAAGGCTGTGGTTGTAGAGCAGGCCATCGAGTCTGGTTATAACGGGAAAAAGAATGGCTATTGTGGCGGGCCAAAAGAAGGACACGGGCACTGGGTTGACATTTTGACTCGTTATTTATTAAATGATGAGAAAAAGGCCCAAGGTTCCCTTTTTCTATGTTGATGTTCCCTGCCTATATAAATAAGTGCTCGTCCATCGTCAGGAAACCATCACATGAAAGTCTGCTGTCCAAAACGAATTCTAACTGGCCCTAGCACTATTCTAAAAAATAAGGTCAGGAGAGTGTCTCCCTTCTCCCGATTGTCGTTACTTGCAAGTCTTCTCCTTTGCTACTGACTTCTTATTAGTAGGCTAACTTTTAAAAGCCTCTTGTCACCTTCTGTACATGTTCTTGTAATTCTTTCACAAGTTCTTTGGGTTTTCCCTCCTCTTTATGGATTTTCTTCCTGGAATCCCGCTTACCTCTCTGGTCTATCATTTGCTCCACACTGATATGCCTTTGGTACTCCTGGAACATATACTTTCTTATTTGGGATATGTTTTCTTCGCAATGTTCCCCGTATCCTGGGTTGGGTTGTCTTGTATGTCTCTTCCCTTATGGGCCTCCCGTGCGTCACTTCATTAAATTCTCTTGCTATCATCAGAGTATTATCTCTCTGTGATTTGACCCACTTTTCGGTTCTTAACGTATATGGTACTTTCCCCTCTTCCCAGGGTATTTGTGCCCCACACGGTATTTGGTCTCTTTTTCAGCTCCTCTCGTGTTTCTCTTTCTCACGTTATTACAGTTCTGTTTCATCAACTTTACTGTCTTGTCAATTTCACTGAGATGAATTTCTGTTGTTACATAACGATTCCTCTGTGGCCTCCTGAGTCTCATGTTATCCCTGTTACCTCAGAATCTGCAGGGGAATGTCTCTGGTGACTCAGCTCCCTCGGTTCTCCATGGCTGTTACAGTTCTTTGCTTTCTCATTTTGTCAGGCGTCCCGCTCTTGGTCCTCTCCATCTGTGCAGACAAGTAACACTTTGGGTAAGCGGTAGGTTCGCTGAATTTTCAGCACAGTCGTTTCAGCGTCATTGGGCGGGCATCCTACCCACCACAAAGTCGTTGTGGTCATGCCACCACCGGGATTTAGGCTCCCTTCTCCTCAGCTTCTCTCTCCATATGATATGATATGATATGATAGTTTATTTATATAGCGCCTATACACAATGTGTTTCAAAGCGCTTCAAGGCAAGGGTGGGAACAAGGGAAAATACAACCACATTCTTACAGGCCATGAACAGTAAGGATGTGAAATTAACTATCATACTCGGCCTGACAACATTTCAGATAGTGCAAGAGCTAAGACATAGGTAAGGAAAGGAGGGGGAGAGTGGGAAGGAAATGGAAACAGACAGGCGACTACCGTACTAGGCCTGACGACATTTTTGGTAGAGCCGGAGAAAAACAAAAGGTGAGGGAGAGGGGTGCAAAAATGGAGGGGAGGAACAAAACAAGCGACTATTATAATAGGCCTGACGACATTTCAGATAGTGCTGGAGGGGTCGTGGGGGGGAAAAAAACAGTAATGGGAGGGTGGAGGAAACAGACGAGGTTGCTATCATATTAGGTCCAGGGACAATTCTGAGAGTAAGTGCATAGAAGAAAGTAAGGGGATGAGATGGGAAAAGGGAGAAGGGAAAGGAGGAGAGAAAAGAGAGTAATCAGTCAAAAAGAGTGGAGTAGCAAGAGTTGAGAGCGAATACAATTGCAGAAGTCAGTAGCAACACATAATGTTGCAAGCCAGGATACAAGATGAAGATGGGAACAGCATGATTCAGGGTCACCATGAGTATAAGATGCAAAGGAAGCCCAGCATGAGAGTTGAGAAAGAGTGACGCACCGTGAATGAAGTCCATAAAAGTCAAACCCAGCATTGGCCACAAGACAGTGATGGTGAAGGCACCAGGTGGGTGGAGCAAAGGAAAAGAAGCTGGAGGGCTCCTTAAGTAGGGAAACCGAGCAGCAAGCACGAAGGCACCAGGTGGGCGTGGCTTGCTAAGTGGTGAAAAAGAGCGGGAAGCAGGAAGGCACCAGGTGGGCGGGGCTTGCTAAGTGGTGAAAAAGAGCAGCAAGCAGGAAGGTACCAGTTGGGCGGGGCTTGCTAAGTGGTGAAAAAGAGCGGCAGGCAGGAAGGCACCAGGTGGGTGGGGCTTAGGCCAGGTGACCCAGATCCACTTGCACCTGCTCCCCATACCAGCGCTGGGCTTCCAGTGTGTCACTCTTGCTCTCAGGGCAGTTCTGGTTGCTTGGCTCCTCACCTCTCAGGTGTGATGCCGTCAGGAGGTTTCCCCTGCTTGCATACGCATCTCTCTGCTTTGCCTCATCTTGGCATGTGATCTCCGTCTAGCCTCCTCGTCTCAGTTAAAAAACGGATCCACGGTTTCCAAGATGGCCGCGATGCTGTGAAAACAGCAGCCACCGAGCTCCCGTCCCGAGGCCCTTATAATTTGCATCCAGGCCGATTTAGCCCTCCCCAGGTGGTAGTACCTTGAAGAGATAAGGATGTGGGAGCTGTGTGTTCTTCAGCAGCGATTCAGAAGCGGAGCTGGGGGTCTGCCAGCCCCGGGAGCGCTGGAGGAAGTGGACTGGTGCCTGAGCTCCTGGTGGGTGCCCGGCCGTTGCTGTGCGTGCCTCCCAGGCACCGGTGAAGCACTCGGGGCCCGTCCGCGGCGTGGGACGCCAGTTCGCGCCTTGGTGGGTGCGTGGTGCGGTGCGCCCCGGCTCCTCTGCAGCACCCCTCTGTCCTTGGAGGGCAGCGGACCTGAGGGCTAGGACCCCGCACCCTCTGCGGAGAGTGGAGGCCAGCGCGGATTACTTATCACCGATGCGCACAGTGGCGGTGTGCTGGGAGGACCTTTGCCGCTCCGGGGACCGCGCGCCCCATCTGCACATGTACCCGCTGAGCATGCCTCCGGGAGGCAGGTGAGGCGGCCTTCACTGCTCGGGGTGGTCACCACTGTTAAAGCAGACACCCGTGGAGGACCGGTGAGAGCCTCGCTGCGGACGCTGGAGGAGCCCGAGGCGAAAGTGGTCTCTGCGGTGCTGTGACGTGAAGAGAGAAGAAGCAGAGTACTCCCACGACACCAGTAGGAGGAACACGCACTTGCCAGGCAGTGTGAAATGGAATACCTGTGGAGACCATAACTAGACAGGGAACTCTGACCTGATCCGGCTCTCCTGTTGACAACGACACGCCAGCGTTTATAACAGGTCTCCGAGAAGCCGGACTGCACGAACAAGGTGAGAAGCACTCTCATTGACTGCTTAGTGCAAGCACCGGACCTGCAGGGCTTCAAAACTGTGTCCCCAATCACATAACATTGCATCGCACCCCTGGCGGCATCTGTGGGGTATAGCCTGCGTCCTGCGCCAACGGGGGGGCTGAGGCAACCGGCTCCTGGGACCTCTATCCACCATCACCCACGGGTCCCGCTCCTTGCTTGGACTTGGCGCATTGACACTGCTTCCCATAACGGACATAGCGTCCCCCCGCGGGCAATATCTCTTGGGGTCGGGGTCCTCGGGCCCTGAGGGTTGTGGATCTAGGGGGAGGCATGGTGATCCCCCGCCGGAGACCCCCTTTTTTTCCACAGTGGGGGCACTGTTCAGCGCACCTTCACGTATTTCTTTGTGTTGGATTCCTCGGGGTGTCTCATACCACACTGGCCCTGCGGCTGTCGGAGCACTCCACTTCAGCACCAGACCCTAGCATTGTCCTTCCTGATCGTTCGGGGAGCCCCGCCTACAGCTCTGAACCCATCCTGCCCTCAGAGGAGTGCACTGGCGCGCATAGGACAGTACTGACCACCAGCACTTACGAAGCGCCCTCCGTGTAGGGGAACTAGGAATCCTGCATGCTGACCTCAACGCCTCAATCTCCCGGCATCATCTCCAAAAACAAACCTAAGGAGTCGCAGTCCCTCCAGAGGTCCCTGTGGAAAGTGCAGGAGAATTCCTAGACTAAGATATGGGCCAAGGACACTGAGGACACCCAGGCAACACCTCCCAATGGCTGGCCCCCAGGAGATGCCTCAGCGGATCTGGCCTCTTCAGTACATCAATAACCGGTCACTCAGGCTGCGCTGAAGCTCCTGTTGGCAGACATGGTTGAGAAGATTACCGCAGCTGGCCAAAAGCAAATGGATGTTCCTAGGGAGGACCTGGTGGAGGGCCTCCAGGAGATCAAAAGGGACATTAGTAAGATAGAGGATAGGGTGGATACAAACGAGAGGGCGATTCAGGATCTAGCTGAGGATGCAAGGAAGACGGACTCCCTCCTGGACACATTGGCTACGGCCAAGCATAATCTGGAGCTCCAGGTGAAGGACTTGGAGAACAGGTCTAGGCGCTCGAACATCTGCATTAAGTCTCTCCCTGAGGACTCTCAGGAACAAGACCTTCCCCAAACTCTGAAGGCTATGTTCCCGGACCTCCTGGAGGCGCCTGGGTCTGAGGACGTCGCCTTTGATAGGGTACCTAGAGTGGGTCCCAAGCGTGCAGATCCAGGTGCGAGACCCAGAGATGTCCTCGTGGCCATGTATAGCTACACAGTGAAGGAGCGGATTCTCGCGGCAGGCCGGCCGTCTATCGTATAATGGGGCGGAGATAGCGCTGTATCAGGATCTGGCGCAATCAACTGTAATCAAACGACGACGAAAGGGTCCAGTACTATCCCATCTTAGAGTGCAAGGCATCCGCTATAGGTGGCTGCATCCCTTTGGTTTGGCTTTTGAATGGGAAGGGAAGTTGGAGAGGATCACCACTTGTGAACAGGGTCTCGCCTTGTTGGGGGTGCAAGAGGACGCACTGTTACCATCTACCACGCCCCCATCCCAGGCACCCACCCGCAGAGTGTGGGAATGGTCTACGCCCGCTCCAAGAAATCGAAGAAAAACAGTAATAAGCCACGCCTGGAGGGCCCACCGTCAGGAGAAGCACAACATCTACAGACCAGATTGGGTTTGCACGGGTGCAGGGTCTTGCAGGGGTCTTGTCTGACGGAGCCTCAATTGGACGCCTGGGGAGGGTATAGAAGCAGGAAGTATGACTTGTGAAGGCCTTGTTTATCAGCAGCGTCTGCAAGGGCTGAGGGGGGAGGGAATGGGACTCGCATCTTGGAATGAGATTGGGTGATCCCGCGTTGGAACAGTTGGGGGGCAATGTATGGGGCGACTCTCGAGGTTTAGATTCGAGGGGGGCTGAGGCCAGCCGTCCAACATTGCCAGAGGGAAGGGGGGAACGGGGATGGGAAGGTTTGGGGCAGACCAGTGCTACAGTAGCAAATTGGAGGGTTCCGCAGCGCCACTAGAAAGGGAGACCCCGTGGGAGGTCACCAGGATGCTAAACAGGCTGATTGGGAGACTTGGTACTTTCCTGTTGAAGTAACATGCCTAGTCAACGGGTATTGAGGATCTTCTCCCTCAACGTGAACGGCCTTAATTCCCCATTCAAACGCAAGAAAGTAGAGCGTTGCATTAGGCGCGAACGGCCAGACATCATCACGCTCTAAGAGACCCATATCCAGACAGCGGACCTGGGTAGGGTCAAGATTTGGGGCTACTCCAGGTCACTACAAGCTACTTAAGCCGAAAACAGAGTGGGGGTCCTACTGGCCCTTAGAGACGGGCTGGATCTACATGTCGCTGGGGAGATGGTAGATGACCAAGGGAGGTTTTTCGCGGTATCCCTGGTGAGAGATGAGCATCCACTCACTGTAGCAACGATATATGCCTTGAATGCGGCACAAGATAGTTTCCTCCAAACCTCACTGGGAAAGCTCGAGAAGTCCGCCAAGTACCCAATTATCCTTACGGGCGACTTCAACATCGCTTGGGATCCAGCGATCGACAGAACGGCGGGAGGGGAGGGACCTTTGGGGAGACCTTCGTACGACCTGAAGAAGAAATTCAGCAATCTAGCCTTGGTTGATGTGTGGCGAGAATTACAGGGGCATGCAGGGAGTATACCTTCTATTCTCATGCCCACCAGTCCCATTCTAGAATAGACTATATTTGGCTGTCAGCCAACCTGCTGGGGAGGGCTTTGGATATTTCCATGGGCGTCACAACTCTATCTGACCATGCCCCCCCGACTTTATCCCTGAAAGCCAAGGGTAGACCCTTGGGGCTGTGGAAGTGGCGTTACCCTGTTGCTCTATTTAAAGATTAAGTATTGGTTTGAGAGTTGGTGGAGGAAATTGGTCGTTTTTTTGCTGAGAACCCCGCAGGGGACACCCCTCTCCAAGTTAGGTGGGACGCATTCAAGGCAACCATCAGAGGGGCAATAATAGCGATTAAAACGAGAAGGGATAGGGAACTGAGAATAGAGGAGGCGCGTCTAGAAGAGTCTCTTAAGGGAATAATCGCTAAAATGGGGACACATCAGACCCAGAAACCAAAAGGGAGCATAGGGCAGTGAGGGCCAGCTGGACCTGATCCAGACACGAGCGGCGGAGCAGAGTTTATTGCTCCTCAGGCAGAAATTCTATATTAAAGCTAACAAGGCTGACAGACTGCTCTCGAGAATGCTAAGAAAGGAGCAGAAGGAGAGGACAATATTAAAAATTGAGAGGGCGGGGACAGCTCCACAAGCACCAACAACGAGGACATTTTAGGGGAATGTACCCGTTTCTATTCTGCCCTATATGCGTCTGACACTCAGGCGCAGGCGCTCCAATCCCATTATTTAGACAGGGTTACTCTACCCTGCATATCGCAAGAACAGAGGAAATCATTGGAAGGAGCCATCATGGGGGATGATGTCAGAGATGCAATTAGAGTGCTGCCTAATCTTAAATCACTGGGCCCAGACGGCTATGTGGCAGAGTTTTACAAACGCCATAAGGAAATTCTAGCTCCTATTCTAACTACGCTTTCAAATCAGATAGGACAGGACAGCGCAATCACGAGAACTATGGAGGAGGTGAAAGTAGTTCTTATCCACAAAAAAGGCAAGGATCCAACCGAGTGCGCCTCTTATCGCCCTATAGTGCTAATTAATATGGATTCAAAAATATACTCTAAGATCCTAGCTAAGAGATTAGACCACCTTTTCCCTGGGCTGATTCACCCGGACCAATCAGGTTTTGTAAGAGGTAGGCAGACCACTGATAATGTTAGGAGGCTGGCCCACTTAATAGAAAAGGCTCATAAGAGGGAAATCCCCGCTCTCCTGATGGTAATTGACGCAGAGAAGGCATTTGATTGGGTGGAGTGGGGATTTCTCTTTGATTCAATGCTCAAGATGGGTTTTGGCCACAAGTTCATGGATAGGATCAGAGCCAACTACAGAAATCTGACCCTCAGATTAGCGGTCAATGGGCAGCTCTAAGATCCGGTGCATGTTGAACGAGGCACCAAACAGGGGTGACCCCTATCCCCAATATTGTATGCCCTCCACTTGGAACCGTTCCTCGAAATGGTGTGTTCCAATCCCCTTATAACAGGACTCCCCAACGCAGGCGAAGAGCACAAGATCACTGCTTTTGCTGACAACGTGATTCTTTCCCTGACCAGCCCGAGTACGGCCATTCTGGCCATGGAGGCAGAGTTATTGCATTTTGGTAGCGTGGGGGGCCTGAAAATAAATCCCTCCAAAACTGAGATTCTTAATCTCACAGTCCCGACGCCAGTGTCTCGTTCCTTA
Organism: Ambystoma mexicanum; assembly: GCF_040938575.1. Lineage (NCBI taxonomy): Eukaryota > Metazoa > Chordata > Amphibia > Caudata > Ambystomatidae > Ambystoma > Ambystoma mexicanum. The sequence goes on from NC_090922.1 coordinate 906,837,154, forward strand.
AAGGCCTCCTCCCCGCTATAGGTGGGTGGATCACTCGATCACTTACCTGGGAATAAAACTGACCACAAGGGTGGAACAATTATACCAGATGAACTACCCGCCCCTCCTGGAGGAACTGAAAGGCAAGATGATAGATTGGGGCCCGTTGGCGGTTTCCTGGCTAGGGCGTATTAACACCTTAAAAATGACCGTCCTTCCTAAGCTCCACTATTGTTTCGCTGCCCTCCCGGCGCACGTTCCCCCAGCCTTTTTCAGGTCCTTAAATAAGGTAGCCGGGCAGATTTGTGTGGGCCAACAAGTCCCCTAGGGTAGTGGCCAAGGTGATGAGAACCCCCGTGGAGCGGGGAGGTATGGGTCTACCGGACTTTAGAGTGTACTTAAGGGCGGCCCAGCTGAAGATCCTTCGGGACTGGCAAAAAAACGACCGGCCAAGGTATGGAGGTCCATGGATAGGGCAGTTCTGGGGGAGGATCTCGTAGGGGTCTTGTGGAAGCCGAAGCAGGACAGCAGCGAAATCTTGGCCTTGGTGGCCCGCAGGCCCATTTAACGACACACCCATCCCCCTACACACCATTATTCGCCAATCCGCACTTCACCCCGAGTCTCGTTTCAATTGCTTTCCAAGCCTGGCATCAGGGGGGATGCAGAATGTTGCGGGATATATTTGGGGGCGGACAGCTGAAGCAATTTGAGCAGTGCAAGTCATGCTTTGGTGTGGGTGAAAAGGAAAGGTTTCGTTACTGCCAACTTCGGCACTAGCTTAGCCATCCCACCTTAAAGCAGTCAGCGACCCGACAGTTGACCCCCTTTGAAACATATCTCAGTAGGGAATCGGGGGACAAGCATTTGATTTCAGGCCTATATAAGCATGGAAGGCAGGAGAGGACCCCCCCCACTATGGTTAAACATGAAGAATTGGGAACTAGCTACTGGGTCTCCAATCGAGGATAGTGACTGGTCTTGGCTGTGGAAGCAGATTCCTAGATTAACAAAATCCCTTCAAATAAGGGAGATGTGGCTTAAGCTGCTCACCCAGTGGCACCTAACTCCTGCCAGACTTCATAGAATGTTCCCCGGCGCCCCCCCCCTATGTTGGAGGCAATGTGGAGAAGTGGGCACGTGGGAGCATAAATGGTGGGAGTGTCCGATAATTGAGAACTATTTGGCTGGGATTGGGCTCGCGCTTAACCTATTTTTGGGCCTGGGCCAAAGGAGTAGCAAGGGTCTTGCGATACTGTGCCTAGTGGGTTCTCTGGCCTCCATCAAATCCAAGGCGAGCTGCAAACTTTACGTAATAATGATGATGGCAGGGGCAATGGTACTAGCTCGCCGATGGAAAGCAAAAGATCCCCCATAGGACCACGAATGGGTGGCAAGGCTTTGGAACTTGCTGGCAATGGAGTGGCTCACATACTCTATTCAAGGGGAGCATTTAAGATTCAGAGCGGACTTGGCTTCTCTACTGACTTATTTGGTTGATGGGCCAAGGCAGCGTTGGTGCCCCCGAAGCATGAGACTATTGGGGATATTAACAGATGAGCCCGGCGAAGCAGACTCTTAATGGAGCATCCTGAGGGGGGCTAGCCCGGCCTCTAGAATCCAAAAGGGGGTGGGGGGTACCCTCTGACTGGGTGGTGCATTTGCACTGGACTTCTTGAGTTCGGGGGTGGGGGAAAGGGGCGGGACTTGGGGTTTCCTTTGTTCTTTGTTGGTTCTGTCTTTTTTTTAAATGCCAATAAAAATTAAAGTGAAAAAAACGGATCCTCTTTTTTGTTGGTAAAAGTATGTTTTAGATTAGTCTTCAGCAAATTCTCTGAATGTTATACTGTTCTTTACATCAGATAGTCACATTTATGCCACGGTGGGGAATTACTTAGGTAGTTCCTCAAAGGAACACAAGTCCTTTTCCCCTAAGGGGGAGTCTCTCCCAGTGAGGTCCCACTTTTTCCAGGCTCCTAAGAGGGGTTTTACGAAGAGGGGTCGCCTCCCTAGCCTGAAAGGGCAATGTTCCCCCTTGGGGAGAAGGGACAAATTCCCTTGTTTAGTCACAGTATGCAGATTGCGTGAATCGGGTACTGGACAAAATATATACAGCATTGCTTTGTTAATGCTAGGTGGACAAATTGCAAGAGTCATCTTCTACTGCAAACCTTCAGGATTCAAATTCAGTGCGTCTAGTACCTGGCTGCCACTTAATAGGAATGCTGATGTTTATGGAAGTGGCTTGCTGAACTATTCTCTGAATGACATGGTTTAGTTGTCCTTGCGGTTGGTTTTTAGATGGCCAGTTTAACACGTCTCCCAGAATCACTAAAACACGTTTGAACAAAACTGACGGTCCAAGTAAGATTTATAAAATGAAAATGGCCAGGCACCTCATGGATACTTCATTGGCTAAAGTTCTTGCTCCTTCAGGCTCTTGATGCAGAGCCCATCCCCTTCTCATTGTTTGGGGTATTAACATCACCTGTGATTTTAAAATGGTGAATCCTGCACCTTTTGTAAATTTACATTTTGTTTTTTGGAGATACTCCTCCCACTAACATTCTACCTCCCTTGCACCGTGGCTGGGAATCGTCTTTTCAAGCCACCCAACTAAATGTATCTACTGTATAGCAACCATAAGGTTCTTCTGACATGTAATACTGCCAGCCACCTTCTCGTCATACATGTAGGAACAATTTCACTCGTTTTTCATTAAACGTCTTTGCCAATGTGTATTGGCTTTTTAACCGGCAGTAATTAACTTACACATCTACGATGTGAATGCTTTTTGATCGTTCTTTGATAGTGAAGGCGTTTAAGGGCTTTGCCCAAGCATGCTTCAAGAAATGTCATTATCTAGGATTATCTGAAGGGCTCGCATACTTGCCAACATTCTGTGACCAAAAAGATTTAGGATTTTTCAAATATCAAAAATAATACTTAGCATACCAATGACATCCCAGTAATTTACAAACACACATTGTTGGCACCACGGGAGAATTCTAAAATGCACAACCCGTCAAACAGCACAACATGCAAACACGCTCAAATGTTTAAAAGATAATTTTGTGAATGGTAAGTTATTACCAAATTCAATTACCTAACTACACAGAAAATAATCACACAGAGCTGGTAGGCAACGTTTGCACTGCTCTGTAGCAGCAGCCTGGCCAGAACATATCTATTCCTGCAGTGCAGGTTGAACTCTGAAAAACATGGAGACTGATACCCTCCCCAATCTGATAGGCAGATGCTGTGTGATGGTGGTACGCTCTGCCACTTGCTTTCACAGGTGGTTCACCTAAGGTCTATTCTGGCAAGAGTGCAGGGCAGAGTCATGTAGTTGTCAGGTCAGTGGATTGATCTGAGCCCATTACTCAAATTGATCACTTACCTGCACAGACAGATTAATTGCCTTAGAGTCACATAAATTAGCTGCCACTGTAAAAAGCAGTAGGATCTGTCAGCCAAATCTGTAGGCGGTAGGACTGCTTAAAAAGCAGTAGCCTACTGCCTAAATCAGCAGGGTTTGCAAGTATGCGCTCGTGTTGGCGATTGAGAGCCTCTCCATCGAGCTAATGCGTGCAGCTTGCTCGATTGGTTTAGCCTGGACGTGGGCACTGAAATGCAAATAAACAAATCGATTGTGCTTTTTTTTACTTAAATGCACAGGTCACCCCATTCACAAAGGTGGCCTTCGCGTTTCTGGGGGGTGCAAATGGTGCGTTGGCCGACCCACTTGCATACAACAGAATGCATAACAGGCTTTCACGCACCCACTTGTGTTCTTGGAGCTCATTTCAAGAGGCAGGTCGTTAAAGGGGCGTCATAGAAAAATGTATGCAAAAACACAAAGCATTTCTATCCCTCCAGATAGGGATAGCAATGGAAGTGGGACAGCAGCGGTTCATACCGCCTTTCTGAGCATTTAAAAGCACATCCGATTGGTGAATTTGCACACCTTCAGTAGTCTTTCCTGAATAGAGCAAAATATTTTCTGGGTGCATTTGAAGGAGACCTGCTAACGCACCTCATCACTTGTGCCAAAAACGGTTTTGAGAATGTGTTGCAAGCTACTAGCCAGGCATAACAAGTTGCGTGTTCCCACATTTCTCCATATGTACAGAGCATACCATTTCTTTCTTGCGAAGAGCGAATTGTCACTCGCCAATGGATGGTGGCAAGGGCACATTTTGAGGCCTTAGCTGGGGCAGGTAGACATGCTTTTTGTTTGTTTAGGGCATTCTGCCTCGTGTTGGCTTCATACAGTAAGCTGTAATACATTGTGGGAATAAAGGAAGAGGGCTATTTTGATAGACCATTGCCTCTGCTTCCATGTATATTTTGTGGGGGTGTGCATGTTGTTTTGTGGGGCAGCGTTACCTCATCCAACACCAGGATGCTGCACAGTGCTTGCTTATCCTGGCAGAAGAGCAAGGTGAAATGTTAGTGAGATTCAAGTGTTTTAAATCGAGAACGCCTATATAAAAGATGTAGTTTAAGATTCCTCTGAAACGAAGCAGTTATTAATAATCATGTGTGTTGGAGCTGGCCGGATGTTCTTGAGCAGGGGCCGCTGTCCTGAAAAACCTGAACACCTCCAAAGTACTTGCATGTGAAACCAGGGAATTGAAAGTATAGTTGCATTTAAGGAATAAGGTTCCCTGCTTGGGACTGGCCTGTTCTTTATTATGTTGGCCACCACCATGCACTATTCCCCAAGGGCGGCCGGCACACAGATCATTTGCATTGCTGGAACTCTCAGATTTTATTCCAGTTACTAGTTTCAGTGTCACGGTTACTCTTGAAAGCTATTTGGGGACAGGAGACCCCCTCCAGCCACGGACACTCATTCAGAGTGCAGCCCCGTCTGATGGGCACACAGAGCACTCCATGCCACTCGCCCAACGTTTTCTGAGATGTGCATGCACACTGCACGCCAACATGGACATCTCTCACTCATGATGACCAGCAGGACAACAGACTATTTACAAAACATGTAAACATTCTGCAGCTAATCTATAAACCTATAACTATACTATATTTACTTCACATGACCTCCCCGGGGATCTGCTGCAATGACGCAGTGGCCATTGAAGTTCCACAGCAGCTTCACTTTTACATAGGCCTCCACACTGACAATGTTAAACAGTCCACAGAAAGTTACCTGGACCACGTCAACCATCAAATCCAGGAATGGTCACCCTCCTAATTAGGCAAAATTGAAGCACCTTAATAGGCATTACAAAGTTCTGCGGGGCACTTATGCACTGTTTTTTTTTGTAATGCAGCAGCACAGGTCCAGATGTATTCATTCATGATGGCCACAGCAGCCGCACGCATCGGTCATCAATTTAAATATGGCACCAGAAACTCCTCAAGCGAGATCCACCTGCCTACATTTCCATGCCTTTGTTTTCCCAGTACATGGGAAGGCAAAATAGTGGCGCTCACTGCTCCCGAACGACTGCACTGCCAATTGAATGGCAGTTGACCGATGCATTTCGCCCTCTGCATCCTCATTTCTTATTTGATGCCATGGGGAAAAGATCTTTGCTGGGACGGTGCCGTTCCTCCTTTCTTCGGCTGCAGACACCGCATGAGGCCACAGCTCACCGAGACAGACGAGGATGTGCATTGCCATACAGGGTAAGTCTGTCACTGTTGCTTGCCCCCTGCAAGTTGTCAAATGACTGCACCCCGGAGCCTCCAGCTCCCGAGGCATAACATTTTTGCGGAGCTTTCCCGAGCTGTGCCACAAGTCTTGCCCTGCTGATGCTCTTCGTTCATAAGCACTTGCCTGAGTTTGCATTTCACGGGAGGCCTGTGTTACCAGCAGTCTGAATACCTTGAAATCTGTCGCACATCTGTGAGATAGCCTTCTATTGCGCACTCATTTAGCAGGTATCCACTACAAAGCTACAGGCCAACAAGTCAAAGTGAAGCTCTGGCTGCAATTCTGCTGCACTTGGTTGTTGAAAAAAGAGCAAAACAGGCTATCCGCACCTCATGGTAGTCCAAATGACAGAACTGTTTCGGGTATATGTGTGCCTTCTTTGGTTGCTTGAGGTCCTTCCGTGCACTTGGGTGTCCTTTGGCTAACTAGTCACCCATGATAGAATGCATGATGTAGACTTCACAAGGATGGTGCAGGCAGGCCGGTGTACAAAAGGATGAGTGTTTATTCCATTTCTTAGCTTCAATGCTCCAGTTGCTGTTGTAAACTGTATGGACACAGGAGAACCCATCGGCCAGCTTTACTCATTCACAGCTAAGCCGCCACTGACATACACACAGAGCCTTCATTAAAGTTACCCACCCATTATTCTCTGAGCTGCTCATGCGCACCAGCATTCTTTCTCTCCCTCATGGCCAGCAGGACAGGCAAGACCGGACACAACCCCCTTCATAGAAAATCGACATGAAGAGGTTGATGGCAGGCAAGCTGTGCTTTCCCTCTAGATGTTTGAGTGAAGGGTGCATTGTGCTGAAAGACAATGAATTATTTATTCTTGCTTGTATGGCGCTATGGCCCTAAGGCAAACCAGAGCTCTGTCTATCGGTTCTTATAGGGGAGAAGGAAAAAAGGCAGCAACTAAAGATCTCAAAATAATCATTTCATTTGTTTCCGAAAATGGAGAAGGCCCTTGATGCAGCGAACACTATCAAGAAGGGAATTCTAATGTCTAGCAGTTAAAGTCATAAAGATAAAAGCACGGCCTAAGGCCGGGGCCCATTTGAAGCTGGGGATGACTAAGGAATTGGAGAGATTAGGTCTTATAACACAAGCCAGTAAGTTCTTTTTAAGCAAGTATTGTTGTATTGTGCACTATTTCCATATAACGTCTTCTGAGCGAGAATTAGTCATTTCAAAGTGATTCTTGATGTAACTGGGAGCCATTGCAGTTTCCTCAATACCGGAGTAATGTGCTCGTGTCTAAGTGCACTTTGTTCTCGTTCTTAATCCGCAGCCCCGCGAATGGGGGCATTTTGACCTATTTACCTCATGGAGTAGACACATGCATATGATATTCTAAAGGAAGGCTACCCTCAGCTCAGTCGGTTTCACCCTGGTTTCAAAGAATTGGAGCATTGTCCCGAAGTAATGGGCCTTCAGTCTATTGCTGTCGTGCCAAATGTCAAAAATAAATATCTTAATTATACAATTTACCACTACACAATAAGAGTTTTAAGGTATCTTAAAAACATGAATACACTCATAGAATCTCAGTTTGCTATTGCACATCTAGTGTAAAATGCACGTGTATTCGTCCACAAGATTCACACATGTAATTGCATTTGCATTAGTATAGATAAAATGCTGGCCAATATGGTCCCTCGACATGTTCCAGGATCAAGTTTGAAATAGATTTGTGAATCTTGTGGACGAATGAATATACGTGTAAGCCGCTCAACTACAGGCTTGTCAGTTTTTCTGCCTCTAGAAATGAAACCATGTATTTAAAATTCGCAATTTGATAGCACACATATGTAGCATAAATTGCACGCTAACAAGCTCATCCTCCCGTCAAATGTCCTTCTATTTAAAGAATTTTGCAATGAGGGGTAATTTGTAAGATAAGGAAAATAAACATTTGGTGTATAACAATGGCGCATAGCCAACCAATACATACTGTGTTCAGGGTTGGCACTTGTGGTGCTTGTACTTTGGTTTTCGTCACCTCTACAAGGCATTATGTACACATACACCTTAAGTCGTTTTTCCTATGTGGCAATAATATATTAGCCAACATCCTGTGCGCGTGCTCTTATTCGTGTCCCTGCTGGTTGTAGGAACATGAGTTTCCCCGTTATTATATATATATATATATATATATCTCCAAACTGCAGTTTAGTAGGGTTAGTGGCTACTGCATTTAATTTCGGTTCGATTCCCATTTGATGTGTCTTCAGAAGGGCGCAGCTAACTCGAGAGAAGTATTTTTGGCAGCAGGGGAGCTGTTGGCTATTGCCGCGTGGAACATGATCTCCATGACATATAGCCCTGTGGTCTGATTTTAATTTTAGCCGCCTCCTGACTTTCTGTCATGGATAGGGTGGGAGCGCTCAGAAGTGACCTTTCATTCGGCCGTTCTGTAGAAGCTTGTCTAGCGTGGAAATCAGCTTTTGCCACTTTTGCAACAACTGGCCGGATGCTACAAGCTCGTTTCCGTGTTAGGCCTCGCCGGGTGGTCTTGCAGCTGAGCGCCCTCGCTGCGGCCATTTCCTGGAGGATACTGGCCGGAATCGGGTACAGTGGCATAGTTCTACTGGTGGAATGAGCGCTCCAACGATAGATACATTTAACCTTTAGAGAGATGCAAATAGATTATATAGCATTGCTTGAAATCCTTTAAAAAAAGGACCCCTCAGAAACGTATGACCCTTTCTTAACATGCACAGTATTACTTTGGATGCCAAGGACACACCTGTGCTTTTTCGAGCAATCCATGTGGATGAAACACATTTTACTTTATGCTTTCGAGTCAAGCATATGCTACTCACTACATGGTTTGTTGTGCTTTGCTACTAAGAATACAACATTTTATTGTAATTGTCAACAAATGTAAATCACGTTTACAATCTTAAATCACTGTCAAGTTAAATGACGGTGCTTTGACATTTGTAAAGCAAACCTGCCACCACGCCTTGAAGTGCTCTGCAGTGTCTGGTGTTAGGCAAGATTGTATGTAGTAACCCTGTGGGAGACGATACCAGCCTTGTCCTCTTGGCAATAGGAAACCTGATCCTTTGGTATAGGCCTGTACTACACAAGTTAGTAGAGTGACTGAGCAGCCAGGCTTATCTCAAGAGGGGCCAGTGTGAGCTATAGAGATGCAACATAGGTATTCACAGTAACAAGTAATACAATAACATTCATATTCAAGGTTTCTTGTTAAAATGATTAATTAAACAAGTCCGTTTTTGAAGTAAGCTTTCTTTGGAAATTTTGTAACAATTAAATACACTTAGAAAATGCACTCCTTCAGTTTCAATTCAGTAAGTAGATACCCTTTTGGGATGACACACAGACACTGCCTACACCCTCAGGTGATGTAAATAGTTGGGACACTGTGGACATTGATTTATCACTTGAACGCTTCAAACAATACTGGAGTTATGGTCCAAAAGTAAAAATAGTTTAGGGAAGGAAACGGAGGTTAAAAAGTTCTCCTGAACAGTTAAGCACTTTCACAATCCCCCAATGAACTATAGGTTAACCCTTTCCCAGCAATGCAAGTAACTTATGTATAACCTTTATAGGGCCAGATAAACACAGAGTCAAAGGAACAGAAGAGTCTGCAGGGAGCTAGGACAGCCAGTGTCAATTGAGCAAAGTCTAGGGGAGCTGAGGCACTTCTTGAAGATAGCACAAAAGTCTTGCACAATGTTAAAAGAGAGTTTGTAGAAAAAAAATCACTGTTGGGCCACAACCTGTAAAACTTGTGAAGAAGCAAAGATGCAAGCAACTCTGCAAAAGGTAGCCAATGCCAATCTCAACTCAGAGCAAGCAAGGTACACACAACAAGAGGTAAGTACCCCTAGTTACACAGTACCTTGAGTCTGAAGAAAAAGGTCCAGCTGGCTTCTGTTCCTGTTGGAGTCCTGCAGATCCTGTTATTCGTGGGCCTCAGTCGTGGGGACAAGAGGGAGGACATCTAGGGACTCCTGCACTATGGTGTAAAGGTCGGCGGCATCAATGAGCACATTTCAGATCAGCGGCACTTCGCAGTTTCAGCTACTTGCAAAAAGCACTGCTGTGGTTCTTGGACACCTTGTGGGCTCTCCGTGCTTCTGGGGTCCAGCACTCTGTTGAGGTGGCTCAGGTTTGGAAAGCCCTGCTTTGAGGGAGACCCCAGGATCTTTTTGGAGCTCGAATCCGGCTTAAAGGCAATACACTCGTTCTGGTGTTCCTATCCCCTGGCCCTCGGTTCCTGCAGCAGCAAAGAAGTACAGCCAGCAGACAGAGGGGTTCCAGGCAAGTCCCACCAACTCAAGGGGAGAAGTCGTCCTTTCCGGCCTTCTCTAGTTGAGTAGAAATTCGGAGCTTCAGCACTGCAGCATGGCTTCACCGGGCAAACCAACGGTCCAGGAGGGTGAAGCAAGCTTCTCTTCCAGTTTCTTCTTTGGTTCCTTCATCCAGTGGTCGACTTTGCCTTCCTTGCAAAAGACCTTGCCTTTTATGCAAGTTTCTCTCATTCATTCGCAGCCTAGCTGTCCCTCATGCAGCAGGGTGGCTGTCCGCCAAGGACAGCCAGCCAGCCAATCCCCTTTGGGTGCATTCCGTGCATTCCTGTAGCCAAGGAGACTAAGCACAGGAAGTTTTGGGAACCTCCCTCGCTTCCTGCTCTTCCAGACACGCTAGCGCCAGAGGCGGCTTCAGCAGTGAACCCAGCCAAAGACAAAATTAACAAAGGGACCAAACCTGGTTTGACGTGCAGAGTAAATCTCAAGAAGGACCTTTCCAACAAGAAATGGCGAAATAAGAAGACTGGGGCTATTTTGATAAAATGGGCACCCATAGGTGCAATACTGCAGCTGAGGATTCAGCCTGCGGTAAAAACGCACAATGGTAGAAAAAATAAACCACTGCCACCATCCATTAATTGTAGAAAGTATAACATAAAATGTTACATGAGAAAGTAAGTAGATAAAGGGGATACTAAATAACCCCTCCAGCACTCCACATAAAATGGTGTGTGCTGGGTCTACAAAGTAACAAAGGTAAGTAAAAGTCCATTTCACTTTACTACTCTTGAAAACAGTAGTTTATCCAAGAGAGGACTTGTCTTTGACACTGCACTGAAGGTGATGTGTCCCACAATGTAAAAAGGTGATGCCTGTGGAGTTTGTCGGACTCCAAAGTCATAGAAGCACAGAGTTCAAATCAAACAAAAACACATGAGAGAGTGAGAAAAAGGGCTCACTCTCTCCAGGATTAAAATTAAAAGTCCTAGAGTCCAGCAGAAGAGCTGGGGGTCTCTAAGGTTGAAGGGAATTAACACAGAAATTATAGTTCTTCGTAACATCTGGAAGTGCCCTTGTGCACAAGAATGGGTTTTATTTAGACCACAGTCTGTTAAACCATGAAATATTTTTAGTACGCACTAGCCTATCTGCTGTGTAAGAGAGTAGCGAAAAAACATATATTGTCTGGGTTTTATTATTGGTGTAGATCACATTTTCCAATAACAACAAATGTTCTTTTGTATATTTTTAAGTACCAATCATATTCTATCGCTACTGACCATAACCATTACATAAGTGGTGCATATAGATGGTAGAACAACCCTACAGAAGCGCAACATTTAAGTAATAATGGAGCAGGATACATTTCTCTGCTCCATTGGGTAATGTGCCCTTGGGCAATGTGTGTAACATGTATCACAAACCCCTTTCTTTACATTGAGAATGGAAATGTGCACTGATTAAACACCTTTTGAATTTTATTACTTCCCAGCCACTGTACTTTGTACATTTCTGCAATGGACGAGTGTTCATTATGCACTTTGTGTAAATCTACAACTGATCCTGTACTATTTGTTTGTAGTTGTGAGAGTGTGTATATTTTGTTTGCTTGCTGGTTGTGAGACATTGGTCCGGATTAGATGTCAAAGGTTATCTTGGATATTCCGCTAAAGATTTGCTTTACTGCGAGGCTTTGCCTCTGTTGGGCTGCGTGCTCATACCATTTACTATTTTTTGACTTGGTTACGAGGCGTGACTTATCAACCCACGTGACTGCACTCCAGAGCTGCAGGCCTTTCAGAGGGAGGACATGGAGATTAAGAGAGGAAGATTTGGGCAGTAGGACCAAGTAGGTATGTTTTCCAGATGGTGGAGCTGACGAGAGGGAAACAGACCCAAAATTCCCTAACAGGCGCCATTGAATTAAGCCCAGAGCTAAAACGCATTCAAAGAAGAATCTGAGTAGAAGACTAAGGGAAAGGGTTGGGATTCATGGAGCAGAAGTGTGACTAATTCTTGCATGCAAAAAGCGACCAATACCTGTGTCAAATGTAGCCCCAATGCTCTGGTTTCTGTGGCGAGTTAAAGACACGCCTTATCTTTTGTTTTGAGAGAACCGAGTCACTGACCGAGCCGGGACTGGAGTGGTGTGGCTGCCAGCTAATGAGCCTTACTGAGGATGGATGGCGTGGGATGCCCTGAGCTTCTCGCCCCCACCGAGAAGCAGTACTATGTTGCACCTCAGGAAACACTACAATCTGAAACTGCACAACAGGTCTACATTTCCGAGCAGGCCATGACATCCACCAGGACAGTTTAAGGAACAAAGTCATATTAGAAACTCAAACGTTTAATAGAAACAGTTTACCCAAGGATTCCAAGCCGACAGGGTCCATGTGGTCATCATGCACCTATTTGCCTTTCGAATACAGGCACAGAGTACCGCAGATTTGCCATGGAGCATATTTAAAGACGCAGAGCGACTGATTGAGAACTATGTGAAGAGCCGGGAATGAAACGCGGGCACAGGGGATTCATGGTTTTGGCCAAAGACTTTTATTAAAATAAAAGGGGGTTTGGAAATGCCTCTCTCTACCTACTCTAAGAGGCATTTCCCTACCTAAAACCAACAAGGGTCCATCCAATGTCATGATGCCGAAAGCAAGCCTTCCTGTGTCCAAAGTACTAGTGTGGCCCTCATTTCTATGAAAAACAACTCTTTAGGTGAAAAGGGAAAATGTCTTTGGCCTTTAGTAGTGCATAAATGTTCAAAAAGGAAATGCGTAATTTAAAAACGAAAAGGTCCAGAAGGACAAAGTTCCTTGTTCCAAAGGGTGGTTCACTTCCCATGGATTTCTCTTCACCCTCTCTGGTATTTTCAAGAATGTCCGTCCAAGTTTCTTCTGATTAACAACAGAAACAACTTGGCTGTTAGTCTGTATCTTACTAGGATAGCTGGTGAACTCTCCTGGCAGGTTTCCACTTGTCTTTAATGTGTTTTCAGAGCCTTTTTACTAATCCTGATATATCCTGATCAGGATTTCCTCTGGTACTGTTGAGTACACACTGTTCAACTTTTTGCCACATAAAGATACTTGCAACTTGTATCTGCCTGGTATACTCTCCTTCCAGGGCTTTTCTTATTTGTATATTTTCTTGGGACGTGAATCTGTCTGCTGTACTCTCCTGTCAGGGCTTTCTCAAATGTGTATATTCTTGCACCTTTAATTTGCCTGGTATACTTTCCTGTCAGTGTTTTTCTCATGTGAGCACTGCACATGCTTGCAGACTTGATAGTCTGTTCTGTCCTGTCTTAAATCCGTATTCCACGAGGGTTTCTCTTATAGCTGTACTGCATACACTCACAAACTTGATAGTCTTTTATGCTTATTCCGTTATGCCTCGTTAAGATAATTTTGCTTGCTCATTATTTCTTATCTGCTTTATTTTCACTTATTTGGTTTTGGCAGGCTTGCCAATATACTGCAGTGTTCCCGCCTTGGGTGTGCTTACAGGCTTTGGCTGGCGTATATCTGTACTCCAGCTGCAAGACTCTGGGTGGCTTTTCACTGTTCTGCTTTCTCTCGCTGCTTCTACTTTCCAACTTCACTGCCTCTCACGGATCCCGCTTTTCTGTTACGTGTATCTCCGGGCTTCGGTGCAGTGGAGGTGCAGTGTAGTACAGTGCCTTGTACCAGCGAATGCCCAGAAGTTCCTCGTCTGCTTCTGGTGTCCTCGCAGCGTACTTTCACCTGCAGTTTGCTTTCCTTTTCCTTGTCAAAACTGGTTCGCTTCACGGACACCACAGAGAGAAGTAGCGTTTTCCAGCCAGCTTCTCCCCATCAGCTGTTGCGCCGGATTACATTTCCCGGCTTTAGGTATGTTTATGTAACAACTAGAGCACTGCGTGCGCTCCTGGCCGCCATTGATCTTCATTACTCTGCTCATCTTCTTCATCACAGTATTTTCACATTTAGGGAACTAAGTCTGTTTCTGATAACTTTTATGCAGAGTTTGGTACTGTGTTTTTAGTGATCTTGAAGGGCAAGTCAGTTCTTGATGTATTGTGTGCAGAATCTTGGAAGATGTTTTCAGTACCTTGTTTAGGTCGGCAAGGGGAGGGATCACAGTATGCAATTAGGGCATGTAGAATGGCAGGGGTATCCTCAAACGAAAAAGGAGGATACCATGTCTCGCCCGATGATGTCATAACACACCCCCCCTCTAGAGGGCTGTCTCCCCCATGTGAACCTCCCTCATATAACCACCTCCAGGGACAGGATTAGGTAGCCGCTGACGTCCCCTTACCACATGGGGATAGGTCACTGCTGAGAAAGGAGTGACGACTCCATCTGATTCATCACAGCAATTAAGCCAATTTTCCTCTTAGGATTATTTATGCTTTTCATATTTCCCATCAAGTTGCCCTTAAGTGATCAGTGGAGAAGGATCCAATCAACTGACCCAGTTCGGGCTGCCTAAGTGAAAGACCAATCTCAGGTCGGGTTGCAGAAACCTTCATCACAGTGAGTTTATAAGAAGTGGTGGAGAAAGCCTAAAAGGCACACAAGCTTAGATGAAGCAGATATGCTACATGCCTCTCCCTGGAAGTACAGGGAGACTGCTATCTTGTATGACGTACCCTACCTGCTTAAGACTATCTACCAGAAGCTGTGGCAGATATAAAGCAGAGAAGAGGCCATGAGGATCAGAGCTTGAAAGAGATAGAACCCGCAGCCAACATCTCCCTCGGACACTGAGAAGAAATGGGAGGACCTAAAGACTGGACTGGGCCCTTCCCAGAGAAGCTTGAGCCGAGCAAGAAGAGACCCTGAGCAAGAAAGTAACAATATCGGCTGCTTGACAAGTACCCTGACGCATGGGGGGGAAGAAATACTAGTGTGCAAAAAAGTCAAATTAACGCAATATGAAACCACCATTCCAGACCCAAAGGCAGGGAAAGGAGTGCCAGCCACTTACTAAGCTTATTTCCTTCCGCAGCTTCGGCTGTTATGCATATGCTGATGACACTCAGATTTTGGACTGGTTAGATATTTCTCTGCCTTAAACCCCTGCCTTGAAGTCGCGGGGGCATGGATGTGTACCAACTGGCTGAGGCTGAATGGGGAAAAAGACTGAGGTTCTGGTGGTGGGTTCCTCTGCTGCTTCCATTGTTTGGTCCCCTCTTTTATGGCCTTCTTCACTGGGTCCTTGCCCTACCCCAGTCCCTGTGGTTAAAGAACCTGGGATAAAAATCATGTATTCTCTGTCCATGGCTGCCCAGTTTAGTGCGATATGCCAGGTAAGATGCTTGAAATTGAAAAGCCTGCGTAAAGTTCTTCTTTTCTTGCCTGATCATCTCCGTGTGCCGGTGGTCTCTTCATTAGCACTTTCCTCTCTAGATTACTGTAATTTGTTTTTTCTTGCACAGCCTGCCTATTTGATCCAACGTCGATAAATTTTACAAAATGCGACTGCTCGCTCTGGTATCTCTGCCCCATGCAGCGCACAAGTATCTCCCATTCTGCATAGCTTACACTGGCTTCCAGTTAGAAAGTATATTCAGTTTAAGGCACGTTGCCTGGTTCACTGGGCTATGCATGGTGTAGGAGCTGTCTATTTAAGGCAATATTTAGGTTTTACGTCCCCTGGCATCCACTTCGCTCAGCTGAAGCTCATGTGGTGGCTGTGCCTTGGTTTTAGCTTACTTATGTGGGCAGCAGTCGGGCCTTTTCTGTGGCAGCTGCCTCTTTGTGGAACTCCCTCCCACACGCTCACCGGGCGGTCAATGAATGCCTATCATTCAGGCGATCTTTAAAGACCTATATTTTTTAATCCTCTGTCTTTTCTTTGGTTAGGACCCCTTGCCGGCCCTGTCCTGTCTAATCTTGCGCCAAGATGCGTTTGGGCGAACGCTGCACTTTACAAGTGTTTGTAAGATAAAATGAGATACCCTGGCATTAGCGGAAACTGAGCACATAGCATGCAAGCAACTGTGGAGCGGTCTGCAAGAGAGACTGGTGTAGTCCAGATGAAATGGTCTGATCTCACTAAACCTTTTGATAAAGGGGGCTTTGCATAAACCCACTTTAAACTATTATATTGTGGTGAAAGCACAACATGCAGCCACTTGATTTGTTAGCAAAATTGCCCCTTCCCATATAAAAATGGAACGATTAATAGAGAATGATGGTGAGGTCCACTCATGGCTACTAGCCCCTCTGCATGTTGGACTACTGGTGGGACCCTGTGTGGTTCACCATTTTGGCATGAAAAAAGCGATATAACGTGACAAAGGTAACACGTCCCTTTTGCAGAGAGTTCCCTCTATGGGGGAATCCTTCTCAGAGTGCTATGCTAGATACAGGCATTGGTAATGCAAGCAGGCCCATTGTTGACCAAACACTGGAGGACATGTACACTAATGGGAAGTTTATCACCATTCCTGACACTATCGTAGACACGCGGTAAAGTCCGCTTTGGCTTCTACAATACTATAGGATGAGATCTTCCTTTCAATATATGTGCATGGGGTTTCCGGATGAACCTGGTTGACCCATGCTTGTCATACATACTTACGGTGGGAGAGTATAGGCACATTGTATCTACACTATATAAATTGGTAATGGACCAAATACCAGTAGGGTCCTGTCACATTTTCACGAAATGGTCCATAGATCTAGATATGGAAACATCTGACGATATGTGGAGATCTATGTGCTCTCTGTCACGAGAGGTGTCACTGAATTGTACATTCAGATTAATCCAGAAGAAAATACTCACCAGATGGCTATATGCCCCTGCCAGGTTGATTAGGTTTGGCGGTGGGAGCACGGGGTAGATCTACTAGATTCAGATCCGAAACTGTTAATTATTTGCATATGTTGTGGAAGTGTCTTAGACTGGTATTATTCTGGCAGGAGATATGCATGACACAGCAGAGAGTAATGGACATCCTATCCTCCCTTCTCCTGCCATGTGTTTGTTTGGGCAGCATGATGGCATAATGTATGGCATGCAGATATGACTTAATCTATGCTTTTTGTTGGCTAAACGCTGTATATTACAAAATTGGACACTCACCTGCACCAACGGAGAGGAAATGAATGAAAGACATATGGTCGAACAACATGGAGGAATCCTGGAGATACAATCACCAATATCTTTGTGTTCCAAAGACGTTTGCTTCAACTTCAAAAATGCCTGTTAAATAATCATGAAGAGAGAGATTGAGACACAAATGGGGGCAACCATTAAAATATATAACACAATTACACTATTCTAATAAGGTGGGAAACTGTATGTACTACTGGATTAGAGTCATCAGCGCAATATGTTTTTTTTCCTTATTTGAATATGGGTCTGCAATTATAATTGCACAAGATTTACCAATCAATGCATTATGATTAGTTGGCAAGTACCAAAATAAATGTGTTAAAACCCCCCACAAAGAAGCATTTAGAATTTTCCCAAGAATTGCTTAGCTGCTGCAATGCATTAAATGTTACCTTTCTATAGAAAGAAAGCCAAGTGATGCCTAGTAGGACATGATTCCTTGTGTGATGTCTAGATATCTATGCGTTCACTCAATTATCCAGCTTCCTCGTACGTTTTGCTCTGTTCAAAAGAGCATCAGAAGTCTTGAATGGGAAGGTACCTTGTTGCATTTTTACTTCTTCTCTTAACTTCTGCACCACCTCCTTCTTTCTTTGTCTCCTATACTTTCTCCATCGTTTCTGCTACTTGCATCCTTGCATCTCATTTCACTTTCTCTATCTTTCGTTTCTAATTCTTTTGTGTGTCTGCCGTATCCTTTTTCTCAGCTCCTTTCTTCCTCCGTTTGTGGTCTGAGGTCTATATGAACCCATTTCTGTAGCAGTTTTGTGAAAACGGCAACAGACTAGTGAAGGGTTTCAAGTTAGACCATGCCTTATGAAGGACATTCACCCGTTTATATTATGGGGAATTTCATGTCATGAGTCTTATTATATCAACCCTATAATATAAAATCATTGGTGATGGTTTTGTGTAACGTTTTTATGTAACTTTATTTATAACGCTTCAAATGGGGGTCAACGTACACCCTGCAGACATGGGTCTGGTGTCAATCCGTTCCATATTTCGCCCACTTTGATGGTATACTGTCCAAACTGCAATTCCTGAGGCGTTTGAAGTCCATTCACTGGAGAAGTTGTGTATGAAGTTGTGTATAAGTGATGATTTTGTGTACCGTTTCATGTGAGTCTGGTGTCATTCCGTCCCACATGCACCCAACTTGGATGGTATCCGGTCCAAATCTACAGTTGCTAAGGCGTTTGAAGTTTCTTAACTGATATTGCCTGATAACGTTGTGTGATGAACATGTGTAAGCGACGGTACCATGATACTTTGACTTGGGGTCATTGTATTCCCTAAAGATATGGGTCTGCTGTCATTCGGTTTCACATTCCTCCAACTTTGCCGGTATACTGTTCAACTTTTGTATTCCCCAAAGGGGCTGGTGCGAACGAAGTGAGCCTTTGGTGGGGTATCCCTTACAAGCGCCTCCTGATCCCTGGCCGCCATCCCTTTGAGACATTCTGTCATATGGGGATGGGACCCCAGCATTTTTTTTACAGCACAATATTTTTTATCCCTTCTTTTTCTTCTTTGGTTTTATGCAAAGGCACGTGCATGAATGGCCCGATCTGTCACCTAAGCCCCAACCCATGCTTTGAAACCATATCCCTTTTATCTGTGCCGTCAGGACTAGACAAGCACACACCACAGGTGTTCATCTGGTTCTAGGTTCACAAACGCACTCGGGATTCGGTACTCTATCCCCGTCTGAGACTATGGCAGTGTGGCTCACATTGGTGAGCCACCAAATGGCCAATGACGGACATCATTTCACAGATGAAGCCATCTTAAGTTCATCTAATTCAATTGCTGGGCCTACTGACTCGAGGATAGAGAGGCCACAGTCATCCTCACCCATGGGCTTCTTTGGGAGAGACTCCTTTTTTATTGGCCAAGACTTGTAACACTTCTATTTTGAAGAACAGGTTTTGCCAATGCGCCAAAGGACTTATTAAGACTAGGTTTGAACTTTAAGTTGGCCATTACCATTGGGACTTTGAGACTAGCATTTCCCTCAAGAGAGAGAGAGACTGGTGTAGATTAGGTTTAAGACTTTTATGTTCATCTAAATTTGAATCCTAAGGTAAACCTACCTAAATGTCTCTGCCACCTACTCTTTCCCTTCAGGCCACTTCCACTTCGTCTTTGTAGTAGAATGTGGACCTGTGGCTAGAGCAACCTACCTGACAGCATTTCTTTTCATTCTTAGATTTGGCCTACACCATCGCCAGCTCCAGGCTTTCAGTCTTGAGTGCAGGATGGATCTTTTTCTTGCGGTCCCAAAGAGATGAATAGAGAGATGCTCCTAGATCTGCTTCTCGTTTTGCCCCTTGCTCCCCAATGCCCACAGTGGTATCTAGTTATTGCATCGAATTAAGAAGCATCAAATGCCTTGCCATCGAAAAAAATGCATTGAAAAAAATGCATCAAATGCATTTTATTTAAGGGAAAGGGTTTATTTTAATTATAACAGGTTTTAAAGGTTAAAAAAAGGGGCAGGGGGACCACCCCATTAAAAAAAAAAAGAAATGCATTCAATGCTTTTTTTAGATGCATTAGATGCTTTTTAATTCAATGCAATTACTATAAACCCCAAAAGTTAAACCACAACCTGGGGTTCCACTTACAGACTCCTCATCCTTGCTGCCTCCTCCGCCCCTTACCCACCAGCAGATCCAGACATTATTCCTCAAGCCGACCCAGATGAGAGAGAGCCAGCTCTTTCCTGTAGGTAAGTGTGATGATACTATTGATGAGGAAAAGGAAGGAATACATTTGTCAGCAAGAACCTGCCATGAGCAGATTAGTGATCTGATGGATTTCTTAGAGATACCTCTACCTGAAAAAAACCCAGTTGGAGCCAGGAGTCCAACTGATGCTCTTTCTATTAAGGTTTTGCTAAAATCTGGGATTTGTTTGTAAAAGAGATTGCTTGCTGTGGCCTGTAAAATCTTGGATAAGTCCTATTTAGTTCAACCAACTAATTCCTTGAGTTTCACAGTATTCTGAGTCTTTGTGGTCACTTTTTCCCCATATGAAGGTGCAACAAACCATTGTGGTTTTAGGCTTCGGACCCCCGGTCCAAGATCTCACACATTCCAGAACAGATGAGGTTAGACCTCCTGTGTTATTATTGAGCTTCTTTACAGGGGTTCCAGTTGTGGAGTCCATCATGTCTCTAATCATAACCACGGACTCATCGTTCCTAGGGTCGGATGCTAAACTGTGAGAGATCCAGATTCACAAACATTGGTTCCCTCATGTCTGAAAGGACTGCGTACATGTGATAGAACTACAAGCCGTCTTTCTAGCCCTCAAGATGTTCTTTCCCAATATCAAGACCAGGTGGGTTGGGATGTGAACAGACCGCTGCCTCTCGATGTTCTGAGTGAACAAGCAGGATGAAGTCTCCCACTCTAGTTTTTCTGGCAATAGATATGTGAGAATTGGCAGTGTCCAGTCAAAGGGTCGAATACATTGTTTCGAAATGCAATAGTTTTGAAACAAAAGGACCGAAAAAAAATGTTGAATGCTTTTTTTTAAATGTATTATTTTTCTGGCTTTCGTATAGGATAAAAAATGGTTTTTACCCCAAAAACGAGGGTTTAGGGG
Source organism: Ambystoma mexicanum (assembly GCF_040938575.1). Lineage (NCBI taxonomy): Eukaryota > Metazoa > Chordata > Amphibia > Caudata > Ambystomatidae > Ambystoma > Ambystoma mexicanum. Next base: position 906,857,839 of record NC_090922.1, read on the forward strand.
GGACCCCCCAAAACAAATAAATAAATAAAAACATGCATTTGAATTCTTTTTTTTCAGTCCTTTTGAGTCGGAAATATTGCATTCTAAACAATTGCATTCAACCCTTTCACCGTAAACTAGAATTGGCAACATGTCATGGCATATAGTTGCCTGCCTTGCACCTTCTATGCATACCCAACGATGACGCAAACTCCTTGTGCCATTTCATCAGCCAACCACGAATAGTAACTTAACATGGAGGTCATAGCAGAGTTTTTCAACCCCTGTGAGGCGGCTTCCCAGGTGGACCTGTATGCACTTATCTCAACAATTTCCCTGTTAAACCTTTCAAAGGGGACAGGGCTCAGACTCTCTGGTGGACCACTTGCAGGTCAAGTGGAAGGGGATGTCATTCTACGCCTTTTCTCATTCATCGATCAATCCTCAAAGTCCAGCAGACACAGCATTACAATCAATTTGATTGTCTCATGGAAGCTAGCCATGATCTTCATCTCACCAAATGGGTCTGACCGTCGATCAGCCAATACCCCTACACCTTAGCAGGAACATATTGATCCTGGAGGGGACCTTGACCTGCGCCCCTCCCTACAATCGATTCCCTTTACAGCCTGGTCCCAGAGCAGTTCGCAATGGGTAATCTGGGGTGATCAGCTAAAAACTGGCTTATTATTCAAGTGGTGAGGAAAGATTCCACTTGTGCTCAATAGCAAATGGAGCAAGTTACACTAATGGCGAAGGGTAAGAACCTTCTGGACTGTCCTCTGGATGATGTATTTTCTTTCTTTTGCCAATGGGCCACTTCTGGTCTCCAGATTGACACCTGTGAAACATGTTTGCCAGCCGTAAGGGCTTATCGCAATTCGGAAGCTTTATCCCTCTTGGTTTCAAATCCTGTTAAGTGGCATTTCGCCTGCCTTTACCATCTCTTCCCACTTCCCAGCAGCCACAATGGTGCCTCCATGTGGTTTTAACTTCATCAGACATAAACACTTCAAACCTGTCATCACTGGGATTATTAGCTTTGTTACTTAGAAGACATTCTTCCTAGTGGCAATCATTTAAGCACGCCATATAGGTAAATTGCTGGCACTCTCGGCTAGCGAGACATTTGCAGTCTTTCATCGAGACAAGTTGGGTCTAGGTACCCACCCTTCCACCATTCTTAAAGTAGTATCTGAGTTCCACTTCAGGAGATCTCGTTGCAACCTATGTTTCACACTCGTCTTCAGTGGAAGATGTATTTAGGGCCCCTTTATCAGGACAGAACCAAAGAGTTTTAGGCTTTGGAAAGGCCATGTTTGGGGGCGCTAACAAGGGTACGCAAGCATTAATGGCATTGATTGATTGCTCATTGGATCGGCTACGGCATTGTAGAAAGATAATCAGTACAGAAGCTTGCATATCCTAAGGCACTGCACGCTCAAGCAGTTTGGGCTACGTTAGCATTGTTGGCTTTCCGCCAGCATGTTCTGTGGAATGTCTTTGCCAAGGCAATCAATCCAGCCTCTCCACCCACATTCTGCAAGCATTTCCACTTCGATAGTACTTAAGAGCAGACACTTGTTATAAAGTCCTGTTTGCTCAGTTAACTCATACACACACCAGCTGTGGAGCCATGGGGTAAATCCAGGATGCTTTATTGTACATATGTATATTTGTACAGTTCCAGTTACTTGCGAGTATGCTACAAGGTAAGTAGGCAGGTACACATCAGTAGACGTCATGAGATATCAAGAGACACCCACCGGCCATACTCTCACATCCAGCTCAGACCCCCTACTGACATTCATAGAACACTCACACACAACACTCGACCAACATTCTCCTGAGATGTCTATCATACATTGACCAACATTCTATCAGCATGCATTCCTGGCCAGTGAGACAGTAAGACTAACTCACATTTCAACAACACTCTTGTTCAGAATTTGCCTGGCTAAGTCTGTGTTGGACCACTCCCCTATTGCTTGGGAATATATCAGAAGTAAGTTACTCACTGTAGTTTTTACTGTACTCTTAGACCATAGTCCATGTTTCTCTAGACCATGGGTGCACAACATACGGCCCGTGGGCCAGTTGCGGCCCGCCATGCTGTTTTGTCCAGCCCGCGAGGCACAAACACTTTCCTAATGGCGGGTGGCCCGCAAGCAGCATCGGCCGCCCTCCATTAGGAAAGTCTTTGTTGTCTTCCGGGCTGGACAAAACACTGGCCGTCATTGGCTCAGCACACATGCACCACGTCGCTCCTACGAGCCACGTAGTGCGTGTGTGCTGCACCAATAGAGGGCCAGCACTACGGCTGGCATGGCCAATAAGGCTTGATGCTGGAAGGCATTTCAGCCTTGCTGGCCACGCCAGCCGTAGTACCACTCAACTCGCAAGCGTTCCAGCTTACCTGCCTTCCAGCACGTCCGGTAAGTGGTCTGTTTGTTTGTGTTTGTGTGTCGGGTCTCTTCTGCTGTATGTTTGTGTTGTGTATGTTGAGATGGGGGGCGGGGGGGTGTCGGATGTGTATGAATGTTTGTTTTTGAGTGTTTGTGTTGTGCATGTTGAGATGAGGGGGGTGGGGGCGTCGGATGTGCATGAATGTTTGTTTTTGAATGTTTGTGTTGTGTATGTTGAGATGGGGCTGGGGGGTGTTGGATGTGTATGAATGTTTGTTTTTGAGTGTGTTGTGTATGTTTAGATGGGGATGTGGGGGGTGTCGGATGTGCATGAATGTTTGTTTTTGAGTGGCTGTGTTGTGTATGTTGAGATGGGGGGTGGGGGCGTCGGATGTGCATGAATGTTTGTTTTTGAATGTTTGTGTTGTGTATGTTGAGATGGGGGTGGGGGTTTGGGTCGGTATGAGTGCATGCTTAAGAGTGTGTGTGCTGAGTTGGGCGGTGGGGGGTTTGGGTCTGTATGGGTGCATGCTTGAGAGTGTGTGCGCTAAGTTGGGGGTTGCGGGGTTCGGGTCTGTATGGGTGCATGCTTGAGTGTGTGTGCTGAGTTGGGGGTGGGGGTTCGGGTCTGTATGGGTGCATGCTTGAGAGTGTGTGTGCGCTGAGTTGGGGGGTGGGGGGTTTGGGTCTGTATGGGTGCATGCTTGAGAGCGTGTGTGCTGAGTTTCGGGGTGGGGGGTTTGGGTCTGTATGGGTGCATGCTTGAGAGCGTGTGTGCTGAGTTGGGGGGTGGGGGGTTTGGGTCTGTATGGGTGCATGCTTGAGAGTGTGTGTGCTGAGTTGGGGGGTGGGGGGTTCGGGTCTGTATGGGTGCATGCTTGAGAGTGTGTGTGCTGAGTTGGGGGGTGGAGGGGTTCGGGTCTGTATGGGTGCATGCTTGAGTGTGTGTTCGGGGCATAGTGTTTGGTTGGGGGTGAGGGACATGGGGCATAGTGTTTGGTTGGGGGTGGGAGCCATGGGGCATAGTGTTTGGTTGAGGGTGGGGGACATGGGCATGGGGCATAGTGTTTGGTTGGGGGTGAGGGCCATGGGGCATAGTGTTTGGTTGGGGGTGAGGGGCCATGGGGCATAGTGTTTGGTTGGGGGTGCGGGGTCCATGGGGCATAGTGTTTGGTTGGGGGTGGGGGGCATGGGGCATAGTGTTTGGTTGGGGGTGAGGGGGCCATGGGGCATAGTGTTTGGTTGGGGGTGGGGGACATGGGCATGGGGCATAGTGTTTGGTTGGGGGTGAGGGACATGGGGCATAGTGTTTGGTTGGGGGTGAGGGGACCATGGGGCATAGTGTTTGGTTGGGGGTGGGAGCCATGGGGCATAGAGTTGCACTCCAAGAGTGAACCCAATAATAAAGCTAAAACAGGCACAGTTAGGAGATGTACATCCTTTGCTTTTTTGAGGAAACCTGACTCAACGAAGGCCATACTCCTCTTGGGCAACCCAAACAGCAAACTATAGCAGTCCAAAATAACGGAATGTCCAATCATAGGCCAATAAAATATATATAATTTAATTAAACAGACGATATACAATAATTAAATCGAAATAAATTGTAACAATGGAAAATGTGTAGTAAAAAATGTAAGTTTGAAATGCAATAGAAATCGTTACCCCTCAAAAACATATTCTTTATTCATGTGTTTAACACAAATTGGGGGTTGAAAAAGCCTCCTGCCACGCCCCGCCTACCACCCCACCCACATTTACTTTTCAGCCCACTATAGCCCTCATGTAAGGTACTTTCGGCCCTCTGTCAAAAATAGTTGTGCACCCTTGCTCTAGACACTGGCTCACCTTTCTTTATAAAGCTGAGCCATCCGTAGGGTACGGAACAGGCAGATGGAAAAAGGTTGTGCAGCAATGCCTGTGGCAGGTCTTCGGGAAGCAAGCCATGGCCACGCATGCCCCCAGTTTTGTGTTGAAATAAAAGAACTCCACATTTTTTGTTCTTCGAGAAACACTTCGATCCCATCACCATACGACCGAATGTCAAAAATGTGTTGGAAAGGGGACTATGGACTAGTAGTACATCAGTTAGTAGAGTGAGTAACTTTTTCTACATGCAATATTGAAATGTACCAAGTTTAACTGGTATCTTTTTTCTTAGTAGCTTTCTTATATGCAAACCAGTTTTCTCTCATTTACGCTGTTCTGACTAGTCATGCCCAAAACAGATTATTTGTTTGTGTTTCATATATGGGATAAATTACTCCCTACCATATGTATATAGAATATTATTATTATTATTATTATTATTATTATTACTGAAAACATAGGCGGTGTTTCATGACCAAACAGAGGAACGAATCCAAGGTTTAATATGTGTTTAAGGTCACAGCACTGTGTCTACTTGCAGTACCTTTTTTTTTTTTTTAATCAATGACAGGGAGTGTTTTATTTACATGGCAATCTAGTTACACTTTGCTCAAACCTGCTCACGCCTTGTCGAAATGTTCGCTCCGATTCAAGTAATCTGTACATGTTGAAAGCAATGAATCCTTATTGTGGGACCAAAACGAATCAAAAGGCTGAATGTCGTTTTTGGAAGGCACTCTTTTAGGCTTGTTAAGTTTCTCGCTAAACCGGCTTCTGCCGGTGTTACAATGTGTTACCACCGGTTACCTTGGAGAAACATTTCTGATTGTCTTTGTTAACTCCAGCAATGCTTTAAATTGAGGCCCAATCCAGTTCATTTATCAGCTGAATTGTGAATTGTTGGGGAAGGTTCGCATGAACGCACTCTTAAAGTCATCCCTCTAACTGTTTAAGTGACATTTGCTCCATCTGTAGCTGCTGTGACGTATAAATAAATGCCTTTTATAGCCGACATGTCAAGCCAGAGCACATTTTTTTTTCTTTTTCTTTTTATTGGCATTTCTTAAGTACACAACATATTTTCGCATTTCAATAACATTTTCCCCAACTTTTAACCACCCCCCCCTCTTCAATTTCCGTAGAACTTGGGGCTATAAACCTTTTGCGTTCAACCTTCACCTTCGCTTCATGCATCATAATATGTCTAATATTTTAAAGTTCTGAGGGCACCATTGCAGCATGTAATCTCCCCTCATGTAGTCCAGTATCCACCCACAGTCACGACGAAATGTGTCTCCCTCTCCTTGTATTTTATAGGAAATCCATTCCATAGCAAGCATGTCCCACACCTTTCTTAGCCATTCCGTGATGGTGGGGCGCTCTTTATGTTTCATTTCCTTGCCAACACTAGCCATGCTGCTATCTGTAATATTGCATATGCTTTGCATTGGGACTTTAATGGGATTTGTAACTCGGGATCGAAGAGGCCACACATCCATTTCCTCAGATAGTATGAGGGGGTACCCTGCACCATGTCCTGGATCTGTGATTTGACCTTCCCCCATAATTTCTGCAAACCTGGACAATCCCACCAGATGTGACTCCAATCCCTCCTCCCTGAGCATCACCTCCAGCACTCCTGGCGTTTAGTCGTTGCTGGGTGTAATGCCACTGAATTACCATCTTGTACCATGCCTCCCTAGTTTGTATTGATCTGATGAGTTTGGGGATCTGTGCCCATAGACATTCCCATTGCTGTAACGGTATCTCTTCACCTAATGTGTTCTGCCATTGCAGCATGTATGGCTAGACCTGTTCCGGACCTTCCCCTGGTATAATTGCGTATAGGTTTGATACGAGTTGTTTATCCCCCGTGTGTTTTGTTATAAACTTTCCGAACACTGTGAGACCTCTGTGTTGTCTGTCGCATGGCTGGTTGGTTCAGCCAGCGTCTTAATTGGTAATATTCCAACCTGTCTGTTTCTGACACCACCAGTTTCTGTTTACATTCCTCAAAGGATCGTACTTCCCCATGGGTTATCATGTTCCCTACTTTCTCGCAACCCTTTCCTTTCCAGGCTACGAACGAAGTATGGTTCATTCCCAGAGAGAATTGGGGGTTACCAAAAAAAGTGGGGTGAACGGAGATGGGATTGCAGATGGATTTCCTTTCTTAATCCGCTTATCCCAAATATTGCACACCACCGTCAGAATTTGACTCAATCTTACATTATGAGGCCTATCAATTTGTCTCGCCACAACATCCCAGAAAGAGGGACCCCTCGCCACTGCCTGATCCATTCTGGCCCATGGCTTAATGCTCTCTCTGAAGAACCATTCCCTGAGGACTCTACTGGGCCGCCTCGTAATAATGGGTGAAATTCGGAAGGTCAAATCCCCCTTTTTTCCTGGGGGCCATCAGTGTGAACATGGTTATTCTCAGGGTTTTCCTCTGCCATATATATTGTGAGATCACTTCATTCAGGGTCTTAACATTTTTTTGTGGTAGTCTGATTGGAAGGGTCTGAAATAGATATAACAATTTAGGGAGAACAACCATTTTCATTGTGGCTATCCTGCCTAGCCAAGATATTCTTAGTGGTGTCCATCTATTTAGGTCGGTTCTGATTGTGGCGAGAACGTGTGGAAAGTTTGCCCCATACATTGTTGATAACAAGTTAGTTAATTTCACTCAAAGGTAGGGGATTGAGTCTATAGCGATTCTAAACGGAGAGTCCTTCTATATTGCCACCAATTGAACCCCCGTAAGTCCTAGATTGAAATTGTCTGATTTAGTCTTGTTGACCTTTAACCCTGAGAACTTCTCCATTTTGGTCAGCTCCTGTAATAATACCTGAATAGATATGTCCGGCTGTGATAGGGTCATCATAACGTCATCCGCAAAGGCCGACACTTTATGTTCGTCCATGCCGAAGGTGATTCCCTGTCCGGCCGGGTTCTGTCTAATAGACCTGAGGAACGGTTCCAGGTATAAGACGTATAATAAAGGTGACAGTGGGCACCCCTGTCTCGTTCCTCGGGATGTTTGTATCGAGTCAGATGGGCATGAATTTATTGATATTCTAATGGAGGGATTATTGTAGACAGTCTTTATCCTTTGTATGAATTTCGGACCCGCCCCCATAACCGTAAGAGTTTCCTTAGGAATGGCCATTCGACTCGGTCGAATGCCTTCTCTGTGTTGAGCGTGATTAAAACTGCAGACACTGATCGATGCTCGGCTTTCTCTGTCAGATGAGACACCCTTCTAGTATTGTCTTATGTGTGCCTACCTCTTACAAAGCCAGTCTTATCTGTTCCCGCCAACCAGGGTAAGAGGGGTGCCAAACGTGCCGCCAGGACTCCCGTGTATACCTTAGCATCTAGATTCAGCAGCGCTATTGGGCGGTTAGATTCACATATTGTTGGATCCTTATTAGGTTTGCTTAGTACAATAACTATGGCTTCTGACATCGAGGGGGTCATTCTACCTTTGTGGGCAAATGTGTTGTAAAGTCTTGCTAATATAGGGCTCAGCTTTGCCCGAAATCTTTGAAAAAAGTCACTGGGTAGCCGTCGGGGCCCAGGGATTTATTTTGCAGCAGTCCCCTGATTACCACCTCTACCTCTTTGCTCCCTATTTCGCCCTCCAGCAGAGCCCTATCTTAGTCCACAACCTGTGGCATCAATACCCACCCTATATATTTTTCCACTGCTGCTTGGTCAGGCTGATCTGATTTGTATCGAGCACCGTAATATAATTCAAAGGTTTCGATTATTTTCTCTGTATATTCATTGATATGTTCCGTCATTCATCTGCAGGGTCGCTATAGTTCGCTATGTCTCCTCTTGTTTTAGCTGCCTCGACGGCAGTCTATGCGCTTTGTTAGCATTGACGTAGTAGCGTTGTTTAGTGTATAGTAGGGACCTTTCGGCTTTGCGAGAACGGATCAATTCCAGCTGGGAATTAAGGTCTTTCAATGTTTGTGTGGATGTTTTTTGTCCTTTGCTAGAGAATGCATGGTTGCTTGTATCTGGGCCTCTAGGTCACATTCCACTACCCCTCTCAGTCTCTTTTTTTTTTTTTAGACTGAACTGTAAACATTTCTCCCCTAAGAAAAACCATGAGTCACCCAGACCCCTTCCAAGGATACCTCACAGTTCTCATTTTCAGCAAAATATACACTTATTTTGTTTTCCAGGGTAGCCAAAGCCACCTCATCGGATAGAATCTCCCTGGGAACGACCATGCCCATAAGCCTCTTCGGGGCTCCCATTTACATATTGAGATTATCAGCGGAGCATGATCTGACACAGAAATTGCTCCCAATTCCATGCTCTCAACTTCCCCCAACAGAGATATCGAGACCCAGATGTAGTCTATTCTGGAGAGCATCTGTTGTACATGTGAAAAACAGGAGAACCCACTGTCGTCTCCCTTTATTTCTGAGGGCCATGTTCTCAAAGGCTACTTTTAAGCTTTTGGGTGGGGGACTGTTACCTTGGGCACTATGTGAGCTACGGTCCCTGGCACCCAAGCTAAGTTAAAATTCCCTGTGAGAATAATATCCCCTATTGCACATTTTTTCCAGTTTTTGAAGTACGGTGCGAAGGAACCTGGGCTGGTTAGAATTTGGAGCGTATAATGTTCCCAAAGTTAAATGTCTATGCCCCAGTTGGATATGTACAAATATGTACCTACCCGATTTATCCTCCATTGATTGCAAGACTTTTGCCTGCAACGAGTTTTTGAAGCCTATCAAAACCCCTGACGTCCTACTAGACACGTTGGCTTGGTAGATATGTGTGAAATGTTGAAAGCAGGTCTCTTGTAATGTAATGATGTCCGGTTTATCGCTGTCAGCAACCTTTCAACTTTATTCCGTTCGACTGGGGAATTCAGCTCCCGTATGTTATAGGAGGTGATCTTGATTGCCATTGTCTCTATGCCGGTCTCTTCCTTTACACTGTTTCCTTGTAAAAGTGATCTCTCCTTCCCCCTTGAGCTTACCGATTCCCTCGAAGTCTTTTCTTCCTAACCCTTTCCTCTTCACCCACAGCCCCCCTTTTCCTATCAACCTCTCCTTCCCCAACCCCCTGCCCCCTCCCTGCGGCCTCCTCCCCCCCTCCCTTGACCCCTCCCTCCGTACCCCATCCCGGTCAAGACTTTGTTTCCCTGGGACCACCCCAGCTTTCTAAGAGCCTGGCGCCATAGGCGCCAGGACGCTGTCCAAAGAGCCCCTATAAGGGGTTGCTGGGACCTTCCCCGGGGACTTGATGTCCGCTTTCGGGGACGCAGGGCCTGAGCCGGCTCCCCGGGAGCGGGCATCGTGACAATTTCCTTTAGTTTGATTGCTTTGTCCAATCCAAGATGGTGCACATCAAGCAGGCTAATAGCTCTGATTGGCTGGGTGTGCAATCTGACTATTACCACTGGCCCTGTGTCAAGAACTGCAGTCTCTGGCATGCAGCGGGTATGATGCTAGCGTTTTAGGATCAAGCCTGTCTGTGATCATTGATGGCGAGACTGGGCCAAGGTATTCAGATGCTGTTTTTGAGACTATTGTCCCTTGTAAGTATTCTAAAGAATACAGCCTATCCTTTTAGCAACATCAGCATGCCCTGTTGCCAAATATTGTCGCTGGAATCGATCACTTGGACATTGCACATAACCCAAAGTGTGCCTTTATGTGCATTCCTGATGATCCCATTGCTCCCACTCATCACAACATTCCTGACTCAACTACTTGTTTACCTACTCCACATTTAATCATAAACTAGATTTCAGGAATATAATGTGTATTCAGATAATGGTTTATATTTTTTTACAGAGCAATAGCTCCCCGACACAAGAGCAGATTTGGTTCATGCCATGCCAGCAGCATACATGATTATATGCGCAATCCCCACCCTTATTTTGTTCCCTTATTTGAAACCCAACAACTTTTGGTTCATTTGCTCTTAATGTGTGTCCCTGATTTTGTAGGCCTTGACACCCAACATTGGTATCCTCAGATTCTGCCTTGATCCTGGCTGATTTGAATAGTTTGGTTAACGATCCTACATTTTATTTTTATTTTACTTTTTATTTATTGTTTGTCTTGGTTTGTTTTAAACCTTTACAAAATAGTTTTATCAAGCAGAATACAAATTTTAAAAATTTAAGAACATATCAATTTAGACGTCAACATATAATTAGTACATATTAAAATTACGATTTCATAAAATACGATTTTCATTCTGTAATCATCCTGTCTGAGTCAAACATAAAATCACAAATAATTCCAATAAAACAGTACAGTGTGATGAAAAATGAATGTCTAATGGTTATGAGAAATCACAGAAATATTTTAGAAAGGCAGTGACTCTTATTTTTAAGATAGTAGAATTGCTATGCCTTATTTGATGCCACAACAATTCTGTTTACGCAATGTAAATGATGAACAAATTGCTGAAAATATAGAATACGTTGGTTAAGTAATGCAGGACACAAAAGTAAAATATGTTGTAAGGTATCTTCAGTACCTTCATTTTTATAATGTCTGCACCAACCCCATGTATCATTAAGCGTATTCAATTTTTTCAGAATATAATTTGTTTTCAAAACATTTAGCCTGAATCTCATGAATGTGTTTCGTAAATTACGTGAAGGATATTTGTCAAGGTAAACTTCAATTACAGGATTACATTTCCAAAAAGGATATATCTGGTTAACAGTAAGACACTTCCTACCGTCTGCTGCCAATCATAACTTTTCAAAATCTTTTTTACCTTTAGTGGATTACACAAGAGCGCCTCAATTGAGATACCTAACTTATCCAGAGTTTCTTCAATTCCAGATTTCAATTGCTTACAATAGTTATTAGCACAATCCATCCCTGCAACCATATAAAGAGTCTCAGGTGGGTTTATCAGACATTTTCTCCATAATAACATTTTCTTCTATAGTATAATGGATTTCAGTGATTGAAGGCCAAGTTCGTATCTGATTGCCTCAATCGGTACGCATTTAGGTATGAAGAATAATATACCTTTCCCTATCACACTTTCTAGACTTTTTATAAAATCCGTATTCTCTAAGTCATGAAACTCCAAACCATACATAAGCTTCGGGATTCCCTTCATAAGATAAAAATGTCTCAATGGTATCATTGTAAATTTACAAAATTTAGACTGTATTCTACGCATCTGTCTAAAAATCGTCTCAGCTTTTGTTCTCAATTGATTTTTTGTAGATATCGTGGAGCCGTTTCTTGTAAAATAGTAACCTAGATATTTAAATGAATCTTGGCATTTTATACGTTTCCCCTCGCAAAGCCATGTAAGATTAGATTGTTTATTTTTATTTTTTCCCAGTCGTATAATTGTTGTTTTGGCTGCATTCATTTTTAAATGTATTCCAGAAATGAAAAAGGTAAAAGCATTTATAATTCGCTGTAAACCAATTTTAGTACAATCTAATAGTAAAAAATCGTCAGCGTATGCCGACAATTCAATGGACTTATTTCGTAGTTTAGGGGTAACGATTCCTTTATTTTTCAGCTCCATGCCTGCTCTGCAAACATATAAGTTAAACAGAGTAGCTGCCAACTTACAGTCTTGTCGCAATCTGTTAGGTATCATGATCTTGGATGTAAGTCGGCCCTCTGAGTTCAACCTCACCTTTATCCTTGAATCAGAATAGAGTTCAATGGTTATCTCCAATATGTGTTTAGGCATGTTTAAGTCTCTCAAAGTTAACCATAATGTAGGTCGATCAACTAAATCAAACGCCTTACTAAGGTCCATTGAGGCAACAAAAATAGAGGACCCTTCTTTAGATAATGCTTTTGCTTGTAGGCTTTTCAATATTAGTCCACCGCAATCAGTACCTGTGCCATTTTTAAACCCAATCTGTTTACAATCTAATATATAACGACAACTAAGCCAGTTTTCTATTTCTTCTAATACAATAGATGCAAAGATCTTAGACTCTGGGTCGTAAATGGCAATGGGTCTGTAACTTTCCGGTGAGTTCCTTGGTCCTTTTTTATATATCGGAATAACAAGCGCGACTCTCCATGACACTGGTATATTCCTAGTTATTAATATATCTTTAAATAGTATATTTAGAATTTTTGCCCACAATATTGTGTCGAGTTATTGGGTCCTGGTGCAGCTGAGTTTTCTGCTTTCCTAATCATGCGGGAGATGTTACTTACAGAAATGTCTAGACACCATGATCCATCTTTAGCATTTTGACTCATATAGTTGATATTTTTACTGACATACATTTTAGTAAAGTGTTCCTTCCATGATCTTTCGTTAATTTGAGTAAATAGGATGTCTTTTTGCGTCAGTTCAACATTATTAATCATTTGCCAAAAGTTGGAGATATTTTTTCCTTTGATGGCATTAAGCATTTTTTCACCATCTAATTGTTCTCCCCTAATGACTTATGGCTAATTTGCCAATTTTTATGACATTGTTTAATCTTTTTGATCATTTTTATTGAGTCGTCTTTTATATGTCGAGACTTCAAAATAGCACGAATATCTCGCCGCATTTGTTTTTTCTGATTAAGTGTCTCTATATCAAAAGCATGCACATGTTTACAGCTACATTTGGTGGTGTCATTCTTACCCTTAACTATTTTCAATCTTATGCCATTAAGATATTTAGAAAAGGTAGTTGTAGAAAGTGTGGATATACATTCTTCTTTGGACATCGCATCAAAATCCTTTAATAACACAGATGTAAACCTCTTTGTTTTGGCAAAGGTCCATCGTATTCTGTTACCGCTAGCATTGACCTTCACTCCTTCATTATACCTTGATGTTTTTTCTATTAGTTTTGTGTATACAATATAAATATGTAAAAGGTTGTGGTCACTAGTAGGCATTTTTACAACAGTGAGTTAAGGAATATATTTATCCAGTCCATCAGTCACAAATATGCAGTCCAGAATTGAACTACTTCCTCTAGCATTCCATGTATGGGTAGAATTCGCAATTTTAACCAGTCCCATAATTCCGAGAAAGTTTAACCATATTGCTCCCCTTAGTTTGGCACTACCCGCTACATTTCGCGGACTCCCATTACCAGATTCAATGTTTCCCATTAAGGCATCAGCCTCTATACGATCAATCTCACAATCTGCATTTAGATCGCCTGCTATAATAATCAGGCCGTTCGCATGAATTCCTCGCCATACATAGATTGTTAGAGTTACATTATTCAATTCTTTGACCAACTGCATATCTGTGTATGTTAGAGGATTCCAATAAACATTAACAATGCATAAGTACAAGTCAATATAACCAGTTTTGATCTTATATGATGCAGATAGCATAGAATTCAGACTTGACCATTCATTTATTTTAACCGCTGGCACAGCCTGTTTACATGCTATCAGCAAACCTCCCATTGGTCTGCCTTTAGCACCGTTAATGGCTGACAGTTGCAAAATATCAAAACTTTCCCATAATAGACTCAAAGCCGCCCATGTTTCTTGTATTAGTACCAAATTGTATGCTTGTAAAATATCAGTAACTTGAATATTCTTGGTCAGATGTAAATGTCCTTTCGAATTCCAACTTACTGTGGCTGGTTTCCCAGTCTTGCTAGAGAGGTTTTCCTAGATCCCTCAATGTGTTAATGGATTCTCTAAGGGAAAGAGCCAACCATCTCAATTATTCTTTATAAATATTATCATTTGTCACAATGTTAGAATCAGCCTTGTATGACTCAACGGCTTCTTTTTCAACAATGTTATGCAATGGATATTTTGCATTACTTTTTGGTCAGGCGGTATGTATTGGTAAATATTGAAACCTCTACACTGTAGTAACTCTGCCTCTTTTAACAACACATTTCTAACCAGAGGCGATGGAATCACCAGACGTGCATATTCTAGCCTCTGTCTATGTATGAAGTCAATAAGGGTAATGTCAGCAGATGTAATCAATGAAAATTCAGGTATGGCTGCAAACAACGAAAGGATATATGGCCGATTCAGGGGTACTTGCATACTCTCACCGAATAAGGTTGTCAGTATCAGACTAGGGAGTTCAATCAAAGCCGGTTTTCTCAGATGTTGAATAACATCGACCCACCCAGGACGTTCATGTATGTTTTGATTATTTGTTTCGGTATCTCTATATATTTTCTGGCTGTTATTCGATGTTTGCCATTCATTCCCTTTAGATGAGAATTTCTCTTCCAAATTGTTTTTAATGATATCCGCTATTTCATCTTTCTTAGTAGTAGTATTTGTATCATTTGCAGTGTTATTATATGATGTTTGTGTTTCAACTACTTCAGCAACTTCAAGCTCAATCTCTTTTGCATCCACTAATGTGTCTCCCATATGCATCATATTTTTTGCTCACACTTGGGCATATCTTTAGTACCTAGGACTGGAAATTCAGTCTCTGACAGAACAGTAGAGAAACATCCAGCATAAGATGTATTAGCCATATGTTCTTTGTTGCATCTTTGTTTATCACCCAACCCGACAGTCCCCATGTTTATCTTTGGTCTTTTATCTTGACAGGGGATATGTTTAGTAGTCTGTGTGTTCCTACAAATTATATCTTTGATATTTTTTGCCTCAGATTCTTCTACGTTAATGGACTCTTTAGCAGCTATATCAACACAGACTTTGGAGTATTCAAATTCCAAGTTGTTATTGAATTTGCTTTAAAGATCTCAAAGATGTCCACTAGCCCAGATTTCAGTGATGATAACTGTGAAGCAATATCTAAAGAGTCATTTTTTTCTTTTTCATCACTTCATTAATAGTGTTTTCAGCTTCACAGTAGGCTTCTTGTATGGACTGGACCACAGTTCTAATGACCTTACTTGTTTTGTTTTCTTGTTATTTTTTTCCGCCGTTATGGTTATGTGTGTCCCTTCTGGATCGTCGTTACTCGCCATATCTTCTGTGGCTTCTGTAATTATGTTTTCGTATGACGCATCTCTAAAATACTTACGAGATGATTTGGCCAGATTTTTCTCTTTATTCAAATTTGCCTGTTGCCCTTTTTTCTTTTTTCCCTTTTTATTATTTAAGTTAGTAATGATTTTGGGTACAGTCATTGCTTCTCCTAGAATTACTTGAAGTTCATGTTGCTCTGGGTTTTCAACAATGTCAACTACAGCATCTCTCTTTTATGTGATTTTGGGAGTCAAGAATAATAATTATCTCCTTACTGTGCTGGGATTCATTAATCTCAATTGTATCTTTGGGGTTCAGGGCTGCCACACCTGTTTCATATTATGTAATTATTTTCAGCCTAGTAAGTGGACTCAATATCATATCATTCACTTGCATTGGAATCTGCTGAACAGAGGAGTTGATTTGCGTCAAACTCTCTGTTTGGCGTCTTAATTCATTAAGAATTAATCTATTAAAAATCCCCATCAGTGTACATATATCTGTGTTGGTAGATTTGTCTACATCAGTATCTTTCAGTGCTTTCCCATTCAAAATAGATTGTGGCTCAAGGTTATTAGCTACTTGCAAAAATTCCATATCAGCAGTGTGAAAAACACTTGTGGTATCCACAAAAGAGTGGTTACCAATATGTATGTCACTCTGAATATCCGTCATCTTTTCCCATTGTTGTTTCAACTCTTCTTTCTCTGGCTGAAAAATAATATCTTCAGCATAGAGTGATTGGGAAAATTCATTGGGTTCTGTGTCATTACTAAGAATGTCGGTATTCAATCTCAATTGGTTTGAACAGGTTTGGGCGCATTGCAGTAGCTCCTCCTCCTCAATACATTGAGGTGTAAGAGGTAGGGCAGCTGCCCTTGCCAAACTTGCTCTATGTGTAGTTACCAAAGAAAAGAAATCCGCACGCGGATCCTTCATCATATTTGGAGTTTTGGTACTTTTACCCATTGTAGTGAAACATCTCACAACAAATTACGATAGGAAATTACGGGTGTTATCACATCCAATAATAATAGTTGTTTACATTAAAGAGCAGGTTTCACTTATTTGTATGTCACAAGAAACTTGCTTTAGTATCTATCTGTCCATAAACGTACACAACAGTGGATAGGTATCACCCACCTCACACACCCAACAGCCCAACAGCGTGCACTTGCAAGCACTTCCGGATGCGCGTGCGCGATGCATGTACCTTGGATAGATGTATTGGTGTCGGGCCAATAGGCTGTGGCTGGAGGCGGGTCTCAAATCGGGTCTAACGGGAGAAACAGAATTCACAGGTTGGTAACTTAATTTCCCATCAGGCACGAAATACTTGTATTCGCGCGCCCCCAATACGGGTGCGCGACCTTTGTTTCACAGATATTTACTTGTGAGTTTACTTGTGTTGATTCCGCAAGTTTCAGAGACGAAGTGGTTTACCTTGCTGACTAGTGGTCTTGCCGCAAAAAAAGTAACAGTCTTCACGGGTCTGGTCATTTCCATACACAACTGAGTAGAGAGGAGACGCAGTGATCAGCTCAACAGCGTGCACTTGCAAGCACTTCCGGATGATCCTACATTACCAGCCATGGCTAATATTTTCAACAGTATGAAATGACTGAAATTCTGCTGGTTGATGGTAGACGCTACGCGAAATGCTGGGCTGATAGGAGATCTGATTTTTGCCACTACTGGAATGGCTAGATCACATATCCCTTGTCTACACTATTTGGCTTCTTTGATATTTTTTTTACCCTGCACTGCTACTGCAAACCTGCCCACTCTACTGTCACCTCTGGGACCTGGAAGAGGAACCAGCTTCTTGGGACTCTGACTCTTCTGCAGCCTATGCCCCTTATACTGAGTGGATCTCTTTTACCTTTTCAGTTTTTTTTGTTAGGATTTTCAAACAGAAGCTCACTGAAACAAATGTCCGGAAGATGCTCATAACAATCCTCCATTACAATGAAATCATATTATTAGTTGGTACAAACAACATCATACAAACCGTCGTAGTCTCTACCTTCGTTTGGAACACCTTTTAGATACTATCCAGGGATACAAATTTAGCATATTAGAGTCCAGTAAATAAACTGGCGAAGTGTATTGCATAACTAAGGGAATACAAACGTCTGTAAGGCGCATTGTAGTTTGGTGGATAGGACAAATGTTAGTGCTGATGTCCCTGTGGATTCATCAAGTATGTTTTCTCCAAAATTGAACGGAGGTAACAAACGGTATGCAAGATAACCAAAAGAAACATACAGAAAAATAATAAGAACAAGCAAGCATTAAGAAAACATTTCCTATATGGTGACTTACATCACATATTATACAAAAATTATCATTACTGCATAAGTTCTCATACATCATCATTGTATAATATACTATGTAAAAAACATTGCCAATCATTCAACATATGCAGCATACTTCCTGGGCTGAGAAATGCTGTCCAAAAAACTTGGCTACATGTTCAGAAACATCAGTTCTGCATCTTGTACACTTTAGATGATACCCTTATAAGATGCCATCTTTTCCACTTCCTCAATGGTTTGGGGAGTGGAGTGTTCCTACTCCAGTTCCTTAAAATACACACTTTTTCCCCCATAAGTACTGATCTAGTTCATCTTTTCCAGTGTTTAGATGAATCATTCAGATTTGAGAAGTCGTGGAAAAGTGTAGTTCTCACTATTTTCGAACCTCCATAAAAGGTTTTAATTTTTGATAGTACAGAGTCCAAAAATTAGTTAGAGAGAAACAGTCACACAATGTTTAAATATTGGCATCTGGTTGGTTTCACCTCCAACATTTCTCGTTTGCCTTTAGGTTCACTCTGTGCAACCTACAGGCGTTATAATGCCAACCATGCAGCAGTTTAAATTCAGTGTATTTTAACCTGGTTTTACTTATCACCTCATTGTTGCTCTCAAGAATCCTTGCCCACTGAGGCTCCATATATGTATTGTGGTGTGTTCCCTTAACTCCCCATTTTGACATGTGATGTAGCCGCTGCTAGGGATGGGGTTGGTCCAGCCTCTACCCGATTTGCGTCCCCAAAAGTTGGATGTAGCGGGATCCTACAGGCATGCTGCTTCCCCAGAGACCAGGTACTTCTTCATTAGAGGTCACTTTTTGGGATGTTTATCTTCAGAACTACATGACCCAAGATGCCTGGTAACACATGTGTGCAAACCTGTGGGGTTCTTGGAGCTTGGAAAACTATAGCTGAGTGTGTGACGATTCACTAGGTGTCGTCACTTCTCCCCAGGGAGGGATCCCTTTCCCATGAGGCTAAGGGGGTGTGACCGCTGCCCTATAGTCCCTCTTGGGGTGGTTTAATGCTGGAGGACCTCGTGGAGGAGGTATAGCCCATCAAACATCACACCCCAACATTTCCTAGCCTCCTCTCTGTTCCAAATCACTTCCTTGAAAGTAGACCAATGTATTTCTGTAGTACACGGGATGCAACCAAAACAGTACTAGGACGAAGAAGAGCACAGAAGACATTAAGGTTACTGACTATGCTAGTACTGGCTCAAGGTGGCCCAGAGGAGGTGTTAAGATCAAGGTGTCAAAAGAAACAAAGGACTTTGACAATCTCACAGGGAGGGACTGGTAATAATGTATAAGAAGAGACGATTGTGATGAATCGGGAGAGGATTCCCCAGAAAACCTTGCCTGGGGCCCCTCTCATGTGGCCAGGGAAAGGGTGACGCTTTGTCATCCAGACCCTGGGGGGTGGTGTTCTGCTGGAGCATCACATGAGAGGGGGAACAGGTCAGGAGAAATGGGAAACCCCCTTGTTCAACTTCCCCCGAGACTTGTTCAACTTCCCCCGAGACTCTAAGCTTTTAATGGCCTCTGGCAAAATAGAGAAAGTTATCAAAACTGATTTTTGCATTAGGTACTAAGTCCCATAATCCCTGGAGTACTGGGACGAGGAAGAGGAACCAAATTGCAAAGTGCAGCATGTTAATGGGAATGACCCACACCTGAGGGAGACTGGGAGGCTTAAAAGGCCCTCTTAGGTGCAGGCCATTAGTGAGAAGGAGCAGAGCATTAGTCGTAGGCGGAGTAGTTGTTTACTCTTCACGTTGCAGCAGAAACAGAGACTGGAGGAGAAAGACGACGCCGAGACCACGATCGAGTGGCGAACAATAGCCGGTCCTGAGTGGGGTCTTCACCTCCAGAAGCCGTTATTGCAGAGGTTGTGCAGTGGGAAGCATTGGAGAGGGAAGCTTGACCCCTAGAGGCCTGAATTGCAGAGGCTGTGCAGTGAGAAGCAAAAGTTTGGAAAGCTTTCCCCCCTTTAAGGCTGTCTCCGGTGGCAGGCGAGCACCGGGGAGCCTTTGGGGCAGAGGAAGCTCTGTGGGCAAGTGGCGCTGGCAGCGGCAAACTAATAACAGCAGATTGCTGGACCGCGAGGAGCAGCTGAAGCGAAGGACCTGTGAGCAGTGAGGGAAGTGGACGCGCATGACACTACTGGTTAGTTCACCAAGTGATTGTGGCACAGGAGCGCTCTGTGACCGCTCATGTGCTCAAGGCAGGTACTTTGATGTGAGAAAGCAATTGCGTAGAGAGAAGTAAGAAAGAAGGCAATTTTGAATACCAAACTGACAGAAAGCAGAGAATACAGTGTTATTTAAAACCAACTGACTGTGATTTTAAGCATGTAAGTTTATTTAAAACCCAGCAACAAGATGGGCAATACTTTTAGAACGTAATGCAAATTAACATTACCTAAAACAAAAGAAAGTAAAAACAAAGCAATTTAAAACCAACAAACATTGCCAAAGTCAGGAGGGGGCAAATGAAAGTCCCAGAGTTTGTAAAGCTCATTGCCCATGTTTGAAGAAGTACATAACAGAAGCTGGTATAAACACACATTGCCAAAGCCAAAGAAGAATAGGAATAAAACCATATCATTGTCAGTATTTGGTTAATAAACAAGTGGGAAAACAAAAGTAGCAAGAAGGCTGCCCTTCTTATAAAGCTTATTAGAAGGAGTGAATCATAATTTACAGAGGTCTTGGAAATCACAAAAGTGTACCAAAGAGCACCAAAGTGAATCTTGCTCCCTGAAGAATTGCTTAAATCCTGATGTTTGGAAGCAAGAAGCATTGCAAAGATTTTGTAAGATGATCTTAACCACAGTGGCACTTGTTGATATGATAGGGTATTTATAACAAGCTCAATACCCAGAGTTTTCTAAGCGCGGACCCGGGGATCGAGCTTGTGTTGCTCCGTGTCGTCTTGCTTCCAAGGCGAGCACGTTGCCCCTGAACTATCCTCCCGAGACAAAACATGTTGCTTGTATATTGCTGACCTGGCAGGAGACTATACCAGATCAGAGGTTGTAATAACACTTTTCGGGCAAGGGAGTATAACCGAACAGAGAACTTTGAAGTAGTAGGCCTGGCATTGGAGTAAACCAGGTGAAAGTTGAAGTGGTGTTAACGAATCATCCTGGCAAACTTTAATTGTTGAAGAAAGTGTTACATAAACTGATGCCGAAGTATATGTGTTTCGAAACAAATATTCTATCATAAAACAACCCTGACAAAGACAATTTATGTTGATGCTGATGAACTAAGGAAGTGTTATTGGTTCATGCGAAGAAGGTTGTTTGAGTTCTTACTATTACAAGTGGAAGAGAACAGAAGTAATTCTGAAGTGTTGGGGAACTTTTGTTATCAAGTTGAAACCACAAAGAACTGTGTTGGAACTTTGTTATAAGATGGGATTTCCTTATTCTTTTGGAACTGTTGGAACATAATCCTGCTTGAATCTGGGAAAGGGGTATTCACCCAGATTGTAAGGAGAGACAGTTATCATATTGTGAATTTAACTGTCATATTTGTTGCTTTTGAACTGCCATATATTACTGTGCCAAGTTCTTGTTTGTATAAGCGTGAGGGACAGAAACATTTTGTTAAGAGTGTTTCCTTTAGTTTATTTTAGGCAGGGAAATGCTCATCAGGCTAGGGATAGTGAGGTGTTTATCCAACCTTTTGAGTTAATAAAATGGCATCTTTTGAAAATCCTTCATAAAGTTGTCCGCCTCACATTTCGGACCCCTCAGACGATGGACTAAAGAAGTTGTCAAGCCCAGCCGAGAGAGGCAACAGGTGCGGAAACCATCAAGAGCAGGAGTTTCCAATCCTGATGAGAGCTTTCCTTTTGCTTAGAACCTTCTGAGTCTACGGGAGCGAGGATAGCTCGGCGGCAACGTCCTCGCCTTGGAAACAAGACGACACAAAGCAACACGGGCTCGATTCCCCGGGTCCGCGCTTATAAACCTCTGGGTATTAAGCACATTATAAATACTCAATTAAGTCATATTCCTGTAACAGCGCCTCGATGCCCCCGGGCTGTGTGAGTGCTTTAAAAATGCAAATAAAAAATAAAAAAGAAGGGAGACATTCTCCTGATGGAAGAACTTTGTTATTAAGAACTTCTTAGGTTTAAGTGTAACTGATAGAAACGGGGTTTTTGACGGATTATCATTTTGATGAACATTCTGACATTTCCTTATTTTTCTAGGTTGAGGCATGGAAACTCCTCATAGAGACGGGGATAGTTGGGCTGTGTGCTTTTAAATAGGTCTATAACCCAAAACATGCCATCCCCTTGTCAGACTCCTTCTTCAACACCCTTACATAGTTACATGAGAGGCAACTGATGAGAGGAGGGGTCAATTCGCGTCCCGCTTACGTGGTCCTGGTGCAACACCAGTCTCAGCAAAACGGCAAAGAAGATGAGGGGCTGTGCAGCACCACATAGGAGGAGTTTCCAAGCTGTCGACAGATGCCTCAGACACCTGTAACTCCTTGTCAATCTTCATTATTTATAATCGGCGCTATCAGGCTGTTGACCAATCCGAAGGATACGATGATAACATAATGAGAGGGTTTAAGAATTGTTTGGTGAATAGCCCATCAGGTTAAGATCTGAAACAAAAATATTGAACAACCTATGAAAAGCAGGGCTACAACCCAAGCCAACTATTCAGGGAATATAAAAGGGTCTGGGGAAACTAAGAAGCTGGAATCGCTTGCGAAAAAGGCATTATCCTGACGGTAGGATCCCAAGAGGAGTGGCGGAAGAAAGAAGGCAGTGACTATTTTGGAAAAGCTAGAAGAATCCTGACTGGAAGCGGATTATGCTTTGATGTAAAGAAATACTACCAAGGTTGTTTTGAACAGCCATTGCACACCTGGAAAGAATTGGAAAGCCAAAAGTCTAAGGTCCTCCACCAGCGACTCCAAGATCAATGGGAGAGGGATTAACCCATAGCAGTAGGATGAAATAATATTGGCTGCCTGACAAGGACACTAATGAGGGGGCAGAAATGACCCGTTACATCTGTTTAGAATCATGAACCTTGGCAAGGTCTAGGAAAGACCTGTTAAGAATCCTTATGCAAGCCAAGGTCTAGGAGGTACATGCTGAGCATCCTGGTCACTCACAAGGTCTGGTAGGAACCTGTTATAATGCTGAAAATGTCAAGGATAAAGAAAAGTCCACCGAACCTTCTTGTGGAACATGGAAGAGCCTGCAGGAGTGAGGACTCGGAGGTCAGGACCAGCCGAAATGTTTTTGAAAGAGTAAGGTGAAATCGGAGGAGGCAGGTGAAAATGACCAGACTGTGAGTAACTGTTATAAGAACCTACCATTAGAATAGGGATGGACTTTGAAGAGTAGGTTTGTAAAGTTTGCTTTGGGTCAATCCTTGGAATATTTGCATTGTTAGAATAGGGTAACATGTAGGCTAAGGACTCATTAAGATTTGGTGTTGGTAATTTACGTTGGTCATCCTTTCAACACTTTTGCTTTGAAGGACATGGCATCTCAGGGAGAGACAAAAACTAGGGTCTGAATTATTGAATTTGGGATAGTGGCAACTAAGGTTCCCGGCATCTACAGGAAAACTTCACTTTATGTTGACCGAACCCATACACTAGAAAAAAAATAGAAATATTGGGGCAATGCTTCTGTGCACAGCTGATAAGCGGGTATGTGACGTTGTTGTAATAAACATTACACAAAACTGAGAGAACTTTGAGTTAACATATATTATTTATTTTCCTTAGGAGTTAAATCAACGTTTATCCGTTATTCAATTTTTGATATGAACACGATTCCAAAGGTTTTGTTGTTGAAAACCAAAGTTGACTAAAATTTCAAGTCTCCCTTGATAAGTAAATCTGATTTTTCATATAAGCATGATTCCTAAGTTAAGTTTGTTGAAAAACAGATTCAAATTAGTCTCACTTGTATAAAAATGTCTAGTCCCACCATAAGATTATTTTGTGGCTCATCAGGAGCCAAAAGGATCAATTGGTTTATTCCATTTATAGAATGCGTTCCATCCTAATTTATACTTCTTGCTTGCTTGCTTGTTTGTGTGTATTATGCTTCTATTTTGGTTTGGGATCTCTTGCAATTTGACAGACTGAATCTGTTATTGTCGGTTTTAGCTGGATCCAGGAATGATGATCTGCATACCCGTACACTGTTTGCTTTATAATAATCTATTTTGTTTGTAGCTCTTTCCTATAACCTGTAGGCGTTTATCCAACCCTTACATACAATATATAGTTTATTATTACCCGGCGGGGCTGGGGGTGGCAGCCTCTCAGCCAATGAAGAGGCTCGGAAAGGGGCCATTACCAGTGGTAATCCTCCGCTCCGGGTCACCTCACAGCTGGAGGCCGCCAGAGAATGAGATAAGTGTAGTCTCTCCCACTCATCTACAGAATTCCCTCCCCACCCCACCCACCACCACTTACCTTCTTTTAAGCCCATTTCGGGAGCGGACGTGCTGGGAATTCTTCTGTACCCAGCGCATCTGCTCCCGATCTCCGACAGGCTGTCATGGAAAGGAGAGAAGGGACTACAAGTAGTCCCTTCTCTCCTTTCCATGGCGGACATTATTTTGTTTACTTTTTTCAATGGGTGACATGGTACTAATAGCAATAAGCCCCTCGCAAGGGCAGCATTACCACTTCAGGTACCACTTCAGGTAATGCCCCAGGGCCTTCGCTCTGGCCTGTAACTATGGGCCCCGGGGCATTACCTGCAGTGGAAATGCCCCCCCCTCCTGCTCGGGGCTTATTGTTAAATAAAGACTGCTTGGTTTTGAATCACCACAAACTCTGTCCTGACTATCATGGCTTGGCCTACCACAGTACATCCCATGTCCATTAGTAACAAGTGTTATTTGTTTCGTCTAATAGATGGCACATAAGTGGCACCCATAAGCCAGAATTATTGCATTGGAGTACAGTTAACAGAGAGATGGGATTTGAGGAGGCTAACAAAGCTTGTAGGCTTTGATTATTAACCTACCTTTTGACTACCATGGCCATGCTAATCCCTTAGGTCATTTCCAACCACTTCCTGTCCATAACACATCCTCCTGGGATCTCTTTGAGCTAGCTTTTTCAAGCAGTGACATCAAGCAAAGGTTGTGCTTAACGTGCCTGCCAGTGTTATTATAACGTCTCTCAGAGTGAATGGCTTAATTGGTGCTATAAATGCACTACTCGTGTAATATAAATGTCTAAACCGTGTGCTTTCAACCGCTTGATTTATGAACAGTATGCATGTCCTTCACTTAAGTCATGTTAAAAACGAGCATTGTCAAAGCAAACAGTTTTGGCTTGTGTATAGGTATTTTCGAGAGGCATTTGCTAGGCACTCCTATCATATGCCCATTTACTCACAGCAGTTTCTAGCTGCTACCCTTAATGGCCATTTCATACTATTATGGCAGAGCTGGCAAATGTCTATTGCATGCCTACACAAAAGCCAAAACTATTGACTAATGTACTTATATATTTTAGTCATCGTAGGAATAGAAATCCTCCCACAGTGTGAGCAAAGCTGTTTCACAGTTAGCCTGTCCGTTTCAGCACATGTATGGGTTGCAGTATGCTATCAAAGTGGTTATTATACATGTCTATTCTCCTAATTAAGATTACCCATCCTTCTTTTCCTTCTTATTTTCTAAATGCTCGTATTTTACTGGCTATGAGATCCTCATTGATGGTGCCATCACAAAACTTTTTTTTTTTTTTAAATATATTTTTATTTTATCTCAACCAAACAACATTACAACGAAACATAAATAAAACACCTCAAACAAAAAAAAACCGAACAAACAAAAAATAAGGCACTGCAATCCCCATCCCTCCCCCCTATGAGCCTGTAGAGTGTCCGCCATCAGTGTCCGTTCCATGCGGTGGGGCCTCATCGCTCTCAAGTCCAGCCGAGGCCGAACCCATACCAAACAGCTCAGCTACCAATGACTTCCATGCCGTGAGAGAGCCTGTTTCTTCCTCCTCCCTTGTCATACTGCCATCCTGCCACGCTGCCGTTTCGGCATCAGCCCATTTTTGGAGATCTCGCCACCAGACCTCCACTCGCGGCTTATGACATTCCTTCCACCCCATGGCTATCCTGCGTTTGGCAAGCACATAGGCCAGATCCCTAAGTTTCTCAATATGTCGAAGCTTACGCGCCCTGGGATACCCTCCCAGCAGACAGGCCCAAGCCGAATCCACCCTAAGCGTGATACCCCTCCCTGCCAGCCTCCGCGCCACTTCACCCCAGTAGGTTGCAATCACTGGGCACGCCCAGAACATGTGTATCATGTCCGCATTCTCTTCGTTACACTTGGGTCACGCCTGGCGCCCATTATCCAGAAATTTGGAAATTCTAAGGGGGGTCATATATGCCCTGTGCGTAATATAGAGCTGTATCTGCCTAAACCTGGAGTTCCTCGATACCTTTTTGTGGTACCCCAGGGCGCGCTCCCACATCCCATCCGCCATCGGGGCCCCCATCTCCGCTTCCCATTCCAGTCTCAGGTGCCCCAAATCCTTCCCAACCTTTGTCATCAACATCTCGTACAACCTAGAGACCTCGTGCCCACCCTCTGATGCGTCATACATTATTTCCAGCGTGGCATCCGGTTCATCGGCCAAAGTAGTTTCGGGCCACGTGCTCTGGACCTCCCGGACCACCCTATCATATGTCACATATTGACCCCCGTGTAGCCCCGACCCTGCCTCCAGTTCATCAAACTCCATCAGGGTCCCATCCTGCCAGATGTCACCCATAGTGATCAACCCCACTGACTCCCAGTATGTCCGGAGAATAGCTCTCAGCTGCCCGTCTTCCTTCGCCAGGGCGACCAGAGGTAACTGCGGCATACACGGCAAGGGGTCACCCATCATCTGACAGGCACGCCGCCATATGTTCCTGCCAAGGGCTAGCATCTTAGGACGCTCCCTCATCCATGAACCGGTCACCCAGATCACCTCCCGCAGATAGAAGGGGGAACAGTCTTTCCCTAGCAGCCTGTGTTCGGAGGTCTCTTCATCCGAGAGCCACCTGGCCACATATTGCAGTTGCGCCGCCATATAATAGGCCTCAAAGTTCGGCAGCTTCATGCCACCTTTCTCATAAGAGTTCTGCAATTTCCACAATGCGACCCTGTTGCGCGTGCCGTGCCATAGGAAATTCCTACATACACTATGTAACCTAGCAAAAAACTTCCTAGGTATCATATGCGGGATGTTATTAAAGTAATGCAGGAGCCTGGGCAGCACCACCATTTTAAGCAGAGCTCCCCGACCCATCATCGCTAAAGGCAATCTTTCCCAGAACCTCATGCACTTCTCAATCTTTCCCACAGCTAGTTCGGTATTATGCCTGTGTTCTTCCTCGGTCGTGTGATACACGTCAATGCCCAGGTACCGGAAGGAGCTCGTTGCCCACGGGATCCGCAGCACTGGCAACCTCTCCACCGGTATCCCCACATAACTGCCTAGCGGGAATAATGCGGATTTCTGAGGGTTGACCGCTATGCCGGACAACCAGGCGTACCTCTCCAATACCTCCAAGATATACTGCAAATTCTCTTCCGGATGTTTCAGGTATAACAGCATATCGTCTGCATACAGGGATATAAGATGGCACTCCCCTCCCACCTCTATGCCCACCGGATCATACTGCTGCCGGAGGTAAATTGCTAAGGGTTCGAGGGCCAGTATGTACAACATTGGGGACCAAGGACACCCCTGCCTAGTGCCTCTGCCTAACTGCCATCTATCTGACACCACTGCTCCCGTACGGACCCTAGCCAGAGGCGCACTATATAATAGCTCGGCCCACCTCATGTAGCCCGGTCCCAGTCCAAACCGCCCCAAAGCCGCCAGCAGCCACGGCCATCGAACAGAGTCGAACGCTTTAACCGCGTCCAGTGCCACTATCGCCATTCCGCTGTCCTCATTGCACCCCCATTCAACCACCCTGTGAAGGCGTCTATGATTCTGAGTAATATTCCGATGCGGGACATAGCCCGTCTGGTCAGGATGGATCAGCTTGCCTATCACCCTCCGCATTCTGGCCGCCAGGACAGCTGTTAGGATCTTGCTGTCCTGGTTCAGCATCGACAGGGGCCGGTAGGAGCCACAATCATGTCCCGGTTTATTGGGTTTGGGGAGCGGTACTATAATCGCCTCCCTGAGCGATTCCGGCAGCCGCCCCACCTCGAACGCTTCGTTAAGCATCTCCAGCATGGGCGGGAGCACCTCCTCTCCATACGCTTTATAAAATTCACAGGGGAACCCATCCGCTCCTGGGGCCTTGCAAGAGGGTAGCTGCTGCACAATCTCCTGCAGCTCCTCCAGAGTGATCGGAGCATCCATCTCCTCTCGCTCTTCGTCACTAATATTCCGCGAATGCCCCATTCACCCCTTCCTGGGTGTCCTCCTCCACGCCCTTTTCAGTGATAACTGATCGGATCGGGGTCTCGCTCTTATACAGCCAAGCAAGAAGCCTGCCCGTCTTGTCCCCCCCCGCATGCAACCTCTCAATGTACTTCCTGTAATTCAGCTTACAGAGCCTGTCCCAGTGTTCTGCGCACCTCTGCTGCAGATTAGTGACCGCCTCCGTATCAATCCCACCCTCCCCCAGCTCTTTCTCCAACTCAATCTCGGCATTACGCAGATCAGCCAGGACTCCACCCATTAATCCCTTGGACTTCGAAATGGCAACCCCCCTCATTACAACCTTAAAGGCCTCCCACAAAGTACCAGCCGACTTGACACTACCTGTATTCGCCTCAAAGTAAGCAACTATCTCCTCCCTCATGTCCTCCCTGAAGACTGGATCCTTGAGCGCTTCCGCCCTAAGGCGCCATATTGGAATTCGCGCACGTGGGGGACAAAGCTGCCATCGCATGACCAGGGGCGAGTGGTCCGAAAGGACTCTCGCCCTATAGTCTATCTGGTCACACTCCGCGACAACGTCCGGAGTGGCGAAAAAGTAATCCAGCCTTGTGTGTAGCTGGTGCGGGGCCGAATAATGCGAATATTGCCTCCCGCCAGGGTGTCTCGTCCTCCACACGTCTGCCAGGCCAAGGTCTACCAGCAGCGTCTGCAGTACCCTAGCCGCCGGGCTGGGCCTGACCACCCTGTCATCCGACCTGTCCTCCCTGGGGTTTAGTACACAATTAAAGTCCCCACCCCAAATCACCGGACCCCCATCCCTTCACCAAGTCTAGTGATCAGCGTCCTAAAATATGTCGCCGTGTCCTGGTTGGGAGCATAAGTATTTATAATACACACTACTTTATTTTCCACAAGCCCCTTTACCATGACCAGCCTCCCATCAGACTCCACAACCTCCCCAAGTAGCTTAAACGGGACATGTGGTGCAACCCAAACCAGCACACCTCTAGCATAGGCAGAATATGTAGATCCAACTACTGTCCCTCTCCACTTCCTCCCCACCAGTTCCAGTTTATCCCGTGTCAGATGCGTCTCCTGTAACAAGGCGACATCTATCTTTTGCCTTTTTAGGTACAACATGACCTTGTTACGCTTAAGGTAGCTGTTAAGCCCTCTAACGTTCCACGTTAGTATCCTAAGGTCCCCCATGATTTATCAGTAGCTCCCTCCTCCCTCCCAGGTCTGCTCGCCTCTCCCCCACCTCAAGGACCCCCATTTCCAGTTCCTCTCCCAGGCTCATATAAAAACTAACACACCCCACCCCCCTACCCCAACCAACTGCCCAGCTCCATCCCTGGATCTCCGGCATCCCCGTGTTCGGTTCTCTCTGGAACCCAAGTAGAGAACCCGACAGGGTGTCACCCCACACACTGTGACTAACCTAAACTCAAACTGGGGTATAAAAAACAGCCCCCGGAGGCTCCTCTCCCTCGCATCCGTATCCGCGCACACGGACCATGTTCCAAACTCCTAACGCATACACTTCCATAACAAAGTCACAAAGACTATATTCCAGTCCCAATGTTCATAGCCCAACCGGGCCCGCATCGTCACTTATCTCTTCCCGTTCCATCCGCCGTCCGCTCATCTGGCTCCTGAGGACAGTTTTGTGCATCGAGCCACTCCATGGCCTCTTCCGGAGTGTCAAAGAACAGCATCTTAGTCTTGAAGAAAACCTTCAGTCTGGCCGGGTAGAGCAACATATACTTGTACCCAGCTGCCCGCAATCGCCTCTTAACCGCCCCAAAGTTCATGCGACTGCGCTGCACTTGCAAGGTGTAATCGGGGTAAGCAGTAATGGTCGCCTCTCCTCGCCGTATGGTGCCCCCCTTACGAAAGTGTTCGAGGATCCTTTCCCGATCCCGATAATTGAGGATCTTGGCGATCACAGGCCTAGGCGGGTTCCCCGGCGGTGGTCTCCTGATCAAGGCCCTGTGCGCCCTCTCCACCGCAAACCCCTGCGACAGGGCTCCCCCAGTGATTTCCTGCAGCAGCAAGTTCTCAATAAACTCCGTGGGATTCTGCCCTTCAGCCCCCTCCGGCAGGCCCACGATGCGAACGTTGTTTCTCCGGGCACGTCCTTCCGCCTCTTCAGCCCTACTTTCCAAGTTGCCCACCCGCTGCACCAGGGCATGGATATCACGCTTATGTGCGGTGCAGTCCGCCACAGTAGGGCCCATCTCCTTTTCCAAAGTTTCCGTGCGCTCAGCCAGGGCTCGCACATCCTGCCTCAGGAGGTCCACGTCCTCCTGCACCGCCCCAACCTGTAGTTCCATCGCAGTTTTCAATTCGGCCACAGCAAGTTGGAGCTTAGTCTCCCACGTCGCCTTCAGGTTCGCGATCGCAGCGAGGACCTCCTGGTTCGCACCACCGGCGGCCATCTCCTTGGTCTGAGCCTTATCCTTGCTCCTGGCTCTTTCCGGGCCGGGCGGCGTCTTGGCGTATTCGTCGAGCGTGGGCTGTTTATTCTTCGCTCTCAGAAGCTTGCTCGACATATCTCCAGTCAGGAGCGTCCTCCTGGCCGCGCTCAGGTCCAAGGCTGGGAGGCACTATGCCCATACACCACAACTCAGTTTGAGAGTCCCAGCTCGCCCAACAATCTCAGGCACCGCTGTTGTCTGGCGCTCCCCCCAGATGGGCCGGGTCGCGCTGCCCCCTTCGTAACGCAGAGGGGGCGCACGTATGCCGTGGTCCCGGTCCACCGCTCCTTTGTCCCCTCGTCAAGCGGCGGCAGCCATTTTGTCGTCCGTCGAGGTCTCGCCACCAGCGCTTTACTCGGCTCCTAAGTACACGTACGCAATGCGAACCCGTGTAAAAATGTATCCTCGCGAGCAGCCGAACTTCATGTACGCAGTCATCACAATCTTCGCCAAATCGCAGCGGTCCTTGCGCGGTATCAGCCGGATAATGTACGGATCAGCGGGAGCCCCCATACAGGCACGTCCTTTCACATGGCTTCCAAGCAACGCGCCACATCACAAAACTTAATGCCAGACTGGATGGGTCATCTTTGAGGGGTAGAGGTCACCCTAATTGCAATAGGTGTATCCTGGTTTCAATGACATACCTAAATGTAACTAATGTCTGAAGGAAACTTCATGGAACAAAGTGTAAATGTACATGTTTTTCTTTGGCACATGAGTCACATTCTAGATTGGGCCTGTGGTGTGGTACCCTGGGAAAGTCGGATTAACTGTTGGTCTGAGATACTTCCCAGGTCCCTTTCCGATCATTCATGAGTGAGTATCGATATCTTGAAACCGCAGCACCGCCCCAGAACCTACATCTGCCGATTTAAACCAGATGCTCTCACTGACTTGGTATTTAGGATTTAAATTAGAGAAGAGATTATTGTTAGGCAGAATCCTGTGCAGTGTCCTTAGGGACCACTACACACAATTAAGACTACAAGTGGTAATACAAGTTCACCTTTGGTACACGCCTGTACTACTATGTTAAAGTGGTAGCAGTAGCGGAGCAGCCAGGCTTATCTCAAGAGTATATGAGCAGTCGCAGAGATTACACAAAGGGACCACAATTACTGTGACTCAAGCAAACATTGACTCAAGGTTTCAGGTAAAAAATAGAAGTACATTTATTTTTAAACCTTCTGTAAAACACAATACTTCTATAAATTCAAAACCACATGTAAAATACATTACAAACAACCAATTCTCTTGGCACAGAATAACTCAAGGTAAGTACCTTATGTTTAGGCGGGCCGGTGTTGTGAAACCAAAAGACGTTACCGGGAATACATATGTGATCACTTTTTGACAGCTCGGTCGTATTAAAGAAACGCGTATCCGCGGTAAGAAATGTTACCGGGGCAAAAACGCACTTAGCACCTGTGCTAATCAGAGAGAGTTGGGGGCAAAAATCATAGGCAATACTTTTGTCAAGACAGACAGAATCAGAGAACACTCGCTGACAGAAATACAAAAGTCAATAGGCCGGAGCCAGTGTCAAGTGGAACCGGGTTCCTGTTGTCGAGGATCACATAGTCAGACAGTTTAAGATTCAACGTTGCCAGGAATACTTGGCTATTGTCAACAGAGGAAGCAAAAGTTCTAAGAGGGAAGGAAGGGTTATAGGTCAAAGTATCGAATCAAAAGGATCGAATGACAAAAGGCTCGAGTCAAAAGGACCGAAAACAAAAGGTTTGAAAAAATAGTTGTTTTTCTTTTTACATTTTTTTTTGGGGGGGGTGTCCATCCCAACCCCTGTTTTTGTGGTAAAAAAACACTTTTTTTTACCTAAACGGAACCCCAAAAAAATAATTTTAAAAAAATTCGAACCTTTTGTTTTCGATCCTATTGACTCTCACCTTTTGCATTCAAACCTTTTGTATTCGATCCTTTGACTGGACACTGGAAGTAAGACAAGGGCAAGCCTTGGAGGAGGAAAAAAGGGATTCACCCTAGTTCCTCGAAGCAGAACATAGTACCTTATTCAAGGAAGAAGCTGGTGCCACGGCAGTTGTTCCTGGTAGTTTCCTACAGCCCCAGGGTTCCTGGTGCTTCGATCGTGGAGACGAGGAGGACGACGTCTGGAAGGGTCTGCACCATTCTGGGATGAAGCCAGCAGCAGCGACAGTGAATAAAAGGTGCGCTCCTTTAAAAACAGGAGAGGCTCTTTGGATGGCTATCCGGAACACTACAGCAGTGTGCAGCGATTTCGACCATGAAGAGGATCCTCTGGCTGTGGAAGATGAGCTGGTTGACCCCACCAGGCTCCAGGGAAGAAGACTCCGGAATGGATCTTCTCTGTTCGTCAAAGGGTAGATAGCTCAGGACTGCAGCAGGGCTTCACCGGGACG
Source organism: Ambystoma mexicanum (assembly GCF_040938575.1). Classification (NCBI taxonomy): domain Eukaryota; kingdom Metazoa; phylum Chordata; class Amphibia; order Caudata; family Ambystomatidae; genus Ambystoma; species Ambystoma mexicanum. Next base: position 906,890,635 of record NC_090922.1, read on the forward strand.
GAGTAGTTGCAGCAGCCGTCTTCTCCGCTTCTCTTCGGTTTCTTGTAGTTCCAGTGGCGACTCTGACTTCCAGCCCAAGAGTCCTGCCTTTTATGCCAAAATCCTCCATTGACACAGCCTGGCTGTCAGTCACGCAGGGGGGTTGTCCAGCCCGGACAACCACCTCAGCCAATCATGGCAAAGTGTGACTTGGGTTTCCTAGGATACCCTGTGCAGGGGGGACTACAGCCCTCCCTCACATTCAGCCCAGCTAGACACCCAGGCGCCCAGAGGAGGGTTTCTTGCCAGAAGCCCGCCAAAAGACGGTGAACAAAGAAGCGCAAAGTAAAACACAAGAAGGACTTTAACAAAAAGAAATGGTGAATAAACCCGACCGGAGCCAAAAGAAAGAGTATTTGGTCAAGCGGGTTTATGTTCGAGGCTAATATAATAGCCTAAAACAATACCACGTTTATATAGTATAATCGCGGAAGAAAAGGTAGGGTAGATATCACTGCCACCAGCAAAGTCTAAATGTTAAAAGAGAAAAACAATGCTCCAGGAGGGACAGATAAAAAGGGCTAAGGATTAACCCTTTCCAATACTCCATGTAAGATGGGGTGTACTGGATCTGTGGTTATTTGACTATGTAAAGTTAATGGCAACTTTACCCTTTTCTGGGGGACAAGAGTTGGCCCCAGAAATGGAGTCGGTGGGAAGTCTCAAAGACAACCCTGTGTCACTGCACTGAAGGTGCTGTGTAACACACAAAAGAGGGGGGCAACTGAAAAGGTGTGCTCCAGAGTCCACAATCACAAAAACAGAGGAGATAAACATGGCAAAACACAGGTAAGAGTGGGGAAAAAGCTCACACTCTTACCAAGTGGAAAAAAGTAACTCCAGAAATCCAGCAAAGCTGCTGAGGTACTCACTAGGTAAGGGAAATTAGCCATTGAATGAGAATTCTCCCCAACACTCGCCCCCCCACCAGACTAAGGGACAGGAGGATTTAATCCACTCCTGGATGGTTCTCATACCTCTAGTCGGTTATAAACATCCTAGAGAGACCATCAGCATTTTGGTGGTGACTTCCTGCTCTGTGCTCAATGGAAAAATCAAAGCCTTGTAGGCAGATTGACCACCTGAGTAGTTTGGGGTTTTCCCCCTTTCATTTGCATCAGCCATCTCAAGGGTTGGTGGTCAGTCTGAATGATGAAGGTAGATCCATACAAGTATGGTCTAAACCTCTTCAGTGACCACACAATATCAAATCAATCACGTTCTATTGTTGCCCACCTTGTCTCAGGATCCTTTAACTTCCTGCTGATGAAACCAATGGGGTGTTCCTTACCTTTCTCATCCAGTTGACTAAGGACTGCACCTATACCTACATTAGGAGCATCAGTTTGTACAATGAAGGGTTGGTGGTAGTCAGGAGCTCTGAGAACTGGAGCTTGACAAAGGGCTTTCTTCAGATCTTCAAAGGCTTGATTGCACTCTTCATTCCACTTGAACTTTTTAGGAAATTTGGGAGAGGAGATGACATTCAAGGGAGAAGCTATGGTCCCATAGTTCTCTATGAAGTTCCTGTAATACCCAGTGAGACCTAAGACGGCTCTCACTTGGGTTTGAGCTGTAGGGGTGGCCCAGTTTTGTACAGCTTGTACTTTGCTAGGCAATGGTCTTATTGCACCTCCTCCTACCTCATGTCTAAGGTAGACCACTGTACTCTGACCAATTTGACATTTGCTTGCCTTTATGGTCAGATGGGCCTGTTCCAGGGCCTGCAATACATATCCTAGGTGTTCAATATGTTCTTTCCATGTAGGGCTGAACACTGTAATGTCATCCAAGTATGCCATGCAGAAATCATCCATCCCATTCAGACCTTGATTGCCCAACATCTGAAATGTAGCAGGTGCATTCTTTAGTGCAAAAGGCATTACCTTGAATTGGTAGAGGCCGGCTGGGGTGGAGAATGCAGTTTTCTCCTTGGCATGCTCTGCCAGGGCTATTTGCCAATAGCCTGACGTTAGTTCAAATGTGCTGAGGTACTTGGCTGCACCAAGTTTGTCCACCAGCTCATTTGTTCTAGGCAAAGGATGGGCATCAATCTTTGTGACTGCATTTAGAGCTCTATAGTCCACGCAGAATCTCAACTCCTTGGATCCTGCCTTTGATACCAGCACAACTGGGCTAGACCATGGGCTTGTAGAGAGCTCTATAACATGGCTCTATAACCCCGAGATCAAGCATCTTGTTGACCTCATTCCTTATATGGGTTCTTACATTGTCTGACATTCTGTACCCCCTGCTTTTGACAGGCAAACAGTCACCAGTGAGTATATCATGCTGGCCCCAAGAAGTCAAGCCTGATGAAAGTGAGAACAGGGAGGCAGACTGATTTAACAGTAATTTGCACTCGTCCTGCTGGTCAGATGTGAGACTGGAAGAGAGATTAACTTCGCCCACTTGCTCATCTGAAGGTAAGCCTCTGAGGAGGCCAGGCAGAGGTTCACTCTCCTCCTCCTCCTGAGCTGAAGCTAGAAGTAAAGCTCCTATGTCGGGTCTAGAGACATAAGCCTTCAAATGGTTGGTGTGAAAGACTCTAGGAGCCTCCTTAGGATTGCCTAAATCCACCAGATAGTTCACCTCTCCAAGTTTACCCACAACTTTGAAGGGTCCTATCCATTTTCCTGCAAGGCACTCTGCCTTGTGGGGACCATAACAAGAACAAGCTGGTCTTGAGTAGCCTTCTGGTCATGCCAATGCTTCATCGGAGCCTGACCAGCCTTCAAGTTATCACTTGCCTCTGCCATCATGTGTGACATTCTCCTCCGGAGACCTATCACATAGTCAGTCACTCTGACTGGCTTGGGGGAAGGGGCACTCTCCAACCCCTCCTTAATCAGGGCCAATGGACCTCTGACTGGATTTTCATAGAGCAGTTCGAAGGGACTGTAACCTACTCCCTCCTGGGGGACTTCTCTATATGCAAAGAGAAGGCATGGCAGTAGAAGTTCCCACTTTCTTTTAAGGAGTTCTTCTTAAGCACCTATCATGCTCTTCATAGTCCTGTTAAACCTCCCCACCAACCCATTGGTTTGGGGATGGTAGGCAGTTGAGAACTTGTAGGGGACTCCACAGGTTTCCCACATGGCTTGCATGTAGTGGGACATAAAATTTTATCCCCTGTCAGATATTACCTCCTTAGGAAAACCTACTTGGGGGGGGGGGGAATACCAAGTAGGGCCTTAGCCACAGCCTGAGCCGTAACAGTCCTCATAGGTATTGCTTCAGGATACCTAGTGGCATGATCCACTACAACCAGGATTAACCTGTTTCCTGAAGATGTGGGAGGATCAAGGGGACCAACAATGTACACCCCTACCCACTCAAAAGGAACTCCCACCACTGGGAGAGGCACCAGCCACATTCTTGGCTCCACTCTTGCCAGAGGTTTGGCAGGTGTGGCAGCTCCTGCAGAATATTTCTACTTTTGAACCCATCTTAGGCCATTAGAAGTAAAGAGAGTGCCTTTCCTTGGTCTTCTTAAAACTTAAGTGACCAGCCAAAGGTATCTTGTGGGCTAACTGCAGGAACTGGAGTCTGTTCACTAGAGGTACTACAAGCCTTTTGCAGTCTCCAGGGGTTGACTCAGTCGGTTCACTGTAGAAGAGGACATCTTCCCAGTGAAACCTATATTAAGCTGCCTGTAGGCGAAGACCTTCAAGAGTAGGACACTCACTTTGTCCTCTGCTGAACTCTGCCCTGTTGGGTCCACCTTCTGCCAGTAAAGACTGCAGTTCAGGATGTTCAACAGGGTGAAGATCTCCAACCAGGGTAAGATCTTCTTCTCAACCTGATTCCTCAGTATCTGTTACGCTCACCTGGTATCCACGGGACGCCACGCAGCCAGTTGGTCGTTGGTGCCCTTCCCAATGATTCCCTGGTGTCGTCTCAGTGTCGATGGGATTCCGCCTGGAAATGAAGACTATATTAGGACTGGGCGTAAGCCTCGATGGAATAACGTGGTTCTTTTGTTTTCTGGCTACTTGGCTTCAGCAACCAGTCTATTGAAAGTCGCAATGTCTGTTAACAAGTCTTGGTTTCCCTGCCGGAGGGATAAAAGTTAGTTATCCACTGCTTGTTCCTGGGTATGGCGAGCAAAGAGTTTTTCCATTTCTCTCTGGTACTCCCCATAGTCCTGTAACAACGGATCATTATGGGTCACCAACAGCACCGACCAATCCGCTGCACTTCCACTCAAGTATGATAGGATGAAAGCTACCCGAGCTTGGACATTTGGAAATGCCCCAGGGCGACAAAGGAAGTGAAGGCGACACTGATTTATGAATGCTGCATACTTCCGTGGGCCGCCCGAAAACCTTTCTGGTGGTGCCAGGGGAACTGTTCCAGGCAGCGTGATCTGTACTGGTGTGGGGGTATAAGATGGTGAGATAGGATTTTGCATCGTTGGATTTCCTCCAGGCAGAGGAGTCTGCCCTGCCTGCGATTGCAAGAATTGTCTGCTGATTTCGTCTGTGCACTCCTTGGTCACTCTGGAGTGCATTAGTCTCTTGTCAGGCTAAATGAACCTCAGCACAAAGGTCCCCCAACAATTGGGCCAATTGGTCGATTTCTGATGTTTCCATGGCGCCCAAGTGGATTATTTATGTGAGGCTTTGCGTTCTGTTATAATAATAATAATAATAATAATTAGGCTTTTATATAGCGCTACAAACCCTCAGGTATCCGAGCGCTGCTTATTATTACCCACGGTGTGTGGTGCTCATTTATCGACCTCGGAAGGATGAAAGGCTGAGTTTGGCCCCGCCGGGATTCGAACCTGCGTTAACAGGCTCTGCACGGGTGTCAAAGCAAGCGCTCTACTCGCTGTGCCACTTGACCGGATTGTTATGCTCACCTGGTATCCACCGGGACGCCAGCCAGCCAGTTGGTCGTTGGTGCCCTTCCCAATGATTCCCTTGTGTGGTCTCGGGGTCGATGGGATTCCGCCTGGAAATGAAGACTATATTAGGACTGGGCGACCAAGGTACGTTTTCCCCCACCTCCCTTGTGTTTCCAGCCCCTTCAGGTTCTCTTCTCACCTGGTTGTCAGAATCGATGGGCTCTCCGTCCTGCTCTCTGGGCAGGGGCGCATTGTCTTTTGTGGGCGCGGGCGGTCCAGTTTCTTCACTGACCGCTGCCCTTGTAGTGTCTTTCAGGTAGGTCTTATTGCGATTGATGGTGTCGTAATTCTTGCATGCCTTTTCTCTGTTCTAAATGTCTCTTTTTTTATCTGCCTAGGAGCGCGGAGTGTCCGCTTGGAGGACTGGATATGCTGGTTCTCACCGGGAGATGATGGCGCTGTATAGCGCTATGATGCGGTAAGGAGGCGCTTTGCGTAGCGCAGCGATCTCTTGTCCTCACTGACCCGTGCTTTTCTCTTTTCGTAGGTCTCCGTGAGTTCCCAGCACAGATGGAGTTCCGGAGCTATGCCGGCCGAAAAGCAAACAACCAGGTAAGTCTTTAAGCGCTTTGTGGTTGTAATGTCTCCACTACCTCCTTTAATGATGTCTTTCTCCTTTTCTCAGGTCCTTTGATACGGGCGGTGAACTCCACCAACAGAGCTGCCCAGGAGCTGCGAGCAGTCAAGGATGATAAATGCAGGTACAATTCTGCTGCTAATGATGTTCTTGGTTTTTCTGCAGGTCCGGAATTCACCAGGCTCGTGAGAAAGCTGGACACGGTGAGCGTCACGTTGCTAGAAGCAAAGTAACGCAAAGCATGTTGTTTTGTTCGGGTGTGGTTTCCTCATGCAGATGTCTTTCCTTACTGATGAGCCTGGCGCCAAAGGCACCAGGACTGGCCCCAAGAGGGCCTGAGAAGTGGATGCCAGGCCTTATTAGTGATCCGAGCTCTGATTCCACCTGGCCAATGGGCTTGCCAGTGGGGATCCGGGCTGAGGGTCGTGACAGTATCTAGTTCAACCATACAATGTTGAACCTCACACTCAGCCTCAGCTGGTGGAGGAGTCACAGATGTGACTTTGGACATTCTTGGGTTTGTCCTTCTGGGCACAGGAGTGCTTGCTGGTTTCTTGCTGGTAGACTTAGGTTTCCCCTTTGTCTTGTCTTGTCCTGCAATAGCAGTAAGTAAGTCCTGTGGACTTGGGGTGATAGTTTCCTCTATCATGTCCCCAGGAGAGCCTCTCAAGCTTCTCTCCCTATCAGACCTTGTGAGCTCCTGCTTCCTTTTGCTGGGAGGCCTGGGGGTTTTAGACACAACTCCAAGAGTTTTAAAGTCATTACCCAGCAGGACCCTCCCAGGTATGTTATTTTGCACACTTGCAGGTATTCTGACAGTCATGTCATTACACCGGATGAGAGCTGGTAACTGGGGAACCATTTGTTCACGGCCTCCAGCTAACTTGGTTAGGTGTTTGGGTGCCTTAGCAACATCCTCCACCTTGAAAAAAAATTCATCAACCACAGTTCTGCTGGCTCCCGTGTCTCTGATGGCAGGGGTTTCCTAACCATTCACAAGAACACTATCTTTGTTATACTCTTTAGTATTATCTGGGATTGAGTTATAGAAATCTAAGTTCTGTTTTTCCCAAAGACCCAAGGACACTAAAGAAACACTAGCTGAGACTCTCATGGGCTCATCAGCTAGTAACTGAAAGTTCCCACTGGCTATAGGTACTTCATCCACCTGGGAGAAGGCCAAGGAGACAGTGTGGAGCCCTGAAGGTTTACCCTTACATCTGGGATCCCATTTCACATGGTCAGTTGACCCACAAGCAAAGCATTTTCCAAATGCTTTCTGGAATGGGGGTTTGTTCTGCCTTCCATCTGGTTTGGGTCCAGATGGTACACTAGCCTGATTCGGTTTCCCTGTTGGCTTACCCTGGTTATGTTTGTGGCCCTCTTTTGGATTGGAATTATTGGAGTTCTCTTTGTTGTCATTCTTTGACTGCTTTCGCTCTTCCTTTTTCGGAGTTGCCCCAGAAACCATGTGAGTAGTCCTGTTGGCAACCCACAAGTCAGCAGCCTTAGCTAAATTCTTAGGATCTATCTCCTTTGAATCAGCCAAGTGCTGTCTAAGCTCAGGAGAGCAGACATCAAAAATAGACTCCAACATTACAAGATTCCTCAAACCTTCATAAGTGTTCACTTTGTAACCCTTAACCCAACCATCTAAGTGTTTTAAACATTCACACACCCAGGTATCCCAAGGGGTACCATCATGCTTTTTGAGGGTTCTAAACCTCTTAAAATACTGGGAAGGGGTCTTCCCAAATGTAGCTATTAATGCTAGCTTCACACACTCATAATCCTGTTTATCCTCCTCCCCCAACTCCATTACAGCATCACTTGCATCTGGGGGAAGCCTAGAGAAAAGCCAAGGAATCAGCTGATTCCCTGATATACCTTGAATCCCATGATTGTACTCAAACATTGCTAACCAATCCAAAACATCAAGTTTAGTCTCATACATACCAATCATTTCCTTTGGCATACAGGGTCGCTTAGGGCTGGAAGACCTAGAAGACTCTGGGAGAGAAGCATTTTCTAAAGACAATTTCTTCATTTCTAGTTCATGGTTCAGCTCCATTTCTCTGAGCCTTAACTCTTGATGCTTCATGGCAGTTTCTGCATCAGTACGTTTCACTTCCAATTCAAGTCTCATTTTCTCAAGTGCAATAAACTCAGGAGTAAGTGTAGGACCTGTGGGGGTCCCTGTGGACAGAGGTTGTGCTTTCTGAGCAGGTAAGGGAGTTGTAGGCTTTCCTAACAAGGACTCTTCTACTGCTTCTAACTCAACACTCTCAGAAACATCAGCATCCACATTTGCTGGTGGAGTAGGCCCTTCTGACCCACTCTCCAGAATTTGTTTTCCCATTAACTTTGCAACCAGTTCAGATTTTATTCCTTTACCAGAGAGATTCTTTTCTCTACACATGGTTCTCAGAACCTCAGCAGTATAGTTTAAGAGACCCTCTTCACTGTAGTTTTCCATATTTGACATGATTTCTTTAGTTAAAAGACTTAGTGGTGTTTAGCCTTGTGGTTAGTTGAACCCAAGCAACAGCAGCCCTCTAAGTGTAATCACTCTACTTCCAAATCCTTACCGCTGTACACCAGTATTAGGCAGAATCCTGTGCAGTGCCCTTAGGGACCACTACCCACAATTAAGACTACAAGTGGTAATACAAGTTCACCTTTGATACAAGCCTGTACTACTATGTTAAAGTGGTAGCAGTAGCGGAGCAGCCAGGCTTATCTCAAGAGTATATGAGCAGTCGCAGAGATTACACAAAGGGACCACAATTACTGTGACTCAAGCAAAAACTGACTCAAGGTTTCAGGTAAAATATATAAGTACATTTATTTTTAAAGCATCTGTAAAACAAAACACTTCTATAAATTCAAAACCACACGTAAAATACACTACAAACAACCAATTCTCTTGGCACAGAATAACTCAAGGTAAGTACCTTATGTTTAGGCGGGCCGGTGTTGTGAAACAAAAGACGTTACCGGGAATACATATGCAATCACTTTTTGACAGCTCGGTCGTATTAAAGAAACGCGTATCCGCGGTAAGAAATGTTACCGGGGCAAAAACACACTTACCACCTGGGCTAACCAGAGAGAGTTTGGGGCAAAAATCATAGGCAACACCTTTGTCAAGGCAGACAGAATCAGAGAACACTCTCTGACAGAAATACAAATGTCAATAAGTTCCTTTTGTCGAGGATCACACAGTCAGACAGTTCAAGATTCAACGTTGCCAGGAGTACTTGGCTATTGTCAACAGAAGAAGCAAAAGTTAGAAGAGGGAAGGAAGACAAGGGCAAGCCTTGGAGGAGGAAAAAAGGGATTCACCCTAGTTCCTCGATGCAGAACATAGTACCTTATTCAAGGAAGAAGCTGGTGCCACGGCAGTTGTTCCTGGTAGTTTCCTACAGCCCCACGGTTCCTGCGCTTCGGTCGTGGAGACGAGAAGGAGGACGTCTGGAGGGGTCTGCACCACTCGGGGATGAAGCCAGCAGCAGCAACGGTGAATAAAAGGTGCGCTCCTTTAAAACAGGAGAGGCTTTTCGGATGGCTATCCGGACCACTACAGCAGTGTGCAGCGATTTCGACCATGAAGAGGATCCTCTGGCTGTGGAAGATGTGCTTGTTGACCCCACCAGGCTCAAGGGAAGAAGACTCGGTAATGGATCTTCTCTGGCCGTCGAAGGGTAGATAGCTCAGGACTGCAGCAGGGCTTCACCGGGATGGGGTAGTTGCAGCAGCCATCTTCCCCGCTTCTCTTCGGTTCCTTGTAGTTCCAGTGGCGACTCTGACTTCCAGCCTTTTATGCGAAAATCCCCCATTCACACAGCCTGGCTGTCAATCACGCAGCAGGGGGGTTGTCCAGCCCGGACACCCATCTCAGCCAATCATGGCAAAGTGCAACTTGGGTTTCCTAGGATACCCTGTGCAGGGGGTGACTGACCCCTCCCTCACATTCAGCCCACCTAGACACCCAGGCGCCCAGAGGAGGGCTTCTTGGCAGAATCCCGCCAAAAGATGGTGAACAAAGAAGGCAAACCTGGTTTGCCACGCAAAGTAAAACACAAGAAGGACTTTAACAAAAAGAAATGGTGAATAAATCTGACCGGAGCCAAAAGAAAGAGTATTTGGTCAAGCGGGTTTATGTTCGAGGCTAATATAATAGCCTAAAACAATACCACATTTATATGGTATAATAGCGGTAGAAAAGTTAGGGTAGATACCACTGCCACCAGCCAAGTGTAAATATTAAAAGAGCAAAACAATGCTCCAGGAGGGACAGATAAAAAAGGGCTAAGGATTAACCCTTTCCAATACTCCATGTAAGATGGGGTGTACTGGATCTGTGGTTATTTGACTATGTAAAGTTAATGGCAACTTTACCCTTTTCTGGGGGACAGGAGTCAGCCCCAGAAATGGAGTCGACAACCCTGTGTCACTGCACTGAAGGTGCTGTGTAACACACAAAAGAGGGGGGCTATTGAAGTTGTGTTCTCCAGAGTCCACAATCACAAAAACAGAGGAGATGCACATCGCAAAACACAGGTAAGAGTGGGGGGAAAAGCTCACACTCTTACCAAGTGGAAAAAATTAACTCCAGAAATCCAGCAAAGCTGCTGAGGGACTCACTTGGTAAGGGAAATTAGCCATTGAATGAGAATTCTCCCTAACAATTATCAATTTCTTTCAAAATTAAAACTGGTTCTGTAACTATTGCAATTTCTGTATGGTATGCTTTTGAGCTTTACCTTTTGGGTGTTTGCATCTCCAATTTATGGTATGATAATTTATTTATATAGTGCCTATACACAATAGAGGTCATTACGAGTGCGGCGGTAAGGGGTTAACGGCACCGGTCAGGATGCTGGTGCCGTTAACCCCTTACCGCCGCATTACGAGGTTCCCCTGCGGGTCTGGTCAGACCAGACGTCCTTTGTGGGTCCCACAAGGGGACTAGGGAGCTAATAACAGGCCCGTTATTAACGGGCCCGTTATTAGCTCCCTCCCTATTCCCATTGAGCCCTACCCCATCCCATTTGGGGACTTACCGGGTCCTCCAAAGTTGGAATGGCCGGGTAAGTCCCCATTCAAGGATGCCAGACCCGGACTCAACTTTGGAGGCAGTCATGGCGCTAATAGCATCATGGCTACCTCCAAACTCGTAATGACCCCCAATGTGTTTCAAAGCGCTTCATATATGGGGTGCTCAAAACCATAAGGGGTGGATTAGGTAAGTGTGAACTGCAGTTAAAACTCCTCGAACTTGAACTATCCTTCAATGGCTCTTCTGACATACTAAAGGAATTGCATTCACGGTTGACTAAATTTCGCCTGTAGGCACATAGAGCGGTTAAATTGTGTGCTTACTAAACAACGGCCATTAGATATGCAGAATTAGATCACTTGGGAGAGTTTCTGGCTTGGACAGTGAGGCAGGAGAGGATCCTTGGAAATTGATATCATATTGGCGTCTGACATTGTGCCTCTCACTGATCCCATAGCGATTAACTCGACATTCCTTCAATAGTACTCCTCACTTCGTTTATCCAAACCAGTGTACTATGTCTGACTCTCATTGCCACTGTTATTTAAAGATCAATTGATTTGGTTGAACGACAAGTAGCAGTTATCACTAACAATGTCCTCATTATAGTGGAAATAGTAGAGGCAATTGAGGACCTACAATCGAGCAAAGCTTTGGGCCCAGAAGGCCGTGTTATTGAATTTTAAAAAGAATTTGGAGGTGTTTGAACACGGCATGCTGCCAACCTCTACTGATGAGGCCTGCATACTAGCTCTTCCTAAGTATAATAAAGATCCTAGGGACTGTCGATCTTATGGGCCGCTATCAATGTTGAATATTGACCACAAAATCCTTGCGAGGGTGTTGGCCCATAGGATTCCTTCCTTCCTCGCAAACACGATTCGAGGCGCCAATCTGGCTTTGTTCTGGGCAGTTCCACGTCTCATAAATTCTGGAAGCTTTTTAGTGTAGGACCATTGGTTGACCCCAATCTTACAGTTCTTAATGCTTTTTTGGGATGACGAGAAGGAATTGATTCTCTTGAGTGGAATTATATGTTGGCTGTCTTAAGTCGTAAGGGTGTTGAATCTTACTTTGTATCACCTTTTTATATTCTGCACCCATGGCACACGTTTATACTAATAGAAACGCCTCTGAAATAATCTTTTTTGAGGCAGGCGACAAAGCTTGACCTCTCTCTCCCTTTCTTTATGTATTATCCATTTTGCGTCTGGAATCAGAGTTTCTGTGAGTATCCTGATGAGAGGGGTCCTCTGATTTTTCTATGAATCTATTCTACTATTTCATGCCAATGACCTCCTTTTGTTTATTATAAATCCTTAGAGTAATTTACAGTCAATAGTACCTCAAATCTCTGCATTTGCTCCACATTAATAGATTATTCATAGTGGAATCAATCCAAGTTGTTTCCCCTGAAAGCCGCTGTGTCCCCCTTCCAGTAATCAAATTATTTTAAATGGTCCCAAAAATCAGGTTAAATATATGTACATACACATTTCTAGATCTGTTAGCTCTCTATACCTACTTAATTATGCACTTATTTTGGTTGAATGTCAAGCTAAAGTTGCACTTATCAAAATGGTACCATTGCCAAGTGCCTTTTATTTATTCATGAATTACCCTCTCCAATTAAAAGCTTGTTCTTTACCCCTTTAAAATCCTTATTAATTTCTCTAGTTTGGGATGGGAAATGCACCTGGGTTTGGTGGGAAATTCTGACTTTACCATGCCATACCATGTGGGTGGACTTATTGCCCCAGATTTAAAAATGTACCTAATGCTATCTATTGGTAAATGCCACCTCCCACTTTCCAATTAAACAATAGTAAACAAAAATGCCTTGGCCCTAATCTCTTACATCAGTGCCACTGTCGACATTACCTCACCCGTGGGAGGTGATTGATACTTCAAACTGCTCGGTGGGCTTGTCGTGGATTACATTTTAAGTATTCACAGCCTACTCATCATATCTTGTCTGTTTTCCTATATAAAATTGAGGGTTTGCAGTTCACTACATGTGAAGTCATACTATGCGAATTAAGAAAGATGGGAATTGTTAAATTGGAAGATGTATTTGAAAGCAGAGACTTCATCACGTTGACTAGATTTTGTGAATGGATCTTCTCTTTATTTTCGAACACATTTCTGTATCTTCACATTAAGGGCGAGGTAGCTACTAAGTACCAGCTACTATTCTTCAACATATCTTGAGGGCGAGTAATGTTTCAAGGGCTACCTCTTCTTTGTACAAAATAGCGAGGACTTTGACTAACTTTCGGACGGGTGCATCTAAAAGTAGGGGAATTTGCCTTGGGTATCACTACTGAGGACTAACAGTGGATTAAAATCTATTTGCAAACAAAGAGAATATCGTTGAACTACAAACATAGAGCCCTCTGTTTCAAGCTCCTCCACCAGGTTTATTGCACTCCATTGAAAGTGTGTACATTTGACTCATCTGTATCAAGTGCGTGTCTCAAACGAAAAAAAGAAGATGCTAATTTCGTACGCTTGGCCTGGTTGTGCCATCATGTATCTGTTTTCTGGTCCTAAGTTACTAACATCACACAGGTACCCTTACAAGATAACCCATTCTTCTGTCTTCTAGGCCTTCCACCATCACCGGCTGGTAAAACGATTAGCAGATTAATTACTCAGATATTACTGCTGGCTTGTAAACATGTTGTACTCCAGTGGTTGAATACACTGCCCTGTATGCAGGTAAAATAGATAAATGAGTTTACAGTTAGTAAGACACCTACCGTGAACTGGTACATTCCTCCTCTCATCCCTAGAACACGTGGCCATGTCTAAAACAACATTTAAGAGATACTTTCCAGGAATTATGCATATAATATAGTATTTGGTTTATTTATTCTTTTCTCTGCAAATTGGATGCTGCATCTAACATTTGTAATAATCCTTGCACCCAATTTCACATGTTAATGGATGTTTATTGTGCTCACGAAGGATCTGTTCATTGATTTACTGTATTATTGTTTAAATGAGTAAAGAGATTTCATAATATAGATCTCTTGCAGTGAAAAGTGATCATCAGTGGCCACACCAGGAGTTCAGGGTGGCCCCCACACTGTACATCACTCTGCCATCACTATGAGATTTGCCTTTGCACAGAAGTAGCTGGTGGCCCACAGGATTTGCAAGGGTCACTAGAAGCTGCAAAAATGCAGATCAGTGAAATTGATGAGCAGAAGCATATGTAGTAGAATGACGAGGTGGAATGTGTCTGTTGGTTGATCTCCTGGCACATGCACCTTATATGGCTTAACCTCATGTTCATCTGATCAGTTATATTGCAAATTCAGAGCACTATCAAAGTTCCAGACGTTGTTGTATTGCACAAGAATATTTGTTTGAAGCATCTAGGTAGATCCCTCCCTTGTGGGTTTGCAAATCTTCAGTGACTGACATAGCCGTTTAAAAATGGCAATAAACCTCTATTGGGCAGAAGCAAATATTATTTGACTTTACAAGATTGACAAAACTAACCAATTTTTACGAAACTGTACATACAGACGCGTGGGAACAAACATTCATTGATGCTTTTATGAATTACGGAGAGGAGGGATTTCATAACTTAGTTGATTGAGGTAGGTGCTGTTAAATGCTTTTTCACATGAGGCAATTTTAGCGCTGTGGCTTATACTTATGACCCATGCCCAGTAGACTGGGCATGGGCCAGTGGCCTGAAGGTGGCAAATTATTCTATGAAGGCTTGATGATGGTGGTACAATTGAACAGATTTCTCATCACGGCGCTGATGCATTAACTGATTTGCTTAGGACAAGTTCAGGCATATGTTTCCATTTATCTGGCACTGGTATGGCTTAGTGCACTGTAGCATACGAAGTAAGTTACAAAACCACAAACACATAAATCCCCCTGTTCTTTTCATGCCGTGGTGTGCTCACACTATTTTAAATAATATTAGGTTTCTGTCCCACGGGAGCTTTGAGTGGCAAATATGTCTGATATTGATTGGGTCCGAGGCATCACTGAGGAGTGAGGGTCATGTTTCTGTACACCTATTCATACAGACAGCTTTGTTATTCCGAAAGGTTACAAAACGCCATTAAAACATATATTATACATACACAGCAACATGTTCCATTTCTTAAGGGAGATGGTAAAATGGGGGTTCCCTGGGGCCTTGCTCAATATTTTGATAGCCCTTCATTCTAATACCAGAATGAGGGTCCGATTAGATCAGCAGAACAACTATACCAACTGGATTACTGCTGATAGAGGCCTGAACCAAGGTTGTGTACGGGGCCCTTTTTGTTTAGTATGTACATTTTGCACCTCAAATCTGTCTTTTCAAATGAGTGAACCTGCCCAAACTGGGCTTGTTTGCCTTGCACTATTTGCTTTTCGCTGATGATCTTACTTTTATTTGATTTCACACATACGATTGCAACGTGCATTGTCTGTGGTTAACGACTATTGTAATAATTTGGACCTGACTCTTGTAGAGAAATAGAAAATTCTAGTGATGTACCCAAAAAAATGTGGTACAGCCCAGTTAACGAGTAGGGGCTTTTAGCAGTTCTTATCAGGTTGTAAACTAGAAAAGGTAGGTACATTCAAAAACCTCAGGGTGTCTTTAACTTCTACAGGTCTTAACTCAGTCGCTTGCCTCTTCAATCTTATCTGCTACCACTCATTTGTGCCAACTGGATGTAAGATCTGGTACATTTTCCTTATCACCGGCTATATTATATTATCAGCAGAAAGTTGTACCGAAGGTTATTTATGGTGCTGAAACATTTCCAGATAAAGGGGACTGGGCCAAGGTTGAAGCTAGAATTTGGAGAATACTCTTGTCTCTACCTCAAAGAGTTCCGTTGCTCGCTATTCGCCATGTGTTTGGTCTTATTTCCTTTAACTCACGTATTGTGTGGAGTCGCTTTCGGCTGTACTGTGGTTTTTTGGTTCCCCCTGATGGCTCATTATTTACATTTTTAGAAGATGACATGAACTCGTACTCCTGTCCAATTTTAGTTAAATGGGGTGAGGAGTGCATGAGTCTATCAAGTGAAATTGGATCATCTAAAGAAGAATTATTTAGTTATCCCCTTTGTGTTAAGAAAAAGTTGTGTCTTCATGACTGGGTTACCAATCAAGATTAGCTTACTGCTTATAAACTAAATACTTTTACTTATGATGTAACATCTTTTAATGTATTACAATCTTTTTTACTTAAGCACCCTTCTAAAAAATTTCAGAATATTACTGTGAGATTAAAATTTTACTTGTTTCGCACACAGGATATTATCGGTGCCGGATTAAAAATTCAGAAACATGAAAGGCTATGCTGTCTTTGCAACAATTTATTTAAGGTCGAAACTTTAGAACACCTATTTCTTAGGTGTAAAAATATGGTATATTTGTGTAATCAAATGTTTAATAAGTTTGGACCATATGAGGATGCTACTTTTCAATTTATTTTTTGGCAACATCTGTTATGTGACCCTAACACTGTACTTTGTATTGCTGCTATGAGATTTGTAAGTCTTCGATTTGTAGATGAAGAGTGTCTGTTACGTTAATTAGGATGTGTTTTTCTTTCCCAGTCATTTTAGCTGATTTTAAAGCTGATTTTAACTTATAAATTATCTAAGGTGTTTTTTGTGCGTTTGTGTGAAAAGCTTTTGTAAAGCTAAATCATACAATAAATCAATAGAAAAAAAGGGGATGGTAGTTTGGTCTTAATTTTATTTTCTTTGCATTCTGGGACTTACAGTGCTGGATTGATATTGGCAAAATCCAGTACTACATGTCCCTGAATGCAAATACAAAATAAAGTAGGGTTATTATCTCCAACTGGAATGGGATTTGTTGGCATGCAACGATTAGAGGTTGGGGGCCAAATAATTCATTGCTAGGGGCCAGCAAGAGCCAATCTATGGGGTATGGATTGGCTCTTGGAGTTAAATACGATTGTCAATGCAGATTGTGATGCCTCAGACATTTATCCAGTCAGAAATGGATGTCACTGAGTCCACATAGGTTAAAACAGTCAAAATGAGTGTTTCTCACACAAAGCACACAAAAAGCAATCACAAAACAAAATGGCTAGGTAAAAGCAGTGCTCCAGATAGGATTTTGTATTGGGAGTATGTTACACCCAATATTTTATAGTTGACAGTAAAATTATTTTTTACGGAGTAAAAAAGTTATTGTCATTCCCAATGGTAGTATTTAATAAGTGAGTACAAATATGTTTAAACTGTAACCCCATAATGTTTTTGTAAAAAACACTTATTTGCACCTAGTTATTTATGCACTTCAAAAGATACATTTTTACCAGTTTGAATCAGTAATAATATTAATTTCCTCTCCTCGCACTGTGTGTAGTACTACTAGTACATGTGCAGGAGCTGCTATTTGTCCATTTCCTATTTTTGTTGGGGGTATTTTTACTTAATATTTTTATTTTTGGGGAGTATTTGACAATTTTATGGAGTAAAAGTAGCCGATACACCCCTTATCTGTTGAGGAACAGGCAGCCACCATCATGGTTAAAAGACTACAACACTGTGCAGCCAAATAAAGGTATATTTACATACCTGCCACCAGTCTGTGACACTAAATGGCTTTACATGGTGAGGAAACTCCCCCCGACACAAAATAGTGCCCTGGTAGCCGTATAGAATACTTGGGGCAGCACAGAAAAGTAGCTCTGCAGCCTTGAGGTGGACCTCAGCAGAGGGCTCTTAATCAGCAAAATAAGATGATTCCAAAGACTAACATAAAGTCAAGGGGCCTAACAGTCATCAAAAGGGAGTCAAAAAATGACTTTCTGACATAGAAAGCACTTCCCCCACAAATCTAGGCCTTTGTCCGAGTAGCATTACGACCCTTCTCATTTCTCTTCTCAGGCTCTAATTCTGTATTTTCCACCTTGTATGGATTTCTCTCCTCCTTGGCTCATGTCTACTTTGTTTCATTCAAACCGGCTGTGCTCTTCACCATCCAGTCCTACTGCTCCCACTACTAACCTCTTTCACCAAACTAGTATAGGTCTTCTTAAATCATGTACAGTCTATGCTGTTTCTCTTTGGCCTGCTGTGATTCTATGGAGTTTTCACATTGGCCAGACCTGCTGCTTGCCTCTTTTGCCCCTCCCTCTGTGAGTCAGTGGCTATCTACGATGATTAAGGCAGGTGACCCACCCACTCAGAGGTCCTGCTACGGGCTCTGGACTTAGTTCGTTTTGTGTCTTATCCTCTTTCATGCGGGACTCTCCTTGCTCACCACAGCTCTTCCTAGATATTGGATGTCAGATACAGCCATGGTATGTGTGAGTTGGGACCTCTTTTTGCAAGCCTGGCACAGGTTTTTTCTTTTCACTGGTGCTCTCCTACACAGGGGGCTTTTTTCTCTCATTCCATGTGGTCTTGCTCTGGCATACAAAGCCACACATACTGTTTTTTACAATCATAGGGTTCTTGAAATTCACAGGCATTAGCACCAGATAATCCCCAGTTTCTCGCATGCCATTACCTTAGCCCATAACTTTGTGATGGTGATAATTACTTTTTTAAAACTCCATGTGCGATCTGAGGATGAGGTATTGGTCATATATCACAGATAAAACTCTCTTCAAAGTTTTAGGCCAGATCACTTTAATCAGGACACTGCCTTGAGTGTGAGGGGCTCTCTGCAACTACTACCATGTAGTACCTTCAGGTAGCTCACGACTCTGACGAGATTGTACCGGTCTACAGAGACTCCTCCAGGCCTTGGGAGGGACTGCCTTTGTCACAAAATGTGAAATTCCAGATCACAAATTATGTTGTTGTTCAGTTTAATTGCACAAAACACATTTTAAAAAAAAAAAGTTATCCTTTGTTTTTTTTAAACGGTGTTCAATATTTTCAATATTTTGTTTTCTTAAGGTTTTGAACTTCAATTTCGCCTTGGTCCAACTTTACAAGGGAGGGAAATTACTGTTTTTACAAACTACCCTGCTCACGGAGAACCGTTTATTCGTCAGAAATTCCGTGCACTACAGTGGCGCAACCCAACAGAAAGAGAAGATGACTCTGACAAGTTCTGTAAACTTGATCTTCAGATTGCCGGATCATTCCAGTACTATTTTGACCAGGAGTAAGTTTATTTTTCAACTTTTGGTACTAATATAACAATTAGTTATTATACAAATGTTAATAGTTCTGGTACTGTTTTCAGGTTACTCCAAGTCTACAAATTATCAACTGACTACTGCTACTCTCTTAGCTAGCAACAAACGATTAAAACCAAGTTGCACGGTTCAAGGACGTTTAATAAACAGAAATCTAAGCATTTAGGGTTACCAGAGTTTACTGTACAAACGTTCCACATTATGTTAATTTGATTTATAGCGCACACCGCTACCACCAAAGGGCAGTCTCCAGGCGCTCACGTGGCTCTGCAAGAGAAGACAGCTGGGCGTGTTCTGTTTAGTTTTTATTTATTTTTACATTTATAGCAGCACACAAAACCTTGAGGCATCTCAGCGCTAGTGACAGTATATGTGTGGTACACAGACCTCAGTGTGATGACATAGCAAGAGAAGTCGCAACAAGGGTAAAGATCAAGTGTACATTCCGGTAGAGCTACGCCTCATGGCGTGGGGGGCTACATTCGGTGTACAATTGGCAGAATAAGTAACATTCAAGTAAAAGCACATTCCAACAAAGCCACGCCTCATGGTACGGAGGGGCTACATTGGGTGCGTTGGGAAGGATGGGTAGAGGTTTCAGGCCCCTCAGAGATTTTAGACAAGGTAATTGAAGGGGGGGGTCACCCATAAAATTTGATTGTAGTAGAAATCTAGCTGATTTCAGGGGTAGCATTACGTGTATAATGAAACTTCATTTTAGAAGGTAGACGCCATTTTGGAAATGACGCCTAGTGCCATGGCTATGCTTGTATGCTCACAGTTAGTCCAGAGGGTTAGAAGGGGGTGGGTGCGCATTCTTGGTTACTGTCTTGAAAACACACACACAGCCTGTTATTTAGCGGAGTGCAAGCAGAGTGAAAGCAGTTGGCTGGTGGCTGGAGACTTTCTGCTAGAATCGAAGTCTGCTCTCTTGTTTTACTGTTTGGCAGAGCATACAAAAACTGTGTACCAGCAGAGAGCAAGCAGAGTGAAAGCAGTTGGCTGTGGTTACTGTAGCTACTATACTCCTTTTGCTTTTCACCTTGACGGATATCCAGAACTCACTGATGGAGTTGGAGATGGAGTCAGAGACCGTCACCTCACGCCAGCTGCCAGCGGACGAAATGAGGACCGCGCTGAGTGAAGACCCTGAGGTTAGTTTTCAGAATGCAGCAGCGAATCACATGACATCTGATAAGTGTGAATGATGGCTCTTTTGAAGGGGTGGATCTGCCAAATTTAAATATCTCCGCCAATGTGTGCAAATATATGCTGTCACGGCAGGTGGACGTTTTGGTGACTGCATCTACTGCATCATATATTGAAAAATACGGCTTGTTGAAACCACCGTCCCCATTAACATTTCTGCTAACATCCTCTGCTGTTTGTTCCTCCATTGCTTGATCGGGGTCTTTAAGAGACTCAGAGTCCCAGGATGCATCTGCGGCTCCACTGAAAAAAGGAAGGAGCATCATGATGGTGCCAACAGGCGGAGCAGTGCAGGGACCAAAGCTCAGAGCTGTTTCTAATTGGTGCGAGGTAGCACCGGTTGCGAAAACTGGTTCTCGTTCGCTCTCTTTTGGGGAAATGTCGGACAGACCGCTTATAGACCAACGATTTGGCTCATTGGAATTATGTTGGGCAGCGAATGGCACAAGTGCAGAGTCATCTATTTACCCGTCTCCAGTGTGTGTTCTTGGGGACACTTCTTGGAATCCCATGTACAACACAGACGAAGCAAACATCAAACACCTGGGGAGAGGCCTTGGGAATCACAAAAGGTGATCTCTGGAAATGACCTACAACTCATTGGAAACCACCGGGCCTGGTAATTGAAAGTAAGAACGGAAACCAAAGATTCCATTAGAGAAACCCTGCGTCAACTGTGGTGAGTGTTAGCCCTTTAACAGACTCTGTGAAGGGGGAGGAAGGAGGTGAGTTAGAGGACGCTGTTCTCCTGGAAACTTGGAATTTGTTGAAACACAGTGGTGCGGGGGGGAATACCCAATCAAGAACGTATTTCCCTCTAAGAACCCTCAATCTGAAAGGCTTACACAGCAATGCACCTCTGAAAGAAACAGCACTACCCAACAAGAAGGGACCCAGAGTAAACGACCGAGAAACGCTAACAAATGCTCATTCCCAGTGTTGGCAATAGATCACGTGGTGCAGCCGCAATTAACGAGGACCACACCTTCAGAAACTGTTGAGAGTTTGGCTACACTAAACGCACCAAAAGAAACTACAAGTGGCGCCCCAGTGGTTAATGATAATAATCCAATTGAGCGGATACAGCTTAACTCAAAGGGGAGAAAGAGGAGAAGAACTGAGCAAGTTAGGGATGAGGACTACTCCACCAATGTGTATTTACCAGCAGTGCTCCAGATACGATTTTGAGGTGGGACTATTTTTAAACTTTCAGAGTAAATGTGATTTTAAGAGAGTAAAAATGAGTTTTCTCCTTTGCAAGAGAGTAAAATGTCTGTGACATCCAGCCGACGTGTGCAAAAACTGTATGGAAATCATTACTATGCGACAGCTTTCTGCATTGTGACAGAATACACCTTTCATTATTTCTCTAAGGTCTGGCCATTTGATCTCTCGTGTATATATTTAAATGTTGAAAACACAAAAACGTAGCAAGCATACATTGTATTGTGTGTTTTGAGGTTCGATAGCAGAATTGTCTTTTGATGTTTAATGAAAGTCCTCCTTTCCTGGAGCTATTACTACCTAATGGTATTCCAATATTATGATACAACAGTGCAGAGAGGCAAGGACTCCATGCTAAATTCTATATCTAAACTGATGGCCAAATGGTTATTTATCTAGTGCTTTTTGCAAAGCGCTGTACATAGAACATATTTATTACAATTATCACCAAACCGAATAAGGTACTCCTTTTACTCCTACGTCCCGTCCCCTTTCCTCCATACTTATGGGACATCTCCGTCCTGTGGGAGGGGACCGGTGCGCTTTGTAAAAGCATCCAAAATTCAAAATTCAAAAAGAAAAGGTTTTCTTTTGTCCTTCCTCTCTTTCGACGCGGGGCCGGCACGCGGCCGTAACCCCGCCCATCTCGGCTCCGCATCGCCCATCAGTCCTTTACTCCACTCGATCGGGACTGGACGCGCTTGCATCCTCAGAAGATCTTCTTCCTTTTTCCTTCTCTCGGGCTCTGTCTGTCTATGTTGATCAAACTAGACTTTCCAGATTGTTCATCGTGTCGCCGACGCTTCGCGAGGGCGGACCCCCATCCTCTTTGCTTAGAGTGTTTGGGTCCGGATTGCTGTTGCGACTCCTGTTTTTATTGTGACTCCCTTTTGGTCCGGGCAATTCAACGTCGGTTGGAGCAGTGGGAGGAGGTGTTTCGACGTACTCCTCCTTCGCATTTTCAGGAGTTTATCAACGAAAAGAAGAAACGCCCGGTGAGTTGTTTACTTTTCAGAGCACCCCGGCCAGGAGATATCTTTCCAGGCTCTTCCCGTGCCGGGAGGAGCGTTGATCGCTCTGTCACCGGGGATTGCCCCGAGGTGCCTTCTGGGCCTAATAATTGTACCAGAGTTTTCTCCGAGGTTCTCCGTAAGGGGCCTGTGGATACCGGAGCATGCTCCGAGGCCCCTCCTGTGGGGGCTACCTGTAGACCCTGTTCTACTGAATCGTGGGGTACCGGAGCTCACTCGGAGTCCTCGTTATCGGCTTCCCTCAAAAGTACCGAGTCCTCGGCTGGGCTTGGTGTTACCGAACGGATGTTAGAGGCCCGTGCTAGTAATGTTGTTACCGGACCTGGGTCTGAGGTCCCTCGTGCAGAGGCTCAAGCCCTTATCGGTGAAGGTACTTCCTCACCGTTCCCGCACTTGTGGCAACGCCAGAAGTGTTGAGGGGGCAGGGAGTGAAAGTTCTTCCCTTACCGGCAGTCCCGAGGTCCTTCCTGGGAAGGCTAGTTCAGCTATTGGTATGTCGCAGAAACATTCCAGGCCTCATAGTACCGGCTCGGCCGAGGTTCCTTATGTAAAGGCTAAGATTAAGACCCCAGATCCACCGACGGGGACCCCTGCCACACTTCCACATGTGCCGCAGTTCCCCTCAGGTGATGACAAAATGGCGGCCATTCCCGCAACGACCACGGTGGCCATTTTGGGCGCTCACCCTACAACTACGCCATCAGCCTCAGGTGTAGGAGTTGGTTCCGCGGGTGAACACAAAGTTCCTTGTACGCATCCGTTTCGTCCAGTTTATGATTGGAACGCCCAGATGCCTCTCCCGCACAATGTCTCGCTGCATGTTGGTTCGGCACCTTTGATTTATGTGGACACTTCAGGGGATGGGCCTATGTGGCAACCGTCCCCGCTGCGTCCCTGGAATTATCCTCCTCATGAGAGGCCTTCTCCGGCGGCTCCAAAACCGTCTCCTGAGGATGCCTTTTTCGGAAAATTTCAGAAGCTCATGCTTACCGACGCCATGAGAGAGTATTTCAAGGGTCTTTTTCGGGAGATTTGCCCGCCCGCGCCTCCGGCTCCACCAGTGGTTACGCCGGCACCACCACCCTCCACTGACCCTTCCGCCCTTGCCCCGATTGTCCCCCGTGGACAAGACGGTGCCTGACACGGTTCAGCAGGATCCTGACCTGTCGGATGATGCGCAGGGCGAGCAGGACAGCGAAGACCAGCCCCGCTCTATTAGAGCTTTTCACGACCGGGTACTGGACATGATGTGCTTATTGGATGTCCCAGTGCCCGAGGTACCCGCTCCGCAGGAGGGTGTGCTTTTGGGGGTGTTCACCTTGTCTCCTTCGGAACTTACTGGCCTGTTCTTGCAGAAGGACGTTCTGGCCGAGGTCCGCAGGGTCTGGGAAAAGCAACACTCTGCACTTTTCGTCAATAAGAAAATTGACGTGCGTTACAGGCTGCATTCTTCGGAAGAGGTGGCCCTGTCATCTTGTCCGCCCCCCTCCTCCACAGTGGTGGCCGCGGCCACTTTGCAGTCCAGGCCTGCAACGTCCTCTTCTACGACAGCGACTCAGGTTCTGGGGAAAGAGGACAAACTCCTGGACTCCCTTGGGAGGAAGATTTTCGCTAACTCAGCCTTACAGCTCCGGTAGGCCAACACGGAAGTGGTGTTAGCGGGGCAAACATGAAGATGTGGAAAGGTCTGTCAGAGTTCATTCCGGTCGAGAAACTGGAAGACTTTAGGGCGGGTTTATCTGACGCCAGAGTCTTGTCTCAGGATATGCTTGAGGCCGCGGCTCATCGCGTCGACACGTTGGCTCGGGGCCTTATTCTGGGTGTTGACACCTCTCGACAGGCGTGCTTGCATGCCACCAAGTTCTCGAAGGAGGTACAGGCCTGCCGTTTGACAGTAAAGAGCTTTTTTCATTCCACAAAGGATGTGGAGCTCATCAAAACAAAGGAAAGCACCCAGACAGCTAAGTCCTTGTCTGTCCTGGTTAAAACTCTTTCAAGACCCAGAGACTGCTGTCGCAGAGCCGGCCCTCCTCTGGTTTAAGGGGCTTCCTAGACCTGAAATCCCACGGAGTGGATACTCCTTCGGGTAATAACCGCTGGAGGCAGCAACGGACTGCAAAATGAGGGTTTTCCTCGCTCGCACGAGACCCCGGTGGGAGGGGTGGGTTGCATTGCGTCTCATTGGGAGGCGTGGCAGACCATCACCGAGGACAGATGGGTCTTGTCAGTCGCTCGGGCGGGCTTCCGCTTACCCCTACCCCATACCCCACCCTTCAAACCTCCTTTCCAGCAGTCGGGATCGCCCTCCCTAAAAGCTGAGGTGCAGAAGCTGCAGGACCTCAGAGCTGTGGAACCCGTTCCTCTTGGCAAGTGAGGGGAGGGCTTCTACTCCCGGCTGTTTACGGTGCCCAAACCCAACCAGGCTGGCCTGCTCACCATCCTAGACCTTTCCCAGTTCAATATTTTCCTACCCCAAGAGAAATTCAAGATGATCACGCCTGGCCAGATACGGTCTTCCCTGCAGATGGGCGATTGGCTCAGCTTGGTGGATCTTCAGCATGCCTACATGCATATCCTGATCTGGGGTCCACACAGGAGATATCTCTGTTTCTCTGTTGGAGAGGAGCATTTCCATTTTCGAGTGCTTCCTTTTGGCCTAAGTTCGGCACTGAGTGTCTTTACGAAGATGATGTCGGTGATCGCGGCCTATCTTCGTCTGCAGGGTATCCATGTATATCCGTATTTGGACGACTGGCTCTTGCGCAGCCCTTGTCCGCTGAAAGCTGCCTGCAATCTTCAGTCTCTCCTCCAGCTCCTGTTCCACTTCGGGCTGTCGGTGAACTGGTGGAATACATCCATTACGGTCTCTCAGGACTTGATCTTCCTGGGTTTTCGCTGGAACACGATCGACTGCAGAGCCTACCTGACTGGCGACAGAATGGCGGATCTGTTGGCCACGCGTCAGATGTTTGCGCAGTCAGAGGGCATGTCAGCCTGGTGGTTCCAGAGGCTTCTGGGCCTCATGGCCTCGTGCATTTTGGCGCTTCCTCTTGCACGCCTCATGATGAGGCGGACTCAGATGGCTCTTCAGAGTTCTTGGCTTCAGGCTATGGATCCGGACTCCAAGTTGATAACGATTCCGGCTTCCATGAGAGCGGACCTGGACTGGTGGTCGTCTCTCAGCCCTGTCGGTGGGGGTGGGGTTTCAGGACCCAGCTGTGACAGTAACGGTCACGACAGACTCCTCCCTTCTAGGGTGGGGTGCGACGTTTGATCTTCTTCAGGTCTCGGATCTTTGGTCGACGCAGGACAATCTCCTCCACATAAATCATCTGGAGCTCCTGGCGATCTTCCCAGTGCTCAAGGCGTTCAGACCGATCACAGCCAACAAGGCGGTCTGGATTCACACAGACAATTTGGTGTCGATGTTTTACATCAACAAGCAAGGGGGCACCACGTCTCCCTCGCTTGTGGAACTGTCCATCCAGATTTGGGAGTGGGCGGTTCAGCATGGTGTTTGGCTACTTGCAGTACACATTCCGCGCCAGCTGAATGTCACGGCAGATGCCCTCAGTCGCCGGACGATAGTCAGCTACGAGTGGGAACTGAAGGCGGAGGTCCTCTCATGGGTTTTCCTGCGCTGGGGCACTCGGAGGTGGACCTCTTCGCTACGGAGACAAACAAGAAGCTTCCTCTGTATGCCTCCAGAAACAGACTTGGAGCCTCCTCTCTGGGGGATGCTCTCGAAATTCCATGGCACAACATGAGGGCTTATGCCTTCCCACCTGTGCCTCTAGTTCATCGGGCAATTTGTAAATTGAAGAACTTGGTGAACTGTTTTCTTCTGCTCATTGCCCCGTGGTGGCCGGCCAGGTTTTGGTTCTCAGACCTTCAACACCTGTCAGTGTATCCGCTGATCAGGTTACCGGTGCTCAGCTTGGCGGCGTGGTGCCTGAGTTCAGGTCTTTAGAACATCTTGGCCTGTCCGTGGATAACATGCGCATTATCCAGGCAGCCAGAAAACTTTCGACTAGGTCCCAGTACAAAAGCAAATGGCTTAGGTTCTGTCATTGGTGTTTAGACAAGCAGATGGACCCAAGGTGGGATACAATTGACACGGTACTGTCCTTTGTATCCCACCTAGCAGAGTTGGGAGTTCATGTTTTATCATGTAGAACTTGCCTTTCGGCGTTTTCTGCCTATTTATCTACGGACCAATGTTCTTACTCTCTGGCTAACCCAGTGGTTAAGAGAAATTTTGCAGGCTTGATGCGCCTCTTTCCTCCGATTCGCAGTCCGCACCCAGCGTGGGAACAAATGTGGTCCTGAAGGTGTTGTGCCATAAGCCTTTTGAACCAATGGCCACGGTAGACCTCAAGCACCTCTCATGGAAGGTGTCCTTTTTGGTGGCCATCACTTCGGCAAGGCGTGTGAGCGAAATACAAGATTTGTTGGTGCAACATCCCTTCTTGGCTTTTCACAAGGATAAGATAGTCCTAAGGACAAACCCCGCTTTCTTGCCGAAGGTGGTTTCTGAGTTTCATTTAAACCAGTCTATTACCTTGCCGGTCTTTTTTCCGAACCCTGCTTCAGAGACGGAAAGGGTTCTACACTGTCTGGATGTTAGAAGGGCTTTTAAGTTCTAGCTTGACAGGACTTCTGAGCTTAGGAGCTCTTCTCAACTGTTTGTCACTTTTGGTAATCTGCAAGGAAAGCAGGCCTCTAAGGCGACCTTCTCCCGGTGGATCGCGGTCTGCATTACGGAGTCTTACACTGTTCAAGGGCTGAAGCCACCTAAAGGTATTCATGCACATCTGGTGCGGGGCAAGGCAGCTGCAGTTGCTTTTCAGAAATATGTCCCCTGGGAGACCATCGCAAAGGCGGCTACTTGGGCCTCCCAGTCGGCTTTTTGTAAGCATTATTGTCTAGACCTGAGTTAAAGAGCCGATGCCCAGTTTGGTCAGGCTGTGCTGAAGAACCTGTTCCAGTAAGGGGTTTTTCCATCCACCCATTGTTCCTGTAAGGAGTGCTTGGGAATCTCCCATAAGTATGGAGGAAAGGGGAAGGGACGTAGGAGTATAACCAGGTTACTCACCGTAGTGACCACCTTACTCCTAGTCCATAGTCCCCTTTCCCCCATACGCCCGCCCGCCGTCCCCTCTAATAAGGTTCCTCTCTTATTGCTAAAGGGTCTCTCACCCGGCGATAGAAAAGGACTGATGGGCGAAGCGCGGGGCAGAGCCGAGATGGGCGGGGTTACGGCCGCGTGCCAGGCCTCGCGTAGAAAGAGAGGAAGGACAAAAGAAAAAATGTTCTTTTTGAATTTTGGATGCTTTTACAAAGCGCTCCGGTCCCGTCGCACAGGATGGAGAGATGTCCCGTAAGTATGGAAGGAAGGGGACTATGGACTAGGAGTAAGGTGATCACTACGGTGAGTAACCTGGTTAATCAACCTTGAAAGGATGAAAGGCTGAGTTGGCCTTGCTGAGATTCGAACCTGCAACCTATAGCTCACGCACAAATCGCAGCAGCGAGTGCTCAACCAGTTGAGCTTTCTTATTGGCTAACATCATTCAGAGGTCGGTTAACTGAGTATCGACTGAGGTATAATAATCACAGTGCCTAGATGTTGGACAAGCCATGTATGACGCGCTACATAAAGTTAAATACCAACCTGGATTATCACAGGGACAGGTTTTGCTGAGTTTCTATTTCAATTGCAAGGAAATTAATAAAGCTATCGTATTTACAAGATTTTCATGCGTAAAAAGGCCTTTTACGCACCTTATCTGGCGGCATGTTTACCAGGAACGATATTCCGGAAGGATCGCCATCTGCCCTCTGCAGTCTTAAGGGCAATCTGAAACCTATGATAATAAATGACACAAGGCAAGACTGTGGGCAGGGAATCCATGCAAACACAATCACGGCAATTGCCTTAACCATGGCCACTCTGAGAAAACTATATGAGTCAATACACAATGAACTCAGGGACCAGTCCACATTGTCTGCAATGCTGCCCTCAAAAATATTTTTTATTGAAGGCTTTGTCACTGCTGTCCAAGATAAATTAGACAAAAATAGAGAAGTGATTACAAACATACTGCATAGCGTTTTGGAGCTGATTATAGAGTGAAAAAAACTCCAAAAGACAGTCATGGGCAAGACGGGACTCAAGTACTGATGTATTCGAGAGACAGTTTGTACAAAGGGGTAATTTGGCACAAGCAAAAACTACCCCACAACATCAACAAAGACTTATCCACTCAGTTATAGAAGTGGATACAAGAGCACTTTCAACGCAAACAACGTATACCATCTTCAATAGTCTCTTCGATGACTGGGGCAGGGCTTGTAGAATGTATTCCTCTTGCTGTCCAGGAGAACTGTATGGAGGATGAAGTGCCAGAAGAACAGGAGAGGGATTAGGAAGCACCAGTGACACAAACTGAAGAGGACTGTATTATCCTGAGTCCTACAGTCAAGGAAACAGTGGGAATTATACCTGATATTTGCTAAAGCCTACGCAAAAGGACAAAAAAACAAGGGACTACCTACTCCCGAAAAGGCTCTAAAGGCTGGAGCCCAAAACATCCCAAAAGTAAAAGTAAAATCAAATGAATCTAAAACATTCTTTAAGAAAATGACTACACCCCCCCTAAAGAGATTAGATCTTCCAAATTAAGGAAATCCAAGGAGGCACAGATATTCGTAAAGGTGGTAAACAAGCATGTCCCCGCTGAGATTGCAGTTGAGGGAAAGCATGACGGATGAGGGCATGATGGAACATCTCATGGGGTTGTCGACCTATTCACATGAGGAAGTAATAAATAATGATCAAGAATCTCACAGCTCAACAGAACATAGGAAAGAAACTGATGATGTGAGATCAGTACGGGGAAACAAGGAGCTGAAAACCCTTGAGGAAACCAATGAGAATTCTGTTTTAGAATTTAAAACAGAATACAAACAACTGTCTTTAAAGTAAGTGGGAAACCATGCCGGCACTCCAGTTGGGGATAAGAGATCTTCAACGCTAAAATTCACCTATGCCAAAGTCACTGAAAGCAAGTGCTCTAGTCCACAAGACAGTAAACATACTCACAAAAGAACCAGAATGGAAAACAGCGATTAGCTGTTTGCCATTGGAGAGCCCATAATTGCACTGGAACAACTTTATTCTTAGATGATCGCCTCACCCTGAATAGGGGAAACATACTTTGACTGTTGAATCACATCCCTAAATTGGGAAAAAATACAACCACAGACATCTCCCGGATTGAATTCCCAAGTGAAGATGGTTTGGACAAAAGTGGTTGTACGTTTTAGAATCCAAGCGCACTAAACAGACTATTTTGGAAGAAATCTCACACTTCCCTCCGCTAGCGTTTGTTCTGACTGAAGTGCCAGATAAGAAAGAGAACAACAGTAGAGACAAGGATACCAAGACGGTGCCTGTGAGGAACCATCTAAGAGATGCCGTGGTGCATGAAAGGATTCAAGAAACAGCCAAATCAATGAAGAGGTGTAACTCAAGGGAGGAGGTGAAAGCTACTCTCCGAATCACTGTGGAAAATCCAAAAGGCATAAATACAGAAGTCGCTGTTGTGAAATGCAGTGGGGCAAGATAAAAAAAAAAGAAACGACAGGAAAGATTCTTGGTCGTGGTTAGCACAAGCTCTTATCATGGAAAAAAAAAGAACTATAACTACCTTCCCAGTTGGCACCAAACACCTGGTTGATAAGCAGTTGGAACACAAGAGGATTTGGACACCTGTTTTCAAAGGAGGAGATCAAATGAGATGACTACAGTGTTATTTGCCTGCAAGAAACTTGGCTGAGAATCACATCGGTCTTAGATGAATTTACTGCTCATCTGAACCCAGCTGGGAAAGGAACCAGAGAAAGACCTGTAACAGGACTTCTAACCCTAATAAAAAATGGAAATACCTTTGAAACATTGAAGACATGGAACTTAAACACCTATACACAGGTATTCCAAATCCGGATAAAGGGTATAAGGACAAGCTGCTTGGACTGGTTGATCCTGTTTAACATCTATTTAAATGAATCTCAGACTCTGTTCATAAATGGGATCACGTATCAGATTGCCATTCTGATTGAAACCTTAGAAGATCCACTGATCATAATCTGCAGTGACTTCAAATGACGACCATGGAGAAAAAACTGAACTCATGTACTAAGGAAAATGAGCCTCTGCATGATTCTGAAAAAAAGGCTTCCGATTGGAAATGGTTGCAAAGGTTTGTGGGTTACATCAGCTAAATGGTCACATGAAAGGAGACATCCCGGCATGCCCGACATGGGGGTGCAAGGATACAAGCAAAGTCCTAGATTATGTTTTTGTTTCAGATCACCTCCACTCCAGCGTATTGAAGTTGAAGGTACTACCGACGGCAGGTAGAGTTCATAAAGTAGTAAAACTTACTTGCACAGCAAGGGTCCCCCTGCCTAAGGATACTTGCACAATGCCCCTTCAAGTAACACAAGATCGTAATCGGTTAGTGATGAACAAAAATATCAACCAGCGTTTCAAACCTCATACCATAACCAAGGAGTGGAACAAGGGTGATCTGGTAGATTATCCTAAATTGTTGATGTTAGTTGAAACGAGAGCATGGATTAAAGCCTCACTTTTTTTGCACAAACATTGCTACGATGTTGAACTGGTGGACGAAAGAAGACAATTAAGAGCAGATCTAAAAACACTACAAAATAGGATCAGTCATCACGTGTAGCCTTAATCAAAGTCCGTAAGCAGAACTACAGGAATTGGGTTAAGGCTCATAAATATAAAATGATACAGGAGGTCGCAGAGCAAATGCTCAAAATAATCCTAGGAAAAAAGATGGGAGACATATGGAAACTGTTAAACACAAGTAATACGCAAAGGGAAGTTTTGCAAGCAAATGCAGTGCCAGAAGTAATATGGAAAGAGCACTTCACCAACATGTTTGAAAAAACAAGACCAAGTCAGCAGATAAGGGAAACGACTTTGAGATTCCCTTGGACATTCCAGATCAACGTGGAGGATATTCTCCTCCTGCTAGTAGCGCCAGGGCACCTGGCCCCGATGGGTTTACAAACATCATCTTAAAGGAAGAACTGGAATTATGGACGAGATTCCTGGCGTTCTTATTTTCGCAAATCAAGAAAATCGGGCAAGTCCCTAGTTCATGGAAGACATCTGTTGTCCCAATATTGAAGAAGGGAGACAGGCCAGCTCTGGGAAACTACAGACCTATCACCCTACTGGACGTAGCTGGCAAAATATTCGCCAAGCTTATCTGGTGTGGCCTAGAAGCATGGTCGCGAGAAACTGGACATTTCGACCTATGGGAATCTGGGTTTGTAAAGGAGATGGGAACCTCGCTAAATGTCTTTCTGATCAACCTTTTGAAAAAAAGAGCAAGCAAGAAGAACAAGAACATCTATCTGGCTTTCATCGATCTGTCCCATTCCTTTGATTCCCTAGAAAGACCTCTGCTATGGGCAAAATTGGAAAGATGGGGGATGTCCAACTGGCATCTTGGAAGCAATAGAGGACCTACATTCAGAAACATTGATGAAAGTAAGGCTGGACCAGGGGGGAAAATTGTCTTCAACTATTGTTACATCAATACAAAAATGAGCCCACCAGACCAGTGATCAGAGCAGTAGTGAGAGAGAGCGGAATCATAGTGGATACCCAGGAAGAAGTGAATAGAGTGTTTCTGGAATTCTACAAGAGATTGTACAAGGATGAGGGGGGCGATAGCACGGAGATAGTGGAAACCCTGGAAGACATTGGCTTGCCTAAAAGAAGTTCGGAAGAGAGAGAGGGCCTAGAGGCCCCAATCACAATAGAAGAATTAGAAGAAGTGGTGGTGCTATTGCCCACCGGCAAGACTCCAGGAACTGATGGGCTCCCAGGCGAGTTCTATAAAAAGTACAAGACTGAAGTGCTCCCCCTGCTGCTAGCAATGCTGAACGAGGCATTTGAAATAGGAACGCTACCACAATCCCTGAGAGAAGCGATTATTCTCGCACTCCATAAACCTAATAAACCAGGCATGGAGTGTGGATCATATAGACCACTGTCCATGCTGAACCAAGACAGCAAAATACTTACCGCGGTGCTGGCTAATAGAATGAAGTGGGTCATTGGTAACTTAATTCATCCTGACCAGACAGGGTATGTCCCGTGTAGGAGCATATCAGAGAATTTAAGACGGCTCCACCGTGTTGTGGAGTGTTAGGGAGAATTCTCTGTTTAGGCTGAATTTCCTAACCTAGTGAGTCCCCCAGCAGCTTTGCTGGATTTTTGGGGTTTATTTTTTTTCTCCTGCCAAGAGTGAGACTCTTTTACCCTCACTCTTGGGCATAATTTGAGTGTGTTTCTTTGAATCTAGATGTGTTTAATGGGCTATGGGGTCTTTTACCCCATAGGGCTTCATGTGTTTTTGTGATGTGTGTTACACAGCACCCTCAGTGCAGTAACACGGGGTGTCATAGTGACCCCCCAGTATAGACTCCATACCCTGGGACTGACTACTATCTCCCAGGGCATAAGTCACCATTGACTTTACTAGTCTTAACTTCTGAACAGAACCAGTACAAGCCATCATATTGTGGACGTACTGGCTGGGGCAATTCAATTGCCCCAGGGTCTGTTAGTCGAGGGGGCACGTCTCCGTCCCCCCTGATCGAGTTTTGGCTGGTGGCAGTGGATACTACTTTTTATATTCAACCGTGAATATTTTCCTATGGGATTTCCCATTGTTTTAGGCTACTATCTTTATTTAATTATTTACGGTAGCCTCGAACATACTGCCGGTTTTTTAATTAATATTAATTCTCCGGTTGGTATTTTTTGCCAAAACTTGATTCTAAAATGGCGTTTGTGTTCCCTTCTGTGACTCCAACCCAAGTCGAGCCCTTTGTTCCACTTTTTGGCGGGCTTCTCCAAAGTGGTGCCACTCTGTCTGGGGTACTTAGGAGGGGTGGAGGGGGATTTAGGCACCCTGGACTGAGTTACCTAGGCAACTCAAGTCGCACTCCGTCCTGATTGGCCCAAGTGGTGAGCCGGCTGGCTCACCACTTAGCATGTTTGAGTGACAGCTAGGCTGAGTCAATGGGGGTTTTCTGCATAAAAGCAGGGCTTTGGGGACTGGAACTTCAGAAGTCGCCAAAGGACCTAAGAATCCGACGAGGGAGAAGCTGAGCCGACCTGCCACGACGCCACCACCGGTGGAGCCCTGCTGGACCGTCTCACCACTTTTCCCAACGACAGAGGAGATCTCCCGCCGGAGAGTCTTCTTCCTTTGACTGGTGGGGATAACCAGTTTCACCGTCTTTTCGCCTTCCCGACGTACCTCGTGGCCGCCTTGCCTGTGCCAAGCACCCCGGCAACCGGGATACTACGTTTTACCACGACCGCGAAACAAAGGTACCACCTTTAACCGGAAAACTCCGCGGCTGGTTTCTTCCCTGCCAGTGCAACGACCTTCATCTTTCCTCCAAGTCGAGATCTTCTCTTCCCCTGGACGACAACGCGACTTGCACCCACTGCCAGGAACAACTGCCACCGCTGGAGGATCCTTCCCACTTAAGGTACCGTGTCCTGTCTGGCTTCCCTTGCCACCGACTGTACGGGGTAGATTTAGCCCCCGGGTTTCGAACCTGGGTTGGCCTGGGACACCCTGGCTAAACTTTCCTGAGCCTCTCTAAACTCTTTTTGAACTCTCTGCAAGACTTTCTAAGCCTAGAGTAACTGTGTGATCTGCGCATTTGTGCTCTGCTCTCTCTAAGAGTGGGCCCAGCCTTTGGACTTTGGCTCACCAGTGACTTTTGCTCTTCTGCCTTGATAACAGTGTTCCTGAATCTTAGAGTGGTGTACCTTTCCATATTCTGTCTTTTTCCCTCCCTTTCCCACAAACTTATTGGAGTGCCATCTAGTTAAGCGCTCACCTCTGTATGAAAATAAGTGGTGTTTTACTGAGACTTATCTGATAAGGAAAAAGGGGTGTATATATTACAATAGTAACGGTGTTTAGAATATTTTACAATAAGAGTGCTGGAGTGTTTCAAATAGTGTGTTTTTAAATAAATAATTATATACTTTGATACCAAAGCTCTGGTCAGTGTTTGCTTGTATTGGTGTGTCTGAGTGCCTATTGTGTATACTTTGCATACTGCCTAACTCTTCTTGAGAGAAGTCTGACTGCTCAGCCACAGCTACCAGGTAAATCTGGGTGGTACAGACTGCTACCAAGTGGGTTTACTGCTAACACCTGTAGTCTTAAATCTTTTGCAGTGTTCCCTAAGGGAACTGCACAGGTTTCTGCCTAACATGGAGCACGTGAGAGGTGACTCGAGTGAGATGGCTCTTGCATCACTGGACGCGGTCAAAGCGTTTGACTCCGTCAAGTGGCCCTGGATGATAGCATCCTTGAGTAGTTACGGGATGGGACAAAGATACCTTCGATTGGGTAAAAGTGCTGTATAGCACGCCACTGGCTAGAGTTAAGATGGGGGCTTGTATCTCACAGAAGTGGCAACTTGTCAGGGACACCAGGCAGGGATGCCCATGGTTGCCAATGCTGTACATACTAGCGCTAGAACCACTGACAATATATTTAAGACAACAATACGGAACAATTGGGATCCACGTAAATGGGGAACCGCAACTAATTTCGTTATATGCGGATGATATGCTATTGTACCTGCAATATCCCAAGAAAAACCTCCAATACATACTGGAAATAATGGCGAGATTCTCAGCACTATCGGGCATCGCTGTTAACCCCAAGAAATCCTGTATATTCCCACTGGGGAGGTATATAGGAGTCCCAGGAAAGCAATTGCCAGTCTTACAAATACCATGGGAAACTGATACATTCAGGTATTTGGGGGTAAATGTTTATCACACGGTGGAGAAGGAACACAGGCATAACACCGAGAGAGAGGTAACAAGCATAGAAAATAGCATGAGATTCTGGATTAAACTACCCTTGGCCATGATGGGAAGAGGCGCACTATTGAAAATGATTGTACTACCCAGATTATTACATTATTTCGGGACCATACCGTATATGATACCAAAACGTTTCTTTGCCAAACTTCAGAGCATATGTAGGGGGTTCCTCTGGCACGGTACTAGGAATAGAATAGCCCTGTGGAAACTGCAGAATATGTACGACAGAGGGGGCATGAAACACGTGGCCAAACGGCTATCTGAGGACACTACGTCAGAGTCCAGATTGCTGAGTCAGGAGTGTGGCCCGTACTTCCTCAAAGAGATGATATGGCTCCCCAAGTCGGAAGTGAGAGGGTGCCTGGGGATGTTGGAGCTGGGATGGAAGATATGGCGAAAGTCATGTCAGGCTATGGAAAACCCAGCCACAAGTTCCGTGCAGATACCGATAGTGGCATTTGTTGCAGGGGATGAACAACTGAGAACGATCCGAGGGCGAAGGGAATCAGTGGGGATTGCAACAGTGGGAGACATATGGCAAGAGGGGAAGATAAAAGAATTTGAGGTGCTGGCGGAGGAGACAGGGTTACAAGTGGGGCAATACATCACGTATGCCAGAATGGTACAGCAAACTAATAAGACATGGTCTGAAATAATACTGGAAGGACAACCCGACAAAGCCATAGAAATGATGTGTGACATGGCAGACGAAGGGCATGAGACTTCTAGAATTTATGAGCTCTTGATGTCCAGGATAGGGAAAGAAGTGACCCAACTAAGGTTGGACTGGGAAGAAGAGGTTGGGGAGGCTATGAGTGATAGTCTGTGGGAAAGTGCCCAAGGGTACCATAAAAAGGTGTCCAGAAATGCGAGGCTTCAGCAGATACAGATGTATGTAACTCACAGAGCATTTTTAGCCCCCCAACAAATAGCTAAATTTGAGAAAGCGGAACGACAAACATGCCCTAAATGTGGAGAAGTAAATGCAGGAATGACGCACATGTTTTGGGCATGTCCAGAAATTGGGAAGTTCTGGGGAGAGATAGCCCATTAGTTAATGGAAAAAGGGATTAAGATAAATGTAGAATCAGTATGGGCATATATGGTGGGGGGGTTCCCTAGGCCGCGACAACTGAAGCATGTAAGCAAGCTGAGGGACCTGGCATACATACTTGCCAAACAAAGAATTGCCATGGGGTGGAAGGCAAGCCACAGACCCAAAGTAGAGGTATGGTGGAGGGACCTGCAGAAATGTACTGAAGCCGAAACGGCAGTATGGCAAGAAGCGAGCAATAGAGGGGGTGAGGAGGAAGCGGGATCCCTGATGGCCTGGAGACATATGGTAGCCACATTATATGACCCCACCCAGAATGACCTCAGGGAGAATTACTCAACTGAGGAGTAGGTTACAGGAATGCCTCGAAATGGAAGAGCAGCGGAATGCGAGGTGGAGTAGGCTCGAGTTTTGGGTGGGGTTAAGAGTAAACAGCAGAGCTTAAATGTTAAGTATCAGATGTTGTAGACCGATAAAGTACATTGCTGGTTTGTTGAATGTTTGAAAATCAATAAAAATTGTTTTAAAAAAAACTATTGTTTCATCAAGAGGATTAAAATGGGACTGCCCCCTGGCTCCAGCTTTATTCTATTCATCCCAGACGTTCCAGAACATTTATCAAATGCAAGTTTTCCCCCAAAAATCGAGGGAGTGCCATTGGACCACTTACTGTATGAAGATGATTTGATGTTAATCTACCAAACACCAGTGAGTTTGCAACAGCAACTAAATGCACTACACTCATATGTACAGAAGAACGGTCTAAAGGTAAATGTGGAAAAATCAAAAATAATGATTATGCAGCCCGCTAAAGGTAGAAGATCAAATAAGACATCATGGTACATGGGCAAAGAAAGACTTTCGGGAGTCAATCTCTTTACATACCTGGGGAATTGTTTAAACATCTCCTTGAGAGATACACCAAGAGAAATTATGTTGAGAAACAAAACGAAAGCCTTGGCATCACAAGGAGGAATTTTGCAAAGGAAGAATGGCAAATTCTGCATTATGCCGGTGATCATCTTCTATAAAATGAAGGTGGTCCAGATTCTAACGTAAAGGCCAAAGCTTCTTTTTCATTTCCCATCAAAAAATGGCTGACACTTGAAAGTGTATTTTGGAAGAAGATTCTATGCCTACCGACTTGTGTACCAATACAGGTGATACAGCAAGAACTCGGTTTGATTTCCTTGCTGACATTGGTCAATTGGAAAAACCTGTAATTCTGCAGGAAATGCAGACTGGGGACTCATAGAAGAGGGTTTGCTTTGGTGAAAAGATCACTCTCCAGTGAATCCCATACATGCCTAATGGGCTGGCAAGAGAACTGCAATAAATTCTTAGAAGACTTAGAGCTCTCTGAGCAGCAATTGCTAACCAACCCAATGTGGTTAAAACCAAGATGTGGAAAAACGATTGGCTATAAACACAGGAGCAAGCAAGTAGATTCAAATTGTTCTCCGGTCTACAGAGCTTACAACACCTTGCCTAAATATCTGATAAGGTGCCCAAACAACTTCTATATAGTCCAGTACATGAAATGTCGATTCAACCTATATCCAACGCTGGAAGTTCTATCTGTCTTCGAGAAAAGCGGTCAAAATAGATTTTAAGTTGAAATCAGTAAAAGA
Source organism: Ambystoma mexicanum (assembly GCF_040938575.1). NCBI lineage: Eukaryota > Metazoa > Chordata > Amphibia > Caudata > Ambystomatidae > Ambystoma > Ambystoma mexicanum. The sequence goes on from NC_090922.1 coordinate 906,928,517, forward strand.
AACCCTCAAACACCTGATACTCCAGTGTAAAGGATTAAGAACTATTAGAAACCAGATCTTGGGAACCTTTTTCAAAGAGCAGAGACATTGACCCTGGAGGAATGGTGGACAGTGTTTATGCAGGGGGAAGGGATGTCGATCATTACTGCACTTGCCAACTTTCTAACTAAAGTATTTGAATTAATCAAAACAGACTAATAATCGGATCAATAATATAACGGAATGAAGATCTTTTTTTCTTTAAGCACCGTTAGGTTTCGTTAGGACACCCATCCCTCGATGTATATGTTTGCTTTTTCTTGTGTTCTTTTTGTGGTGAGAGACAAGTCGAAGCACTTAAGGCTAAATAACTATTATTATTTTATTATCAGTAGTACATGCAACCCAGAAAGAATGTACCCTGCAAGGCCAAGAGACGCCCGGAATGTATTGTTGAGGTGGTATCCCACAAGAAGTGGGGTGAGGGCTTTAGCCCTTCAACAGTTTAGAACTATTAGTTATAGCGTCTTGAGACCCCCAACCCCCGGACACAAACATTCCAGTACCCCGAGCAGCCCACGACTGCCGGCCATAAAACTGTAAAGTGATCAATCGATCAAGAAGATCAGAGAGCAGCCCTGCATGATTTGTGCTGCGAGGTGCCGGGGGGAAGGTAACAAATGTATGCCATGGGTGGGAAGGCCTTGGAGATTCCAGCGTGTCTGGGAAAGGAACGGGGGTACACGCAGTTCTGAGAGAGTTATCGCGACATCTAAAGTAACCGCCTTGCTCATGTCCTTGGTACCAGGTGCACTGTAGAGCTAGGAACTAATGATTTGTATAACCTAAATGCCAATTACAGTTTTTGTGTCTGATGACGATATAAGAAGGACCCCATGTGGAAGAAGATTGGCAGACGATGCTTGGACCAATCGGCCGGTATCCCGTATGGAGCAGGCTATATGTGTATAGGGTCGCACCAACCAGCTCCCTGGATTTGTAACCTGTGTGATGTACGTCACCTGTGATGCTGTGTAGTCTTAGAATTCCATTGCTTATGCAGTTTAAGTCAGGGTGCTCTGTGGCAGCAGAGTTCTTTGCTGGCCCGTATTTGTCTTTTTATGAGAATAAACCTTAATTTCCTTGCAAGAGGTGTGCTGGGCCTTTTTCCCTAGTGGGTTGCATTTTTTGTGGTGAGCGTTGAGGGGTTTCTCTACATTTTTGGTGACCACGACGTGACCAAAGTTTTTCTGCAAAGACGCAGGCTTCCAGGCCGCACATCTGCAGGGGCTGCACCTATCTGTAGTGACCAGTGTCAAGCATGCAACCCGCAGTGGTGTACAGGAGCCGTTTTGACAGAATTCCTGTCTGCTATTTAGGCGCAGACGCATACTTGAAGGCGCTGCGCATACTTACCAGCAGCTAGCTTCTGCACGCAGAGCTACTCAACCACAAAAACACCGGCAAACAAAGACAATACGGACAATTTTGGACACTCAACATTCTCTGCGCAACGTTCACTTGTGGGAAGGACTTTCTAGCCAGTGAAGAAACTGGCGCCTTGAACACTCGGCCTCGCTGTGACGGCATAAAACAGCATATGGCATCTGAACTCAGCCTACAGACATTGGCATCAATCACTTGAGTGAATCGCGCCCGTGCGAATGCAGGATGGAGTGCACACCCTACTAAAGATCAAGGTAAGCCCTAGGGACCTCACAGCACACAGTTAAGAGAAGGGAAGGGCCCAGGGTAATCGGGTGAATTCAGGTCTGAGTGTACACCTTGTATTTGACAGGTATCCCTCCGGGTGAAACAGGGGAAGTGTAAACTCGGGGTCAAGGGAGGCTCATCCATCGCTCCTGCAGGACACAGGTGAGTGTGACACCAGACTCCACCGGCAGCCCTCCGGGGTGGAAAAGTACCTGAATTTAAATCACTTGCAGATTAATTCTGACAAATCCTATGCAATGGTCAGTACAACACGTAGAACATTTAAAATCTATACTTGAAAATGAAACGGCATGTCAATTCGGAGAGTAGAATCAATCTGCTACCTAGGCTTTTTAATACCGGTCAAAAATAAACTGGGGCAACGCAGAGTTCGAATGGACGATTAGATTTGTTCCTGTACTTCTCTATTGAAGGTTATAAAAAGTACACTGTACGCATTTTCATTAATTCCATTGATCGAGTTTTATAAAGCGAAAGTGTCTCTACGGTTGTGAACTGATGAATGTTTCTAATAGGACATTTGTTGACTGTTTAGAGGCCAAAATCGTGTATCAAGTTTAGGGCTCCCGATCTGAGTTCCAATCAGTGTCATAAGATTAGAACTGGGACTGACCTCATGGTGGTCACAGTACACCTAGCAGAGTCTTTCTCCATTTAACAACTTAGAGCATGCAGGTAATTCGCCCCTTGATTTTTATCTTTGGGCCCTACTTTTGAAGGATACCAAACGCTTTTTCAAATGTAAGAGGCGATGTGAAAACATGCTTGTGGCTTTTGATTTGAAATCCAGATGTTACTCTCAAATAGAAGATAAAGAACTGGGATAGATCGATGGATTGATGGATCTCCAAGACCTGGGGACACTGAAACTCTACTTGGGAAAGTTTCTATCTACCTCTAAACGATCTGAGAGCATATTTAGTAAAATTTTCATCTTCTGTATTTCGGGATTGGTATCTCAAATTTAGATTGAAATGTCTCCCTTCTCTAGAGTGTGTGGGTCCAAAGCTGGGGAATCCAAGGGAAAGGCAAACTCTTAGATCGTGTGGTTCAGTGTCTATAGATGACTTGTTTCACCTGGTGATGGTGTGTCCTTTTTTTTTCTGGGTCAAAGAATCCAAAGCTTTGAGCGATTTATTCACTCTCCCTCCCAGATTCTAACCCACGATTTATGGTGTAGGCTTATGACTAGTCCCCAGGTTTCCCTTACCATAGCTCTGGTCAAGATTGTAATGGTTATATTTTCTGAGTTAAATAAGTTCACAAAGCATTGTCCTTCTGACAAATAATACCAAACCAGGCTCCCAAATCATCAACATACTGTCACTGACCCAACCCATAACAAAGGAAGAACATTGGATTGGCTAGCCGATCACAACTGCTCTATTTCCATCCAGAAAAACGAACCTATTGCTTGGTCTGACCACCATACCATCTTCTTCTCCTTCCAAAGCAATATCAATCCTAACGCAACCCCGAGTGCTTGCTCCACAAACACTCACCAGGGACAGCCGCAATATAACAATGCAAAACCTTCGCACACTAATCCATGACATCCTTGACCCTACAATCTACTCGGGCCTAGAGGCAAACAAACTAGCTGACCTCTATAACGGAACGCTGGAGGTAGCAATTGATAATATTGCCCCTATGAAACTGATAAAAGCTAAGCCGATTGCCCATCATAACAAATGGTTCACCCCTGAACTGAAACTCCTTCAGAACGCCAAACGATTAGCAGAATCCGTATGGAGAAAACCTCCTCCAACAAAGCTCTCTTCTCAGCAGCTGCTTCCACCTACAAGACTGCCATCCTTACTGCAAAGAAAGAGACCAATGTCCTCAGAATACTCAATGCTAAATCTAGAACAAAAGAGATCTTCAATATCCTTGGTTAACTTGAGTCTCCTGACACCCCCACAGAATCTTGCGTGAAAGATGCAGATTGGTGTGAAAAAATTCAAAAATCTCTTGCAGACAAAATATCTTGCTACAGTCTAGAATCGAGCAAAAAAAAAAAAAAATCTTTGGCTCAAAACACTAACCCCTCTCCTCTCCCTGCTTCCAGGACTCCGACCTGTCCCTCCTTCTCACCGGTCTTGGCCCTTGAAGTAGAAAACATTATCAAAGGTCTTAAACCATCTAGATGCCAAGGGGATCTCTGCCCGGCCGCTACTATCCAAGAAGGCGCTAATGAACTGGCCCCCTTCATAACAGCCCTAATCAACTCCTCATTCAAAACTAGCTCAGTACCTAGCAGCCTCAAGGAGGCGTGGGTAATGCCCCTTCTAAAAAAAACCAACGCTAGACCCAAACAACCCCACCAACTATAGACCAATTACTACTGTCCCTTACATCATTAAGATTTTAGATGGAGAGGCCTATTCACAAATACAAAATTACTTGGAAATTAACAACTTCTTGGGGCTTAGACAATCAGGTTTCAGGCCTAGGCATGGCACACAAACTACACAAACTACCCTTTTGGATCTCAAAATCCAGATAGACCAAACAAAAGACAGTGGCAAACTAGCCATTCTCTTGCTACTCGACCTCTCAGCAGCGTTCAATCTCGTCGATCATCAGATCCTCGCTGAGCATCTGACCTCTGCAGCCGCCTTCTCTAGTGAGGCTACAACTTGGGTACAATCCTTCCTATCTAACCGGACCACAAGGGTCTTCTCTCCTACAGCCTCAGCCAACCCGATCCCTATCCTCTGTGGAGTCCCGCAAGGCTCTTGCGTATCACAGACCTTATACAATATCTTTACAAAGCTCCTGCTCGACCGCCTTGACAATCTGGGTGTCACATACACAAACTATGCTGATGACACCCAGTCACTCATTACGTTGTCAGGATACTACGAAAAGGATTCCAAGTTGATTAATGACCTATACCTAGAAATCCAAGCATTGATGGCCGAACACAGCCTATGCCTTAATGACGAGAAAACTGAGCTTCTCCTCGTTGGCACCCAATCTCGACTTATCAACATTGAAACGCGTTATGCTTCCTTTAACATCGATGGAAACTTGATCAAAGTGGCCAAAGAGGTCAAAACTCTGGGGGTATACCTGGACTCTACCCTCTCCTTAAAAAAACAAGTGAACGCCACAGCCTCATTCACAGTATACACAAACAAGCTTATCAATGCTTGCAAAGCCTTCCTTTCACCGTCGAGTTGCATCACTCTAGCCAGGGCCCTTGTATTATCGAAAATTGACTATTGTAACACCCTCTTCTTGGGAACCTCAGAGCGTAACTTGAACAAACTCCAAGTGTTGCAGAACAATGCCCTCAGAGTGGCACTGAGCATTCTGCGGCACACCCACATTTCGAGCTTTAGACAGGATGCCCACTGGCTCCCAGTACGGGACAGAATCTCCTTGAGATCACTTGTCACCATCCACAAATGCCTTTCGAACACTGCCTGCAAATACCTGGGCAACAAATTCAACCTACGGCTATCAAACAGACCTACCAGGTGAATGTACATGCACTGCCTTACTGCCTTGCGTTTCCTCTTTGGAAAACTGCTCCTGATGAAGAGAGATTTTCTGGAAACGCATTGTGCCACACAAATAAACACATGTTATTTTGAAAAAAATGTTGGTACATATTGTGCATTCATTTTGTCTTAGAGATAGGTTCAGCAACTTAATGAACATAGGTACATTAAGACTTGATAATCTTGTTTGGTTGAAACCATCTCTTGAATGTTTGACTGTATTTTACGGCCTGTGATAGTGGGCAGGGGACGCAAGTCCCCTATTTTGGGAACTTTATTCTTTTTCTACTTCCATTTCCTACCCATGTGTCAGGGTGGGTTTTTTCACCCTCGCACTTTAAGATTGAAGACTATATTAGTAGTTACACCTAATCCCATTCTAATAAGATCTATTGAATTAGATGGTGTGCATTGTACGTTTCTTCGTGGCCTCGGATCTGCTTAAAGCCATGGAAGGGGGCGTTTGTAAAATATATTTGTGAATCCTGCTGTACTTGGGTGCCCATAAACGATCATGCTAACGGGTCTGTTACACAAATAATAGAGGCCGTGCACATTCTCGGCGAACACATGCAGTCGGAAGCAGGGATTCACAAGAGTGATTGGTTCGATTACCTCTTTTCCTCGGCACCATTGTGGATGGGAGCAATTGTGAAGATATTCGTGAAAGTGGTAGTGTTTGTGATCTTCTGCACATGCCATTTGGGACTCTGATGCTGTGCTAAGGCGATCCCTAATAGTGCGATGATGATGGTTTCAATTGGGGTCAGCAGTGCTCCTGGCGATACAAACAGAGGACACAAATAAGCCCCGCATGGTGAGAAATAGAGTAAAGCATTAACCGTCTGGAACAGTTAAAGCCCCGCCAGTCCCTGGTAATTATGAGGGGACTGGGTTGACCTAAGTGATGGGCATTGTATATATCTCACTTGCACCCCAGAGCAGTACGCCCAGGCTGGAGAAAATTTGCGGTCAGTATGTCGAGCATGGGTTCCCAAGAAAGGAACATGGAGGTATGAGGAGGCTGCAAGAAAGTCAAGGGAGTTTGTTAATATAGAATTCAATAAAGGGGGGAATCTTGAAAAGGAGGAGGCAGAAGTTTCGGGCCCCTCTGCGATTTTGGTCAAGGCGATTGTAGAAGGAGAATGGAGGAGGGAGAGGGGTCATCCACAGAAATTGATTGTTGTAGAAATATAGCGGATTTGAGGGGTAGCATTACATGTATAATGAAACTTCATTTTAGAAGCTAGATGCCATTTTGAAATTGAGGCCTAGTGCCATGGCTATGCTTGTATGCTCACAGTTAGTCCAGTTGGTTAGAAGGCTGGGTGCACGTTGTGTGTTCGCAGTGCAGGAGCTCTGCAAAAGTTTACTGTCTTGAAAACAAGCACACAGCCTGTTATTGAGCCTTATCAGTAGTACAGGCAACCCAGAAAGAACATGCCCTGAGAGAGGGACAGAATGGATTGTTCAAGAGGTATCCCACGAGAAGGGGGGTGAGGGCTTTAGACCTTTACTGGTTCAGATCTATAAGTTATAGCGGCCCAAGACCCCCAATCTCCTGACACAAACATTCCAGTATCCCGACCAGCTGAAGACCCCGGCCATAAAACTGTAAAGTGATCAATCGATCAAGAAGATCAGAGCAGGGGCAGCCAGCCCCTACTAGCGGCCTGCATGATTTGTGCTGCAAGGTGCCAGGGGGAAGGTAACACATTTATGCCATGAGTGGGAAGGCCGTGGAGATGCCAGTGTGTCTGGGAAAGGAGTGGGGGTACATGCAGTTTTGAGAGAGTTATCGTGACCTCTAAAGTAACCGCCTCACTCATGTTATTGGTACCAGGTGCACTTCTCTGCTTTTCCCCTTTTCTCTGCTGATGAGGTTTCCAGACAAGTCTGATCTATGAAAGTCTTGTCAAAACAGGTTCACCCCTGTTCCTCAAACTATCAAGGACTACATCGACTCCCTGGCTCCTGCCCTGGCTGACTTCTGCAATCACTCCTTCGCCTCTGGAGTCTTCCCTTCCCCCCTTAAGCACTCCCTTGTGCACCCTCTTCTTAAGAAACCCTCTTCCGACCCTCCCCCTGCCCGGCTAACTATCGCCCAATCTCCATCACTCCCTTCCTGGGCAAGCTCCTGGAGAAACTGGCCATCTCCCAGCTTAATCTCCATGCTGAATCTGTTGGTAGTCTTCATGACCATCAGTCTGGCTTCAGAGCTCCCAGAAGCACGGAAACTGCTCTCCTGAACATCAGTGAAGACCTGCTCTCCAACCTTGACTCTAACACTCCGTGTGTTCTCATTTCGCTCGATCTCTCTTCTGCCTTTGATACTGTCAACCATGCCATCCTGCTCAACCGTCTCCGTGATAACCTGGGTATCACTGGTCAGGCTCTGGCGTGGCTGACCTCTTTCCTCTCCAGTCGACCCTCCCAGGTCCAACTGGGGTCCTTCCTCTCTGACATCTTTTTCTCTACCTGTGGTGTACCCCAGGGATCTAACCTCTCTCCCTGGCTGTTCAACCAGTATCTGGCACTCCTTGCCCACCGCATTGCTGCTCTCTGCCCCAACTTTCAGTGCTATGCGGATGATACCCAGCTCATTTTCAGGCTACCCTCGGCCTCCTCCTCCTCTCCTTCCCTCATCTCTGACTGTCTGTCTGCTATCCAAGAATGGTGTGCCGCCAATGACCTCTGCCTTAATGCCAGTAAGACTGAGATTCTACTCATCAGCACACCCACTTCCTCCTTCCCTGCAGCTCTCTGGCCGGCCTCTCTTGGCCCTCTTCCTGCTCCCACCTACAAGGCAAAAAACCTCGGGGTCATCTTCGACTCCACACTCTCCTTCTCTCCTCACATATCTGACGTCTCTAAGAAATCACACTACCAGCTGCACCTCCTCAGAGGTATTCTTCCTTTCCTCTCCTTACCCCAGAAGCTCACTGTCTCCAGAGCCCTGGTCCTCTCCAAGCTGGACTACTGTAACAGCCTCTATCTAAATTTGCCTGCCTCTACTCTCCGCCCTCTGCAACTCATCCAGAACAAGACTGGGAGATTTGTCCTTGGCCTCGAGCCGAGGGACCATATCTCTCCAGGACTGAAATCTCTACACTGGCTCCCAGTGGCTGCGAGGATTAAGTTCAAAACCCTCTGCATTGTCCACAGGGCCTTCTGGGGTCTGGGGCCAAAATACCTTCAACTCTCTCTTCCTAAATATCTTCCTTCTCGAGCTCTTCGCTCATCCCCCTCCAACTCCCTCAGGGTCAGCCGCTTCTCCAAGCAAGGAGTTGGGGGTAGATCTCTCTCCGCAGTAGGGGCCTCCCTCTGGAACAGCCTTCCTGCCTCCCTGAAACTTGGAGACCCATCTCCGGTTCCGGAAGCACCTTAAAACCTTCCTCTTTGCTTCTGCTTTCTCTCTCCCTCTCCCCTGCTAAATTCCTGACTGAAACTGCACTGATTCTGCAACTGGGCCACTCTCACCGATCTCGGTCCTTGGCCCAGCCACTCTCCCCTGCACTGCCTCCCTGGCAACCCCTGCACTGCGGGACTGTCTCTGTATCCCTACAGCCCCCCTTCCCAGCACTTGTCTGCACTTACATGGCACTTGCCACCAGCTGGCCCTTATTATTTATCTTGTTATTCTTCTACCCCTGTACTGCACTTTCCCCTCTCCCTTTCCCCTTGCACTTTTACCTTCCCCTCTACCCTTGCACTTGTGCGATCTGAATGACACCTGGCCTAGTAGGATCGTTGTCTGTCTTCCCTTTGTTCCCCCCTCCCTGCCTCGTCGCGCCTTGAAACATTTGTGTATAGGCACTTTACAAATGCCATATATCATATCATATCATATCATATCACTGTAGAGCTAGGAATTAATGATTTGTATAACCCGAATGCCAATTACATTTTTTGTATCCATTGACAACAGAAGGACCCCACGTGGAAGAAGATGGGCAGATGATGCTGGGACCAATCGCCTGGTATCCCATATGGAGCAGGCTATATGTGTATAGGGTCGCACCAACCAGCTCCCTGGATTTGTAACCTATGTGATGTACGTCACCCGTGACGCTGTGTAGTATTAAAACCCATTGCTTATGTAGTTTTAGTCAGAGCGCTCCGTGGCAGCAGAGTTCTTTGCTGGTGCGTACTTGTCTTTTTATGAGAATAAACCTTGTTTCCTTGCAAGAGGTGTGCTGGGCATTTTTCCCTAGTAGGTTGTATTTTTTCTGATGTGAGCATTGAGGGGTTTCTTCTACAGGTGTACAGTGGGCATAACATTGGGTGCACAGTGGGCATAATAGGTAACAATCGGGTAAAAGCACATTCCAGCAAAGCCACACCTCATGGTACTGGGGGTTACATGGGGTGTACAGTGGGCATGATAGGTAGGAAACAAGTTAATGGACATTCCACCAAATCCACACCTCATGGTACGGGGGGTATATTGGGTGTACTGTTTGCATAATAGGTATCAATCACATAAAAGCATGTAAATGCACATTCCAGCAAAGCCTCATATCAGGTTATGTTGGACATGGCAGGTAGGGGTGTATCAGGGTGGTGGCGCTATGGGTCTTGACGGCACAGAGAATAACAGGAGGGCAGAACGCACAATGGCAAGAATCACAGTGCAGTATGGTAGGCGTGTGAACTGACAACAGCATAGCAAAATTTGCCATATTAGGTTATGGACACGTAGGATGATAGCATAAGTTCAGAACCAGGAAGAACTGGCGTCTGTGAGCGTTGTCTTGTGTGTGGGAGTTGGTTCAGGAGGCCCCGTCTGCTGTAACCGTATAGGTAGGGCTCAATGCCTCGGATGTTTGCTAGTGTTTGTGTTAGGTGTGTGTGTCATGTGATGTTAGGGTGGGGTTTGTGGGGGATTGTGGTTGTGCCCACTTGTTGGTAGTACCCATAAGGGGTCCAGAGTCAGGAATGGCTGTTAGGTGTATGAATATATTGTGTTGGTGTGCATTTGTGTAGTGTTGATGGATTTATGGACTATGTGTAAGGGAGTTCCCTCTAGTGTTGTTTCCAGAGTCTCAGGCTTGGTAGGGTGGGAACATTAGATTCATTCTCTGTGTGTTTATGTGTACTTTGGCTAGCCCCTAGTCATGTGTAGTGACATTGGTTATTTTGGAGAAGTAGGAAGGGGAAAAATGGGTTAGTAATTCACATATGCTGTAAGACTTTGGTACTCTGCTCGTTCCTGTCTCCCTAAGACTCTGTCTTCTGGCGTGAAATAACAGGTTACTTGCAGTCCTTGTGGTTTTCAAATGTCTCACAAGTCTTGACTGACGTAGATGGTTGCTTGTCTTTCCAAGTTGATCTTAGGACGTTACACTTTACCCTTAAGAAATATCGAACCACCACCCCTAGTCCCTTACGTCATCTGCACATGGGCCTGGCATCTGATAATCTAAGATCCTTGGATCACAATGGAAATGGGAGTTATTAGGTTTAAATCTTTGACATGCACCTCCACTAAGTTAAATGATAAGTATATTTGGCCTCAACCTTTGCACTCAGCTTCTCTTGAACGTCACCTCATCTTCCTTTTTCTTACCTATGTCATTCTCTCTAACCTTCGGCACCTCTCTAACCTTCAGCACCTCCTTGTCCCTTTAACATTCCCAGTTTCCTTCTTCACAATCTGCAATACTCTTTTGCTGCTTCTACTCCCTTTCTTTCTCTCCTCCTCTCTGTGGTTGTCACCCTACTCTTATTCTCTCCTAGCTGCTGTTCCTCTTTCTCTTCTGTGTCTGTCAACTTCCTGATTTCTGCTGCTTCGGCTACCTTGAATACATTGATCACATCAGGTTTTACAATGGTTGTTCAATAAAGTCTTCCTTGAAAAATGTATGATTGTTGTCTGCCGTTTGTCCTTGTACTTTTGATGCTCAGATATGACATTCTTCTGCATTAAATGCTATGTGAGTACATTAGCAAAAATTGCTAAAATACATGAACTGTGTATGTTTAATGGGCTTCTGGATACATTAGATACGAGATGTAGGTGGGCACCACGTAATTTAAACTTATTAATTTTCAACAATCAAACTCCGTTATACTGTAAAATGTATGAGTGGCTTTGTCTTGGAGCTACCAGTCTGAAAAGGTCCTATGGCATCTGGACCTGAAAACTAGCAAAACTGAAAAAATAAGGTGACTATTAAGGCTGGTGCTCTCAGTTGGCCCCTGTCAGGGCTGCACAAGTTAGTCGTATGATTTTTCCGTTACTCCAAAATAATATACTTGCAAACGTATAAAAAGTTACTCATCCGTACACTGGAGAGAAAATCAAATTAAGAAGTTATGCAACTTGTGATACATAAGGAATAATTTATGGGATCAAGTGCCCATGTGGCCTCTATTATGTAGGCCAAACACAACACAGCCAAAACAAGGTGGATTGAGCACAGGTCCTGTATCAGGAATAAAACTGCTAACTCAGCAGTGGCCAGGCATTGGCAAGAGAAACAGCACAATTTGGCACAAATCAAATTTTGGTTTTAGAAAGAGTACGGAGCTGAGAAAAACATGAAAATGTACAGAAAATACTAGATCAACGTGAGACATTTTGGAACGACAGACTCGGCTCTCTGGCACCGAAAGGAATCAATGAAGAGATCAACTATATGTGCTTCCTCTGAGAATAAGAGGACAGCTCATGTAGTATAAGATCATGGACATTATTGAATATTCATGCCTAAATTTATGCACAGTTCGCAATAGAGATAATTTGATGTAATGCATATTATGGTCTGAATTTATGACTAGTGCGAGGATTTCTTTTCTTTCTGTATTTATGAGATGTTCCGAGCAAATTGAGGTGAATTGTTTAGTCTGAATGTCACAATAAGGACATTTATCACATGTACTATTATCACCTGGAGACGGATAGTATGAGGAAATACAGTAGGTTTGGTTAATGTGGCACGATCACTACAATACCTCCTTAATATGATGTATACACATGCAAGTTCATTGATAGAGGACTCGGGCAGTAGGACATTGGGTACCTGCGTGAACCCATTGGACAACCTTGATCACATGCTCCGCTACCTTTGTCAAACCACTTTTAACAAATAAACTGTTCACGAATGGTGTATTCACAATTCCGGCATTGCGAGTCTCCATGGAGACAACCCCGCCCCTCTGTGCCTCCACGGGAGGGTGGGGCCCGAGGCGTGCGTGCAGCGGCGTTCCTGCTGCTGGTCGTCGCCCCGCCCTTGTTTCCATGGAGATTGAATATTGCTCTCGGGCACACACGCACTCGCCTCTTCGCGTATGCGCCTGACTCCAAAGCACCAGCACTCTGGAAGCAGGTAAGAGATCTGTCCACATCGCGCTTTGCAGACAGATATAAGATAACGATCGGTACTGACAGGCTCCGCTTTTGCTTAACAGGAGCTTCAGCCACACCGTGTTTTAACACGTTTCAAGAGGAGTTCTGCATCACGAAAGGTACAGATTGTGATTAGATTTACACGTAATGTGACCTGGTCTTTTAAAAAAGTAGAGCAGTGTTGACATATATTTTCTTGTCTTCTTTTTCCCTAACCGTATGATTGGGATACACTTGAACATTCTAACTTGGGGTATGTGATTTACATTTGGTTTTAAATATGAAATATTGTCATTGAATTCTGCAATTGTTTGGTAAATAAAGTGATTGTTAGTTTAAAGTACAGCCCTGAAGATGGTCATAGACCGAAATGCATTGGCATATGTACATAAAAAAGCTGACCTATGTTTTTGCATTTTGCCTCATGACACAGAAGCAAAATATAGAGCACAGGAATGTGAATAAAACATTTCCTATGAGTAACTTTTTATACGTTTGCAAGTATATTATTTTGGAGTAACAGAAAAATCATATGACTAACTTGTGCAGCCCTGACAGGGGCCAACTGAGAGCACCAGCCTTAATAAGGTGGAGTCACCTTTTTTTTCAGTTTTGCTTCTGGATACATTATGCACAAAGGGATGCTGAAAGAAGTCTGTATGCAGCTGGGATGCTCATGTTGCTGTGCGTGGTGGTCCCTCACACAGGGGGGTTTTTGTCGTGTCTGTAATGACTGCCCTAAAATGACTTTCCATTTGGCCATCATTGTTTGTCTGAGGAGTCGTTGGTTTCACTGGATTGAACTTTCCTAATTATGCACAGCCTTCGTTTATCTTCTCTGGCAAACAGGCCTTTTAAAACTGTTCTTTAAGCTTTCTTCATCTGACGACTACTTGTGCTTTATACATAGTGTATTCATGGCTTGTGATAAGTAATTTTTATTGTATTTAATTCTTAATCTTCTCAATGAATCTGGCTCTTCTTAATGAGACTTAATGAGACTTGGGTGTTTTCTTAGACTATCTTTAATTTCTTATTGTAGTGTTCAGTGGTTCACATTCTGAAAACACTGATAAAACTTGTTTGATGACTAAACTGTTATGATTTTTAGGAACAAGAAGAGTGGTGGCGGGTATATCGTTGTGGATCCTATTTTGCGTGTCGGAGCAGACAACCATGCATTACATTTGGACTGTGTTACACTGCAGACGTTCCTATCCAAGTGCTTGGGCCCCTTCGATGAATGGGAAGACAGACTTAAAGTTTCCAAGGAATCAGGTAAACAATATCTAATAATAAGTTAATTCCTTTTTATTTTGAACTATCCGGAGAATTGGCCTTAATATCCTTCTTTTGTTCGCTGGATTAATGCCCCAACAATAAATGTGTAGAATTGACATAACATTTGTGATTGCTAGAGGTGAATCTCTGATCAAAGCAGTTTAATGACAATTGTAAGGCTCCAAAGCCATGCAGAGTTCAGCCACAGATTTCACCATCTGAATAATATTCCCAGTACAGTGCTAGCGATGTCTCAGGGGTTTGCCCTTTCCATAATGAGAGTGTTGTCTTGCGTGTGGCAGTTGTTTAATAATGACTATTCACAATTTGTAAATCTCTGGAGGGAACATTTTGTGGGGGCAAATGTCTAAATGTCCTTAACCTTTTTGTATAATTTGTTTTATTGTAGGCTACAACATGATCCATTTTACTCCCTTGCAAACACTTGGAACTTCCAGATCATGCTACTCTCTCGCTGATCAGTTACAACTAAATCCTGACTTCTCCAGACCTGGTAAAACATATACCTGGAGCGATGTTGGAAAACTTGTGTCAAAGATGAGGAAAGAATGGAACATGCTTTGCATAACAGATGTGGTCTACAATCATACTGGTAGGCGCATCTCTGGTTTCTTAACTTTTTATTTGGAAAGTGCTTTAACCTACCTCTGGTATGATTTAATGTGATTTGTTTTTATTTGATTGGTTTGATGTTTTAGATAAATTCTGTTTACTGTTGACTTCCTGTGAACCCCTTTGAGCTTGAATTAAGTCTCCTCACTTGCAGTCATAGCGTTTACATTTTATAACGAGGTGATCTAATTTTTGAATGCGTCAATTTATTATGAATGATTGACTCTAATCAAAATTAACCTTGGCTTCTCATTGTCACAAAAGATTTCCTTTGCACACTCTTACTCTAAATATGTCATTTGATTTTTTGGGATATCTAATTGAAGAAGGAATAAAATAAGAGGCTTTGAAACAACTTTCATGTGCATTCTTAATCTGGATTATCACTGTTTGTGGAAGATACCTATATCAGTAATGTTGACATCTCTGACTTGCCTGCACCTGGCTCCACCATCATCCCAGTCCTCTATTCCAGTCTGGAAGAAGGTACCCAAGCCTTGTAATGAATCAGGAGTAAGTCTTGGACACAGAGACATTGTAATGGCTGTTATAAACTTTTATTAAAGTAAAAGAAGGGTTGGCGAAAGACCTCGCCCTAACACTGAGGGGTTTCTCAGCCTCAACTGAACTAAAGGATGTCAGTGTCAGAATGTCCAAAAATATAAAGAGTTCTCCATCCTGTGTCCAAAATCCTACCCTGACCCTTAAGCTAAACCTAAGAAAAAGTGCAAAGGGAAAAAGTCTTTCAACTGGCTATCTGTAGTCTTCTTTAATGTTCCAACATAAAGTTCCAAAAGGAGCACAAATGAACAAATTATCGAAGTTTCCCAAGGTTTCACAGCTCTCAGAATGACGGGGGAAGGTCTTTCCTTCCCTTGAGTTTTAGCTTCTCTTCAGCTCTCTACCACAGTTCTTTTCCTTTCCAATGAAGGGGGTATGATCCCTTTATCTTCGAATCAGGCACGCAAGTGTTCTTCCCCACCCCTTGACTTACTCCATAGTATACAATTCTTTACAATTCATAGTTCTTCACAGATCTTTTCCACTTGGGTGGGTGGAGGATGTATGTTTCCCTTCCCCTAGATTTCACACTCTTCAAATACGGGTCTCCATATTCGCATTCACTTTGGCTTGGTTTGTTCTTCTGCCAGGACTTCACAATATTTGCACATTCAATTTCTGGCCTGGTCTACTCTCCTACCAGGACATTCCAATTTTCACGTCACCTTCAGTTTGGCCTGGTTCAGTTTCCTGCCAGGACTTCAAAATATTTGTTTTATATTCAGATTTGCCGGTTATACTCTGCTGCCTGAACTTTACAACAAAATACTTCTCCTTTCAGGTGTGGGTCTCACAGTGCTTTCACACATATATGTGGGTCTAGGTTCCAAACTCGCACAGTGCCTGGTTTACTGTCCTGCCAGGACTTTTCACGCTGATGGGTTTCACTTGTACACTTTACTGGGGAAGAGCCTTCACCATGCCCTTTTCATCAATCCTCCACCTTCTTGTTCGTTACTTTCTATTAGCGTGCTTTCTGCTGGTTTTGCAGACTCCTTAACTTCCCCCACAGTGCACTACCTTCACCCTGAATCACACCACAGTGTCCCGCTCTTCCCTTTTGGGCTCACCAGTTTCTTTTGGCTGCTCCAGCGTTCTTCGCGTCATCCTGCAGTTGCTTTGGCTTGCCAGCAGCTCAGAACAATGTTTGGCCCCTTCTCCGCTTCTCGCCTGCATCTCCCGAAAGCCTTGCGCTGCCCTCAACCTCACCACGGCAGACCACTGGCTTCTCAGCTTCATCTGGACAGCTTTCTCAGCAGTCTTCTTGCGTCGGGTAGCACCCCGCTTGCTTTCCAGCCTCTGACTGGCTTTGCGTAAAGCAAGGTTCTTCCTGCAGCCTCACTCTCTCTCTGCAGCTTCCTTCATTCACACAGCTGACAGGTATTTAAACGTCCCAGGTATTTAAAGATCCATTTGTAATAGTTCACAAGAACGCAGTATTACGTACACATCCATGTTTTTCTCCTAAATGTATTTGAAAGTTCCATGTTAACCAGTCCATAGAACTTCCTGCTTTCTTTCAAAACCCAAAGAATTCAGCAGAAAAGAGCCACCATACACTGAATGTCAGAAGGGCTGTCATGTATTACATACAAAAGACAAAGCCATTAAGAAAAACAGACAATTTCTTTGCATCTGTAGCCGGAGGAAGAGAAGGGGAACCTGTGTCTAAGTCCGCTATTTCAAAATGGATTGTCAGATGCATCCAATTGTGCTATTCATTAGCCAAGAGAACCTTACCTTTCATGCCCAGAGCACACTCAGCTCAGGGCACATGGGCTACACTAACTTTTATTGCAAATGTACCTTTGATGCCATTTGCAAAGCTTCTACTTAGAGTTCGATTCACACCTTCACACAGCTTTACTGCTTAAATACACATTGACAAGGTGACACACATGTGGTTCAAGCATTGTTAAAACATATTTTTGCTGCTGTACCTTCTAACAACCTACCACCTTCTCCAGGTACTGCTAACTAGTCTATGCAAAGCATGTGATTCTAAGCAGCTCTATAAGCCTCAGAAGCCATACATTACACCGTAATCGTATTTCTGATGCTTGGATCTGGTTAGATTCACATGTGCCCACCCTTCCTCCCCTCTTGGAGTTGAAGCGACATAGACAACTTACACCTTTCTTTGCTTCCTGTACTCGCGCATATCCTTCATGCTCCCTCATGCCAGAAACAAAACAATCTGATGGACCTTGACGCGTGAAGGACCATGGGTGCAGTACATGTCATACTAGGGATAGTATCACAAACGCGCCCAGTCGACGTCCCTTTTCGAACTTCGAAAACCAACTATGTAATACTCTGCATACATATTTTTTTTCAGAGCTGGAATCTACATTTAACTCCATTAATCTCATTATTTTTCTTTTTTTGCCCTTATTTTCCCTTGATGGTTTTAATAATGCCTTGCCAGACTTGTACTTTCAATTATTCTTGCAATAGAGGACACTTTCCTCAACACTGTGCTGCATCCTATTTAGATTAGGAGTAAAACCTTACTGACTTGAGTCGGCACAGTGGTTGGTTGGCGGCACAGTTTGTACACATGCACACTTTGTGGAGACCTCAATTCTTCTTGCAGTCATGGGTTTCTTACCGATTACATGCTGACCATAAATTGACAACATTACATCACTAACAGCCTGTACCTCAGTGGGGGCAGTGCTCTATGATATTAAGTAAATGCTTAGTTTGCAATATCGATTCACATAAATTTACCATGGAAGTGAGCGGGTAATCCAACTCTTGTAATTGATGGTTAGGTATCGTGAGAGGCACTCCGCATTATCGTCAGTAATAATATGTTAGAATTTGTCAATCTGTTTGTATGATCGTTCCCCCCCCCCCCCCTGCAAACAAGTTTGGCTATTGCCTTCATTAGGTATAAATGTAACTCTGCAGCAGGAGCAACTAGAGTCAGAAACCGTTGAATACATATGTGGTAGTTGAGGAGATCTAATTAAACCTTTGTCTTGTAAATCTATGATATAACAATGTATTGTAACAGTAGTCATAGGGATTTTGTTTACAGTAATGTCATCCGTGGCTTCCTCTATGGGTTTAGTGGTGGCATGTGCAATAACGGCATTCTCAGCTTCATCCATACGTTGATTGGAAGATATTACAGTAGCACCTTCCTTAGCCTCCTCAACATTCTGATTAGTCATAAGAATTGACTTGACTGATAACAGGAAGGTCATCCAAGTTTGTGTCAATATTAGCCATGAAAGTGAGGGCCTGAGAAGGCTCACCGGCTCGTAGTTTAGTAGCCACCCCCCGAGAGTCACAGCTAGACTCTGGTACTACCAAGTCTACCAAATACTACGTCATGACTGAAACCAAGCAGGCCATGGTAGTTTTAATCTCCACCTCAATCAGAGTTACCATTGAATTAGGTACCAGATCATTCAAAAAAGCAAAATAAGAAGTCATTTTGGTGGGCACACATGAAGAGGTTTTCTTAGAGTGCGACTTATTTGAATGTAACTGCTAATGATGGCACGTAACGTATAGGAAACCTCCAATCTTTTGCAGCTGTTGGACATTGGGAATCTCACCCTCTCGAACGGCAACTTGACCATCTTGATTTATATGATTCAGGCAGGCTGGGGCAGTGGAATCAATTGCTGTTTAAGCACCACAGTCCTTAGCCTTCAAAATAAAGTCCAGCCCGTTAGCCAAAATACTTAATTACCATTCCCTTACACTTTATTATTTTCATGTATTTTGAGTCCAGGATGTGTTGGGAAATTCCCCTTGGGTGTTTCTCTTTATCAGCACATTAGTGCGCTGCAGAAGCCTGCAGCAGTCGGGATTTTGAAAAATCTTGGAATAAGATCCATACTTAAAAGAGAATGGTAATGTGCCGCTGTGCGTGAACTGAGGGAGGAGTAGAAAAATAAGTACATAGGAATGGAGTGCTTGAGGAAACTGAACATGAAAGATATGGGGGTTTAGCATCTGTGCCTGACTGTGATGAATCACATTGTCACTTCACCCCAAGGGGGAGCCCCTTATCAGGAGGCTATAGAGGTGCATCCACTACCCAATAGTCCCCCTACGGGGTGGTTACATGAGGGATATGATATGATATGTTCGTTTATTTATATCACAGCCATACACAAGTGTTTCAGGGCGCGACGAGGCAAGGGCGGGGTACAAGGGAGGAAAAACAACCATCTTACTAGACCCAGTGACATTGAGAACGCACAAGTACAGGGGAGAGGGGAGGGCGAAAAGTACAAGGGGCAGGAGAGGAATGGAATGTGCTGAACACGTGATTGAATAACAACAACAACAGGTAGAGAGGCCAGCAAGTGGTAAGTACAGTAATTAAACACAGACGACGGGTGTCTGATAAGTTCAGGTAAGAGGGCCGCAGGGTTGCCGATACAGACCCAAGTGGAAGGGTTACTGGGAGGCAGTGTGGGCATGCAGATAGGTGGGCAGGGATCAGGGCCTGGATACAGAGGGTAGCCAGGAACTCGGTGCAGAACAGACGGAATCAGCAGGGTAGAGGGAGAGAGAAGGCAGAAGCAAAGAGGAAGGTCTTGAGGTGCTTCCGGAACCGAAGGTGGTTCTCCTCGAGTTTCAGAGAGGCAGGGAGGCTGTTCCATAGGGAGGCCCCAGCCGAAGAGAGAGATCTACCACCAACTCGTTGCTTGGCGAAGCGACTGACCCTGAGGGAGTTGGAGGTAGAGGAGCGAAGAGCTCGAGTAGGAAAGTATTTCCGGAGAGAGAGTTAAGGTATTGAGGACCCAGGCCCCAGAAGGCCTTGTGGACAATGCAGAGGTTCTTGAACCTAATCCTTGCAGCCACTGGGAGCCAATGAAGAAATTTCAGGGCTGGAGAGATACGATCCTTGGGCTTGAGGACAAGTACAAGTTTTGCAATCCTGTTCAGGATGAGTTGCAAAGGGTGGAGAGTAGAGGCAGGCAGATTTAGAAACGGGCTGTTGCAATAGTCCAGCCTAGAGAGAACCAGATCTCTAGAGACAGTGAGCTTCTGGGGGAAGGATAGGGAAGGAAGAATACCCCTGAGGAGGTGCAGTTAATAGTTTGACTTCTTAGACACGTCAGAGATTTGTGGAGAAAAGGAGAGCATGGAGTCAAAAATGACCCAGAGATTCCTAGCCTCACAGGTGGGAGCAGGAAGGGTGCCAAGAGAGGCCGGCCAGAGAGTGACAGCAAAGGGAGGTGCAGGAGTGTCAATGAGAAGGATCTCTGTCTTACCGGCATTGAGGCAGAGGTTGTTGGCAGCACACCACTCCTGAATTACAGACAGCCAAGGTGAAGACAAGCTTGGTGTCATCCACATAGCAGTGAAAGTTGGAACAGAGTGCAGCAAGGTAGTGGGCGAGGGGTGCCAGGTATTGGTCGAAGAGCCAGGGAGAGAGGTTAGACCCCTGGGGAACACTGCAAGGGCAGAGTGAGATAGAGGAAAGGAAGGACCCAAGTTGGACCTGGTAGGGTTGGTCGGAGAGGAAAGATGTCAGCCAGGCCAGGGCCTGATCAGTGATACCCAGGTTATCACAGAGGCGGTTGAGCAGGATGGCATGGTTGACTGTGTCAAAGGCAGAAGAGAGATCAACTAGGACGAGGACAAAGGGGAGATTAGAATTGAGGTTGGAGAACAGGTTTTCTCAGATGTTCAAGAGAGCAGTTTCCGTGCTTCTGGCAGATCTGAAGCCAGACTGATGGTCATGGAGACAGCCAACAGCGTCAGTGTGGAGGTTAAGCTGGGAGATGGCCAGCTTTTCCAAGAGTTTGCCCAAGAAAGGAGTGATAGAGATCGGGCGGTAGTTAGCTGTGAGGGAGGGGGTCGGTTGTGTGTTTCTTGAGAAGAGGGTGCACAAGCGAGTGCTTCAGAGGGGTGGGGAGGCTCCAGTGGCGAAGGAATGATTGCAGAAGTCAGCCAGGGCAGGAGCGAGGGTGTCAATATGGCCCTTGATGGTTTTGGACGAACAGGGAAGAACCTGTTTTGATGAGACTTTCATAGATCGGACTTGTCTAGAAATCTAGTCGGGGGAGAACAGATGAAGGGCAGAGAAAGAGGGAAGCGAGGTGGTTTATTTATTTATTTATTCACATTTGTTTAGCGCACTGGCAGGTAGCAGAGAGAGGAAGAGAGGAAGAGAGGGGGGGCAGGATTTCCTGGGTTTTAGAATTGAAATGGGAACCCAGAGCCTTGCAGAGGGCCTGGGAGGGGACAGGGGAAGTAGAGACTGCAACAGGATTGGCCAACTCCTTGCAGATTTTAAAGAGTTTGGTCGAGTTGTTAGATGCCGCAGAGATGCCGGCTTGAATGTGGGCTTGCTTCTTAGTGCGGACAGAGAGCCGGTATTCTCTTTGGAGCAGGCGACCGGCCAGTTTGTCAGAGGATGCGCAAGATGCCCGCCATTTCCTCTCGGCAACCCTACACTTGCATTTCAGGGTGACAAGGTCAGAGTTGTACCAAGAGCTGCACTTGGCTTTGGGCTTCAAGCGGATCCTCATGACCAGGGCAAGAAAATGGAGAATATCAGAGATAGCAGAGTGGAGCTTGGAAAGGGCAGTGCCAGGGTGAGAGTCAGAGAGAGGTGGAGGAGGGGGAGAGAAAGTGGCAACTAAAGCCTCAACTGACACACGCTTCATGGGCCGTATGAACGAGAAGGTGTAAGTGGCAGTGCTGGAGCTGGCTTGGCCTGCAGGGTAGAGAGGAAGAGATGGGAGGAGAGGAGAAAGTGATCACTCCAGGAGAGAGGAGTGGTGAGAGGGTTAGCGAGGGGGAGGTCAGCGGAGATGAAAATCCAGAGTGTGCCCTGCAGAATGAGTCAGGTCAGAGGCAAGAATAGAAAGAGAGAGTGAGTCGCAGAGATCTTGAAAGAGTCCAGAGGAGAGGGTGTCACGACCCTCAGCCCTGATCCCCAATGGCAAGCCCATTGGCCAGGTGGAATCAGAACTCGGATCGCAAATAAGGCCTGGCATCGACTTCTCAGGCCCTCTTGGGGCCAGTCCTGGCGCCTTTGGCGCCAGACTCATAAACAGGGAAAGACATCTGCTTAAGGAACTACTTTATTTAGGCTTTCAGCCAACATGGAGGCATCCACATAGCTTGAGCTTGATTTTTAGAACCAGGCTATGCAGTATAGTGTTTTGGGTGTGGTGGCCTTGGGACTACTTGTTACGCTCACCTGGTGTCCACAGGGGCGTCAATCTGAACTGGGCTGTTGTTACCTCTTCCAGCGACACACAGGGCGCCGAAATGATGGACTGGACCGGACCACCCAGCTTAGCTTGTTTTGCCCGTATGAATATTCTTCTGTAATGAAGAAAAGGGAATTAGCCACCTGCGGGGACTGGGCGCCAACCCCACCTTCCCCCACTCCTGCGATCTCTTCCCACAAATTACTTCCGAACTCTTGCTATGTTCTCACCTGATAGTTTGGAAAGATGAGCTCTCCATCCTGCCTCAAGCGCAGGGGTGCGTAGATGACCAGTTACTTCACTGGTGTGGGATGTTGGAGAGTTACAGAACGGTATTGACTCCGTAAGGAAATAGTTTGAAAAAGAGTTAAAAAACGTCTGGCCTTCACTCTGCCCAAATTCCCTAGGTTGCCTTAATAGTTCTTGAGAAGAGTTCCAAGTGGCAACCAGTAAGATGTAGGTAAGTGTTTATGGATTCTGTTCGGTTCGATAATGAGGACCTGGTCTAACCTGTGACCCTTTCCTTTTGCAGGCGCTGAATCGGTGGAGGTTCCGGTGATTGCGGCCTCAGGCAGTAACCAGGTAAGTCTGTAGCGGAATTCGTTTTCCCCTACTTGCGCTTTTGTGTTGCTTTAGTTTCCCCTTCGGGGCCGGGGTACGGCGGAGAAGCTGTGGAGGCCGCGCCGACCCGAGATGAGTTAAGTACTCCCTGTGGTATCAGGTAAGTCCTGGGGATTGCCTTTATTGTCTGGAAATGCTCCCTTGCTCACCTTATTGTCTTTATTTCCACAGGTGTTGGAGAGCGGCCGCTGGATGCTGAAAAGCGAGATGGAATGCGGAGGATTGCTTCAGGTGAGTTCCCGCACGGCGCTGCAGGATGCGAAGCAGCGCGCGTCTGATGATTTCTTCCTTCTAGGTCAGAGCCAAGAAGATTCAGGATTCAGGTAAGGATTGCAGGTAAAACTTCGGTTCTAACCTTCCCTCTGCTTTCTTTCAGGTTTTCAGGAGGGCGTGGCTGAAGACTGGAGCTGCTGCAGGCACGGTGAGCGTTACGCTGCAGGTGCAGAATAACGCGAAGCATGGGTTGCTGTCAGGGCGTGGTTTAAATAGCCTTGGAAGTAGTTCCAGGTAAGTATCCTTCCGCGGCCCCACCCGAGTAAAAAAATAGTTCCTAGGGAAAAATAGTCCCTCCTAGGCCTCATTTGACTTCTGGTCACTGGCAGCATGGTCTGCTTCAGGTAAGTCCTTGACCATGAGCCTGGCGCCCATGGCGCCAGGACTGATTCTGAACTTATGAGCCTGGCGCCATAGGCGCCAGGACTGCACCCAAATAGCCCCTAATTGGGGTTCATGGGCTTGCATTAAATGGCATGATGCCTGTTTCCGGGGTAGCTGGGCCAAACCTGGTTTCCCGGGGGCAGGCATCGTGACAGCACTCCCCCTCAAGGCCCCTCCTAAAGTCGTTCTTCCTCTGGGCTTTGGTTTGTTAGGGAACTCCCGGTGGAATTTCTTCACCAATTGGGGTGCGTGCACATGGTCACTACTTTCCCAGGACCTTTCTTGGGGTCTGTATCCTTTCCAATCGATTAGGTAAAAGAGTTTTGACCTAACCCTCTTGGAGTCCAAGATGTCTTTAACTTCAAATTCAGGTTCCCCGTCAATGAGGATGGCATCTGGTGGTTTGGTTAATCTAGTTCCTGGTTGGACTGGTTTCAAGAGAGAGACATGGAAGACTGGATGAATTCGCATATGGGCGGGCAGGTCCAACTTGACGGCCACTGGATTGATAATGGTCTTGATCGAGTAGGGTCCCAAATATCTAGGATTAAAGGTTTGTGTTCCCTTGAGTGGGATGTGTTTAGTAGATAGCCATACTTGGTCTCCTATCTGGTATTGTGGTGCTTCCCTCCTAAGTTGATCAGCGTTTTTCTTGTATTTATCCTTAGCTCTCTGTAAATGTTCTGTTGCTTCCTTGAAGGTTTGTGTAATGACGGTGTGGAGATGGTCTACTGCAGGCATCTCCAAACGTTGGGGCGAATCCAAGTCTGAGGTTCGAGGATGATGTCCATATATAGTATAAAAGGGGCTGTGTCCAGTTCCTGAGTGTACTGAATTATTGTACGCATATTCAGCGATCCATAAGATGTCTTTCCAATTCCTCTCAGACTGATGTAGCATACAACGCAGGTACTGTTCAAGAGTCTGATTGGTCCTCTCAGTTTGACCATCGGTCTGGGGGTGGTGACTAGTTGAAAGCCTAACATCTATTTGTGCCAGTTGGCAACATTTTCTCCAGAAGTGTGAGATGAATTGACTCCCTCGGTCGGAAATTAACACAGATGGGAAGCCGTGTAGGCGAACGATGTTTTCAAGGAACTCCTTGGCCAGGGCTGCAGCTGAAGGTATGCCTTTTAATGGAATAAAGTGGGTCATTTTAGAAAAAAGATCCACAATAACTAGGATAGTGTTGAAACCATAGCACAGGGGTAAGTCCGTGATAAAGTCTAATGACAAGGTGTGCCAAGGAATCGGTGGGATGTCCATAGGTTGTAATAGACCAGCTGGTCTTCTTTTTTGACTCTTGTTTTGGGCACAAATGCCACAAGATAGGACAAACGACTTAATGTCCTTTCGCCAGGTGGGCCACCAAAATTGTTTCTTGATTTTAGCTTCCGTTTTTGTAATACCAGGATGCCCCTCCATTAACGTGTCATGGTAACGAGAGACGACTAGCTCTTGTAGTTCCTTTTGTGGCAGAAATGGACGTCCTCGGTAATATGGTAGCTCATTGGTGACAGAGAAGTCTGGGCCTTTCTTAGCCCAGTCTTGTAAGGCAAGAGGATCAAAGAGTTGTCGGATAATTCCTTGAATGTCTTCCAGCGTCTGTACAGATGTTATGCAAAGAATTCGCTGTTCAGGAATTATAGGTACGGGTTCCAGGGTCACTTCTGCTTCTCCCATCCCTATTCCGGATAAGGCGTCTGCTTTACCATTCTGACAACCGGGCCGATTTGGCGAGAAGACTGGGCCTTAGCTGTCTTTAGATATTGTAAATTTCGGTGATCGGTGATGACTGTAATGGTATGTCTGGCTCCGAGTAGATAATGCCGCCAAGCCTTGAAGGCAGACTTGATAGCTAACAGGTCCTTATCAGTAATGGCATAGTTTAATTCAGGAATCATGAACTTTTTTGACCAAAAGGCCACTGGGTGAATCTGGTTAGTTTCGGGGTCCTTTTGAGAGAGGACGGCTCCCATTGCCAAGCTGGATGCATCAGTCTCCACAATGTACGGGAGTTCAGGACGTGGGTGCCTTAGGACTGGTGCAGATGTGAATTTAGCCTTTAGCTCTTGAAAGGTGCTTTCCGCTTCGTCTGTCCACATAAAGCGTTTATTTTTTCGTAAGAGCGCCGTAATGGGATGAACAATATGCGAAAAGTCTGGGATAAACCTGCGGTAAAAGTTGCCAAAGCCGAGCATGCTTTGCACACCTTTGACAGAACTTGGCGAAGGCCATTTGAGAATTGCATCCACCTTTCATGTATCCATCCTGATTCCTCTCGGGGTTAGGATAAATCCTAGAAATTCCACTTCGGTGGTGTGAAAAACACATTTTTCCAATTTGGCATAAAGTTTGTGCTGGCGTAATTTTTCTAAAACTGCTCGGACGTATTTGATATGATCAGATTCTGATGAAGAATATACTAGGATGTCATCAATATAAACGACAACGCAAACATGGATGAGTTCTCTAAGGACATCGTTCATGAAGAACTGGAAGGCTGCTGGTGCATTGCACAGTCCGAAAGGCATCACCTGGTACTCAAATAGTCCGTACATAGTGCAAAAAGCTGTTTTCCATTCGTCGCCCTCTTTGACACGTACCAAATGATATGCCCCCCCGGAGGTCGAGTTTAGTATAAATGCAAGCTTCTTTCACTTGGTCTAGTAATTCTGGGATCAAAGGCAACGGGTACCGATTTTTAATGGTTATCTGGTTCAGTGCGGGATAGTCTATGCATTTTCTGAGGTCACCTTCTTTTTTGGGCACGAAGAACAAAGCGGAAGATGCAGGGGACTTAGACGGGCGAATAAAACCATTTGCAAGGTACTGGTCCAGGTATTGGCGTAGGAGAAGGTTTTCGGGCTCTGTAAGGGCATAGATTCTGCTGCAAGGGGGTTGTGCGCCTGGGATGAGATCTATTTGGCAATCATACGATCTGTGCGGAGGTAAGGTGTTTGCCTGTTCTTTTTGGAAGACATCTTGAAACTCTTGATATTCCGCAGGTAATTGCATGGCAGCTGGGGTTACAGAAGCCAGGGCTGTGTTCTGAGATTTCCTGGGGTAACAGGTGTGCGCACATTCTGGGAAGGTGATTCTCTTCTCTCGCCAATCAATGCAGGGATTATGTTTTTCCAAACAAGGTATCCCCAGTATTACTTGGAACTGCGGGGCCTTGATTAAATCAAACACCAAAGCCTCTCGGTGCCCATCCTGCGCCAGCAATGTCATCTCTGTGGTGGAGTGAGTTACGGGACCAGAGGCAATTTCCGTTCCATCAACTGTGGTGATGACATCTAAGGTGGTTTTTTGGGCGAGAGGTAGGTTCATCCTGAAAGCCAATTCACGGTCCACATAGTTTCCTATGGCTCCGCTATCAACGTATGCTTTTACCGCATACATCCGAGATAGCTGTTCTGTATCTACGAGGACCATTGGAATGATGAAATGCGAGGTCTGAGTGTCCTTCTTTAAGCTCGGCAAGCGGACCTCTACGCTTGCCGGGCGAGATCGTTTCCCGAGTCAGAGTTTTTATCTGCTGCCCCCACGACCTTCTTAGGCGGTTTTATAGGACAGTTCTGCAGAAAATGACCAGTATTCCCGCAATATAAGCATAGCTGCAATTGCCGTCTCCTTTCTCTCTCTTTTTGAGTCAAGGGTCCTCTCACCCCACCGATTTGCATAGGTTCTGAGGCTTTTGCTCCCTTGGAACTGACGTGGGTCTTGACCAACACTCGGTTCTCAAACTTGGCTCGATCGGCCTTCCTATTTTGAAGTCTGTGATCTAGTTGGACCACTAGGTTGATGTATTCCGCACAATCTTGAGGTGGGTTCACAATTTGGGCCAAGACATCTTTGAGTTCTCCTCGAAGCCCTCGATGGAACAATGTGATTCGTTTAACTTCAGGCCATTCGGTTTCTACTACTAGTCTATTAAAGGTTGCAATATAAGAAAGAAGATCCTGATTCCCCTGTCGTAGGGACAAAAGTTCGTTATCCAGGGCCTGACCCTGGGAGTGTTGGGCAAAAAGTCTTTCCATGCTTGTTTGAAACCCCTGGAAATCCCGAAGAATTGGGTCATCCTGATTAACTAGAGGAATGGACCAATCTGCTGCACTGCTGCTGAGATAGGACAGTACTACCTTGGCTTGATCACTTGGGAATGCTGCTGGTCTGCACAAAAAGTGTAAGCGGCACTGATTCATGAATACGGCAAACCTTTTAGGGTCTCCGGCAAAACGTTCGGGCAGAGCCAATGGAACAGTTCCTGGCAAATTTATTTGTACAGGGTTACTTGATGGTACATGAGCTGGACTAACCCCGAGTCCAGGTAGTGGTGTTTGCCCCGCCTGGTTTTGCAATAACTGTCTGGCCAGATCATCTGTCCGTTCCTTTGAAACTATCCGTTCCCTTCTAAGGGCATTAGTTTCCTGGCGGGCGGAGTGCACTTCAGCTCTTAGCTCCCCTAATAATTGGGGTAACTGATCCCTCTCTGAGGTCTCCATAACGCCCAGGTGGCCTTTTGTGGGTAGGCTTCGCGTTCTGTTACGCTCACCTGGTGTCCACGGGGGCGTCGATCTGAACTGGGCTGTTGTTACCTCTTCCAGCGACACACGGGGCGCCGAAATGATGGACTGGACCGGACCACCCAGCTTAGCTTGTTTTGCCCGTATGAATATTCTTCTGTAATGGAGAAAAGGGAATTAGCCACCTGCGGGGACTGAGCGCCAACCCCACCTTCCCCCACTCCTGCGATCTCTTCCCACAAATTACTTCCGAACTCTTGCTATGTTCTCACCTGATAGTTTGGAAAGATGAGCTCTCCATCCTGCCTTGAGCGCAGGGGTGCGTAGATGACCAGTTACTTCACTGGTGTGGGATGTTGGAGAGTTGCAGAACGGTATTGACTCCGTAAGGAAATAGTTTGAAAAAGAGTTCAAAAACGTCTTGCCTTCACTCTGTCCAAATTCCCTAGGTTGCCTTAGTAGTTCTTGAGAAGAGTTCCAAGTGGCAACCAGTAAGATGCAGGTAAGTGTTTATGGATTCTGTTCGGTTCGATAATGAGGACCTGGTCTAACCTGTGACCCTTTCCTTTTGCAGGTGCTGAATCGGTGGAGGTTCCGGTGATTGCGGCCTCAGGCAGTAACTAGGTAAGTCTGTAGCGGAATTCGTTTTCCCCTACTTGCGCTTGTGTTGCTTTAGTTTCCCCTTTGGGGCCGGGGTACGGCGGAGAAGCTGTGGAAGCTGCGCCGACCCGAGATGAGGTAAGTACTCCCTGTGGTATCAGGTAAGTCCTGGGGATTGCCTTTATTGTCTGGGAATGCTCCCTTGCTCACCTTATTGTCTTTATTTCCACAGGTGTTGGAGAGCGGCCGCTGGATGCTGAAAAGCGCAATGGAATGCGGAGGATTGCTTCAGGTGAGTTCCCGCGCGGCGCTGCAGGATGCAAAGCGGCACACGTCTGATGATTTCTTCCTTCTAGGTCAGAGCCAAGAAGATTCAGGAAAACTCTGGTTCTAACCTTCCCTCTGCTTTCTTTCAGGTTTTCAGGAGCTCCGGCATCCAGGCGGGCGTGGCTGAAGACTGGAGCTGCTGCAGGCACGGTGAGCGTTACGCTGCAGGTGCAGAGTAACGCGAAGCATGGGTTGCTGTCAGGGCGTGGTTTAAATAGCCTTGGAAGTAGTTCCAGGTAAGTATCCTTCCTCGGCCCCACCCGAGTAAAAAAATAGTTCCTAGGGAAAAATAGTCCCTCCTAGGCCTCATTTGACTTCTGGTCACTGGCAGCATGGTCTGCCTCAGGTAAGTTAGCAGCATGGTCTGCTTCAGGTAAGTCCTTGACCATGAGCCTGGCGCCCATGGCGCCAGGACTGATTCTGAACTTATGAGCCTGGCGCCATAGGCGCCAGGACTGCACCCAAATAGCCCTAATTGGGGTTCATGGGCTTGCATTAAATGGCATGATGCCTGCTTCTGGGGTAGCTGGGCCAAACCT
The DNA here is from genome assembly GCF_040938575.1 of Ambystoma mexicanum. Lineage (NCBI taxonomy): Eukaryota > Metazoa > Chordata > Amphibia > Caudata > Ambystomatidae > Ambystoma > Ambystoma mexicanum. The sequence continues at coordinate 906,958,037 of NC_090922.1, forward strand.
GGTTTCCCGGGGGCAGGCATCGTGTCACTACTTTACCTGTACAACTTTGCAGAAGCTATTTAAACCACACCCGAACAAGAAAACATGCTTCGCGTTACTTTGCTACTAGCAACGTGACACTCACGGTGTCCAGCTTTCTCACGAGCCTGGCAAAATCCGGACCTGCAGAAAAACAAAGAACATCGTTAGCAGCAGAATTTTACCTGCAATCTCCATCCTTTACTGCTCGCAGCTCCGTTGGAAGGTTCGGCGCCCGGATCGAAGGGCCTGAGAAAGGAAGAAAGACATCATTAAAGGAGGTGGTAGAGACATTACAACCACAAATTGCTTAGAGACTTACCTGGCTGGTTGCTTTTTGACCGGCATAGCTTCGGAACTCGACCTGCGCTGGGAGCACACCGCGACCTACGACAAAGAGAAAACACAGGTCAGTGAAGACAAGATATCGCTGCGATGCGCAAAGCGCCTACTTACCGCATCATAGCGCTATTGTGCGCCATCATTTACCGGCGAGAACCAGCCTACCCAGTTCGCCAAGCGTACGCTCCGCGCACCTAAGGGAGATAAAAAGAGACATTATCGAACAGAGTAAAGGCATGTAAGAATAACAACGCCATAAACCGCAATAAAACCTACCTGAAATACATTACCTGGGCCGCTGTCAGCGAAGTAACTGGACTGCACTTGCCCACGAAAGACAACGCGCCCCTACCCAGAAAGCAGGACGGAGAGCCCACCAACTTCGATAATAAGGTGAGAAGAGAGCCCAGAGAGGCTGAAATCAAAAGGGAGGTGGGGGAAAACTTACCTTGATCGTCCAGTCCTAAACATAGTCTTCATTTCCAGGCGGAATTCCACCAAGAACCACACCAGGGAATCATTGAGAAGGGCACCAGAGACCAACTGGCTGGGTGGCGTCCCCGTGGATACCAGGTGAGCATAACAGAGGGACAGGAAGTATCCAGATGGATATTGAGGTCACCAAGGAGGAGGAGTTGAGTGGTCGAGGCAAGGAGGGAGGCTGAGAGGTTGGCCCACTAGGAGAGGAAAGAGGTAGTCTGACCAGGTGGCCGATAGATAGTGGCAATGGTGAGAGAGTGGCCAGGAGAGAGAGAAAGCCTGCAGAAAAGGCATTTGAAGGACGAGTATGCCTGCATAGGAATCACAGAGGCAGGGATCGACTCCAGGAAGATCAAGGCTACCGCCCCCCACCCCCCAACCAGGACGGTTTGATCTGGGCACAAAGAGGATCTTGTAGCCATCAGGGAGGAGAGTGTCAAAGCTTATGACATAGCTGGCCGTAAACCATGTCTCAGTGAGACCAAGGATATCGAGATTGAGTTCTTCCAAGAGGCGGCAGATGTCAGAGGATTGTTTGACAGCAGAGCGAGAGTTGAGAGTGGCAATATGGAGAAGGTTGCCATCCTTGAAGGACTTCCAAATCAGAGGTATGCCCTGCGGAGGTGTAGTAGGAGCCCGAGGGAGGGCAGAAGAGGAGGGAGGAGAGGGCAAGGTAGCCAAGGAGGAGTCAGCTGCAGGAGCCAGGGAAGCCAGGGAAGCCAGAGAGGAGAGAGAAGGCAAAGCAGGGGAAGGAAGGAAGTTGATGAGGCACAAGGAAGCATCTGTGAAAGAGGAGGAGGTTGGCCTGGGAGCCTTTGACCAAGACTGTGCCATTCCGGTAAACATTGATGATGACTTTAGAAGAGTGGAAGGAGGACAGGAGTGCCTCCCAACGGGTGCTAGGAGAGGAGGAGAAAGGAGAGAGCACGGAGACCATGTGGAGAGTCCATAGGTCTGGCGAAGGAACGACAAATAGGATGTCGGTGAGAGTCTTTCTGGAGAAAGTGCTGGTGTAAGTGTCAGCGATTGGGAGACCAGGGTTAGAGATCAAGATATGCTTTTTGAACTTCTTCCTGCCAGACTTAGTGAGACGGGTAGGATAGTCAATGGAGAAACAGTTGGAGAAGATAGGTAAAACAGAGAGCGCCATGGGAGATGCAGAGGAGAGAGAGGGGGGAGGAGACCAAGAGATGGATGAGAAAGAACAGCAGGACAGGGTAGCACAATGCAGTCACTGGGCCAGACATCAAACAGAAAATAGCAGCAAGGTGACAACAAAGTAACAGCCACAGGGCATTGCTGCAGGTAGAGAGAGGTAGTCCAGGCAAGACGTATTGAGGGTGGGGCAGTTGGAGGGGAAGGAGGCAATAGTGTGTAGCAGTGATTTACCCATGGATAAGTGAGGAGTCAAGTTAGGTGCAGAATCGCCAGCAAAGTGCAGAAGTGCAGCACCATTCCAGTAGTCAGGGGTGCAGGAGGACCTCCCAGACCCGGCCAGACAGCAGACAGGGAGCAGACAGGGGCCTTTGATGTGTGGGCCAGCTAAAGACTGCCGGTCCACAGTAGGTCGGTTTTGTGTTGGCTAGCAACCAATGGCATGCAGGCAGTGGAGGAGGCAGTTCTCAAGGAACCTCTCGATCTCAATGGAGGGCGGCGGCAATGTTGAAATTGCTGCGAGATCGGCAAATAAGAAGGCCTGGTTTGCAGATCACGGCAGATGCACGCTGCCCCAGATAGATGGTGGGCACTGGTGCAGTGAGTGCAGGCGCTGCAAATGATGCGTGCTTCACCACATTAAAATGAAAAATAAAATGAAAGTAAAATATATTTCATTCTGTTTTTTTGTTTTTTCTTTTTTCCAATTTCAACACAAAATGCTTCAGATCATTAGTTTCATCCTCATGGAACCACCTACCTCGAGCGATTACTGTGAATAAAGGGGCCATCAGTACGTTCAATACTGCAGCCAGGGAGAGCACATCACGGGCACCAGTCAGGAAGTGATATGAGGATGTGATGAAGACCTCATATGAGAGACCTCCACACAAACCCCCTACATCTCCACAGCCTCTTTCCACTTCTTTTCCCAATCACCTTTCTCCTTCTACCTCTATGTATTATTGCCAAGTAGAAGGCATTGGGACTAGGAAGAGCAGCGGGAGTGCTAACCACTCGAGTTCTGGCGCGAGTTGGCCCTCCAGAGTCCTGGGTGAAGAACATCGGAAACAGACATAGGACCTGCACAGCCAGACCAGATGTGGCTGGCAGCCATGTATGAAAACCAACAATGGACTGCCGACGAAAGAACAGGCAGCCGCGACTGACTGCCGGTGCGCGGTGCACCAAAAGCAGGAGTTTCAAACTCGCATTCATGACCAGAAGGAGAGGAGCTCAGAGGACGCTGGCAATCGCCCGTGTGTCTGTAACAGAGGGTTTGCAGGAGCGGACCAGCGCAGACAGTCGGCAAAGAGGATAGCAAACGCAGGCTACAGTGGGGAAACACTTTCCTTCCGGCGCAGTAGAAACCAGATGTCGGGGAAGCTAGCTGATCGTCTGCTGTGTCTGAAATCCCTGTGGATATGCTGAAACCCTGAACAAGGTAAGGGGTGGCATGGGAGATCCAGAGGGGAAGCGGAAGGGCCCCTTTAACTGGTGCAGGTAGCTGCCCCTAGAGTATTGCGTAGTCCAGTCACTAAGGGTGCCACCCCAGGGATGGGCAGCCTATAATCCTTCTGCACCTCATCAGAGTGGCCAGGTCAAACCCACTGGACACTAGGGAAGGGTCAATGACCCCTACCAGCAGCAAGAGAATCGCAGAGGGGAAAGTCCCTCACTATGGTGGCAGACATAAGCCCACTGGCCAGCAGGGAAGGGTCTAGGACCATAACCACCAAGCTGTTATCTTTAGACAGCGAGTCCTTTGATACGGTATCACGGTTATACCCACTGGCAGTACTTGGCAGGAAAGTGAACCAAGTGGGCCACAGTACAGAAGCCTGTGTGTGAGGACCCCATCAGTGTATGAACTGTTTTGCTGAGAAACCTAAAGGTAAAAGGGAGACCAGGCGAAGTGAGTCATTCCCCTGGTTGTTTGGAACTCTGAAGCTAAGATACCAGTAGAAGGGAGTCATTCTCCTGGTAACCAAAGTTATACAGACTTTCTGATGCAGAGTGTTAAGAGATAGGCAGTGTGTCTGCCACCGAGAAGTGTTTGAACTTTTCCTCTTGTGTTGAACAGTTTTGACCCATGGAGGGGAGCCAATCCACCAAGAAGAAACCAAAACTGGGAAGTGAACTTGTATCCCCAGTGCAGAAGAAGGGAGTCATTCTTGTGGACCAAGTAGGTCTACCTTATCTCTAGTTTAGTTTTAAGTATAAGGGATTGAAGTAGAGTTTTGACACAGGACAGTGCACTATTAATTTACAGGACATTCTGACAGAACCCTTAGTGCTTTAATTGAGGCAGGGAAACCCCTCTTAGAGTAAGGGAAGTTGGGTTTTCTCCTTATTCTTTTGACTAATAGAAGTCTATATCAATCATCATGCCACCTTTGTGTCAGTCTCCACCCTTACACTGACACATACAATAAGGCAACCAAGTGAAAGTACACCCGGGGCATGTCAGCAGACACAAAAAGGTGCATTTGCAAGGCTTTAAGCATTTCAGCTAGTAATGTAACTGCAAACAACTCATCAAAAGTGTTTGTTTCTCCTTTCAGTGAAGTATGTCTGTAAAGTGTTATTTTTAATGTGATTGTGTTACAAGAATTTTTGCCAATTTCCATTACATCATATTAATAAATCCAAACAACAGATGTGTATGCCAAAACATGCAAAATGTTTCAGTGATCCCATTTGTTGTTTATTCTCGATAAATGTACATGCTTCATTGAAGAAATATGTATGTGTTAATGATGCGTTTTTATATTCATGGGGAACCTTTAATGCCCTTTGGTATTAGAAATCGTACAGCAATGTAAATGAACCTCCTAGCACTTCTTGATGCCAAGAATTCTGGTGTGTGAGTTAATATTTCAATACCACCTTTTTGTAGATGGGATGGTATAAGCATGTTTCTGATTTACTTATTTAATTTATTCTAATAGCTGCAAACAGTAAGTGGATCCAGGATCATCCAGAGTGTGGATACAATTTGGTAAACTCCCCCCACCTGAAACCAGCCTGGGTTTTGGACAGAGCTCTCTGGCACTTAACTTGTGATGTTGCAAGTGGCAAGTACAAAGATCGAGGGCTACCATCCCTGATTGAGAATGACCAGCAGCTGAATGTGAGTAAACATCTGACCACACCGCTATGTAATTGGGAATTAATACACACATTCAACTCTATCCAACTAATGTTGTTTACAATGTGGGACTGCTCTGGAAATAAGTGTATGAAATATGAGGCAATATGACACGTGGTCCTACTTGAAATTGAGAACCAGTTTAGTCCTTACAATTGTGTATGTAAACATGTATGTGCATAATGTCAGCATTTTTTTTAAAACTTCTTAGTAATTGGTGCTGTTAGATGGGTACCTTGTTAAGTAGTGCATGTACAAATTACAATTTGAATGTAAAGACTGGAATACTTTTGCTGTATCCTCCTGCTGTGACATGACATCACATGATTATATAATTCATAAGCAATTGCTAGGATATCATTAGAAGGGGATATGGCATTTTCTATTTTCGCCCCGGTCACTTAAAACCATGAGAAAGCTGGGAAGGCCCTGGGCACCAGACGCATCAATCCATGCTGTAACGAATCGCTGGATTCTGTGACTTCTCCCCAGGGCGCCCTTTCCTAGGCTATGGAGGTGAGCCCTCTATGCGATACCCTCCTGAGGGGGAAGAGGCATGCAGGACCTCACCGGGAGAGACCCCCGCCCATGGGTACATGGACTCTCATTTCGAAGAGGAACTCCCTAAATTACTCACTCACAACCTACTACAGCTACAACACCAAAACGAACGAGCTACTATTTGCTACTCTGGTGTAGTACCATTGTTTCATCACAAGGAGAAGTATTCTTGTGATGCTAGGAAGAAGGAGTGTCTGAGTAATACAGAACACTCAGGCAACAAAGAGAAAGGACTATGAAGCTGTAAGGGAGAAGACCCAGCAATGCGTCATAAAAACAGAAGAAGGAATTCTATTGGAAAGCGAAGCCCGGGCGTTTCAAGTCAGCTGTCCAGCGAGAGCTGAGAAAGACTGGGACGCACAGCATTTAAACCTGGATGAAAGCTGGCAATCCTTAAGTGGTGGCATGACCGAGAGTCGGTGGACTGTTCAGTCCTGAAACAACGCTAAGACCACAGACCCGCTTGTATCATGGAGCAGACTGCGAGCGAGAGCAAGAGAAGCAGAGAAGCGTAAAGCCAACCTGACGATGCGTGAGAAGTATCCCGTCCTGAGGACGGGCCCAGTGACACTAACCCCATTGAAAAGACGTAACTAGGAAAGCGGGAGACCCGGGAGCGATAACGAATAGAGCAAGTGTATGAATTACTATGTGAGCTCTGATAAGACTATCCGTAAGGAAACACATCAGGGAATCTTTGCTGGGGAATTCATACTTGTCCCAGTACAAGTAAAGAGTGGAAACCAAGTGAGAATCGTTACTGGAACATTCATAATCATCCCAGTAAAACTGAAGAAATAGAGAAAAGTGAGACCCGGTTCGAGTGTGTTTCTAACTGGCCCAGCCAGGGAAAAGAGTGGACATTGTCTCAAGAGAAAGTAAGAAACCTAATAAATCAAGTGAAAGTGAAGAAGAATCTCAGAAGGGGAAAGAACGCTGTCAAGGACACAATATAGAAGCTGAAGAGCCCTATTTTTTAACTATGCAATCTGGCAAAAGGAGTTGCTAAGATCTTCCTGCTAATAAGTTACTAAAGCGACTGTGCTGAAAAGCAAACCACAGGAGAAGGGAGTCATGCTCCTGTGCTATAGTTGCTTTTGATAGTGGTAGAGACAGAATAGCTTAGTTTTGGACAAAGCACAGATATTCCTTTTGGACTCACTGACGAGCACCCTAGTTAGTTTAGCACTAGCAAGGAAAACCCATAGCTTAGGGGTAGAGAGGAGTTTGCACCATTTCATTTAATCAATGAAATACTAGAAATTGGAAGATATTAGCCTCTGTATTTCTTCTGACCCATCACAGTGCTTTCTCTCCTACCTTCCCTCTACACCGCCTGCAACTTTGGTCTGTGGGGAGAGTGCAAGGGTGGAAAAGATACACAACATACAATTATACATGGGGCTTTAAACTTCAATCAGTATTTCATCTCGGAGATCTGAGCGACTTGGACAACTTAAGTTTTGCTCTTGTTTATTGAATCACTGTGGTAAATTAGACATAGGAGACAGACGCAACAACAGATTAAGGTTTCATTTTACTTTATCAAGGACAATAAATGCCTGCCTATCATAACCCTATTGCTAATGCTGGTGGTTCCGTATGCTAAGAAAATAATAGAAGACGGTTGTCAGGATGTCTGAAAATAGCAATCATCCTCTGTCTGAAACCTACTCTATCCTATGGCCTGCCCTAACACTAATAATAATAAAACACAAATCAGCCTACGGAAGTGTTCTGCTCCCTTCTTGGCTTGGGATGGCTGGTGCTTAATCCCCTACCCCTTTTAGAATTCCAGTTCTTTTCCCCCTTTTCGAGTTTCAGTCTCAGTCTCCGATGATGGCTCAAAATAAAAAGTCTCTGTTTCTCATGGTATTTCAAAAAGGAATCCTATCCCACTCAACGAGCTTGGATACAGTTCCAAAATCAAAGCGCTTCTGAATACTCTTGACACTCTGTTGGAGTTGAACTCCAAAATTCTTCAGCAGGATTCTCATAAGGTTGCCATGTACTTTCATTAACACAAGAATATGTTGATGTATGCAATTGTTATTCTTATTTACGTCAAAGTTCTGGTGCTTCTCAGCCTCCTGTGGTCTACAAGCTCTTCCATATGCTTGTTATATTGGCTTCACCCCCTCCAGGGTTTCTGGTTCTCCCAGCCTCTCCTGTGTTGGCCATATTTGAGTTGCAATTTCTCTGCCCCGCGAGGGCTTCTGGTTCACTCAACCTCTCGTGGGCTGCTTGGCCTCACTGGCCCTCTGTGTTGTGAAGGCATCATGAAGCAAGACACAGACAACAGAATACAAATTCAAACAAAATAACTTTATTAATTTAAATGTCAGGATGGTTGAAGGCCTAACTTGCCCAATGCTAAGATGGGATTTCCCTACCTGAACAAAACTAAGGAAAGTCAGAGTCAAAGAGTTCAACTTAAGTCTGTCTGTTTCCAAAACCTATCCTGCCCTCACAAGTAAAGCGAAACAATGTGTATGAATGTCAATAAGGAAATAAATGCTGATCAACATGAAGTTCTTATCTTCTTCTAGCTCTGTTACGCTCACCTGGTATCCACAGGGACACCACCAAGCCGGGTTACTTGCTGGTATGCTTTTCAGCTTTGCCCTGATGTGGTCTGCGGGAAAGGTTTTGCCTTGTGGTAGAATTAGGCGTGCTCTCCGTCCTGCCTTCTTTGCAGGGGTGCGTTGTCTTTCATGGGCGAGTGCGGTCCAGTTACTTCACTGACGCCGGCCCGTTTGATATTGTTCAGGTAGGTCTTATTGCTGTTCTTTAGTTTTGTTGCTATTCTACATGCCTTTCTGTGTTTAAAATGTCTCTTTTTTTCTCCCTTAGGTTTGCAGAGCTTCAGCCCGGCGAACTGGCTTGGTTGAGCCCCGCTGGTAAATGATGGTGCATTGAGAGCGCTGTGATGCACTAAGTAAGCGCTGTGCGCAGCGCTGTGAAGTCTTGCCTTTGCTAACCTGTGTTTTCCTTCCTTGTAGGTCGCGGTGTTCTTCAGCGCGAGTGGAATGTCCGGAGTGGTGCCAGCCGAGAGGCGACCAGCCAGGTAAGCCTTTTGAGCAGTTCGGAATTTGTAAATGTCTCTACTGCTTTCTTTAATGTTGCCTCTGTCTTCCTCTTTCAGGTCGTTCTATCCGGGAGGCGTGCAGATTTGAGGAAGCTGTTCTCAGTAGTTGTAAGTGTTTAAAGATGAAGACTGCAGGTAAGATGCTGCTGCTAATGATGTTCCTTTTGTCTCCTTGCAGGTTCTGCTTCTCCGAGGTTCGAAGGAATAGCTGCACACGGTGAGCGTCACGTTGCAAGCTGCAAAGTAACGCGAAGCATGTTGTCTTGTCCGGGTGTGGTTTAAATAGCCCCAACAAAATAGTCCAGGTAAAGTAGTTCCTAGGCTACCACACCCAAAACACTAGACCGCATAGATTGGTTCTTAGGAACCAAGCTATGTGGATGCTTCCATGTTGGCTGACAATACAATAAATTAGTTCCCAAGCACATTGTTTTTCATGGTGTATGAGCTTGGCGCCATAGGCGCCAGCACTGGCCCCATGAGGGCTTTTGAAGAGTATGCCAGGCTCTAGAGGCCCGAGTCCTGACTCCACCTAGCCAATAGGTTTGCCAGAGGGGGTTTTGGGCGAGGGTCGTGACAGCACTCCCCCCTAAGGCTCCTCCCATGGTGTTCCTTCTGTCTGGCCCAGGTTTGGTTGGGAAGTTCCGATGGAATTTCCTGATTAGACGTGGTGCGTGGATATTCTTACTGGGCTCCCAGAATCTATCTTGTGGCCCAAATCCTTTCCAATCGATGAGATAATATAGCTTGGTCGCAGAGTATTAAGAGTCCAAGATATCTTTGACTTCGAATTCTGGTTCTCTGTCAACAATTATGGGCTTAGGTGGTGTCCCAATCCGTGTGCTGGGTTGCATTGGTTTCAGGAGGGACACATGGAATACCGGGTGGATGTGTAGATTAAGTGGTAAATCCAGTTTCACGGCTGCTGGGTTGATAATTGCCTTAATGGTATAGGGTCCTAAGAATCTGGGATGAAAGGTCCGGGTTCCCTTGATGGGTATGAATTTAGCGGCTACCCAAACTTTGTCTCCTACTTGATAATCAAAGGCCTTTTTCCGGTGTAGGTCGGCAAATCTCTTTTGTTTTTCTTTGGCATGAATAAGGTGTTCCTTTGCCCTTTTGAAAGCCTGAGTAATGGTTGTGTGTAGAGTCTTCACCGCAGGCATTTCCAAGCTGGCTGGAAGGTCTAGTTCAGAGGTACGTTGATGTCTGCCATAAAGGGTATTGAAGGGCGTTTGTCCTGTGCTTGAATGCAAAGAATTGTTATGTGCATATTCGGCTATCCATAGTAGGTCTTTCCAATTCCTTTGTTCGTGGTGCAGCATGCACCGTAAATATTGCTCGAGTGTCTGATTGGTTCGCTCGGTTTGGCCGTCCGTTTGGGGATGGTGACTGGTAGATGGCGAACGTCGATCTGCGCCATTGCACAAAATTTTTTCCAGACTTTTGAAATAAACTGGCTGCCTCGATCAGAGACCAGAACCGAAGGGAAGCCATGTAGCTTAACCACGCCCTCCAGGAACACTTTTGCTAAAGTGGCTGCGTCTGGGAGGCCTTTGAGAGGAATAAAATGGGCCATCTTCGAGAATAAGTCCACAACTACAAGGATGGTTTTGAACCCTTGGCTTGGAGGTAGATCAGTGATGAAGTCAAGGGAAAGAGTGTGCCATGGAACTGGAGGAATGTCCAATGGTTGTAGGAGACCAGATGGTTTTTGTTTCTGTGATTTATTTTCTGCGCAGACACTGCAGGACTGAATATACTGAATGATGTCCTTACGCCAGGTAGTCGCCCAAAAGTTCTCTTTCACCTTAGCTAGGGTTTTGGCGATCCCAGGATGCCCTTCTATCAGTGAATCGTGACAGTTTGAAATAATATGCTGTTGTAATTCCTTCTTGGGTACATATAGGCGATCCCTAAAAAAGGGTAGATGGTCCTTGATGGTATATTGTTCTCCTTGAGTTTGCCATGCGATGTAGGCATCAGGATTCATTGTCCGTTGGATTTATTTTCGTAGTTCTGCTTGTGTTAAGGCTGTCGTGATACCCAAGAGTTTGTCTTCAGGTATAATAGGTACTGGGTCTGGAGTTGTATATACTATTTCATCTATGCCCATGCGAGATAAGGCATCCGCCTTTCCGTTTCTGACTCCTGGTCGAAATGTGATTACATGATCATATTCGGTGAAGAAAAGGGCCCACTGTAATTGGCGCGAGGACTGGGCCTTGGCTTTTTTGAGAGATTGCAGGTTTCGGTGTTCTGTGATGACTGCAATGGTGTGTCTGGCCCCCAGAAGGTAGTGCCTCCAGGCTTTGAAAGCGGATTTGATAGCCAGGAGTTCCTTGTCCGTGATGGCATAATTAATCTCTGGAGGTGAGAACTTTTTCGACCAGAAGGCCTCAGGATGTAGCTAGCCGGTTTCCGGGTCTCTCGGTGAAAGGACAGCCCCCATTGCGAGACTGGACGCATCAGTTTCAACGACATAAGGGAGGTCTGGACGAGGATGTTGCAGGATTGGAGCGGAGGTAAACCTTTGTTTAAGTTCGTGAAAGGCTTATTCTGCTTCTTCGGTCCAAGCAAACTTTTTATTGTTTTTTCGTAATAGTACTGTGATTGGATGCACAACCTGAGAGAAGTCTGGGATGAACCGGCCGTAGAAGTTCGCAAAGCCCAACATGCTTTGTACCCCTTTCAGAGACGTCGGTGAAGGCCATTTCAGAATGGCACCTACCTTGTGCATGTCCATTCTGAAGCCTCCTGGAGTAAGGATAAAAGCAAGAAATTCTACTTCGGTGACGTGAAAAAAGCATTTTTCAAGCTTTGTAAACAAGCGATGTGGACAGAGCTTGGTGAGGACTGAACAAACGTGCCTGACATGATCTTGTTCCGAGGCTGAGTATACTAAGATGTCGTCTATGTACACTAAGGCGCACACATCAATTAACTCCCTTAAGACGTCATTCATGAAATACTGGAATCCCGCAGGAGAGTTGCATAACCCAAAGGGCATGACTTGATATTCAAACAAGCCGTACTTAGTACGGAAGGTGGTTTTCCATTCATCTCCTTTTCTGACTCGGACCAGGTGATACGCTCCTCGAAGGTCCAATTTGGTATAAATCTGGGCATCTTTAACTTGGTCTAGCATCTCAGGGATAAGTGGCAAGGGGTAGCGGTTATTCACGGGGATCTGGTTCAATGCGCGGTAATCAATACAGGTTCTCAAGTCTCCTTCCTTTTTCGGTACGAAGAACAAAGGACTGGCTGCGGGGGACTTCGAAGGACGGATAAATCCGTTTGCAAGGTACTGGTCTAAATAGGATTTCAAATGAAGGTTTTCTGGTTCTGTGAGAGCGTAAATCCTCCCTCAAGGGATTTGTGCACCAGGAACAAGGTCGATCCGACAGTCATAGGGCCTTTGCGGCAGCAATGTATTGGCTTGGTCCTTTCGGAAAACATCCTGGAAATCCTGGTATTCACTTGGCAAGGTATTAGTTGCTCCCAGGGTTGATACTGTCGCTCCGGGAGTCATGGGGATACAGACGTCGGGTTTCTCCTCTTGGTAATAGCAGGCAGGGGAGCAGTCACCGGGGAAGGTTAATTTTCGTGCCTGCCAGTCTATCAAAGGGTTGTGAGCAACCAAACATGGCATCCCTAGTATTAGCCTGAACTGAGGTGCCTTGATGAGATCGAATGAAATAGACTCCCGATGTCCGTCCCGGCACAGCAAGGTTACCCTGGATGTGCACTGGGTTACTGGTCCGGAAGCGATTTCTGTCCCATCCACGGTGGTAACCTTGTCCATAGTTGGCTTAGAACACAAAGGAAGCCCCATCTCTGCTGCCAGTTCTTGATCAATATAATTTCCAACTGCTCCGCTATCGATGTATGCTTCAACGGCATGCATTCTTGACGACTGTTGGTGGTTAATTAAGATCACTGGTATTGCAAAGTGCGAGGTCAGCAACTCTTTCTTCTCACTCGACAAACTGACCTCTACGTTTGTCGACCTTGGTAGTTATCTGATTCCTTAGCTTCATCCTTCTCTGTGGCCCCGACTGTTCTTCTTGGGGGTTTTACTGGACAGTCCTTCAGGAAATTTCCTGGTTTCCCACAATACAAACAAAGCTGTTGTTGTCTTCTTTTGTCCCGCTCTTATTTTGTTAATGGAGACCGTATCCCTCCAATCTGCATGGGTTCTACAGCATTTTCTGGTATACGGGGTGTGTTTTCCCTTGGTTGAACATACACGGTCCGAGGGTCCGTCTTAGACCGGTCTGCCTTTCGGTCCTGCAACCGGTGGTCTAGCTGCACGACCAGATTGATGAATTCTGCACAGTCTCTGGGTGGATCAACCACCTGGGCTAAGATGTCCTTTAATTCGCCTCGTAAGCCTCGATGGAATAACGTGGTTTTTTTGTTTTCTGGCCACCTAGCTTTGGCAACCAGTCTGTTGAAGGTAGCAATGTACGTTAACAAGTCCTGATTCCCCTGTTGGAGGGACAAGAGTTCATTGTCTACTGCTTGTTCTTGGGTATGGCGAGCAAAAAGCTTTTCCATTTCTCTTTGGAACCCCCCAAAGTCATGTAATCGAGGATTGTCATGGGTTACCAACGGCACCGACCAATCTGCTGCACTACCAGTCAGGTATGATATGATATGATATGGCATTTGTAACGCGCCTGTACACAAGTGTTTCAAGGCACGATAAGACAAAAGCTACCAGAGCTTGGGTCGTTTGGAAATGCTCCAGGCCTACAAAGAAAATGAAGGCTGCACTGATTGATGAATGCCGCATACTTCCGTGGGTCGCCTGAGAACCTTTCTGATGGTGCAAGGGGCACTGTTCCAGGTAACGTGATCTGTACCGGAGTGGGTGGTATGGCAGGGTTTTGCATCGTTGGATTGCTTCCAGGTAGAGGCGTCTGTCCTGCCTGTGATTGCAAGTATTGCCTGCTAATCTCTTCAGTGCATTCTTTGGTCACTATTAGGTCTCCCCGGAGGGCATTAGTCTCTTGTCGGGCAGAATGAACCTCAGCACAAAGCTATCCTAGTAATTGGGCCAATTGGTCCATTTCTGATGTCTCCATGGCGCCCAGGTGGATTTCTTATGGTAGGCTTTGCGTTCTGTTACGCTCACCTGGTATCCACAGGGACGCCACCCAGCCGGGTTACTCGCTGGTATGCTTCTCAGCTTTGCCCTGATGTGGTCTGCGGGAAAGGTTCTGCCTTGTAGTAGAATTAGGCGTGCTCTCCGTCCTCCCTTCTTTGCAGGGGCGTGTTGTCTTTCATGGGTGAGTGCGGTCCAGTTACTTCACTGACGCCGGCCCGTTTGATATTGTTCAGGTAGGTCTTATTGCTGTTCTTTAGTTTTGTTGCTATCCTGCATGCCTTTCTTTATTTAAAATGTCTCTTTTTTCTCCCTTGGGTATGCGGAGCTTCAGCGCGGCGAACTGGCTTGGTTGAGCCCTGCTGGTAAATGATGGCGCATTGAGAGCGCTATGATGCGGTAAGTAAGCGCTATGCGCAGCGCTGCACAGTCTTGCCTTTGCTAACCTGTGTTTTCCTTCCTTGTAGGTCGCAGTGTTCTTCAGCGCAAGTGGAATGGTCGGAGTGGTGCCAACCGAGAGGCGACCAGCCAGGTAAGCCTTTTGAGCAGTTCGTAATTTGTAAATGTCTCTACTGCTTTCTTTAATGTTGCCTCTATCTTCCTCTTTCAGGTTGTTCTGTCCGGGAGGCGTGCAGATTTGAGGAAGCTGTTCTCAGTAGCTGCGAGTGTTTAAAGATGAAGACTGCAGGTAAGATGCTGCTGCTAATGATGTTCCTTTTGTCTCCTTGCAGGTTTTGCTTCTCAGAGGTTCGAGGGAATAGCTGGACACGGTGAGTGTCACGTTGCAAGCTTCAAAGTAACGTGAAGCGTGTT